>NC_068349.1:23873890-24491910 GCF_014633365.1 Diospyros lotus | reverse complement strand
ATTTCTGACAGTAAGTGGGTGAGTCCCGTGCAGGTTGTTCCAAAAAAGACGGGCATCACGGTGGTCCCAAATGAACAGAATGAGCTTATCCCCATGAGAGTGCAGAACAGCTGGAGAGTCTGCATTGATTATAGAAAGATGAACCAAGCAACCAGAAAGGATCATTTTCCCCTCCCATTCATTGATCAGATGTTGGAGAGGTTGGCTGGTAAGTCACACTATTGTTTCCTTGACGGTTTTTCCGGATACTTTCAGATTTGCATAGCCCCAGAGGATCAAGAGAAGACCACCTTCACCTGCCCCTTTGGCACATTCGCTTATAGAAGAATGCCTTTCGGTCTATGTAATGCTCCAAGTACCTTTCGAGCTGATGTGCGACGCCTCCAACTTTGCAGTGGGTGCTGTCCTTTCACAGCGTGTGGAGAAGAAGTCACATGTCATTGCCTATGCCTCGCGCACCTTGGATGCTGCTCAAGCAAACTACACCACGACTGAGAAGGAGCTTTTAGCTATTGTGTTTGCTTTAGATAAATTTCGCTCCTATCTTCTGGGTTCTAATGTTGTCGTGTTTTCTGACCATGCAGCCCTGAAATACCTATTGAAGAAGCTCGATGCTAAGCCCAGGTTGATACGGTGGATGCTCCTACTTCATGAGTTCAATGTTGAGATAAAAGATAAGAGTGGGGCCGAGAACCTAGTAGCTGATCATTTGAGCAGGGTCCCTTCTTCTTCAGATTCCACAGTCATGGACTCCCAGCCTATCAGGGATGATTTCCCAGATGAGTTATTATACCACATTCATGGTGTTGAGCCCTGGTATGCTGATTTGGTAAATTATTTAGTTGCTTCTGAATTCCCTGCATATTTTAAGAAGGAACAGCTAAATAAATTTAAGAGTCAGGCTCGGTATTATGTGTGGGATGATCCCTATCTGTGGCGCATGTGTAGTGACCAGGTTATCAGGAGATGTGTGCCTAACCATGAGTTTGCATCTGTCTTAAATTTTTGTCACACACTTACATGTGGTGGTCACTTTGGTCCCCAACGTACAGCTAGGAAAGTCCTAGATTCTGGATTATATTGGCCTTCACTCTTTAAGGATTCATATGAGTTCTGTAAGAATTGCACACGTTGCCAACACACAGGCACTATATCACGTAGGAATGAAATGCCTCAACAACCCTTATTATTTTGTGAAATCTTTGATGTTTGGGGCATTGACTTCATGGGTCCATTTCCTGTGTCATTTGGTTATGTGTACATTCTGTTAGCTGTGGATTATGTTTCTAAGTGGGTGGAAGCTAAAGCCACCAGGACTAATGATGCTTCTGTGGTTGCAGATTTTGTTTGTTCTCACATCTTTTGCAGGTTTGGCATGCCCAGGGCCATCATCAGCGACCAAGGATCCCACTTTTGCAATAGAAAGATGGACACCCTACTTCGTAAGTATGGGGTAATACACAAAGTGGCGACCCCTTATAATCCACAAACTAATGGGCAAGCTGAAGTCTCAAATAGGGAGATCAAGCAGATTTTGGAGAAAACTGTCCAGCCCAATAGGAAAGACTGGAGCCAGAGATTAGAAGATGCGCTATGGGCCTACCGCACTGCCTACAAAACCCCCATCGGCATGTCCCCCTATAGGTTGGTTTTTGGAAAAGCGTGTCACTTGCCGGTGGAAGTGGAGCATAAGGCATATTGGGCGGTGAAGCAATGCAATATGGACATCAGTCAAGCGGGGTCCCAAAGAAAGCTCCAACTTCAAGAGCTTGAGGAGATTAGGATGGACGCATATGAGAACTCACGCATCTACAAGGAGAAGACCAAGGCTGTGCATGACAAGCTTATTGTGAGGAAGACATTCGAAGTTGGCCAGAAAGTTCTGCTATACAATTCCCGTCTCAAGTTGATGCCCGGTAAGTTACGTTCTCGTTGGACTGGTCCTTTCATAGTTATTCATGTTTTTCCCTTTGGTGTAGTTGCAATCAAGGACGAGTCCAATGCAAAGCAATTCACAGTGAACGGGCAGCGGCTTAAGCCATTCTACGAGAGCTTTCAGGAGCATATTGTGGAGGAGCTGCATCTCCTCAACGCCACCTCCATTTGATACATCAGGCTGTTTCTCTCTCCCTAGTATTTTACATTTACTTGTCCTATTCTTGATTGGAATTGCATGTTTACATTGAGGGCAATGTAAAGTCTAAGTGTGGGGGGAGGCAGTATTCTTATTTTAGCAGCACTTTCTTTATCTTTTCATATTTCTTTTTCCTTGGGTTTAGTTGAGTCTGTTTTGCGTGGAAATGCAAGTTAAGCAATTAAGTCTAAAAGAACCCAGCATGATTAGAACTTCGATCTTATCTTCCTTGATTTCAAGTGACTTGGCAATGAGTTTGATTTGATAGATTGATTGGGTAGTCTACAGCCGTGAGGATTTTGAGCCTATTGTCTTTCTTGTGTGTGCATTCACCTATCATGATCTCCACTCTAGAACTTGTTTTGATTCTTGGTTGAGGCTATATTTGTTCATGCATGACTCAAACATGATTAAGGCATTCTTTCTTGTCCCCATTTGGCCATTTTGTTATTCAAAAAAAAAAAAAAAAATCAATCAATCAATCCCTTTCGCTTGCCACTTAGAGCCATCATTTTTACCCTTCATTTTCATACACCCTTTTTGGACCTTCCAACCTTAGGAAGAGGAATATTAAGTGCATTCTAGAGAGAGAGATTGAATTCATCAAGTAAGTCATAAGGCCAAAGGCCATTTGCATCCATGAAAAAAAAGAAAAAAAAAAAGCAAGAAAAGGATAGAATGGTGAGTAGGAGCGTAAAACGCACTCATCTCTACTAAAAAAAAAAAAAAAAAAAGCAAAGTTGAGACAGAGCGTAAAACGCACTCAACCGAATAAAGATGCAATGTTTTTCATAATGCTTGGAAATTCTATCTCTTGATCTTGGAGTTGCATGAAATGTTTTCTCAACCTAAGGCATGTTTTCCTTCATTGCTGTCTTTCCATTTCTTTCTTCCCCACATTACAACCCTGAATAAGCCCTTTTGATTTGTGGCATGCATGTGACATGGATAGTGGAGATTGAGAAGATAAACAAGCTTATGGTAGTGGAATTGTGATTGGGTGAATTTGAGCGAAACAGTCACCACCACCTCTTGAGAGATTTTGAGTATACACTTGTCCTGTTAGAGGCTTCTACTTTTGATTTGTCTTATTGAATGAATTGCCATATCACTTGTTTTCTTGGAAGTAGAGGAAAGATGATCTTTGAATGATGAATTCTCGAAGACTTACCTTGCATCTGATTTCTGTTTTTCCACATTTTTATTCTTGAGTCATAGAGTCTAGTGTTTTGCCCAAGAGTGCAAAAGTCTAAGTATGGGGGAATTGATAGCATGCATATTTATACTATATTTTGGCATTTCACCTCAGTCTTATTAGGCCATTTGAAGTAATTTTTGCTGATATTTCATTGTTTCTATTTTATTATGCTTCAAATCATCCTTACACTATTTTCTATCTTACTTCTATGGATCCAGGCTTTAGGGAATGTTGGATGGACTAGAGAAGTGGCAAAACTAAAGGAGCTTGGGCTCACTTTCAAGGAGCAGACTTGGGCTGCTCAATTTTGCTGTTTTTGGGCTCACTTATTTTCTGTTGGGCTAGGCCCAACCCTAGCCTTCCTAGCTCTTCATTTCTTAGCCATGTATTTGAGGCCTCTTAGCACTCATATTCAGGGAGAGGGAAGTGGAAAAGAGAGAGGATTCTGGCCGTTTTTGGTTTGTTAGCATCTTTTTGTTTCCTTCATCTTTTGTTCCACTTTGTTTTCCTTGCTGTAATGATAGGCTAGAGCATTTGTAACCGGTTGTGTATCTTGAATCCATGTGGAATCTGAGTCCCGGATGAGCTACAAAGACCTGGTTTGTTTGTTTTAATCTTGTTCATTTCCATTTGGTTTAGTTTGAGCAGATTTGTGAATGCATTGTTGAGTTCTAACTTAGTCAAGAGGGGGGGGGGTGAATTGACACCTTTTAAAAACTTTAATGCAAAACTTATGCACGTATATATATGAGAAAACAAATTTAATATAAACCAAAATTGTAGTTGAGAGTACGGGAGCACTTAAATACTAGATGGATAATATGATATCCGCCAGCTGTGCTAGTATGTGCTTAGATCCAATATACTCTTCAAATTACAACTTGGTGAAAAACATGTGATTTGAATGCACACAATAACAAGACTTTAAATAAACCAAATGGAATATTGAATGAGTACAAAGAATGATCAATTAAAGCAAATCAAAATATAATAGCCAACAAGAATGTAGGCCTTAGGATTTGGCCACACAAAAACAAAAACAAATAAGTATAATCAAGCAAGAATAAGTAAAGAGTGAAGAGAAGAAGGACACAGCGATTTATAGTGGTTCGGCCCTTATGGCTTACATCCACTACCTAAGGATTCCCTTCCTTAGGATTTTCAATCAAATCCACTATATGAAACTTTTCTTACAACCATCAAAGCCTTCACTTGGCTTCACCACCACCAAACTATTTCTGGAGTCTCACACTCACTAGTTTGGATTTTGTACGCTCTTTACAAGATAGTAGAGATTGAAAAACAGGGTTCTCTCAAAAATAATACAATGAAGTGTAGAGAACTCTCTTAGTTTTCTCTCAAGAAGATAGAGGAAAAGAAAGACTTGGAGAGAATGAGAATCTTGGCTAATGATGTAGAGAATGATAGGGCTTCCAAAAGTTATTCCAAAGCCTTCAAGAGACCCTTTTATATAGTGCTAGAGAAGGCTTTCCTTGATCAATCTCAGCCCTCCATGTGTCAAGTCTTCAAGCCAATCTCAGCCCTTCATTTGAATTCTTGATTTTCCTTCTATAATCAGCTAACTTGATTGATCATCAAGATCTTTGACTTTTGTTGATCTCCAATCAGCCTTGAATGAGCAAATCAATTCCAATAATGCATGGTTGACTTTAAGGATTAAAATATCAACAAAATCCTTCATAATTCTTGCAAAATCGACCATAAATAAGAACTAATCAATTCTGACTTCTAGTTGAATCTTCAATCACCTTTGATTGTGCAATTGGCCCCTTAGCTTCCATAACAAGTATAGCTAATTTGAAATTTGAATTTAAACCTCCAAATGGTGGAAAATCCATCCAAATATTCTCAAATAATGAAGCAAATTTGTCCAACAATGAAGATATCAATCATAACTTCAAAAGCCCTTAATTGATCAAGTTTCCATACTAAAAATGTTGACAACAAGAAGAGAATCAATTTGTGTAGCTGAATATATGCAAGATATCCTTAGAATATTCTCCCATAATGAAGATATCAATTAGTCATAATGAGTAGGATAATTGATTCCATGATTTGAGTAGAGGATCCTTTTAATGAGATAGAATCAACAATAAAGGAAAGTAATATCAATCAAGGTTTAACTTTCAAACCTTAATTTCCTCTATTAATGATGAACAATAATGCTGAATCTTTAGCTTCTCCATTTGAATGCAATTCAAAAATTCTTCCATATTTAACTAAGAAAAGAAGCTTCTAAGAACCTTTAAATTTACTCCATGATTCTCTTACCATATTTAGACCAACGAGAAGATGTAACCTTGATGAGTGTGCTCCATGTGGCTGCCATGTCATCAAAATGCCACATTAACAATGCCATGTTGCCAAGTTACATATATGGCAACTCCATATAGAGGACTACTCCAATCTCCTCAAAAACTTCCATATAGATCTTTTGAACTTCCCATATATAAACAAGGATTCCATATACATATATCTTCTAGACTTTCCATTCCAAGAAAAACTTTCCATATATAAACAAGGATTCCATATATATATCTTCTAGACTTTCCATTCCAAGAAGAACTTTCCATATATAGCTCAAATACTCAAATTTCTAGAAAGCTCTCTAAAAACTTGTTTCCATATATAATGAAATCTCTATATAGGTATAAGAAGTTTCCATATATAACCTGTGTCATGAAATCACTAAAGAATAGCTTTGTAAGCCTTATGAAGGCTTCATGCTTTGTTAGAACATAAAATATAAATTCACATTCACACATGCCAATCATCAATCATCAAAATCTACACTCAACAATCTCCCCCTTTTTGATGATTGCAAAAACGTGAAAGAAGCTATACTTAAATGATTTAACAAAAATATGATTTCCCCTTAATCTTGCTCTTGCTCCCCCTTAATTTAGGCTCCCCCTTAACTTGCTCTCTCCCCCTTAATTTAGTCTCCCTCTTATCCTTTTAAAACACCATTTAGCTACATATTTTCTCTCCCCCTTTTTTGTAATCTATCAAAAAAATACATGAGAAAGAAAAAAATACAATTAGGGAATAGGAATCATACCAAGTGAGTTTCGAAGAAAAAGAAAATTTTCATTTGAAAGAGGCTTGGTAAAAATATCAGCAAGTTGATTCTTGGTATCCACATATTTAATCACAATATCACCTTGTAACACATGCTCTCTAATAAAATGATGTCTAACTTCTATGTGTTTAGCTTTGCTATGATACACCGGATTCTTAGATAAGTGGATAGCACTTGTGTTATCACAATAAATGGAAATATTCTTGAACTCTAAACCAAAATCCTCTAATTGTTGTTTAATCCAGAGCAATTGTGAAGTGCAACCACTTATGGCCATATACTCAGCTTCAGTAGTGGAGAGTGCTACACTTGATTGTTTCTTAGAAAACCATGAAATGAGCTTATTTCCTAGAAATTGACAAGTGCCCGTAGTACTTTTTCTATCCAATCTACAACCAGCATAATCCGAGTCACTATAAGCATACAAATCAAATAAAGAACTCTTATCATACCAAAGACCAAGAGTAGAGGTATCTTTTAAGTATCTAAAAATCCGTTTTACCGCGATTAAGTGTGATTGTCTAGGATTAGATTGAAATCTAGCACACAAACACACAGCATGCATAATATCGGGTCTAGATGCAGTAAGATATAACAGTGAGCCAATCATAGATCTATATAGCTTTTGGTCTACTTCATTACCATTTATGTCACTATCAAGCTTTGTATTTGCAGCCATGGGGGTAATACAAGGTTTAGCTAAATCCATGCCAAATCTAAATAGCAAATCTTTAGTATATTTAGCTTGACTAATGTGAATGCCATTCTCACTTTGTTTTATTTGCAAACCTAAAAAGAACGTTAGTTCACCCATCATGCTCATTTGGAATTCACCACTCATACAATCAGCAAAATCTTTACACAAAGAATCATTAGTTGATCCAAAAATAATATCATCCACATACACTTGTACAATAAGCAAATCATTATTTTTATGCTTCACAAACAAAGTACTATCAATTTTCCCACGATTAAAATCATTTTGAAGCAAGAACTTTGATAAACGATCATACCACGCTCTAGGAGCTTGTTTTAAGCCATAAAGAGATTTAAAAAGCTTGTAAACATGATTAGGGAACTTTTGATTTTCAAAACTAGGGGGTTGCTTCACATAAACATCTTCTTGAATAAAGCCATTTAAAAATGCACTCTTAACATCCATTTGAAACAATTTAAAACCTTTAAAGCATGCAAATGCCATTAACAACCTAATAGCTTCTATTCTAGCTACCGGTGCAAACGACTCATCATAATCTACTCCTTCTTCTTGACTATATCCTTGTGCCACTAATCTAGCCTTATTCCTAACCACTTTTCCATTTTCATCCATTTTGTTTTTTGAAAACCCATTTTGTACCAATAATAGAATGATTTTCAGGTTTAGGAACTAAACTCCACACTTTGTTTCTTTCAAACTCATTTAACTCTTCTTGCATTGCTATTACCCAATCGGGTGCTTTTAGAGCATCATTAATACACTTAGGCTCAATTTCACAAATCAAAGCAAGAGAACTAAAAGGATGCACACCATGAGATGATCTAGTTCTAACTCCATGAGAAATGTCACCTATTATTAATTCTTTTGGATGTCGGTGCTTATTTTTAATTTGATACCAATTTTGATCATGCAAAGGACCTATCAATTCATTATTTTCTTGCGATTCTAAGTGAGTCTCATTTTCCAATTTATCTGCTTCTATATATGAATCCATGTTATTAGGTGTAGATTCCTTTAAACTAGACTCTATTTGTGGTTCAAAAACTACATCTTCATCTTCTTCAATATTAGAACTCTTAGCTAGTGATTCATCAAATTTTACATGAATGGACTCTTCTATTGTTTTTGTCCTAGAGTTATAAACTCTATATGCTCTACTAGTAGAAGAAAAACCAACCAAAGAACCTACATCAGATTTAGCATCAAACTTATCCAAATTATATTTAGTGTTCAAAATGTAACATTTACACCCAAATGGTCTAAGATAATCTACTTTAGGTGTCTTACCATGCCAAAGTTCATATGGTGTCTTATTTAGCCCTTTTCTAATAGACAACCTATTTAACACATAACTTGCATGATTAATTGCTTCAGCCCAAAATGACTTAGGTAAACCACTTTCAATTAATATAGTTCTACCAATTTCTTGTAATGACCTATTTTTTCTTTCAACTACTCCATTTTGTTGTGGAGACCTAGGTGCAGAAAAATTATGAGAAATACCATATTTATCACATAACTCACCAAAACCAAAGTTATCAAACTCACCACCATGATCACTCCTAATCTTAATTACACATGCATTTTGTTGATTTTGTAGTTTTCTAATTAGACTATCAAAAACATGCAATGCCTCACTTTTATGAGAAATAAACAAGCACCAAGTAAAACGAGAAAAGTCATCCACAATCACAAATGCATATGATTTACTACCTAAACTTTTAACCCTACTAGGACCAAACAAATCTAAATGAAGTAATTCTAATGGCCTAGTTGTGGTAACATCTTGTTTTGATTTAAATGACTCTCTAACTTGTTTTCCTCTAATGCATGCATCACACATATGTAGGTCATTCAAATTCAATTTAGGCACTCCTCTAATCAGATTTTTCTTTATTAGTTTAGAAAGAGTAGATGTGCTAATATGACCTAATCTTCTATGCCATAGATCCATAGAGTTATCATTCACCATAAGATAAGTAGCATCATTAACACATAAAGAATTCAGATTTAGCACATAAATGTTTCCTTCTCTAATGCCTTTTAAAACAATCTTATTTAAAGAATCTTTAATCAAGCACTCAATACCTTCAAATGCAACCATGTAGCCTTTGTCAATTAATTGACTTATGCTAAGCAAGTTGTAGGATAAGCCACTCACAAATAAGACATCTTCAAACATGAGTTTAGAAGGATTACCCACATTTCCAATGCCTACAATTTTCCCTTTTGAGCCATCGCCAAAAGTAACATTACCTCCATGCTTTTTAGCTTTAAGAGACGAAAATAAGGTGGCATTTCCAGTCATGTGCCTTGAACATCCGCTGTCCAAGAACCATTGGCTTGAAGTACCTTTGGCCTTCAAGCACACCTATTAAGCAAATCAAGGAACCTTAGGTACCCAAACTTTGGGTCCTTGGGGGTTAGAGAACATGAAATCATAGCCATATGTATCAAATATATGTTCCTTAGCTTTTTGATCATTTAAACCCTTAGGAATCCAAAAACTCCTAGTTTTAACAACTTTATTATTTCTAGTTCTAGCTAGTTTTGCATATTTAGCTCTAGGGAGATATTTTGCTCCTTTAATGATTCTAGCATGATGCACACACCTAGAATGAGTAAGATGAGTGGAAGAACCAGTTTTTTGGATTTTCTCTTTTAGTTTACTAGGGTCAAAACCAAGACCAGCTTTTTCAAAATATGGTTTTTGAGATGCAAGCAAAGAATCCAATTTACTGGAACTCAAAGAGAATTTTAAAAATGATTTTTCCAAGTGCTCATTCTTTTCTTTTAAACATGTTATTTCATTTAGTAACTCAGAATGATCACATACAATGCATTCATGCTCCCTAAGACTATCAATAGTGTCATGCAATTCATTTATAGTATCTTTTAATGCACACACTTCATTTGGTTTATTTTCTTCCATTTTCCTAATTTTAGAGTTTAACTCATCTATTTCTTCCATGTACTCTTCCTCTTTCTTTTCTAATCTACCATTTTCTCTTTTAAGCTCCTTGATTTCTCTAATAGTCGTTTTATGTTTTTTAAACAGAAAATCAAACTCTTCTAGCAATGCATCCATTTCAGAAGTGTTTACCTCCTCATCTGTGGAAGATGAGTTATTTTCTCCTTTGGCCATCAAACAAAAGTTGGCCTTTTCTTCTTCTTCATCGCTTGAAGATGATTCAGATTCACTAGAAACATCCCAAGTTGCTTTGAATGCTTTTCTATCTTTCTTCTCTTCCTTTCTCCTTCCTTTGGATCTACCCTTCTTTGATTTGGGACATTCGGACTTGTAGTGTCCAATCTTGCCACACTTGTAGCAAGTAACCTCCACTTTCTTTTCATTTGAGGCTTCTACGGGTTTAGTCTTGCTGAAACTCCTTTTATTCTTTTTCATAAAGTTTCGAAGCCTCCTAGCCAACATGGCAATCTCCTCTTCTGAATCCTCCTCTCCATTGGATTCCTGTGCAACAGGTAAAGCAATTGATTTAGATTTTAAAGAATCTTCTTTGTTTTTATACCTGTTTTTGAGAGTAAGCTCATGTGTCATTAGTGAACCCATTAGTTCATCTAGTGACAACTTCTTAGTATCCTTGGCCTCTTGAATGGCTGTCACCTTTGGATCCCATGCCTCCGGTAAAGATCTTAGAACCTTTTGTACCTTTTCAAAATCTGAAAATGATTTACCAAGAGACTCAAGAGAGTTAAGAATATCAGTCAAGCGAGTATACATTTCAGAGATAGATTCATTAGGTTTCATAGAAAACAATTCAAAATCATGTATGTACATGTTTATTTTTGTTTCTCTAACTTGACTAGTACCTTCATATTTTAACTCTAACTTCTTCCAAATTTCATAAGCAGATTTACAACACTGTACATAATTAAATTCGGATCTACTTAAAGCACAATGAAATGCACTCTTAGCCTTAGCATTTAAAGCGATTAATCTCTTATCTTCATCCGTGTACTTATCTCTACTCTTTTCTACTATCTCTTCTACTTCTCCTCTCTTTACCTTTTCCTTAGGGACATATGGACCATCTCTAACTATTTCCCACAAATCAAGACTATATGCAGTTAAAAAATCTTCCATCATTGTTTTCCAATATGCATAATCGGTGCCATCAAAGAATGGTGCCCTAGATAAAGAACGACCCTCATTTTCATAAAAACGTGAACTCGATGCCATGGATACACCTAGTGATGATTAATCACTCTCTTAGGAACCTTGCTCTGATACCACTTGTTGAGTTCTAACTTAGTCAAGAGGGGGGGGTGAATTGACACCTTTTAAAAACTTTAATGCAAAACTTATGCACGTATATATATGAGAAAACAAATTTAATATAAACCAAAATTGTAGTTGAGAGTACGGGAGCACTTAAATACTAGATGGATAATATGATATCCGCCAGCTGTGCTAGTATGTGCTTAGATCCAATATACTCTTCAAATTACAACTTGGTGAAAAACATGTGATTTGAATGCACACAATAACAAGACTTTAAATAAACCAAATGGAATATTGAATGAGTACAAAGAATGATCAATTAAAGCAAATCAAAATATAATAGCCAACAAGAATGTAGGCCTTAGGATTTGGCCACACAAAAACAAAAACAAATAAGTATAATCAAGCAAGAATAAGTAAAGAGTGAAGAGAAGAAGGACACAGCGATTTATAGTGGTTCGGCCCTTATGGCTTACATCCACTACCTAAGGATTCCCTTCCTTAGGATTTTCAATCAAATCCACTATATGAAACTTTTCTTACAACCATCAAAGCCTTCACTTGGCTTCACCACCACCAAACTATTTCTGGAGTCTCACACTCACTAGTTTGGATTTTGTACGCTCTTTACAAGATAGTAGAGATTGAAAAACAGGGTTCTCTCAAAAATAATACAATGAAGTGTAGAGAACTCTCTTAGTTTTCTCTCAAGAAGATAGAGGAAAAGAAAGACTTGGAGAGAATGAGAATCTTGGCTAATGATGTAGAGAATGATAGGGCTTCCAAAAGTTATTCCAAAGCCTTCAAGAGACCCTTTTATATAGTGCTAGAGAAGGCTTTCCTTGATCAATCTCAGCCCTCCATGTGTCAAGTCTTCAAGCCAATCTCAGCCCTTCATTTGAATTCTTGATTTTCCTTCTATAATCAGCTAACTTGATTGATCATCAAGATCTTTGACTTTTGTTGATCTCCAATCAGCCTTGAATGAGCAAATCAATTCCAATAATGCATGGTTGACTTTAAGGATTAAAATATCAACAAAATCCTTCATAATTCTTGCAAAATCGACCATAAATAAGAACTAATCAATTCTGACTTCTAGTTGAATCTTCAATCACCTTTGATTGTGCAATTGGCCCCTTAGCTTCCATAACAAGTATAGCTAATTTGAAATTTGAATTTAAACCTCCAAATGGTGGAAAATCCATCCAAATATTCTCAAATAATGAAGCAAATTTGTCCAACAATGAAGATATCAATCATAACTTCAAAAGCCCTTAATTGATCAAGTTTCCATACTAAAAATGTTGACAACAAGAAGAGAATCAATTTGTGTAGCTGAATATATGCAAGATATCCTTAGAATATTCTCCCATAATGAAGATATCAATTAGTCATAATGAGTAGGATAATTGATTCCATGATTTGAGTAGAGGATCCTTTTAATGAGATAGAATCAACAATAAAGGAAAGTAATATCAATCAAGGTTTAACTTTCAAACCTTAATTTCCTCTATTAATGATGAACAATAATGCTGAATCTTTAGCTTCTCCATTTGAATGCAATTCAAAAATTCTTCCATATTTAACTAAGAAAAGAAGCTTCTAAGAACCTTTAAATTTACTCCATGATTCTCTCACCATATTTAGACCAACGAGAAGATGTAACCTTGATGAGTGTGCTCCATGTGGCTGCCATGTCATCAAAATGCCACATTAACAATGCCATGTTGCCAAGTTACATATATGGCAACTCCATATAGAGGACTACTCCAATCTCCTCAAAAACTTCCATATAGATCTTTTGAACTTCCCATATATAAACAAGGATTCCATATACATATATCTTCTAGACTTTCCATTCCAAGAAAAACTTTCCATATATAAACAAGGATTCCATATATATATCTTCTAGACTTTCCATTCCAAGAAGAACTTTCCATATATAGCTCAAATACTCAAATTTCTAGAAAGCTCTCTAAAAACTTGTTTCCATATATAATGAAATCTCTATATAGGTATAAGAAGTTTCCATATATAACCTGTGTCATGAAATCACTAAAGAATAGCTTTGTAAGCCTTATGAAGGCTTCATGCTTTGTTAGAACATAAAATATAAATTCACATTCACACATGCCAATCATCAATCATCAAAATCTACACTCAACATGCATGGAGTTCATGGCAGGTTTGTGTGAATTTGCATGGTTTCATTTTCTGTTAAATGCTTAAGAGAACAGAATGTTATAGCCGATTGGTATAACATCTCGGAAATGAATATTATGTGCTTGAACGGTTGTTCTTGCATAGGTCCGGATAGGTTGAATAGAGAGAGTGGATGGTTGCATTTTGCTTATAAGAGGTTTCTATATTCATTTTGTTATTCCAATCATTCTAATCCTTGGACGGTTGTTGGGGATGCTTTAAGTTTGATATCCAGAGATTAAAACATCTAACAAGCTAAGGTTTATAGAGTGGACGAGGAAGATTTCACATAGGGGACAAATACACAGCCGGTTGCATTCCAAACATCATTGTCTTTCTGTTTTGATAATTAGTTTTCTGTCAAAACAACCCCCCCCCCAAACAAACTGTTGGTTATATTGGTTCTTCTTGTTCGTAGAGGAAAGTGAGGCTTCTTGTGAGATGACCTAGGGTGCACTTTGCTGCAAACTAGAGAAGAGATACATAGATCTCTAATTCTGGAGTGGTTCGACAATCCCTCGCCAACTCACCATCCTTTATCATTAGTATCTCATATTAATCACAGGTAGTAACCCATGTGCCAGTCCGTAATTGATTACTCATAGCCTGCT
This sequence comes from Diospyros lotus, assembly GCF_014633365.1. NCBI lineage: Eukaryota > Viridiplantae > Streptophyta > Magnoliopsida > Ericales > Ebenaceae > Diospyros > Diospyros lotus. The sequence goes on along the minus strand of NC_068349.1, from coordinate 24,477,698 downwards.
TCTGAGAAATCTAAGGACTTGGAATCTATACTTTAAGAAATTCTTAGTTCGATAGTCTTTGTCACATATCCTTAACACTTAAGAATAAGACCATCAACATGAAATCTAAGGGCTCATTCATATATTATGATTCGAGTTGTTTGAATGAAGATATGACCTTAAAATATGAAAACATATTTATTTATATTTGCAAGATTTATATCATTAGCTCCTAATTGTCATCACTATTTATCATCTAGATCTAGCATTAGGGCACCAACACTAACACCTAGATCAGCCGAGGAAGAGGTGCTACTAGAAAAAGGACTAAAATAAATACTTACAATAAATCTAAAAATCTATAAATTGATCAAATCATAACTGATAAACTTCTCAAACCGTACTTAACAAAATTCTGAACTATGAGAGAGTTCAACATAAACTGAAACAATAATCACTGGTCCTCAAGAGACATAAGTCTAACTGATACTATTGATTAAGGAAATCCCTCAACTGAAAATATAAAATATTCTAAAACCTCAAGACACAAACAACTCCCAGAAATCTTTTGTTTTTGAAAGGCTCCCCACACACTCTACTGCTCAACATTGCAAGGCCCAATGCATGGAACTCCCTCGCTAGGACCTAGAATCGTGACGAATACAAGGTGAGCCACAAGGCTCAACAAGTAATAACATGAAATAAAATGGTAGCTGAATAAAGAAATGTCGATACTCATCAAGCATTTGTTAGAGTTGGTGCCCTAATGCTAGATTTAGATGGCATTTGGCATTTATATTTATGGGACTAATGATGTAATTCTTGCAATATGTAATAAAATATGTTTTCATATTTAAGGTCATATCTTCATTCATAACTCTCTAATCATTAATATGAATGAGTCCTTAGATTTCCTATTGAATGTCTTATTCTTAAGTGTTAAGAATATGTGACAATTGACCTTTGTAATAAGAATGTCTTAATGGTTATTCTTAGTCCTTAGACTTCTCAAAAGAGGACTATGATTAGTCGAGTACGGACTAGCACATGAGATACTACCTTTGATTAGTATAAGATGCTAATGATAAATGATGGTGAGTCACATGCCATAATGCATGAGATGGATTTAATATACATGTGGGTAGGTCTTAGTGGAACACTTACTGAATGTGACGCACGTGATAGATCACATGGCTCAAAAGATCTATGATCTATCACAAGCTCCAATTGTGTTACTCATCCTTTGATCAAAGGCAACATAGTTCTCTCATGTGTCGGTGCCAAGGATTTGTCGTTGTTGAGAACCATCCGATTATTGGGTGGGAAATGCACTGTGCGGTTCCTATGTAGTAGCATATGGAGGAAGGTGATTGCTAATGGGATCCATCTTCTGGCATGAGGTGAACATCTTTTGCGATCAGTGGTTGCCTTAATTGTAGAAACCCCTGGCCAGGGTACACTTGATTGGAAAGTGTTCCAATGTCTGAAAGAGTTCTGATGTGTTGTCTCAATCTCACCACACTGATTTTGGCATAGTCATCTAGTTAGTGAGTTTGATCAATCCATGAATCTCACTCGATCAAGGTGATAATGGATGGAGGGATTATAGTACATGGGAATTGAAAGCCCAAATAGGTTTTGTTAACACGTATTTTTGTAACACCCCGCATCGAGCGATAGGATGGTTCGAGACAACTTACCCTGATGGACCAACGCGAACTTCCCAAGGGAGTCACCCATCCTTGGGCTACCCCAGGTCAAGCAAGCTTAACTTGGGAGTTCTTTGCCTACATTCAACTCAAAAGGTATCCAGCTAGTGTTGTTTCCTTCCTTACTTATTCTCGATATATACTACTTTTCTCTAGACTCTTGGGGTATTACACACATCGTGTCATCATCATCGGGCCCACAACTACGGGTCAACTCTTAGCTCTCGCCCTTCAATAGCTAAGAGCCCACCACACTTATGAGCCCCTCAATGGTTGCCCTCTGGGAAACCGATGTGGGACTAACCCGGTACATCCACACCATCCCCCCTCCCCCCGCAGGTGTGGTTGGGCTTTATCAGCCCCTCCCTTATTGGGGGTTGTAGGGACCATTAGGGGGAACTCCCACAGACGGCGTTAAATGTTGACACACATTTTTGTAACGCCCCGCATCGAACGATAAGAAGGTTCAGGACAACTTACCCTGATGGGCCTAAGCGAACTTCACTGGGTTCATCCCACATCGGTTGCCCAGAGGGCAACCACTGAGGGGCTCATAAGTATGGTGGAGCTCCTGCCCGTTGAAGGCTAAAAACTAAGAGTTGACCCGCAGCTGTGGGACCCATGATGATGACACAATGTGTGTAATACCACAAGAGCCCAGAGAATGATAGTATATATCGAGAATAAGTAAGAAAGAAAACAACACCAGCTGGATACCTTTTGGGCTGAATGTAGGCAAAGAACTCCAGAGTTAAGCATGCTTGACTTGGGGTAGCCCAAGGATGGGTGACTCCCTTGGAAAGTTCGCGTTGGCCCATCAAGATAAGTTATCCCAGACCTTCCCATCGCTTGATGTGGGGCATTACAAAAATGTGTGTCAATAGGTTCTATTCTAAAGTAAGACTTCATTACTGGTAGGATCGCCTTGACATAATGTTAGTTGTCACTCAGGGTCTTTTGGGGTACCTTGAGGAGATGGAGAGATTCTCGTTGTAGACCAAAAATGTTTGGTCAATGTCAAGGTGGTTGATGTGTCGTGATTGCTACTTAGTAGTGAACTTAGAAGGTCACACGCATATCTGGGTGTGATGGTTGACTAAGCAATTAAGGCTGAAACAGTCATTAAGAGTTCATGACGTTACCATCAAGAGTTAACGGATCGGGTTAAATGATTAATTAATAAGGAGCAATCGTCAAGAGTTGACGGGCATACCATTAAGAGTTAACGGGGGACTTAGTGTCATTATGAGATAATGAAAGTGTTATTAAGAGTTAATAGCGGGCTTAGATGCAATTTCTAGAAATTTTGGATAAAGAGGTCAAAATGATCGTTAGGCTAAGGAACCGATCGACCAGTTTCGAGAGAAATGGTCGATAGCTCCTTTCGAGCAGTTGACCGGTCCTATTGCAGAGGGTCACAAATGCACGATCTTTTTGTCGTCTTTTACAATCGAAAGCTGGGACACGTGGTGAGGGCGGACAAAGGGAGGACAACATGTGTCCTTTTGGTCTCCTCCATGCCCCCAGCTCGATTTGCATGTCCCTTGTTCGTTATGAGAGAATTTGGGCAGCTAGGGTTTTGGGTATTTGATATATAAGCAAAATGGGAGAAGAATGAGTGTGTTGTTGCATTCTGATTTCTCCAAAAAACCTAGCCCAAATCCTTCTAACCCTAGAGAGCCTAAACTGTAACACCCCTTTCCTAAAATTGCCCGAGAAGAGGTGCTACGGGGAAAATAAAATAAACTAACTGATAAACTAAAATTAGATACCCTAAAGGAGTATCTCAATCAACTGAAATAAAAACTCTGAGTCAATACAAACTGAAAAGCATAAACTCTGTCTACGGGACAATCCCTCAACTGAAATGTAAAATAGATCTAAACTGACAAAACACTATAAAACTCAACAGACTTTCAGACATCTTTTATCTTAAGCGGCTCCACGTAGACACTACATACCACTGCTGCTAGGCCCCACATCTGGTACTCTCCTACTAGGACCTGGAAGGGTGAAGAGTACAAGGTGAGCTACAAAGCTCAGCAAGTAATAAGATGGAAAGAATAACTAAAGCTGAATCGAAGAATATCGATACTAAAGAAAAACTTACTGTACTTGTACTGAGAGATATAATAATCACTGGATTGCATTTATAAGATCTAATGCACATAAACTGTAAACTAAATGCAAGTATGCAACTTTGGTTCATAGGCTCACATAATCTGATAAAACATACCTAGCTGATCTGAATCCTGCATACATAAAAACTGTAAGCACATACTGTGGGAAAAGCCCCTAGCCCCCTGGTCGTCACCAAGCGAACAACCCATAACTGAGCTAAAACTTATACTATGGGATCCCCGCGGACAAGCTGCCTGGCACGCATAATGCAATGCAATGCTCACAAACGTGCTAGCATACAATATGAAGTGCTCCATATAAAATCATACTCCATGCTCATACCAAGATGTATGCACATAATCTCACAAAATAATGTTGATCATGTCATAATAAATGCTAAACATGTAATCTGATCTTCAATATATTGGAATACAAAATACTATAACACCCCCTCTCCCAGAATTGCCTGAGAAGAGGTGCTACGGGGAAAATAAAATAAACTAACTGATAATCTGAAATCTGATATCATAAATGAATATCTAAATCAATTAAAATAAAAACTATGAGTCAATACAAACTGAAAATCATAAACTCTGACTAAGGGACAATCCCTCAATTGAAATCTAAAATAGATCTAAACTGACAAAACACTACAAAACTCAACAGACTCCCAGACATCTTTTATCTTGAGCGGCTCCAAGTACACACACTACTGAGCATTACTGCTAGACCCCACATCTGATACTCCCATTTTAGGACCTAGAATGGTGAAGAGTACAAGGTGAGCTACAAAGCTCAGCAAGTAATAAGCTAAAAAGAATAATTGAAGCTGAATCGAAGAATATCGATACTGATAAATAACTCACTAAACTTGTACTGTATAATCACTATCTGTTTGCATTCATAAAAATGTAATGCACATAAACTGTAAACTAAATGTAGGTATGTAATTTTGGCTCATAGGCCCACATAATCTGATAAAACATACCTGACTGATCTGAATCCTGTAAACAGAAAAAAAATGTAAGCACATACTGTGGGCAAAGCCCTTAGCCCCCTAGTCGTCACTAGGCGAGCAACTCATAAACTGAGTTGCAACTGAAACTGATACTAGTGGGATCCCCATGGACTAAGCCGCTTGGCACGCATAATGCAATGCTCATATAAATACTGGCACATGATATGTAGTGCTCCATATAAAGTCATGCTCAATGCTCACATCAAGATGTATGCACATAATCTCATGAAATAATGCTGAACATACCATAATAAACACTAAACATGTAATCTCATCTTCAATATATTGGAATACAAAGATTCTATGAATTATGTATTATGGTATGGACATGATTAACTTATTATATTCTAGCATAAAATTCAATATTTGGAGGTATTGAATATCTTATTTGAATAAAACTTGAATTAAAACATCACTGGAAGTCACTTGGATTTTTGGAAAAGCCATCTGGATATTAGGGAGGATATTTGGATATAAGGAAAAACATCCGAATAGAAAGGAGGCTCATCTAGATACGTTGGCCCTCAAATAAGAAGCTATTCAGATATGCTGGGATATATTCAGATGGAAACTAGGACATCCGGATACAATTCTGGACATCCGGATATCTCACAAGGCACTCGGATATATATATCAGGAGACTTATTTGAATATAAAATTCAACTTTGGAGAGAGGCATCCGAATACGGAAGGAGGCATCCGGATATACTAGACCTATCCGGATAGAAGAAAGGGCATCCGAATATGAGCTATCTGGATGTGCGAAGAACCATCCGGATATCATACGCAAGGAACTTGGAACTCATCCGGATATGGGAAGACCCATTCGGATATCTACAATTAAATTTGATGAACATGAACGCTAACAAAAACTGAAATCTGAAACAAAACTTAATGATTCTACACCATTTTGAATAAAATATTTGGAAAACAAATCCCAATCGATATAAAACAACTTTAAGGATGATTCAAAGATAATATTTGATTGAATCGCTATAAAAATCATGCATATATGAGAACTTTCCTCTAAAAGAAATAAAATGAGGAAGGAACTTGCAAGTCAATAGAAAGAAGAAATAATAGGACTTGCACTCCAAATGGGAAAAAGAATAATAGAACTCACAATCCAAAATGGAGAAGGAGTAATAGAACTTGCAATCCAAAATGGATATGGATTAATAGAACTTGCAATCTAAAATGAATATGGAGTAATAGAACTTACAATCCAAAATGGATATGGATTAATAAAACTTGCAATCCAAAATGGATAAGGAGTAATAGAACTTACAATCCAAAATGGATAAGGATTAATAGAATTTGCTCATAACTTCACTGTTATACGCATATATATATATATACATCTCTTCTTACTGATATAAATCTTAAAACTACAACGAAGAACTAGAATAATCTAAAAACGAAACTAATATGAACCTGTAATGGAAGGGATTGCAGGGAAGATACTTGCCTCGATAAATCTTGATCGACTCACACGATCTCAACCAAAAATCTCCTATGCAAAGCAACTTCTGTAACTCACAAACTTATTGGGTCTCTACTCCTCACGCGGCGTGAAGAAAACTATGGCTTATGTGCCTTTATATAGAGAAAGAAATAGCCTTAGAAACCCATCTCCTTGTCCTTTTATAATTTGGAGTCCTTATTCTTAATTAACTTAGAATCCTCCTCCTATTACAACTAGGAGACTCTCAATCTAAATCCATCTCACGCATGGATTCTCACTCTCCCTTAAATACATAATATCACTTAATTAATAATAATACAAAAATTATTATTAAAACTCTCAAATAAAAATAAAACTCTAGAATTACCTTCATGCCCTTGCATTTAATTTTCACAAAATAAATGAAAATAAATGCTATTTAAATACTATTCTCTCAATTAAAAATTACTAGATTGGCACCTTGACAAATTCTTTTAACTCCAAAATTAAATAGAATTAAATGCTATTATTTTCCTTCAAAATCTCTAAATTGCCACATTAAATAATTAATTGACAAAATCTCTTAATCAAATATTTCAACAATTAATTAAATAATTCTTGAATAAATACTGGGTCTTCTAACGGGTCATTACATAAACCCTTTCTGATTAGAATTCTTCTATTGCTCCCTTTGCTTCCTCATAGCTATTATTCTTGATAGTGAGACTACCAAGCTTGAGAAGCCTCATTGATTCAAACCCATTTCATTTCCAGTCCTAATCTCCCTTACTTTCTCTATCTAGCACAAAGAGAGAGGGTTGGGATTCGACCATTCGCTGAAGCGTGGATTGACTAGGGCTCTCATGTCTTCAAGAGCCAGTTCGGTCTAATCAAAATATTGTTCGAGAGCTATTTGAAGCAAAGAGTTGCTTCCACCGAAAGGATTTCAACCTTTACATCAGCATTCAAGTGTTAAAAGGTATATTTGCTAAACCCCCTATGACATGGTTTAGTTTTGAATAGCATATGGACATTGGAAACAGGTCTTGCAAGGTGTTTTCGTTCTTATTTCTGTTGCTATGTTTAATATTTTTGAAAATCATTTTTGAAAATGGCTTAAACCCTTGCATTTATTGATAGGGCTCAATTATATATATATTTTTATCTAATTTTTATCTTAACCTTGTGTTAATTTTCCTACATAAATGTGTATTTATATGGATTTTATATTATTTTAATCTCTTTTTGTAGGAACTTGGCAAAGGAAATTAATTTGAAGATTTGGGCGTAAAAAGAAAAAAAAAATATATATATTATAAAATTAATTTTAAAATAAATAAATAAATATTTTATATAATTAATATTATAATATAATTAAAGTTATTATATTTAATAGTATATTAAATATTATATATATTATATTATATATTAAACTATAATATTCATATATATATTATATTTTATCTTATATTATTTATATATATAATATTATAATAAAATAACTATTATATATATATATATATATACTAATGGTGGCGGTGGCGTGTGAAGGCCTTAGGGCTCCATGAGCCACATATATATATAATAATATATTTGAAGATTGGAGCACAGTGAAGAAATTGAAATTGAAGGCTTGGGCGGCCCACACCGCGCACACATATATATATATTAAAGAGGAATTGAAGAGGGGTCTGCATGGGCATAGCGAATTGAAGAGAGGGATGGCGCACAGCGAAGCAATTGGGAAGCCGCGCACAGTGAAATTGAAGGAGAGAAGCAGCGAACACCATAAAGGGAAATTAAAGTCGCGAACAATACAGAGATTGGAGCCGGCAGTCGCACAACAACCAGCACCAATTGCGACCCAAATCTGTTTCAGATCTGGGCAGGAAGCACTCTTTTCTCTTTCTTCAATTTTCTGTTTTTATTTTTATGTTAATAATGTCTAGTTAATTTATTTTAACTAGGGTTTGGATGGATTTTAATTCTAGAATTATGTGAGTATTTGTTTGGTTCGATTCAAAACCCGATTATTATTTGCGTGAGGAATTTATATTGTTGCATTTAATGCTTTAAAAGATTGGCCACCTTTTAATGATTTAATGATTTATGCATGACTGACTAAAGAATTGTTATAAATTAGATCCATAGGCAATATAAAACACATGTTTGACTATGAGATCGAAAGATGATTAGCTCATGTGTGGGAATCGAGGAAGCTTAGTGAGTCAAATCCCCTTCCGAGATTAGAGGTTTCCAAAGAACTTGATGCTTATTTATTTTGTTGATATCTGCTCAGAAATCTGACAGTGAAATTGAATTAATAAAGGATTAATATGACTTGAGAAAGCTTATTAATTAATTGAGGGAAATCCACCATCACATGCAAATAATTATAAAATACTGTAAAGGTATTTGTGGTTTTGAATCGGGTTGAATAAATAATTACATAACCCAGATTAAATGAAATCTAAACCCTAGTGCACTCATTAATTAATATTTCTCACAAAGAATCTAGTTTTCCATTTATTTTTCTTTTTATTCATCAATTAATTAATTGGTTCAACTTAGGTTAATTTAGAATCGTTTTGGTATTGTGATCTAGTCCTCGTGAGATCGACATCTTTTTATCACTATACGCATATTTGACTAGGTTACACTTGCCCGAATTAATTGTGCGTAAATCAGACATCAAGTTTTTGGCGCCGTTGCCGGGGACTAGTTTATTGCATATCAAAACTACATAAGTTAGCCTTAGATTGAACATCTTTTTGTTTTCTTTTAGGTTTTGTAATTTTAATTTAATTTAATTATTTATTTAATTATTTATTTTTTTTCATCTTTTAGAAATTTTATTTTTAATTTTTAGTATTTTTCTTTTTCTTTGTAGGTTTCATGGTGCATGACACGGAGTAGTGGTGGAGAACTGATACCTATTGATCAAGAAATTGAAAAAACTTTGAAAAAGCAAAAGAAGGAGAAAAAGAGCAAAATGGAGCAAGAGCAACAAACTCAAAATAATCCAAGGACATTGAGCTCATATGCTACACCTACTCTGGATGGCACTACCTCAAGCATTAGAAGGCCCAATGTGCAAGCAAACAACTTCGAGATCAAGCCTGCAATTATTCAGATGATCCAGATGAGTGTATAATTTTCTGGCCCTAATGAGGATCCTAACTCTCATATTGCTAATTTTCTTGAAATATGTGATACTTTTAGGCATAATGGAGTTAGTGAGGATGCAGTTCGACTTAGGTTGTTTCCCTTTTCCTTGAAAGATAGAGCAAAAGAATGGCTTAATTCTCTTCCAGCAGGTTCTATTACTACATGGAATGATTTGGCACAAAAGTTTTTATCTAAATATTTTCCACCTTCTAAAACGGCTAAATTAAGGAATGACATAACAACTTTTTCACAATTTGGTAATGAATCCTTATATGAGTCGTGGGAGAGATTTAAAGAAATGCTTAGGAAATGTCCTCACCATGGTCTACCTGTTTGGATGCAAGTACAAACTTTTTATAGTGGCATTAATCAATCTTCTCGTTCGATGTTAGATGCAACTGTAGGTGGTACCCTTATGAGGAAAACTCCTGAGGAAGCATATGAACTTTTGGAAGAGATGGCAGCCAACAGTTATCAATGGGACAATGAAAGAGCAAATAAAAAGGGAGTTGGAATTTATAATGTTGATTCTATCACTGCTTTATCTGTTCAAATTGCTGAATTAAATAAGAATTTGGGTAATTTAGGGGTTTCAGCTATGAATGCTTCTTCTTCTTCTTCTTCCCCCCATTTTCTTTCTTGTGAGCTTTGTGGGCGAGGGGGACATGCTAGTGTAGATTGTCAAGTAGGAAATCCTTTTTCTTCTAGTTCTTCTGAACAAGCTAATTTTATTTCCTATGGTGGCAACAAGTCAAATTTTAATCCCTACTCCAACACTTACAATCCAGGATGGAGGAGCCATCCTAATCTTTCTTGGAGTAATAATCAACAAAGAGTGCCTCCCGGCTTTCAACAACAACATCAAATTCCACAAGAGAAGAAGTCGAATTTGGAAGATATGATGGCAAAGTTTATCAATAGTACAAAGGCAAGAATGCAAAGCTTAGAAACTCAAATTGGACAGCTTGCCCAAGCAATTTCAGAAAGACCACAAGGAGGCTTGCCTAGCAATACTGAGAAGAATCCAAGGGAGCATGTAAAAGCCATCACTTTGCGAAGTGGAAAAGAACTTGAAAGTAAAGAAAAAGATGAAGAGTGTACAAAAGAGGAAGAAAACCAAGAGCTGGAAGCCAAAGAAGAGGATCGTGATTTATCAATAGAGAAAAAAAGGAGTTCTTCTTCACTTAATTTAAAATCTTACAAACCTCCTCTTCCTTTTCATAAAAGATTTTTGAAGGCTAACTTGGATAAACAATTTGCTAAATTTTTAGAGGTGTTTAAAAAATTGCATATTAACATCCCTCTTCTTGATGCTATATCACAGATGCCAAGTTATGCCAAATTTTTGAAAGACATAATTGCAAACAAAAGAAAGTTGGAGGAATTTGAGATGGTGAAACTTAATGAAGAATGTTCTGCAATTCTACAAAATAAATTGCCTCCAAAACTTAAGGATCCAGGGAGCTTTTCTATTCCTTGCACTATTGGTGGAATTAATTTTGATAAGGCTTTATGTGACCTCGGTGCAAGTATTAATTTGATGCCCTTTTCTGTTTTCAGGAAACTTGGATTAAAAGAACCAACACCCACCACTGTTTCACAAGCAAATACGTCTGAATTTTCTCACAAGCATTTCATAATCTCTTCTTTTATATGTTCCAGAAGTTGTGAGCCAACATATGCTAATTTCTCAGAATCCACTTCACTCAGATGCACTACCTCTAATTCTTCAACGGGTTGAGGTTTGCGAGCCACTCCTTCTTCCAAGGATTTATGTATAGCCTTCCCTACAATAAATAAGGTTACCTCAGTTCTCTTTCCTTTTGTAGATGACACATAATAGGTTCGTGCCTTCTTTTGGTCTCCTCGAACCTATCCAACTTCGACAGTCATAGGGAACTTCATCAATAAGTAGCATGAGGACACCACGGCCCTCAGATCATTGAGTAGTGGGCGGCCCAAAATCATGTTGTATGTCGCCGAGGAGGTTTTAACCACCATAAAATTCACTTATCGAGTCACGATTTGGGGGTCCGCACCCAACGTGATGGGTAATTGAATAGATCCTGCAACTGGGACTGCTTCCTTAGTGAAGCTGTACAAGGGCGAGGACACTTTTCTTAATCGATCATGAGATAAATGCATCTGCTCAAAACAATTCCAGTAAATCAAATTGATAGAACTGTCATTATCTACCAGAATTCTACTGATGGGGTGTTTGGCCACGACTGCTGAAATAACCATTAGATCATCATGCGGGGGTATTATATCACCTCGGTCGGCAGGGGTGAATGTAATTGGCTCTTCATCATCTCTAACTTCCATCACTAAATTAACCTGGTAGGCTTGACGGGCATATGCCTTTCGGGAGGCCGACGTGTCCCCACCTAGGGTTTCCCCTCCTGAAATAACGTGAATGGCTTATTGAGTTGGCTCATTGTCTAAATGAGGATCTTTCCTACGATCTCTTCTTCTCTCTTGCTGCCTTAGGTTTTGTCTTTCATGCCCATCACACCTGTCTTCCCTTTGTTGGGGTTCTCAGCCTTCTTCTTCTTCATTTCTCACATATCTTTATAAGTGCTCCTCTAGAATGAGCATTTCGATCTGATTCTTCAATTCTCTGCAATGATCTGTGGAATGTCCCTGGGTTCGATGGTATCTACAATACTCCCCTTGGTTTTTTTGCATGGGTCTATCAACTCTGCAGGGTAGTTTAAGGAGTCCCTCCCCCTCTACTACGGCTAATATAGCTGACCGTGGTTGCAAAAGTCGAGTATAATGATTAAACTGAGGTTTAGGTGCATCTGCTCTTCTAACCCTTTCCTGTCATCGTACAGACTCTTCTTTCCCTTCATAATCTTTTCTCTTTCGTTCTTTGTCTTCATTCCCCCCCCCCCACATTCCTCATGATCTCGGTGTGGAGGATATACTTGTTTGCCTTAACAAACAAATCGGCCAGGTATAACATCTCAGATTTTCAAAATTAAATATGATGTAATACTTGAGATTATTAGGTCCTAATACTTGAGGAAATAGGTCCTTTCAAGGGATTATAGAAGTCTTGAGGCAAAGGTTCAGTTTCTGAACCAATGGCAAAATCGTAAATACTAAAGTTTGGGTAAAAGTGTAATTTACCTAAAATCTTGGGGTGCTAAGTGTAATTTATCCATTTTTAGGGACCAAAAAGTGCAATTAAAAATGGTCCGGGGACCAAGTTGCAAGGGTCTATGTGCAAATTATCCGAAAAGTTTGGGCCAAGGTGTAGTTCTTGAAATCTTAAAAATATCTCTTCAAGGTATCATGGATTTCAAATTCAAATCAAATGGAGCTTTGGATTCCAAACTCTATTAAATTCAGTTCATAGACGAGTGGTGCATTTGGGTTGGATGCACGTGGGAGAATTGATGAAGCCTTATCTTCAATGACACAAGGCAATCAACCATTGGCCACTTGGAAAATAAGATAAGGTCACATGATGGCTCATAATGACCCTTTGAGGTGGCATTGCATGATTGGCTAAGGAAAAACTTACTTAGCTTCTAAGTTTGCAAAAGTCTCCAAACCTTATCCCTAAGGACATGTGGCAAGCATTCATTGGCCACTTGGAGATAGGATTTGAAGTGTAATGATGGGAAATGTGGACAATGCAATTAACCGTGTGGGATGTAGTTGTAATGATGGGATGTAGAAAATGTAATTTATCATGTGGGATGTAATGATGGGGAATCTTAAAAATATAATTAAACATGTGGAGGCATAAATCCCTAGGGACACATGGCATATTTTAATTGGATGCTCATGGATGGAATGATGACGCGACATGTGGCGCGATTTGGTTCGCCGAAGTTTCCTATAAATAAAGGCTTTGGGGTTATTCATTTTGGGCACCAAGTAAGGAGGAAAAGGAAGGGAGTTTGAGGGAGGAAATGCTGTTGAAAAGAAGGGAGAAAGTCAAGGGAGAATATGTTAATGTAAGTGCTCTAGACCCAATCAGATTGGGCAAATTGTACACTGACATTTGTAATCATATTTCATATTGAATAAAGAGTTATTTAATTCTACAAGAAGTTGTTCTATTAGTTTCTTGTTTTAATGTAATGATCGGATGAAACTAGATAGAAGTCTATATGATGTATACTGTGATTAATCTATAAAGATGTGAGAAGATGCATCACAGTTTCTCGACATCATTAAATGTCCCAAGTCGTAGCAGTGTTAAGAATGGACATTGACAATTGCAATAAGACTTGTATGTGCTATATTTTTTCTATGTGATAGTAATGGGGGTCTCACACCCATAGGCATGGGGATGCGTAGACAAGTACATAGGTGACCAATATTGGAGAACGTGTCACTGGACATGACTCGCCATGAGAATCCATTTTGGTTATATGTTGATGGAATTCTCATACAAGATGGGTGTAACTAATCCTTGGACCTGAGGTTGTTACGGTCATCTCATAAGAAGACCGATATTCTTTGACATCGTTTCGATGGGCCTAGATAAAGGCTGCACGTGGGCGATCGTTGGGCATATCGTGAGGCTTATGAAGATGGGTGCGTAACCAAGATGGGACTCATCTATCCCTTGATAAAGGATGATGTATCTAAGGCGCCTTCGATGGATATTCACTTTAAATCCATGGCCATGGTGAAAAAGAGATCAATAAGGAGTTATTGATTCACTTTTTATTAAGTGAAGATATCTAAATAACCGAAGAAAGACTTATGTGATCATAATCAAGCAACACATTGCCAACTTGAGATCACATAGGATACATTGACGAGAGGATCGAATTACACAGTAACCATGCTCGTGAAAGGTTATTTGCCGATTATGAATCCTTCTGAATAATTGGGTAGACATGATGCCTTGCTAGAGGCCAATCTTGTCTTATGTGTTCGTACCGACACATTGCCAATATATTTGGGAGCCTAATAAGTCATACGCAATAGGCACGGTCCCTGGCTTAAACCAAGAAAGCGAACGTATGGTTAAGTGGGACACTTCAGCAAGAAGTTGTGCCATAGTAGGTTCTCATGGGAAAAGAACAAACAGATGTAATGACGTCGATGTGACGAGGGGTCGTCATAAAGGAAAGAGTTTCCTAAAATAACAATTGATTAAATTAGAAAGAAGTTTCTAATTTAATAATTTGGGCTTAATTTAATACTTGGGCTAAATAAAGTATTTGGGCCAAATATTAAATTAAATTAAATATTTGAGCTAAATTAGATTTGGGTCAAATATTAAATAATATGTTAGTGTAGGTGCTCTAGACCCAATCAGATTGGGCATGTTGTACACTGATAATTGTAATCATGTTTATTATTTGAATAAGGAGTTGTTCAAATTCACAAGAAGTCATTCTATTAGTTTCTTGTTATTATTGTAATAATCTAATGAAACTAGATAGAAGTCCATATGATGTATACTGTGATTAATCTGTAAAGATGTGAGATGATGCATCACAGTTTCTGGACATCATTAAACGTCCCAAGTTGTAGTAATGTCAAGAATGGACGTTAACAGTTGCGGTAAGACTTGTATGTGCTATGTGATAGCAATGTGGGTCTCACACCCATAGGCATGGGGATGCCTAGACAAGTACATGGTAACCAATGTTGGAGAACGTGTCACTGGACATGACTCGTCATGAGAATCCATTTTGGTTATATGTTGATGGAATTCTCATACGAGATGGGTGTAACTAATCCTTGGACCTGAGGTTGTCATGGTCATCTCATAAGAAGGCCGATATGCTTTGACATCATTTCGATGGGCCTAGATAAAGGCTGCACGTGGGCGATCGTTGGGCATATCGTGAGGCTTATGGAGATAGGTTCATAACCAAGATGGGACTCGTCTATCCCTTGATAAGGAGTTATTCACTTTAAATCCATGGCCATGGTGAAAGAGATCAATAAGGAGTTATTGATTTACTTTCTAATTAAGTGAAGATATCCGGAAGACCGAAGAAAAACTCATGTGATCGTTATCAAGCAACACATCGGCATACTTGAGATCACATAAGATACATTGACGAGATGATCGAATTACATGGTAACCATGCTCGTGAAAGGTTATTTGCGGATTATGAATCCTTCTGAATAATTGGGTAGGCATGATGCCTTGCTAGAGGCCAATCTTGTCTTATGTGTTTGTACCGACACATTGTCAACATATTCGGAAGCCTAATGAGTCATACGCAATAGGCACGGTCCCTAGCTTAAACCAGGAGAGTGGACGTATGGTTAAGTGGGACACTTCGGCAAGAAGTTTTGTTGTCGTAGGTTCTCAAGGAAAAAGAACAAATAGACGTAATGACGTCGATATGACGAGGAGTCATCATAATGAAAAAAGTTTCCTAAAATGGCAATTAATTAAATTAGGAAGGAGTTTATAATTTAATAATTTTCTATTTGTTGGAGTGGCAAATATGATATAAAATATATTTGAGCTTAAGTTAATATATGAACTAAATTAGATTTGGGCCAAATATTAAAATAAATATTATATTTGGACTAAATTAGATTTGGGCAAAATATTAAATATTAAATATTATATTTGGACCAAATTAGATTTGGACCAAATATTAAATATTATGTTTGGGCTTAAATTAGATTTGGGTCAAAACATTTTATTTAAACTTATAAAAGGATTGGGCCATTTAATTATATTCTTAGTTGGATTAGAATAAACCCATTTAATTAAGTTCCTAATTGGACTAAATTAAATGGGCCGGCCCATGTCCATTAGGGTTTAAGAAACCCTAGAGCTCCTTATAAATACCCATTTATGGGTTGCCCATATTAAGAGAGTTTTTGGCGTCGTTTTTCAAGAGTTGAAAAACGTATTGCCGTTCACTCTTCCTATTTCTTTTGACATCAATACGAAATGAGGGCGTTCTTTTACCGTCCATACACAAGCCACACAAAGGAGAAGGAGCTAGCACTCCTATTCCGCTCTCATTGCCAACGGACGCGTGTGGCGTATCACGAGTTAGAGGCCGGACGCTTGGACGGCTCGAATCCGTGAACGACTCGATAATCTAAAGGTTAGATTTATTTATTTGTTTGTGAATGATTTAATTTCAACATTGATCCAATCACAGGGATCGGGGTAAAGTTCAAAATTTTGAACTACGCTGCTTGCCGTGTAGTGATCTTGCTTTACTTTCAGTGGTATCAGAGCCATCGTCGAAATATTTCAATTCCTTATGTGCGGATTCTATTATGTTGTTATTTGTGAAATAATTAATTAATTATTGCGTTTGTATTTTTGGATTGCAAAACGTTTTTGGGTGAAGGGCAAAAGATCGTGTATGACACGAGAAAGGGTGAAACTGGGTTCGGGGTGCATACGTATGCACCGGAGGGCCGAAAATTGAGGCCACGCGGGGCCCGCACGAGCTGGGCACAGCCAGGGGCGGCCCAACGTGTGCAAGGCCCTGGCAGGGCACGGCCTTGCGAGGCCGCGCGCGCCTTAGCGTTGCCAGGCCCGCCCACGCGCGTGCGTAGGTGCTGCCATGCGCGGTCGCGCGCGCGCACAGGGTAAGGCCGGGCGTGGGCGCATGTAACGCCCCGCTCCCACTTACGGGTGTTACTCGTGAACAAATTGTCCACCTGTCCGATCTTTTGATGAAGGGCGGACCATGTTTCAAGAAGAAACGCCCTAGGTGGGAACTAGGCTCGTCCTTCCCTTCCCTTAAAACCCCAGGATTTACTAGCATAATTGGGCTTTAAACCACACCGCGTTTGGTTTAAAAGAAATCTCGCGAAGACGCCCAATCATTATTTTCTCATTTGAATTTAATTCTTTTCCGACCAAGAATTTTTACCGGGCTCCAAAAATCACCATTTAAACCAATCCATTGATGGATCACCAATTTTGGAGGAAAACTCATCATTTTCAAATTTTTAAAATTTCGGCATTAATCTCCAAAATGCCCGAAAAATCCCTTTATTTTGAAAATTCCTCTGGGGCCCAAATTCAATTAAGAAATGCCCCAAAATTCCCACTTTTTCTAATTTTTTTTTAAAAAAATTGGCCGGCGGGGCCTCACTGGCCGCTGGCCGCGCATGCTGTGCCCGGCCGCCTGCGTGCGCGGCCACCCCCACTCGGCCGCCCCCGCGTGGCTAGCTGCGGACGCGGCTGCCTTGCGGCCTGCTGCAGCAGCCAGCTACTGGCTGCTCCTTCACTTCTATTCTTTTTTTTCTTTTTTTTTTTCTCTTCTTCTTGGGCCTCCTAACCCAAAATTTCTAGAAATTAAAATGAAAAAATAAACTTCATTTTCCTTCAATTTTTAGCCTCTATTTCTCCAAAATCGAGGCTTAAACCATGCTCTTGATGTTTCCATAACATACATCAACCATCCACTAATTTGCAACAAAAGCTTACAAGAAAATATCCATCTTCTTCTTCTACAAGGCTTACACAATAAAGTGGAAAATATTACATCTAATCTCATTTATGGAGGTTCATACACATGAAACCAAAATGAGACATAATTTATTTTACATTTCAACCAAAATACGTAGCATTTCCCTCCCATTTCACCTTTCCCTTGAGGCTTTCAACACCTACAAAGAGGTTCAAAAAACCTCATGAGCTCAAAAGCTCAGTAAGGGTGCATATGCAAAGTAAATACAAGCATAACAAGTCTATGTAATGCAAATGCATGCAAGCATGGTTAGGTTATTCCATCCTCACAACCCAATATGGTTTGAGGCATCAACCCACCATTTCTTTCCCACCCCATGGCCATAGGTCTCATGAACAAATAAAGCATGCAAAGAAATACATAAAAGTTTATGCAACCTACTTACAATGCAATGCAAGGCCTCCTCCACATGGGGCCATCCCTTACCTCATTCTTGAATATTTAAATCTTTATTTCAAGAGAGCTTCCATCTTCATCTTCTTCCATCTAACATGACATTCCAACTTGTCACTCACTTTGCATACAAGAATACCAAATAGAGAAGAAGAAGAATGGAACATACCTTGATTTGATCTTCATTTCTTCTCCATTCTTTCCTTTCTTCTTCATTTCTTTCATCTTCTCCCTTTCTTCTTTCTTTCATTCTCTCTACAAATGGCCAAAAGGGAGACAAGTCTTCCACACTTACCATTTTATACTATCCTTTCCCATTTTCAAGAATGGATCTCCACCATCCATTCAAAGCATAATCCATGTGCTTAAGGAGAATTAAATCTTCACCACTCATTTCAAATAAACAAGTTTCCTCTCTTGGAGAAAACTGATCGGTGCTGTCGAACACCAATAGATTAGATGAATAATGATTCGGATTTGCAATAAGGGTGCAACCCAAAGTCGTCTCCCAATGAACCTCAAATGGATCTGTTAAAACAAGATTAAACAAGGGGGGTTGTGATGAAAACTGAAATATAAACGTTCAAGAATGAAACAACAATGAAGTAAAATGAAACCCGCTACAAACCCTACCTCCTTACCACGGTAATCCTTGTCTCATTTATGAAAACAATCTGTTTTGGTTTGATTTTCTTTTGATTTGAAAAACTCTTCTACAACCGTAAAAGATTAAATCCAATCGAGCAATCGCTCATACAAATATACCGTTTCTTTCTAATCAAAGCCTCAATCGAGTACGTCAATTAAAACCATCCAAAGATCATGCATGCATTCACACAATCACATAAAATAAACATACATAAACTTAGAGAAGGAAAAGAAACAGAATCATCAATTAAAACATGAAAATCGAGTTCCAAATCGGATTCAACAATATGATCGAGACTCAAACTGGGCAAGAGGTACGAGAATGTAGCAAATCACAAGCGAATTAGCCTTCCATCTTCTTGTTTGAAATCATGAGAATTCTCCCAAAATCGGCCACCCCCAAAATCGGCCACTTAATGTGCTTAAATAGAGCTTAGGGAAGAAACCCTAGGTTACCGCACCTTCATAGCCGATTTCGAATAGGATAAAGTGCGTTCTGGGATTTGGTCGCTTCATAAAAATTGTAGATCAGGAAGCGTATATGAATTTGGGCTTTTAAATCACTTGATTTGGATATCGGACGCCCAAGTTATGGCCTTTTATAGATTCAGCATCTGTGCAGCTTTCCTAATTTGACCCAACTTTCTGGTCCTGACTTTGAAGTGTTGTTTGGAGGCCAAAACGAACTTGGATTTGGACAAACCATACCATTCCAGAAATCCCAAGAATTCCTCTACAATATCTCTAAAGACATTATTCACGTTCTGGGATTGTAACTTGGCCAAAAACTTGAAAGAAGCACAGAAGGTCAAATCTGTGAGCACACTTTTGCTTCTTTGTTTCCAATCTCCTTGTTTCCCTTCTTGCCATCAAAATTCCTCATGACCTAGGAAACCCTAATATGTCCAAAATAAGATAAAATAGTGTGAATTCCAATTCCTATAAAATAAAATAAAACAAAATCAAGATGAATAAAATGATACAACTAACGTGTGCTAAAAGACTAAATATGAGGGCTAAATAATATGAAAATATGCGCTCTATCAAATTCCCCCACACTTAGACTTTTGCACTCCTGGGAAAAACACTAGACACTAACACTCAATAACAAAATGGATGTGAAAAATGCAAAATGAGAGGCACGGCAAGTTTTATAGGAATTCAACACTCAAAGATCATCTTTCTTACACTTCCCAGACAAACAAGTAGCATGGAAATTTTACTTGGCAAGACAAGTCAAAATAAGCAGACCCTCATAGAATAAGAATATGCTCTCAAGTTCCTCAAATGCTATGCCTCACTCCACTCAATCACAATTCCACTACCAGATATGCTCATCTTCTAAATCTCCACTCTCAATGCTTTTTGCATGCAAATCAAAAGGACTTTTATTCATGGCTCTGAAAAGGATAAGAAGATAACAATGAAAAGTAAAGTAAACCTTAGGAAGAAAACATTCAAGACAACCCAAGATCAATGAAGAACTATTAAGCAAGCAGAAAATAGACACAATTTTTTTTTTTTTTTGAAAGGTGGGTGCGTTTTACGCTCCATCCCAACCTTTGTGAGTGCGTTTTACGCTCCATCTCACCTTGGCGAGTGTGTTTTACGCTCCATCTCACCTTGGCCTTTGGCCTTTCTATCTATTTTTCTTTTTGATTCCAAAGGACTTGCTTAATATGTTGCCATAATCAAAGGATGCAATGAATGTTCTTCAACCTAAAGAAGGGGAAAGATTTTTTTTTTTTTTGTAAAATGAAAGAGTGCCTTAATCATCTTTTCACATGCACGAGCACTGATAGCTTCAATAAAGATTCAAAACAAGCTCTGGAGTGATACCCATAATTAGTGAATGCACGCATATCATAAGAAAGAACAAGCATGATGTAATACCCCGTGTTATTGATATAAAGAAAATAAGAATGGAAGTGTAAAAATTCCAAAAATGCCCTTGAGAAGGTGTTGGATCCTTGAGATTGAGGGTGCCCTATGAGAGGGGTATTTTGGTAATTTGGAAAGTGAAATCCAATAAAAAAGGGTATTTTGATAAATTAAAAATAATTCCTATGTGGAATTAGGTGTGTAAGTGAATAAAAATCCCAATTTGGTATTTATGTGAGATATATGGGATTAATAAATTCACAAAGAGTATTTGGGAAATTTGGAATTTAATTCCATAAAGGAAATTTAATTTTGAAAATAGGGAAAATGGTGGATATTAAATTATTTGAGGAGAATAATTATATTTTCCCTAAGTTGTGAATTAAT
This sequence comes from Diospyros lotus, assembly GCF_014633365.1. Taxonomy (NCBI): domain Eukaryota; kingdom Viridiplantae; phylum Streptophyta; class Magnoliopsida; order Ericales; family Ebenaceae; genus Diospyros; species Diospyros lotus. The sequence continues at coordinate 24,456,506 of NC_068349.1, read as the reverse complement.
GTGGTAATGCCACTTGGAGAGATGAGATTAAACTTGGAAGCCAAGGTTGGTGTCATGTTGTGACACTTGGCATTTTGTGGTTCAAGTATAAATGGGAGATTTAATTAAATGCAAAAAGAAAGGATAATTGGTCTTTCAAGCATTTAATGAGAGACATTATGGTGTTGGATTAAAGAAAATCCAAATGAAATGGGAAAATAGTCACCATTAATGTTTGAAATTATGGTGAATTAAATAAATTGAATGGAAAATGGGAAAATGGTCACCCATTAATGCTTGGAAAATGGTGGGATTTATTTAAATGGAAAATGAGGGATTTATGTCTTTCAAGTGGTCTCTCATGTGATGGTGGAAATTAGTCCCATTAAATTTAAATGGGAAAGAAAGGATATTTCAAAGGATGAGATTAATTCTTGAAATGGGAAAGTGATCCAAGGGTTGCCATTAAATCTTGGAAGTTGGCATGGATTGCCAAATGGGTGGAAAGATTTTTAAAGAGAAATGATTGGAAGGTGGAGATTTAATCTCCAAATTAAATCAAAGGCTAGGATTAAAACCTAGCAAAGCACATGGATTGTGCTTCTTTTGGATGGTTAAGATGTTGTCTTGTAAAGTGAGAAAAGATCCAATGGTGGATTTTAAGCAAGACTTAATGCCATGGATTGTGTTAGTTTGGAGGGTGAGGATTTATTCTCACCAAATAAATCTAATGGCTAGGATGCATTCTTGAAATATGGGAAAACTAGTATAAAAAGGCAAGTGTGGGAGACTTGTCTCCCTTTTGGCCATTTGAAGAAATGAAGAAGGAAAAGGAAGGAAGAAGGAAGAAGTCTTCCATTGTTTAGAGAAAAAGAAAGAGAAGGAAAGAGAGAAGAAGAGAAAGAAATCAAGTAAGTGCATTCTTCTTTCTTTATTTAGTGATCTTTTATGCAAAGAGAGTGAATTTCCTTGTTTGAATGCCATCTTAGATGGGAAGAAATGAAGATAGGAGCTCTCTTGAGAAGAGGAATTAAAGCTTCAAAGAGAATAATGTTAAGGTAAGGGATGGCCCCATGTGGAGGAGGCCTTGCATTGCATTGTAAGTAGGTTGCATAAATTTTTTATGTATCTCTTTGCATGCTTTATTTGTTCATGAGACCTATGGCCATGGGGGTGGGAAAGAAATGGTAGGTTGATGCCTCAAACCATGTTGGGTTGTGAGGATGGAATGACCTAACCATACTTGCATGCATTTGCCATTACATAGACTTGTTATGCTTGTATTTACTTTGCATATGCACCCTTATTGAGCTTTTGAGCTCATGAGGTTTGTTGAACCTCTTTGTAGGTGTTGAAAGCCTCATGGGAAAGGTGAAAGTGGGAGAGAAATGGCTATGAATGGGGAAGGCTAAAGTTGTGTAGCCTATGTATTTTGGTTGAAATGTAAAATAAATTATGTTTCATTTTGGTTTCATGTGTATGAACCTCTATGAATGAGGTTAGATGTAGTATTTTCCACTTCATTATGTAAGCTTTGTGGAAGAAGGAAATGGATATTTTCTTGTAAGCTTTTGTTGCAAATTAGTGGATGGTTGATGTATGTTATGGAAACATCAAGAGCATGGTTCAAGCCTTGATTTTGGAGAAATAGAGGCTAAAAATTGAAGGAAAATGAAGTTTATTTATTCATTTTAATTTCTGGAAAAATTGGGTTGGGAAGCCCAAGAGGAAAAAAAAAATGTTTTTTTTTTGAAATCAGCAGCAGCAGGCTGCAGGCTGCGCGCGGGCAGGGCCGCATGGGCGGCAGCGCGCGCGAGCAGGCGGCCGCGCCCGCATGCGGGCGGGCGCGCGCGGGTGGCCGCGCAGCATGCGCGGCCAGCCCGCGCAGCCAGCACCCAGCGGGGCCCCGCGCGGGCCCCGAGCGTGCCAGTGGGCCCCGCCGGCCAAATTTTTTTAAAAATTTGGAATTTGGGGAAATTAAGGGGCATTTCTAAATCGATTTTGGGCCCCGGAGGAATTTTCAAAGTAAATGGATTTTTCGGGCATTTTGGAGAAAAGGCCGAAAATTTAAAAATTTGAAATGATGAGTTATTCCTCCAAAATTTTGGTGATCCATCAATGGATCGGACTAAATGGTGATTTTGGAGCCCGGTTAAATTCTCCGATGGGAAAGAAAAAAAAAATATTGCGATTGGGCGCCTGAAGGAGATTTCCTTTATAGCCAATGCGGTGTGGCTAAAGCCCAATTCTGCTGGCGAATCCTGGGATTCAGCGAAGGGAAGGACGAGCCTAGTTCCCACCTAGGGCGTTTCGTCTTGAAACATGGTCCACCCTTTGCCAAAGGCCGGGCAGGTGGGCAATTCAGGTGGTTGTTCACGAGTAACACCCGTAAGTGGGAGCGGGGCGTTACACATGAGCACAAATATCCTCACAAAGACTAGCTCAATCAACCCACCAAGCCAAACTCATTGCCAATTTACTTGAGAGACCAAAAAGATAAGATCGACTTTCTAATCATGCCAAATTCTTTCAAACTCAATTTGCCTCATTTTGTCAAAAATCTTTTTTTTTTTTTTGAAAAGAAACTTCTATTCTAAAACTCCCCCCCACACTCAAACATTACATTGTCCTCAATGTAAGCATGGAACAAGAATCAGGTATAGGACAAGTAAGAAAAGTAAGGAGAGAGAAACAGCCTGAGTTTGTCAATTGTAGGTGGCGTTGAGGAGATGTAGCTCCTCCACAGTATGCTCCTGAAAGATCTCATAGAATGGCTTAAGCCGCTGCCCGTTCACTGTGAATTTCGTCGTAGTCGACCCGTCCATGATCTCAACTGCGCCATAGGGAAAAACATGAGTAACCACGAAAGGACCGACCCATCTAGAACGCAACTTACCAGGCATCAACTTTAGGCGTGAATTGTAGAGGAGGACTTTATTGCCAACGTTGAACTCCTTCTTGGCAATCAATTTGTCGTGTGCAGCTTTGGCCTTTTCCTTGTAGATCCTGAAGTTCTCATATGCCTCTAACCTCAATTCCTCAAGTTCTTGCAATTGAAGCTTCCACTGGGAACCAGCTTCTTTCATGTCCATGTTGCATTGCTTCACCGCCCAATAGGCCTTATGCTCGATCTCTACCGGCAGATGACATGCTTTTCCAATGACCAGTCGATATGGGGACATGCCGATCGGGGTCTTGTAGGCCGTGCGGTAGGCCCAAAGTGCATTTTCCAACCTTTGGCTCTAGTCTTTCCTGTTGGGCTGGACTGTCTTCTCTAGAATGTGCTTGATCTCTCTGTTTGAAACCTCAGCCTACCCATTGGTCTATGGATGGTAGGGCGTCGCCACTTTATGTAAAACTCCATACTTTCGGAGCATGGATTGCATCTTTCTGTTGCAGAAGTGGGATCCTTGATCACTGATGATGGCCCTGGGAATGCCAAACCTGCAGAAAATATGAGATCTAACAAAATCTGCAACCACAGAAGAATCATCAGTCCGGGTGGCTTTAGCTTCCACCCATTTTGAAACATAATCCACAGCCAAAAGAATGTACACAAAACCAAAAGAGACAGGAAAAGGACCCAAGAAATCAATGCCCCATACATCAAATATCTCACAAAATAATAAAGGTTTCTGAGGCATTTCATTTTTGCGTGAAATTGAACCTGTGTGTTGGCAACGTGTACAGTTCTTACAGAATCCATATGCATCTCTGAAAAGGGATGGCCAATATAACCCAGCATCTAAGACCTTTCTAGCAGTACGTTGCGGACCAAAATGACCACCACATGCAAGAGTGTGACAGAAATGTAGGACAAATGCAAATTCATGATCAGGGACACACCTCCTAAGGACTTGGTCACTACACAAGCGCCACAAATATGGATCATCCCATACATAGTACTTAGCTTCGCTCTTAAATTTATTTAATTGTTCTTTCTTAAGATATGCAGGTAATTCGGAAGCAACTAAATAGTTTACCAAATCAGCATACCAAGGCTCAGCACCATGAATGTGGTAGAGTAACTCATCTGGAAAATCATCTCTGATGGGTTGGGAGTTCATGACTGTGGAATCTGAAGAAGGAATGCGACTGAGGTGATCGGCTACCAAGTTCTCTACTCCACTTTTATCCTTGATATCAATGTCAAATTCTTGGAGCAAGAGCATCCACCTTATCAAATGAGGTTTGGCATCAGGTTTCTTCAAGAGGATGAATCACAAGGGAGTGAATCACAGAAACTATCTTGTATTAGTCTGTCTTAGCTAATTAGAAACCATACTCCCAACTCAAAAGGATATTGATCTTTGATAGACCTCACCTACAATGAATCTAAGAATATAGCTCTAGGTTCACTAGACCACCAACTAATACTCAAGTATTAGAGTACTCGTCCACGTAGTAGCAGTGATAGACTAGCTCCATGATAATTAGTACTTTGTCATTAGCTTCTATCACAGGTCCACTCTACGCATTCCAAATGCGCTTGTACAATTAGAGTAAATGGACTGTTTACTGGCTAAGGCAAGCCATCCTCCATTAGGATCTATTGCACAATGATCTTATCATGATAGAATGCCCAGTTCTATCAAAAGATCAAGAGTAATATTTTCTTGCTTATTAAGTACCCATGATTCATGCCTAACTGTGAAGAACGACCCATCACATGAATCACTTACTTAATAGCATGGACACCTTTCCAACAATTAAATGCAAATAATATATGTGCCATAAACTGAATAAAAGAAACATCATTACCATAAATTAAACAAAACGTGTCTTTAGGGCATACATTTCCAACATCAACATGGTTAGCAGAAACACTATCCTCCCCATGAGAAGTATAAGAATCAGATTGTGCATGCTCAGTTTGAATATCAAAATCATGATTATCTAGAAATGCAGCAATCTCAGAACATGCATCACATGGATCACTCTCATTACTACAATCAGGACAGATGAAGGAATCTGGAAGGTCATGAATAGTGGGGAATGCATCAATCAAATCACAAGACTTAGTGCATGCTTCATCAACCAACAATTGAATCAAGTTAACTTGCAAAGTGGAATGATCTTCAGGGGGACATTTCATGGCATCAAGTATGTTAAAATGAATGGTGCTACCAGCAAATTCCATGGAAAGTGTACCCTCATGCACATTGATGATAGTCTTTGCAGTTTTCAAAAATGGCCTACCTAATATAAGAGGTGCGTGCTCATGCAAATTGTCATCTTCCATATTTAAAACATAAAAATCAACAGGGAAGATACAATCCTTAACCTTAACCAAGACATCCTCCAAGACTCCAGATGGGTAGGCTGTGCTGCGGTTGGCTAGCTGGACAACCACTCCTGTTGGCTTCAAAGGACCACACTGCAATGAAGCATAGATAGAGTTAGGCATGACATTAATGGATGCACCTAAATCTAGCAAAGCATTACTAAATTGCATGTCTCCTATAATACAAGGAATGGAAAACGTCCCTGGATCTTTGCACTTCCTTGGCATGGCAGGTTGTATGAGAGCTGAAACATTCCTCCCAAGGTTGACCTTCTCATTCCCCTTAAGCTTCCTCTTATGAGTACACAAATCTTTGAGAAATTTTGCATACTTGGGGATCTGTCTGATGGCTTCAAGGAGGGGTATATTGACTTCCACTTTCTGGAATGTCTCCAGAATCTCTTTATCTAATTCGGCCCCTGCTCTTTTCTTGTTTTGTGTTGCTCGATGTGGGAATGGCAGGGGCTGGTTGTTGGAAGACTCTCCTTGTTCTTGATAGCTGGAGTTGGGATGCTTGGCTTCTTGGATTGAGGAGGGCTGCTGCTCATTGCTACCCTCTACATGCTGCTTCATGTTTGATGATGGTGGAAGGGTTGAGATGATCACTTCTTTCCCACTTCGAAGCATGATGGCACTAACATTACCCCTCGGATTGGCAACTGGTTGTGAAGGAAGCTGCCCCGAACCTTGACTCCTTAACTCATTGATGTTTGTTGCTAACTGCCCAATTTGTGTCTCCAAATTTTGAATTGTGGTTTCTGTTTTTTGCTGGAATTGGAGTGTATTGGCTGCTAGTTGCTTAACAAGATCATCCAAGCTAGGTTCTGACTTGGGCCTTGGTGGGGCATGGTTGCTGGAACTTGGACCTTGAGGATGATTTACTCTTTGTGGCTGCTGAAATTGTTGTTGCTGCAAGTTGTGATTCTGGTATGGATGCTGCTGGAATGACTGGTTTGAAGACCCTCCATATCTGAAATTTGGGTGATCACTCCATCCAGGATTATATGTGACTGAGTATGGATCATACTTATGTTGTGGCTGCTGTTGGAAAGGTTGATTGTGCTGCTGGAATGGTCTACCAGGGAAGATTCCATTGCATGATTCTGTGTTATCCTGCAATTGTGGGCACTGATCAGTTACATGTGAAGATAATGAACAAATGCCACATACCTGTTGGGGTTGATTTCGATCAAGGGCTAACTGGCAAACCATTGAAGTTAGTTCCTCCAGCCTATTTTCTATTCTCCTTTGGTCCATAGGTGCAGCAAAACCAACCTCATTGACAGGCTTCATGGGAGTGTTCAACCTAGTACCAAATTGTTGTGCATTTTGAGCCATCTTTGAAATTAAGTCCCGGGCTGCAGCTGGTGTCTTTTCCACTGAGGCTCCTCCAGATGCAGCATCCACTAAGTACCTGTCCATGGGGAGCAAACCTTCATAAAAATATTGAATGAGGAGCTGGTCAGTTATCTGATGATGAGGGCAACTAGCACACAGCTTCTTGAATCTCTCCCAATACTCATGCAAGCTTTCTCCATCTATCTGTCGGATGCCACAAATGTCCTTCCAGATGGCTGTTGTTCTGGAAGTAGGGAAGAACTTCTCCAGAAATATTCTCCCCAGGCCATCCCAATTGGTAATGGCAGCAGGTGGCAAGTAATACAACCAGTCTTTGGCAGCTCCATCAAGAGAGAAAGGGAATGCCCTTAGTTTTATTTGTTCTTCATCAACCCCTTGCGGCCTCATGGTGGAGCATACAACATGAAACTCCTTCAAATGCTTGTGTGGATCTTCACCTGCAAGACCATGAAACTTAGGAAGCAAATGTATCAATCCAGATTTCAGTTCAAAGTTTTCCTCCAATTGGGGATACTGAATACACAAGGGTTGATAATGCACATCAGGGGCAGCCAATTCTCTAATAGTTCTGTTAGCATTATTCCCATTATTCCTATTCTCATTGCCATTGTTTTCATTGGCGGCCATATTGATCAGGTTAGGTTGGAACTCAAACACAGTATCAGAAATAATGGGAAAGACACTATTAGTCACTGCCCTATCTTGGGATCTAAGTTCTCTTGCCTGTCGCCTAAGGGTTCTATCAATTTCTGGATCTAAATCAATTAGGTCACCCTTAGATGATCTGGTCATGCATTAAGTATCAACAAGAACAAAAACAAAACAAAACACACAAGGAAAAATCACATAAACACACCAAGAAAACACAAAATGGCCCCAAAAGTGGTCTAAACGTTGGAATTTGGCCAAAAAAATGCCCTCCTCACTGCATAGAAGTGACTATTTCTCCCCACACCCCCATTCCTTTGGACACCAAAAATCAAGGCATTCCAAGATAGTAGTCAGCAATGAACAGTGCTGTTGATGGAAAAAAAACAGAAAACAAGCAAACCAAAAAGAAAAACACAAAGAATCAACAAGGAAATAAAAGAAAAGAGAAACCAAAGAGCAAGATACGAAGAAGCAACAAAATAAAGCAACAAAGAATGAAAGAGAACTAAAAAGAAAAAGAAAGACAGAAAACAAATCTTGTTATGGCAGAACAGTTTGACGGTTCCTCGGCAACGGCGCCAAAATCTGATCGGTGCTGTCGAACACCGATAGATTAGATGAATAATGATTCAGATTTGCAATAAGGGTGCAACCCAAAGTCATCTCCCAATGAACCTCAAATGGATCTGTTAAAACAAGATTAAACGAGGGGGGTTGTGATGAAAACCGAAATATAAACGTTCAAGAATGAAACAACGATGAAGTAAAACGTAACCCGCTACAAACCCTACCTCCTTACCACGGTAATCCTTGTCTCATTTATGAAAACAATCTATTTTGGTTTGATTTTCTTTTGATTTGAAAAACTCTTCTACAACCGTAAAAGATTAAATCCAATCGAGCAATCGCTCATACAAATATACCGTTTCTTTCTAATCAAAGCCTCAACCGAGTACATCAATTAAAACCATCCAAAGATCATGCATGCATTCACACAATTTCATAAAAGAAACATACATAAACTTAGAGAAGGAAAAGAAACAAAATCATCAATTAAAACATGAAAATCGAGTTCCAAATCGGATTCAACAATATGACCGAGACTCAAACCGGGCAAGAGGTACGAGAATGTAGAGAATCACAAGAGAATTAGCCTTCCATCTTCTTGGTTGAAATCGTGATAATTCTCCAAAAATCGGTCACCCCCAAAATCGGCCACTTAATGTGCTTAAATAGAGCTTAGGGAGGAAACCCTAGGTTACCGCAACTTCACAGCCGATTTCGAATAGGATAAAGTGCGTTATGGGCTTTGGACCCTTCATCAAAATTTTAGATCAGGAAGATTAGATTAATTTTGGATTTTAAATCACTTGATTTGGATATCGGACGCCCAAGTTATGGCCTTTTAAAGATTTAGCATCTGTGCAGCTTTCCTAATTTGACCCAACTTTCTGGTCCCGACTTTGAAGTGATGTTTGGAGGCCCAAACGAACTTGGATTTGGACAAACCATACCATTCCAGAAATCCCAAGAAGTCCTCTACAATATCTCTGAAGACATCATTCACGTTATGGTATTGTAACTTGGACAAAAACTTGAAAGAAGCACAGAAGGTCAAATCTGTGAGCACACTTTTGCTTCTTTGTTTCCAATCTCCTTGTTTCCCTTCTTGCCATCAAAATTCCTCATGACCTAGGAAACCCTAATCTGTCCAAAATAAGATAAAATAGTGTGAAGCCCAATTCCTATAAAATAAAATAAAACAAAATCAAGATGAATAAAATGATACAACTAACGTGCAAAAAGACTAAATATGAGGGCTAAATAATATGAAAATATGCGCTCTATCAGAAACACAATCCATGCTTTTCATCTTGATTAATCTCATCCATTGGATTATTTTGCCTTTTCAAGATTTAAGCATAACCATTGGATCACTTGGACATTTCTTTTTCTTTCTCATTTACTTTAATGAGACAATTATATGTCATTTTCAAGACTTAATCCAAGCCATTGGATATATTTCACCCTTTTCAAGACTTGATCCTAACCCTTGGATCACTTGGAGATTTCTATTTATTTCTCATTTAAATAAATCCTCCCATTTTCACTCATAAATGAGTGACTAATTTCCATTTATCTTTTTCCCCAACATCATGATGGCCTTCATAAATGCTTTGAGAGACATTTATAATTTCCTTTTTAAATTATTTTAATCTCTCATTTCTTCCAAAATATTTGCACATATGCACACCCACATATATTGATATGTGCCTTCCCACAAATACATAAATGTTTACATTGGCCATCCATGCCATGATCCAAGAATAAATAATCACCATTGGATCACAAATCCCACTCAAGGATTAATCCCATCCATTGAATTTATTAATTTCTCAACATTTAATAAATGGAGACCATTTTCACACATCAAGAATGACATAATTCATTTCCTTTCCCCTTTAAACAAATCCCATATTTTCCAACATTAAAGGGGTGACTAATTTAATTTCTTTTTGGATTTTCTTTTAATCCAACACCATAATACCTCTCATTAAATGCTTGAAAGACCAATTATCATTTCCTTTTGCATTTAATTTAATCATCATTTATACTTGATCAAGACTTTGCCAAGTGTCACCCTTTAAACCCATACTTGGCTCTCAAGATCTCATCTCATCCACCCATGTGGCATTTTCTCATTTATTCTTCATGTAGGGAAAATTAATCATTTCTCCTCAAATAATTCAATATCCATTTTCCCTATTTCCTTTATGGAATTAAATTCCAAAATTCCAAAATACCCTTTGTGATTTTATTAATCCCTTATCTCCACATAAATACAAAATTGGGATTTAATTCACCTACTCACCTAATTCCACATAGGAATTATTTTCAATTTACCAAAATACCCTTTTTATTGGATTTCACTTTCCAAATTACCAAAATACCCCTCTCATATGGCACCCTCAATCTCAAGGATCCAACACCTTCTCAAGGGCATTTTTGGAATTTTTTACACTTCCATTCTTATTTTCTTTATATCAATAACATGGTGTATTACAACGCAACCTGCGCGCGGGCAGGCGTGACCCAGTGGCCCGCGTGCAGCCTGCTTGCCCTCCAGCGGCCAACGCGCCAGGCACGGCTCAGCTGCGCCCAGTTGGCTTTTTGGGCTGCCCAACAGCCTCCCGACCACCCCCCCCCCCCCGCTCCCTCGAGGTTCGGTTTGACCCTTCCCCGGGGTACACGTGAAGCACCCGGGCTGACCCTTCGGTGGCCTAGTGCATTCTGTTCCCATAGGTGGGGCCTGGCCAAATTGTTTGGCTATTTTTTTTTATTTTTATCCAAACCATAAGTGTATGACACTTATGGGCTATGATTAAAAATGGGCTAGGGCCGTTAATTGGGTTATTTGTTAATTATTGGGCTGCTAGTGTATGTTTGACATGCATTGGTTGATCTAAGGCCTATTGAGCCTTGTTAGTTAGACTAATTGATGGAGTCCAAACCCAACACAATTAAAACAATTTTGTTTTTCCAAAATTATACAAATTTTTAATTTATTAAAAGCATTTCATTAAGATTGAAATAGATGCGACAATTAATTAACATAATTGTGAATGAATCAATTAGATTGATTACATGTGTTGTGCCATAGAAAAAATAAAAAGAAATAAGAATAAAAAATGAAAAGTAAAAAAGAAAAAGCTGGCGGCAAATTGCCGCCAGCCTTGCGGCAAAATTACCGCCAGCCTCACGGCATGAGCTAGCCGCGAGGCTGGCCTTGCACAAGGGCTAGCCGCAAGGCTAACCGCGAGGCCAGACTTGCGGCTGGCCTCGCGAGCGGTAGCCTCGCGGTTGCATGCCGCGAGGGCCGCGGCCCCCTCAGGGGTTGGCCGCAAGGCTTGAGCCTTGCGGCCCCACTTTGGCTGGCCGCAAGGCTCCACCTTGCGGCCATTTGGTGGCTGCCTTGCGGCCACTTGGCTGGGCCGCAAGGTTCAAGCCTTGCGGCCACTTCTTTTTCGCAAAATTTAATCCCCCTTCGTTGAAGTCGCCCCCATTTAGCAAACGCCACTTGTCAACACCAACCACCCTTGGAAATCGTGCCTTATAAATACCTAGCTACAGGACATTAATGGGGACCTCCAACTTCGGTAAATCTGATCACTTTGAATACACTTTGACTATTTTTTCGTGAAGATTCATCGGGATTTGGGACTGACTTTGGCATCGGAGGGCCTTCGCGGGGAAGATTCCCATGAGCCTTCTAACCTATTTTCTCAGCATTAACAGGGCTGAATCCTTGTGGCGAACCTAACGGTGAAGCTTGTGGCAAAGCTTGTGGTGAAGCTAGTGGCGAACCTCGTGGCGAAACTAGCGGCAAAGCTTGTGGCGAAGCTAGCGGCGAAGCCTTGTGGCAAAGCTAGTGGCAAGACCTTGTGGCGAAACTAGTGGCAAAGCTAGTGGCAAGACCTTGTGGCAAAACTAGTGGCAAGACCTTATGGCGAAGCTAGTGGCAAAGCTAGCGGTAAGACCTTGTGGCAAAGCTAGTAGCAAGACCTTGTGGCAAAGCTTGTGGCGAAGCTTGTGGCGAACCTCGTGACGAAGCTTGTGGCGAACCTCGTGGCGAAGCTAGCGGCAAAGCTTATGGCGAAGCTAGCGGCGAAGCTTGTGGTGAAGCTAGCGGCAAAGCTTGTGGCAAAGTTTGTGGCGAACCTTGTGGCGAGACCTCGTGGCGAAAGCTAGTGACGAGAGCTAGTGGCGAAAGCTAATGGCGAGAACTAGCGGCAAATCCTTGCGGCGAGCATCCTAATGGCAACCTCCCTTGAAGCAACATCTCTTACGGCAACCTAACTTCACCCGACACCGAGTTCGAGTGGACCCCACATCACAAAATTTTAATTGTTGTATTTTGGCAACAACAATTTGGCACCGTCTGTGGGAAAGTGCAACAAAAAGCCAATTTCAACACAAAATGCTGAGAGGGACAAGATCAGCCAGTCGGGCGAGCCCGCCTGACCCCCCCCGAAGGAGCGCTCATACCAGGACGGGATCCACGAAAAGCTCCCACCAGGCGAACTCTACAGTACCAGAATTTTTAGTAAATCACCCTAACAATGAAGTGCATTCCGGGAACTTTCCTGTGCTCGGATGCAACCATACCGCCGGACTGGGGGGCATTGAGCGTTTGGAGTAAGAAGAAGCACACGTAGACGGATACGCGACAGGGCGAGGGGAACAAGTCCCACATGCAGCGCCCGCTAACCAGGAACAACACTCATTTGGACAGTCTTCAATTCCAAATAGAAACCTCGTGGGAACTTCAAGAATAACTCCACCCATAGTCTTACTCTCAGATTATGAACTATTGCGGAAGAACTTTGAGGAGCTAAAGCAGCAGAATAATGAGCTCAGGGTGAACAATGAGGAGAATATGAGAAGACTACAGGAGGTCACTGCTTTGTTACGTGAACTAGGGCCGGACATTCATATTCCCCTCATAGGACAAATCAATACAAGGGTAGAACATCGGAGATTCCAGGACAACCCTTCAAGAACCCCTCGGCAGGGGACAAGAATCAGAACTCCAGAGCTGAATAGTAAAGTTTCGGAAGTAACGGACTCGAGAAGGAAAAATTGCAGGAGGGTGAGAAAAGCTCCCAAGTATAGAGAGACAGTAGAAAACACCTACTCGGGAGTGCCCCAAGACCCATCTATTTGCCAAAATAAAAAGAAGCAGGAAACACTCAGCGTGTCTGACATTAAACGCCTCATAGAAGAGGTGCTAGAACAGAAGCAGGTAATAATGATACCAAAGGTAACTCCCTCGAAAGGATTCCCTCTATCTGAGGAACTCTAGAGGCGACCAGTGCAACCAGGGTTTGAACTACCACCACTCTCGGTATACTCAGGAAGGGAGGACCCCGAAAAACACTTACAACATTTTGTCGCAGTAGCCGTGTTACATGGATGGAATGAGGTCACTAGGTGCAGGGCTTTCCCACTCTCCCTAGTAGGACAAGCTCAACAGTGGTTCACTGAATTAGTGACAGGACATATACGATCATTCGAACAGTTGAAGAAAGAATTTCTAAATGCATTCTCCGTCTATCTCCCAAAGAAGAAGAGTGCAATATATCTAATGAGTTTACAACAGAAGTTGGACGAATCCCTAAAGCAATACATCGAGCGGTTTAGAGTTGCGACACAGGAAGTAAGGGATCTCCCAATCGGATTGGCAGTGTTAGCCCTGCTAAACGGAACTACCTACGCCCCACTTAGAAGATCCTTAGCCTTCTCCGATCCAAATTCAGTGACTGAGTTGTTCGACCGAGTAGAACAATTTGTCACCCAAATAGAAATTTTGGACACAGGGGAAGGTAATAGAAGAGGAAGGGAAACCCAGCCCGAAGTGCGAAGGACCTTACGAAATCCAGAAGATGGTAGACACCAATAGGTACACACTACCGACACCATAGAGCAAGGCGATAGGAAAAGCTCAGAACACTGTGCACCTTGAGAGGTACTTCCCGGCTTTAGCCCAAGGGGAAAGGACGAAGCACGAGACATAGAGTCAAGCCTATCGTCAGAAGAGTTCCTCGACCGGTTAGAGGCCGGAATTATCTTTGAATTTTCCATTGTAATGACATCCCCCAATAAATAAAAGAATATATCCCATGTATTCCCGTGGAGTAAGCAAAACTATAAGCCGAACCACGTAAAATCTACAGGAGCCCAGATTATTTGTATGTGTCTTTCAGGTATAGCGGCCCAAGCACAGCTCGCTTCCAATAGGTCAAGTCGCCTAGCTGCAATCTGGTGCCGATGACCACGGGATGGCTCGGGATTACCAGAACATCCGACGCCTATGCCCGCAGACTCACCCGGATCCCTCGTTTGAGTTCGGTGCTATGCCTTTTTGGCTAGACCCGACTCCTTGGTTGATCTGGCGCCTAGGTCTCCCGATAAACTCGGATGTCTGGTAGGAATCCCATGCTAGACCACTGGCCAAACCCAGATTCTCTGAGGTAGACTGGCCCTAGGAAGGCGAAAAAGAATTGAAGTGATCACCAGATAGTTCCAGCATAAGACTGCTCCCGAAGGTCAAGTCGCCAAGTGGCAATCTGGTGCCGATGACCATGAGCTGGCCTGGGATCACTAGAGGATCCAATGCCTATGCCCGCAGACTCACCCGGATCCCTCGTTTGAGTTCGGTGCTATGCCTTTTTGGCTAGACCCGACTCTTTGGTTGATCTGGCGCCTAGGTCTCCCGGCAAACTTGGATACCTGGGAGGAATCCCGCGCCTGGCCACTGGCCAAACCCAGATCCCCTGAGGTAGACTGGCCCAAGGAAGGCATGAAAAGACAACAACCCTATGACAACTCTGTCATGACCTCGCTTATCAGGGTTGAGCCACCCAGGTGGAATCTGGTGCCTATGACCACGAGTTGGCCCGGGATCACCAGAACATCCAATGCCTATGCCCACAGACTCACCCAGATCCCTCGCTTGAGTTAGGTGCTATGCCTTTTTGGCTAGACCTAACTCCTTGGTAGATTTGGTGCCTAGGTCTCCCAGCAAACTTGGATGTCTGGCCGGAATCTCGTGCCGAACAATTGGCCAAACCCAGATTCCCTGAAATAGGCTAACCATGAAAGACGGACATGGAGAGCACAATAGCCAGAGCATTATGACCCATCATGGTATCATCGGATGCTCCGGAGACTATGCCCGTGGGCTCGTCGGGATCCATTGACTGAGTCCGGTGCTATGCTTCCAAGCTAGACCCGACTCCTTAGCTGATCCGGCGCCTAGACCTCTCGGCAAGCTCGGACACCCGATTAGAATTCCGTAGTGAAGTCTATCTACCAGGGGTATGATTTCCAAGAAATAATTTGATACTTCAACCCCTGATTGAGGTAAGATCTTTTTAGGCATTCTGAAACACTTGATTGAGTCAAGGTGCTAGACCTGACTCCTTGGCTAAATATTTTACTCTTTAATTTTGTTTAAAGACAAAACAAAAGAGTAGGGGGCAATTGTTGTGCCATAGAAAAAATAAAAAGAAATAAGAATAAAAAATGAAAAGTAAAAAAGCAAAAGCTGGCAGTAAATTGCCCCCAGCCTTGCGGCAAAATTGTCGCCAGCCTCGCAGCATGAGCTAGCCGCGAGGCTGGCCTTGCACAAGGGCTAGCCGCGAGGCTAGACTTGTGGCTGGCCTCGTGAGCGGCAGCCTCTCGGCTGCCTGCCGCAAGCGGCCTAGCGGCTACATGCTGCGAGGGCCGCGGCCCCCTCAGGGGCTGGCTACAAGGCTTGAGCCTTGCGGCTCCACTTTGGCTGGCCGCAAGGCTCCACCTTGCGGCCATTTGGTGGCTGCCTTGCGGCCACTTGGCTGGGCAGCAAGGTTCAAGCCTTGCGGCCACTTCTTTTCTGCAAAATTTAATCCCCCTTCGTTGAAGTCGCCCCCATTTAGCAAGCGCCACGTGTCAACACCAACCACCCTTGAAAATCGTGCCCTATAAATACCCAGCTATAGGACATTAATGGGGACCTCCAACTTTGGTAAATCTGATCACTTTGAATACACTTTGACTATTTTTTCGTGAAGATTCATCGGGATTCGGGATTGAATTTGGCATCGGAGGGCCTTCGCGGGGAAGATTCCTGCGAGCCTTCTAACTTATTTTCTCAGCATTAACAGGGCCGAATCCTTGTGGCGAACTTAACGGTAAAGCTTGTGGCAAAGCTCGTGGCGAACCTAGTGGCGACCCTCGTGGCAAAGCTAGCGGCAAAGCTTATGGCGAAGCTAGCGGCAAAGCTTGTGGCGAAGCTAGCGGCGAAGCCTTGTGGCGAACCTTATGGCGAAGCCTAGTGGCAAAGCTAGTGGCAAGACCTTGTGGCGAAACTAGTGGCAAAGCTAGTGGCAAGACCTTGTAGCGAAGCTTGTGGCAAAGCTAGTGGCGAAGCTAGTGGCAAGACCTTGTGGCAAAACTAGTGGCAAGACCTTGTGGCGAAGCTAGTGACAAAGCTAGCGGCAAGACCTTGTGGCAAAGCTAGTGGCAAGACCTTGTGGTGAAGCTTGTGGCAAAGCTCGTGGCGAAGCTTGTGGCGAACCTCGTGGAGAAGCTTGTGGCGAAGCTAGCGGCAAAGCTTGTGGCGAAGCTAGCGGCGAAGCTTATGGCGAAGCTAGCGGCAAAGCTTGTGGCGAAGTTTGTGGCGAACCTTGTGGCGAACCTAGTGGTGAGACCTCGTGGCGAAAGCTAGTGACGAGAGCTAGTGGCAAAAGCTAGTGGCGAGAACTAGCGGCAAATCCTTGCGGCGAGCATCCTAATGGCAACCTCCCTTGAAGCAACATCTCTTACGGCAACCTAACTTCACCTGACACTGAGCTCGAGTGGACCCCACATCACAAAATTTTAATTGTTGTATTTTGGCAACAACAGCATGGGTGTATAGTATGGATCGAGTCGACCATTTATTTTATGTTTGAAATGAATGCTTGTAAATTTGGTTTTCGAAATAGGGCCTGCGTGTCCTGCCTCTCTTATACTCTAATGTACATTCTCTTCTCATCTTACTCCCCCCAAATGTAACTCAGGGTTTCTGATTCTATGTAATGTATGTAGAATAGAATAGAGTAGTTATAGTTGTAGTTTGTATGAAGAGAAAAAGATGGAGCCAAATTGAAGACAAAATTTGAAGACTAACGAAGGCTTGAAGAATGTGCTTGTGAAGCAAGATGTGATTCTTTACCTAGGTTTGACCCGCTAGCTTCCCTTCTATGGCTCGAGGGGACTAGCCGTAGTTATCCATGCCATACACCGGTTTGAGTCATTTATTATGCATTATTAATTTGATTAATTGCATTTGATGAGACCTAAGTAAATAAATAATAAATCCCTCATTAATATTAAGCCAACTTGCCTTCCATCATTATGAAGTATTAGGTTTCTAGCTGGCACTTGATTTGTTGAGTCACTCAAGGTCATGTGTCACCTATGATTCCTATGTTTCATGGGCCATGAGATGTCCTTGAATGGTGGATCCGACTTAACTAGAAAGGTGGGGTTTGTTGAGTCACTCAAGGTCTTACTGAGTATAGAGGCAAAGATTGGGAGTCACATAAGATGTGCTTGGCAAGGAGTTGTCAACCCAATGAATCTAGGAGTTGCATGGAGATGCAATTGGTAGAAAGTACCTATCTAATAGATCCTAGAACAATTTGTTGAGTCACTCAAGGTTGTGCGAGGGGAGATGGGATCCTAGCCCATTAGGAAATCTTCCAACGGGATTTCTCGAGTTATGTCTTGAGGGTGGAAAACTCGTAGAAAATAGTGGGAGCAATCATAAAATGTTACTTCTTGCAATTTATGATTTTCTAATTCAATATGATTATAATAATATCTCTATTCAGTTGTTGATCCAGAATGTCTGGAAACATATCGATAAGATCGATACTCGAGGGCAATAATACCTTCAACGGGACTAATTTCTATGATTGAGACACCATCTTGAGGATAGTCATCACACATGATAAAGATTCTCTATGCGATAGAGAGATCTCTTCTTATGAAGCATCCAATTAAGGAAATAGTAGTACATTAGGCCTAGACGATGCACAAGGGTGATATGATCATCGCTTGGTATATCGTCTTGGTTGCCATGACCCCAAAACATAGGTCGCATCATAAGAGTTATGATGCCTATGAGATCATGGCTAGGCTCAAGGATCATCTATTGAGAAGCATGTCATGGAGATGATACGTTTTATCAATAGGTTGCTATAGTTGAACTTGGGTATGGATGTCGAGACTTACCCTAGACTTGGTGCTACAGTCCCTCCCTAACAGTTATGGAAAAGACTCTTGGAGAGTGGTTGTCTATACTAAGGGAGACCGAACCTAAAATTGATTATAGGCCAGGGGAAGTGTTCTCTTAGTTGAAGGGCCCAAGGTGCACAGGGGCAAGCCCAAGAGTAAGAAAGCTAACAGGAAGAAAAGTTCTTCCATAACGCAATCTGGAAGTGTCCAGAAGACTAAAACCCAAAGGGCAAAGAGGATGCAATCTATCTCCACTATGATAAACCGAGAAGTGTAGAGTAAGAAGAGTTCTACTAAAGGCACTTCAGGTATTTATGTTATTGGAATTAATCTATCTACTTCTGATCAGTCCACATGGGTATTAGATATTGGATCTAGTGCTCATATTTACACTTTCGTGTATGGGCTTAGGAGTACGAGGAGATTAATAATAGGAGAAGTGTACCTACACGTGGTAAATGGATCAAAAGTTGTTCCATTAATTGTAGGGACCTATTTATTAACATTGCCCATAAGGCTTGTATTGGAATTACATAACTGTTACTACAATCCTAGTTTGACTAGGAATATAATTTCTAATTCTTGTTTGACAAGGATGGATATTCATTTTTATTTAAGGACAATAGCTATTCGTTTGATAAAAATGAGTTGTTTTATGGTAAAACAACAGTACGTAACAGTTTGTATGTCCTTGATGTTGATACTCCTATCAATAACATAAATATTAAGCGACTTAAATCAGGTGATTTAAATAGCACTTATTTATGGCATTGTCGTATTAGCCATATAAATGAGACTTGCATATCCAACTTGCATAAAGATGGATAAATTAGCACATTTGATTATGAATCATATGGTGCTTGCGAATCTTGTTTATTTGGCAAGATGACTAAGTCTTTTTTTAAAGTAAAGGGAGGCTACATAAGTGCTAGGGTTTGTGCACATTGATGTGTGTGGACCCATGTCCACCCAAGCTAGAGGTGGATATGTCTACTTCATAACCTTTACTGATGATAGATCATGTTTTCGTTATGTGTATCTTATGAGACACAAATCTGAGACTTTTGAAAAGTTCAAAGAATTTAGATTTGAAGTAGAGAAACAAACTGGGAAAAGTATCAAAGTACTTTGATCAGATCGAGGTAGTGAATACTTGAACAGTGAGTTTCTAGATCATCTGAAGCAAAATGTGATTCTCTCACAATGGACTCCACCTGAAACATCAGAGATGAATGGTGTGTCTAGAAGGAGGAATAGAACCTTGTTGGACATGGTCTGGTCCATAATGAGTCGCACTGAACTCCCTATTTCATTTTGGGAATACGCACTCCTCACCACGATCTTTGTTTTGAACAGGGTTCCAAGTAAATCAGTTACTCAGACTCCATATAAGATATGGAAAGGAAAGAAGCCAAATTTGTCTTTCCTTAAGATTTGGGGTTGTTAAGCTTATGTCAAGCGTGTTGACGATAATAAGCTAAAACCCAAATCGATGAGATGTCTGTTTGTGGGACATCCAAATGGATATTACTTTTACCACCCATATGAACAAAAGATGTTTTGTTTCCATGCATGTGGTATTCCTTGAGAAGGAATTCTTAGATGTTGTGGCTAGTGGGAGGAATGTTAAGCTCAAATAAGATTCGAGGCGAACCACAAACAAATACTACCCTCCAGGAACCCGAGAAAGATCAGACACAAGAAGTTGTGTCAACTCCCCAACCTTCTATACATGAACCTCGTAGGTCGATGAGGGTTCGTCGCGAGTAAGAGAGATATGGATTTCTCATCTCGGCATATGGAGATGTGCTTCTAGCTGAGAACGATGAACCTACTACCTATGATGAGGCAATGTCTGACATTGACTCTGGGTTATGGCAGATGGATGACAAAACAGCTTTCCTTAAAGGAAACCTGGTCGAGGATGTGTATATAACACAGCCTGACGATTTTGTTACTCATAAACATGCAAATAAGATTTGCAATTTGCAAAGGTCCATTTATGGACTAAGGCAAACATCCCGGAGTTAGAATCAATGTTTTGATGAAAAGATCAAAAGTTTGATTTTTCACAAAAGGGAAATTGATCCTTGTGTTTATAAGAAGGTTAGTGGGAGCGCGGTTACCATTTTTAGTCCTATATGTGGACAATATGTTGCTCATTAGGAATGTTGCTCCTATGTTGCAATCGGTTAAAAGATGGCTTTCAAATATTCTCTCCATGAAGAATTTGGGAGAAACAACCTATATTCAGGGAATAAGGATCTATAGAGATAGATTCAGGAGGTTGCTAGCACTCTCCCAAAGCACGTACATTGACAAGGTGCTAAAGAGGTTTAGCATGGAAGATTCTAGGAGGAAAATCTTCCCATGTCACATGGAATACATCTCTCCAAGGCTCTGTGTCTGAAGACACAAGATGAGAGAGATAGGATGAGTTGAGCACAATATGCCTTGGCTATTGGCTCGATCATGTATGCCATGTTATGTATGAGGCCTGATATCGCATATACTTTGAGCATATGTAGTACATATCAAGCTGATCCAGGTGAAAAACACTGGATTGCTGTGAAAAACATTCTTAAGTACTTGTGAAGCACTAAAAATATGTTTTTGCCTTATAGAGAATGAGAGCATACCATGAAGGGGTTCATGGATGCCAGTTTCCAATTCAACCATGATGATTTTAAATCACGTACAGTGGAAATTCATATTCTGCCTATATGGCTGGGCCATGAGTTGGAAGAGTTCCAACAAGAGATAGTGGCAGATTCAACAACTGAAGTCGAATACATAACAACCTTCGAAGCAGCTAAGGAGATTGTATGGATCTGTAAGTTCACTGATGAATTTAAAGTGGTGTCCAGCATTGTTGATCCAATAACAGTTATTGGGACAACAATGGAGCCATCGCGTAAGCGAAGGAACCACGGCCTCATCAACGGACCAAATTTGTATTGCGACATCACCATATGATAATGGAGATTATCAGTTGAGGTGACATATATAGAGAAAGTGTCGATGGATAACAACATCGTAGATCCCTTGACTAAAGCTCTATCCCAAGAGAAACATGAAAGTCATGTTCGATCATCAGGTATAAGATACATGAGTGATTGGCTCTAATGCAAGTGGGAGATTGTTAGTGTAGGTGCTCTAGACCCAATCAAATTGGGAATGTTGTACACTGACAATTGTAATCATCTTTATTATTTGAATAAGGAGTTGTTCAAATTCACAAGAAATCATTCTATTAGTTTCTTGTTATTATTGTAATAACCGAATGAAACTAGATATAAGTCCATATAATGTATATTGTGATTAATCTGTAAAGATGTGAGATAATGCATCACAGTTTCTATACATCATTAAACATCCCAAGTTGTAGCAATGTCAAGAATGGACATTGACAATTGCGGTAAGACTTGTATGTGCTATGTTTTTGCTATGTGATAGCAACGGGGGTCTCACACCCATAGGCATGAGGATGCCTAGACAAGTACATAGGTGACCAATGTTGGAGAACGTGTCACTAGACATGACTCACCATGAGAATCTATTTTGGTTATATGTTGATGGAATTCTCATACGAGATGGGTGTAACTAATCCTTGGATCTGAGGTTGTCACGGTCATCTCATAAGAAGACCGATATACTTTGACATCGTTTCGATGGGCCTAGCACGTGGGCGATCATTGGGCATATCGTGAGGCTTATGGAGATGGGTGCATAACCAAGATGGGACTCGTCTATCCCTTGATAGAGGATGATGTATCTAAGGCGCCTTCGGTGGATATTCACTTTAAATCCATGGCCATGGTGAAAGAGATCAATAAGAAGTTATTGATTTACTTTCTAATTAAGTGAAGATATCCGGAAGACCGAAGAAAAACTCATGTGATCGTTATCAAGCAACACATCGCCATACTTGAGATCACATAAGATACATTGACGAGAGGATCGAATTACATGGTAACCATGCTCGTGAAAGGTTATTTGCGGATTGTGAATCCTTCTGAATAATTGGGTAGGCATGATGCCTTGCTAGAGGCCAATCTTATCTTATGTATTTGTACCGACACATTGCCAACATATTCGGAAGCCTAATGAGTCATACGCAATAGGCACGGTCCCAGGCTTAAATCAGGAGAGTGAACATATGGTTAAGTGGGACACTTCAGCAAGAAGTTTTGCCGTCGTAGGTTCTCACGGAAAAAGAACAAATAGACGTAATGACGTCGATATGACGAGGAGTCATCATAATGGAAAAAGTTTCCTAAAATGGCAATTAATTAAATTAGGAAGGAGTTTCTAATTTAATAATTTTCTATTTGTTGGAGTGGCAAATAGGAAATAAAATATATTTGGACTTAAGTTAATATTTGGACTAAATTTGATTTGGGCCAAATATTAAAATAAATATTATATTTGGACTAAATTAGATTTGGGCCAAATATTAAATATTAAATATTATATTTGGACCAAATTAGATTTGGACCAAATATTAAATATTATGTTTGGGCTTAAATTAGATTTGGGCCAAAACATTTTATTTAAACTTATAAAAGGATTGGGCCATTTAATTATATTCTTAGTTGGACTAGAATAAACCCATTTAATTAAGTTCCCAATTGGACTAAATTAAATGGGCCGGCCCATGTCCATTAGGGTTTAAGAAACCCTAGAGCTCCTTATAAATACCCATTTATGGGTTCCCCAAATTAAGAGAGTTTTTGGTGTCCTTTTTCAAGAGTTGAAAAACGTATTGCTGTTCACTCTTCCCGTTTCTTTTGGCATCAATACGAAACGAGGGCGTTCTTTTACCATCCATACACAAGCTGCACAAAGGAGAAGGAGCTAGCACTCCTATTCCGCTCTCCTTGCCAACGGACGCGTGTCGCGTATCACAAGTTAGAGGCCGGACGGTTGGACGGCTCGAATCCGTGAACGACTCGATAATCAAAGGTTAGATTTATTTATTTTGTAACACCCCGTCTCGCCCGGCGTGTCACTATAAGGGTATTCCTGGGATTTCTTTTTTTTTTTTCTCTTTAAGTTAAACACGCGCGGTATTTCAAGAACAATCTTCAAATGCAGAAACAAAATCCCGCGAACCCCAGTCTTGCCTGTTTAACTATCAAGATCAATAATCTTAAACTAAACGAATCTTAATACAACACAGCGGATACACTAATACCAAAACACCATAGTTCTTACATGGTATTTCCATAGCAAAATACTTAATACAGATCAAATGATAAAATCGCTATTATACAACTGTTCATTTACGACCTGAAACACATACTAAAGCCTCCAAACGTTACAACGACTAACAAACTAAGCACCATTGGCCCTCAACCGGCCACATCCTTGTCTTCGCAGCAGTCCCTGGCTGGAACATTAAACGTTCCAGGGGCATGGCCCAGGTTAGATGATAAACATCTAAGTGACGGTATAGAAACAGATTTTACAATGCATGAGAGACACATGAGCATGGCATATTTAGACAAGCGGCAACATGCAAAACATGTCTAACTTGAGAAACTCCCCTGACACACTTAATCCCTCGAATGCCCCACTGTAACACCCGTTCACCTGGTCTAATGTTAATCCCTCGAGTGCACCGTCGTGACACCCGTTCACCTGGTTTAACATTGTTCCCTCGAGTGCCCCAGTGTGACACCCGTTCACCTGGATTAACATTGTCCCTTTCTCAAGTAGACCCCAAATGATATGAAAATTTACACGCCATGCACCAACATTTTAAAATAAAACAGTTAATGCAATGAAGCAAATATCGACACAATGATCATAAGCAAAGCCTTGTAAAACAATCTATGTCTAGGAGGGTATAACCGCTCACCAGAACCCACCACAAGCACCTAAAAACACTTCCAAGACAAGGAAAAGTTGGAATCAAACCACTCACCTTAATTCGGAAAAGTCTGGATTTCACCTCGAAAAATGTGCCACACCTCAAAAATTGTGTAATTCTTCTTCCAATGACCCAATTGATTCCCATTTCACCATTTAAGACCTTTGGAATCAATATTTCTATTTTTCCACAATTTCTCTATTTTTATTTATTTTTCAAACATTTCTATCTTCGAAAATTCATTAAAAATACCTAACATCAATTTTCACAAAATCTTTTTCCATTATAATTCTCAAAATAATTTTACCTAAATTATGAAATTAAAAACAAAGAAAAAACATACCTCACGCACCACCCAGAGGTCCCGCGAGTGGCTGCCACGCGTCGCCGCACAGTCTTCTTCTCCAGTCATCTTCTCCGATTCCGGCGATGTCCAATGCCCTAAATTCTTATAGGGGCTTGTAGAGCTCTTCAAGGCGACCTCAATGGTGCCTTTGTTGGTTGGAAAGAGTGGTCAGAAGTAGGATTAAAAGCGAGTTGCAGGTCGCGGCGGCGGCGGTTCGTTTTTCCGGCCAAGCTTCTAAAACCTCTCCATTTCTACACCAATCGATCCCAAATGCTCCAGAAATGATCCTCTAAATCCAAGGAACAAAAGCCCCTTATCCCTCAAGCTCGATTCAAGCAAAAACACAAGAAATTTGAGCGATTTCGTTTTTGAAACCCTCGGCTGAAAACCTCATTTTATACTCGTTTTTGACCCGATTCCCTACCATATCCGGCTCGTTCTTATCCCTTAAACCCAAATCCAACCTCTAAACCAATCGAGAAGCCCCAGAATGCGAGCCTAAGCCCTCGAAAGATTCGGCCAAATCAGAAATTTATTCCGCCATTAAAACCGGTATCAATGCTTTTTCCGGCCAATGGTGAGCCCCTACAGCTTCATCGTCGCCTGAAGCTAGCCTAGCACCTCCCAGGTGACCTTCCCGACGTCTAGAGGCAGCTGGCCGGCGACCCATGTGCGGCGATCGCGTTCACACCTTGGAAATTTTGGAATTTTGCAGTTTAGCCCCTAGTTAATTTTTAATTGCATTTTCTCCTAACCCTAAACACCTTTGAACTATCCAACACTTTCACAACAGCCCTCAAGTTCTATATTTTCTATTTCCCTTTGGAATTTCTAAAAAATTCGTTAATTCGACCTTCCTCTGATACTTTGCAAAATCTACACTTTTGCCCGTACGCCCTTATTTGTGTACTTTTGATTTCAAACCTTTGAAAATCCCTTGATTGTGTCTAGTATTGCTTATTTGAACCATTTTGACCTTTGTTGACCTACTTGACACAGTCCCTCGCCTTCTGTTTATGTTTTCCATATTGCACTTAGGCCCGAAACTATTGTAAATTCCATTTTGATCCCATAACTTCCAAAACTTCTCTTAATATTTAATACTGGGTATTACATATTTGTTTGTGAATGATTTAATTTCGACGTTGATCCAATCGCCCGGATCGGGGTAAGGTTCAAAATTTTGCACTACGCTGCTTGCCCTGTAGCGATCTTGCTTTACTTTCATAATAAATATTATATTTGGACTAAATTAGATTTGGGTCAAATATTAAATATAAAATATTTGGGCTTGAATTAGATTTGGGCCAAATATTTTATAAACGGATTTGGGCCACTTTAATTTCTAGTTGGACTAGGATTAATGGGCTAGCCCAATCCATGTTCATTAGGATTTGGGAAACCCTAGGAGGTTGCTTCTATATAAATAGTCCTTTATGGGATGCCCAAATTAAGCCTATTATTTTTTGTTGGTTTTCAAGAGTTGAAAATCGATTCTTTTCCTGTCCATTCATAAGCCTTGTTAGGAGAAGGAGCTAGCACTCCCATTCCGCTCTCCTCGCCAACGGACGCGTGCCGCGTATCACAAATTAGAGGCCGGACACTTGGATGGCTTGAATCCGCAAATGACTTAAAAATCTAAAGGTTAGATTTACTTTATTATGTATGTGATTGTTTGATTTCGACGTTAATCCAATCGCTGGGATTGGCGTAAGGTTCAAATTTTTTGAACTATGCTACTTGCCCCGTAACGATCTTGCTTTACTTTCAGTGGTATCAGAGCCATCGTCAAAATATTTCAATTCCTTACGTGCGGATTTAGTTATGTTATTTTTTGTGAAATAATTAAATAATTGTTGCGTTTGTATTTTTTGGATTGCAAAACGTTTTTGCTAAAAGGGCAAAACATCGTGTATGACACGAAAAATGGCGAAACAGGGTTCGGGGTGCATACGGATGCATCGGGGCGTCGAAAAATGCGGCCGAGCGGGGCCTGCACACGCTGGGCATGGCCTGGGGCGGCCTGGGTGCGCAGGGCCCGGCCAGGAACGGCCGCGCACGCTGGGGCGCTGCCAGGTGCTGCCGCGCGCGTGCATGGCGTTCACAAGCGCGGCCGTGCGTGAGCTGGAGCGGCCAGGCAGGCTCGTGAGTGGGGCGGCGGGGCGCTGGCGAGACCCGCGGCAAGCGGGTGCGACCCACGCGCCGCCCGCGGGTGTGACCCGCGACCCGAGCGCCCCCAGCGGCCCTCGCGGCGGCGGCCAGGAGTAGCCCATGCGCGCCCAACACGCGCCAGGCGCGCCCAATGGGCCTTGTGGCTTGGCAGCATGTTCGACATGCTGCCCAGCCGCCTCTCGGCCCCTCCCGCTCCCTCGGGCTTCGGTTTGACCCTTCCTCGGGGTTCACGTGAAGCACCTGGCCGACCCTTCGGTGGCCCAGTGCGTTTCGTTCCCTCGGGTAGGGCCCGGCCAAATTGTTTGGCAATTTTTATTATTTTTATCCGATCCATGAGTGTATGACACCTATGAGCCGTGATTAAAAATGGGTCGGGGCCGTTAATTGGATTATTTATTAATTATGGGCTGCTAGTGTATGTTTGACATGCATTGGTTGATCCAAGGCCTGTTGAGCCTTGTTAGTTAGACTAATGGATGGAGCCCAAGCCCAACACAATTAAAACAATTTTGTTTTTCCAAAATTATACAAATTTTCAATTTATTGTAAGCGTTTCATTAAGATTGAAATAGATGCGAAAATTAATTAACATAATCTAAATGAATCAATGTGATTGATTGCATGGGTGTATGGTATGGATCGAGTCGACCATTTATTTTATGTTGGGAATTAATGCTTGTAAATTTGGTTTTTGAAATAGTGTCTGCATGTCCTGCCTCTCTTATACTCTGATGTACATTCTCTTCTCATCTCACTCCCCCCGAATGTAATTCGGGGTTTCTAATTTTATGTAATGTATGTAGAATAGAATAGAGTAGTGATAGTTGTAGTTTGTATGAAGAGCAAGAGATGGAGCCAAATTGAAGACAAGATTCGAAGACCAACGAAGGCTTGGAGAATGTGCTTGAGAAGCAAGATGTGATTCTTCACCTAGGTTTGACCCGTTAGCTTCCATTCTATGGCTCGAGGGGGCTAGCAGTAGTTATCCATACCATACACCGGTTTGGGTAATTTATTATGCATGATTAATTTGATTAATTGCATGTGATGAGACCTAAATAAATAAATAATAAATCCCTCATTAATATTAAGCCAACTTGCCTTCCATCATTATGATGCATTAGGTTTCTAGCTAGCACTTGATTTGTTGAGTCACTCAAGGTCATGTGTCACCTATGATTCCTATGCTTCATGGGCCATGAGATGTCCCTGAATGATGGGTTCGACTTAACTAGAAAGGTGGGGTTTGTTGAGTCACTCAAGGCCTTACTGAGTATAGAGGCAAAGATTGGGGGTCGCATAAGATGTGCTTGACAAGGAGTTGTCAACCCAATGAATCTAGGAGTTGCATGGAGATGCAATTGGTAGCAAGTACCTACCTAATCAATCCTAGCACAATTTGTTGAGTCACTCAAGGTTGTGCCAGGGGAGATGGGATTCTAGCCCACTAGGAAATCTTCCAACGGGATTTCCCTAGTTATGCCTTGAGGGTAGCAAACTCGTAGAAAATAGTGGGAGCAATCATAAAATGTTACTTCTTGCAATTTATGATTTCGTAAATTAAATATGATTATAACATTTATCTCTATAATTCAGGTTGTTGATCCAAAATGTCTGGAAATGTGTCGATAAGATCGATACTCGATGGCAATAATACCTTCAACGGGACAAATTTCCTCGATTGGGAGATGAATGTGAGGATAGTCCTCACTCATGAGAAGATCCTGTATACGATAGAAACACCTCTTCCTCCCAAACCATCACTCGAGGATGCCGTAGCACATGAGGCCTGGAAGACACACAAGGGTGATATGATCACTGCTCAGTGTATCATCCCGGCAGCCATGACCCCCGAACATAGGCTGGCATAAGGGTTATACTGCTTATGAGATCATGGCTAGGCTCAAGGATCTCTATGAGGAGCGAACTAGGCATGAACGTTATGACATTGCCAAAAAGCTCTTCAGGTGCCGTATGGCTGAGGGATCATCTGTTCAAAAGCATGTCACTGAGATGGTAGGCTATATTGACAGATTGTCAGAGCTTGGTGTGGGTATGGAAGCAGAACTTACCCTTGATTTTGTGTTACAGTCCCTTCCTGATTGTTATGGATAGTTCATCATGAATTTCAATATGATGAATATGGATAAGACTCTTGGAGAGTTACTGTCCATGTTGCGGGAGGCCGAGCCCGAGATAAACAAGAAGGCCAAGGGAAGTGTTCTCTTAGTTGGAGGTCCCAAGGGGCGCAAGGGCAAGCTTAAGAGTAAGAAAGCCAAACAGAAGAAGAGTTCTTCCACAGTGCCATCTGGAGGAGTCTAGAAGACTAAAGCCCGTAAGGGCAAGGAGGATGCGGTCTGTTTCCATTGTAACTAGACGAGCCATTGGAAACGGAACTGTAAGGAATACCTTGTAGAGGTGCAGAAGAAGAAGAGTTCTACTTCGAGTACTTTAGGTATTTATGTTATTGAAGTTAATTTATCTACTTCTGATTAGTCCACATGGGTATTAGATACTGGATCTGGTGCTCACATTTGCACTTCTGTGTAGGGGCTTAGAGGTACGAGACAACTGACTCCAGGAGAGGTGGACCTATGCGTCGGTAATGGATCAAGAGTTGTTTCATTAGTTGTAGGGACTTTTTCATTGACATTGCCCTCTAGGCTTGTGTTAGATTTACATAACTGTTACTTTATTCCTAGTTTGACTAGGAATATTATTTCTATTTCTTGTTTGGACAAAGATGGATTTTCATTTTTATTTAAGAACAATAGTTGTTCATTTTATAAAAATGAGTTGTTTTATGGTAAAGCAACAATATGTAACGGTTTGTAAGTTCTTGATGTTGATACTCCTGTTAATAACATAAATATTAAGCGACTGAAATCAGGTGATTTAAATAGCACTTATTTATGGCATTGTCGCCTTGGCCATATAAATGAGACTCGCATATCCAATTTGTATAAAAATGGATACCTTAGCACATTTGATTATGAATCATATGGTGCTTGCGAATCTTGTTTACTTGGCAAGATGACTAAGTCTCCTTTTAAAGGAAAGGGAGAGAGGGCCACAAAAGTGCTAGAGCTTGTGCACACTGATGTGTGTGGGCCCATGTCCACCCAGGCTCGAGGTGGGTATGTTTACTTCATAACCTTTACTGATGATAGATCACGTTTTGGTTATGTGTATCTCATGAGACACAAATCTGAAGCTTTTGAAAAGTTCAAGGAATTCAGATTTGAAGTAGAGAAACAAACTGGAAAAAGCATCAAAGTACTTCGATCAGATCGAGGTGGTGAATACTTGAATAGTGAGTTTCTAGATCATCTAAAGCAGAATGGGATTCTCTCAATGGACTCCACCTGGAACACCAAAGATGAATGGTGTGTCTGAAAGGAGGAATAGGATCTTATTGGACATGGTTCGATCCATGATGAGTCGCACTGAACTCCCCATTTCATTTTGGGGATACGCACTCCTCGCTGCGATCTTTATTTTGAATAGGGTTCCAAGTAAATCAGTTACTCAGACTCCATATGAGATATGGAAAGGAAATAAGCTAAGTTTATCTTTCCTTAAGATTTGGGGTTGTGAAGCTTATGTCAAGCGTGTTGATAGTAATAAGCTAGGACCCAAATCAATGAGATGTTTGTTTGTGGGATATCCAAAAGAAACAAATGGATATTACTTTTACCACCCACAAGAACAAAAGGTGTTTGTTGCTAAGCATGCGGTATTCCTTGAGAAGGAATTCTTAGATGCTGTGGTTAGTGGGAGGAATGTTAAACTCGATGAGATTCGAGGTGATCCACAAACAGATACTCCCCTCCAAGAACCCAGGAAGATCAGACACAAGATGTTGTGTCAATTCCCCAATCTTCCACACAAGGACTTTGTAGGTCAACGAGAGTTCATCATGAGCCTGAGAGATATGGATTTCTCATCTCGACACATGGAGATGTGCATCTGGTTGAAAATGAGGAACCAAATACCTATGACGAAGCAATGTCAGACATTGACTCTAGGAAATGGCTTGATGCCATGAAATCCGAAATGGATTCCATGTACACTAACCAAGTATGGACTTTGGTTGATTCACCCGAGGGTATTAGACCCATTGGGTGTAAGTGGGTCTTCAAAAAGAAGACTGACATGGAAGGCAATGTACAGACGTACAAAGCCAGGCTCGTGGCCAAAGGTTTCAGTCAAAGACAAGGAGTTGACTATGACGAAACCTTCTCGCCTGTAGCAATGATAAAATCCATTCGGATTCTGCTTGCAATAGCTGCCTATCATGACTATGAGATTTGGCAGATGGATGTCAAAACAGCTTTCCTCAATGGAAACTTGATTGAGGATGTGTATATGACACAACCCGATGGTTTTGTCATCCAAGAATATGCAAATAAGATTTGTAAGTTACAAAGGGCCATTTATGGTCTAAAGCAAGCATCCCGGAGTTGGAATCAACGTTTTGATAAAACAATTAAAGAGTTTGATTTTTCACAAAACGAATATGATCCTTGTGTTTACAAGAAGATTAGTGGGAGCGCGGTGTTCTTTTTAGTCCTCTATGTAGACGATATATTGCTCATAGGGAATGATGTTCCCATATTGCAATCAATTAAAAAATGGCTTTCAAAAAATTTCTCCATGAAGGATTTGGGAGAAGTAACCTATAATCTGGGAATAAGGATCTATAGAGATAGATCTTGGAGGTTGCTAGGACTCTCCCAAAGCGCGTACATTGACAAGGTGCTAAAGAGGTTTAGCATGGAAGATTATAAGAGGGGGAATCTTCCCATGTCACATGGAATACATCTTTCCAAGGCTATGTGTCCGAAGACACAAGATGAAAGAGATAGAATGAGTCGAGCACCATATGCCTCAGCCATTGGCTCAATCATGTATGCTATGTTATGTACGAGCCTTGATGTCGCATATGCTTTGAGCATATGTAGTAGATATCAAGCTGATCTAGGTGAGAAACACTGGATTGTAGTGAAGAACATCCTTAAGTACTTGAGAAGGACTAAAGAAATGTTCTTGGTATATGGAGAAGGAGAGCTTACCATGAAGGGGTTCACAGATGCCAGTTTTCAGTCCAGCCATGATGATTTTAAATCACAGTCGGGATTCATATTCTGCTTGAACGGCGGGGCCGTTTGTTGGAAGAGTTCCAAACAGGAGATAGTTGTAGATTCAACAACTGAAGCCGAGTACATAGCAGCCGCTGAAGCAGCTAAGGAGGTTGTATGGATTCGTAAGTTCATTGGTGAACTTGGAGTGGTGCCCAGCATTGTTGATCCAATAACAGTGTATTGTGACAACAATGGAGCCATCGCGCAAGCGGAGGAACCACGGTCTCATCAATGGACCAGACATGTATTGCGGCGTTACCATCTGATAAGAGAAGTTATCAGCCGGGGTGACATGCGTATAGAGAAAGTACCAACGGATAACAACGTCGCAGATCCCTTAACTAAAGCTCTGTCCCAGGAGAAACATGAAAGTCATGTTCGATCATCAGGTATGAGATACATGAGTGATTGGCTCTAGTGCAAGTGGGAGATTATTAGTGTAGGTGCTCTAGACCCAATCAGATTGGGCAAATTGTACATTAACATTTGTATCATATTTCATATTGAATAAAGAGTTATTTAATTCTACAAGAAGTCGTTCTATTAGTTTCTTGTTATTAATGCAATGATTGGATAAAACTAGATAGAAGTCCATATGATGTATACTATGACTAATCTATAAAGATGTGAGATGATGCATCACAGTTTCTCGACATCATTAAATGTCCCAAGTCGTAGCAATGTCAAGAATGGACATTGACAATTGTGGTAAGACTTGTATGTGCTATGTTTTTGCTATGTGATAGCAATGGGGGTCTCACACCCATAGGCATGGGGATGCCTAGACAAATACATAGGTGACCAATGTTGGAGAACGTGTCACTGGACATGACTCGCCATGAGAATCCATTTTGGTTATATGTTGATGGAATTCTCATACGAGATGGGTGTAACTAATCCTTGGACCTGAGGTTGTCACGGTCATCTCATAAGAAGATTGATATGCTTTGACATCGTTTCGATGAGCCTAGATAAAGGCTGCACGTGGGCGATCATTGAGCATATCGTGAGGCTTATGGAGATGGGTGCATAACCAAGATGGGACTCATCTATCCCTTGATAGAGGATGATGTATCTAAGGCGCCTTCAGTGGATATTAACTTTAAATCCATGGCCATGGTGAAAAAGAGATCAATAAGGAGTTATTGATTCACTTTCTATTAAGTGAAGATATCCAGATAATCGAAGAAAGACTTATGTGATCATAATCAAGCAACACATTGCCAACTTGAGATCACATAGGATACATTGACGAGAGGATCGAATTACACGGTAACCATGCTCATGAAAGGTTATTTGCGGATTATAAATCCTTCTGAATAATTGAGTAGGCATGATGCCTTGCTAGAGGCCAATCTTGTCTTATGTGTTCGTACCGACACATTGCCAACATATTCGGGAGCCTAATGAGTCATACGCAATAGGCACGGTCCTTGGCTTAAACTAGGAAAGCAGACGTATGGTTAAGTAGGACACTTCGGCAAGAAGTTGTGCCGTTGTAGGTTCTCACTGGAAAAGAACAAACAGACGTAATGACGTTGATGTGATGAGGGGTCATCATAAAGGAAAGAGTTTCCTAAAATAACAATTGATTAAATTAGAAAGAAATTTCTAATTTAATAATTTGCGCTTAATTTAATACTTGGGCTAAATAAAGTATTTGGACCAAATATTAAATTAAATTAAATATTTGGGCTAAATTAGATTTGGGTCAAATATTAAATAATAAATATTATATTTGGGCTAAATTAGATTTTGGCCAAATATTAAATATTAAATATTTGAGCTTGAATTAGATTTGGGCCAAATATTTTATAAATGGATTTGGGCCACTTTAATTTCTAGTTGGACTAGGATTAATGGGCTAGCCCAATCCATATCCATTAGGGTTTGGGAAACCCTAGGAGGTTGCTTCTATATAAATAGTCCTTTATGGGATGCCCAAATTAAGCCTATTATTTTTTGTTGGTTTTCAAGAGTTGAAAATCGATTCTTTTCCCGTCCATTCATAAGCCTTGTTAGGAGAAGGAGCTAACACTCCCATTCCGCTCTCCTCGCCAACGGACGTGTGCCGCGTATCACAAGTTAGAGGCCGAACACTTGGACGACTTAAATCTGCAAACGACTTAAAAATCTAAGTCGTCATAAAGGAAAGAGTTTCCTAAAACAACAATTGATTAAATTAGAAAGAAGTTTCTAATTTAATGATTAAATTAGAAAGAAGTTTCTAATTTAATAATTTGGGCTTAATTTAATACTTGGGCTAAATAAAGTATTTGGGACAAATATTAAATTAAATTAAATATTTGGGCTAAATTAGATTTGGGTCAAATATTAAATAATAAATTAGAAAATCGATTCTTTTCCCGTCCATTCATAAGCCTTGTTAGGAGAAGGAGCTAGCACTCCTATTTCGCTCTCCTCGCCAATGAACGCGTGCCGCGTATCACAAGTTAGAGGCCGGACACTTGGACGGCTTGAATCCGCAAATGACTTAAAAATCTAAAGGTTAGATTTACTTTATTATGTATGTGATTGTTTGATTTCGACGTTGATCCAATCGCCGGGATCGAGGTAAGGTTCAAATTTTTTGAATTATGCTACTTGCCTCGTAGCGATCTTGCTTTACTTTCAGAATAAGCCTTAACAAAAATTTTGGGTCTTTCCCGAAGTTCGTGCCAAGCAGGAAGAAAAACTGCGAGAAAATTCATTCCGCTCGTTATAAACCATGCTTCCTAAGGTAACCGATCAAGGTGAGTGATTCTTGCATGTTTGTGACACTTTGAGCATTTGTTGCTTCACTTATGTATGGATGTTGCTTGCATATCATGCCTTTGTGGCTTACATGTCATATTTTCCCTGGGCTATGCTTATTCCTTCTACTTTGTCATATATCATGTTTGTGTTGGTGATTGTGGCTAGTTGTTGGGCCATCATGGAAGAACTCGTGCTCTTGCAGTGAGCCAAGGAGTGACTATGATGACCGCGGGGGTGATTGCAACACCTTGGCATTGCTACCACAGGGGTGGATTTCATAATGGCATTAATGCATTTGCACGCATGTACTCTCATTTTCTGAGTCACTCACTTAGATGTCATTATCTAACTTGGGTGTTTCATACCCCTAAGACATTCAACATCCCAAGTATATTAGCATGCCAGGTACCCCGGAGACAAGCAGGAGAAAAGGCTACGAGGAGGCTGATGTTTAGTTTAACCCCATGTTGTTCATGTGCTATGGATCTAATGTAACCTTTGGATTTATTTGAGGATTATGTACTGCAGTGTATAAACAAGGGTTATGTAAGGGTTAGTTTTACCTTTTATGCTGTTGAAGGTGTAAGTCGGGGTTACTATGTACTATGAACATGGTAAGAGTTGTTTGTTGGATTCTAGAAGTTTTCGAATGGTGTTCTGTAAATAGCAGCTAGGATACTCAGAGTTGTAAGAAGTGTGTGTGTGTGTGTGTGTGTGTGTGTGAGTGTCCTACAATTGTACCTACAGTGATGTGTTGTCTTTTGGAGTATTGAAGGTCATGAGCATTTCTCATTCTTGAAAGGAAATTTAATGGAAACCTCTTTTATTTAGCTTTGGTTAAGCTTTCAGGTTCGATCCAACGCTTCCGTTGGTAAGGGTTTCCATAACGCCCATAGGTGATGTCTGCTTATATTCCATGTTGTTGTGTATTTGAAAAAGTGGGGCATTACACCAAGGACGTTGGAGGGTCTAAGGAAAGTGACTCTTGGAGAGAGGCGAGATGTGTCCCTTGAAGCATAGCAGATACTGCTACTTGGGCCAGCAGATTAGGAACTTCAAGAGTGGCATTTCGAAATATGTCCACAAATTGACGTAAGGATTCTTTGTTCCCCTATCATATGCTGAGCAAGTATGTGGCATCGTTTTTCCTTCGACTGTTAATCACAAAAACCTTGATAAATTCTGTTCTAAGCTGCCCAAATGATGAAATGGAGGTTTTCGGCAGGCTGTTAAACCATGTCCGAGTGTGTCCCAATAGTGTTAAGGAAAAGACCCGGCACATAATTTTGAACATGATCATACGGATCGTCCTTTCCTAAGTAGGGGGTGATTTGCGGCATTTTTAATTTTCGGGGCAAAGGCCTCTCCAATATATCTATAGTAAATGGGCATTTTCTGCGCTAGTGCTCCTCCGTTGCGAGGATTAACTTTTTCCACTCAAGCACTTCTTCCACTACTCTTTTCATGTCATCACGCATGCTAGCTGTTGTTTGGTTATCATGTCTTGTTGGCGTGTTGGCCACTATTTCGTGATACCTCCGCCTTTGGGGGCTTCTGGCCCTGTTTTCCATTCTTGGGTTTTTATTTCTTCGAGGCGTGGTATGAGGGTTCTTCCTTAGTGGTGGTGATCTAGGCTTATCCTCCCGTCGAGGAGTAGATCGAGAATGAGAATCGGGAGTGGCCTCCTTGTAAGAATCAGCTCCCCCCTCGGGTTGAGGCTCAGGCGATGGCATAAACTATTTCAACGTATCGGGAAACATCCTTCCAGGCATCATTCCTTGGAGTATGCCAGCCATGTCTCGAAGTACCTGCATACCCTCAACATGTTGCTATCTCAATGCTTCATACTCTTCCCAAGGGACCGTGCGCAACGGCTGCCTTGAAGTTCTCGCTTGATCAGCGAGAAGAGATCCTGAGCCAATATTCAGTGGAGGTGGGACTGATTAGTTCCCCACTTGCTAGCCTAGGGAAATGGATTGATCACCTCCTTGGTGTTGAACATCATGAGGGGGCGGAGAATCTGGAATAATGGGAGGTGGTCGGGCTGTCGAACACCGATAGATTAGATGAATAATGATTTTGATTTGCAGCAAGGGTGCAACCCAAAGTCATCTCCCAACGAACCTCAAATGGATCTGTCAAAACAAGACTAAACGGGGGGGGGGGGGGGTTGGTGAAAAACAGAAAACAAAATAAACACGAAGACAGTAAACCGAGATGCAACCGATTGCAACCTTTCCTCCCTACCCGGGTATCATCATCCACCATATAAAGAACCTATTTATCTTTAATCCCTAGATCAAACAAAAATGCTTGACAATCGCTGAAGACTAAATCGAAACTAATATAAAAACCACAGAAGATCTTCTTGATCAATATACAAGTTTCAATTTCTTTTAGCACACTGATCTGAAACCGACATGAACAATCGCCCACTAAGTTTATTTTATTTCTTGCAGCCAATACCCCAATCGAGCCTATTAGTCAAATCTGCCCAAGCATCATGCATGCATTCATACGATCGCATAAAATACATACACACTTGAGAAGAAGCAAAGAATCAAAACTATAAGATTAAAGATGAAAACAGATATACAAAAACGTCCAAAGATTCAAACCAGGTAAGAAGTATGGCATGCAACCGGTTACAAAATCCTTAGCCTTCCATATTGACAAGAACAATGGAGAAAAAGGAAAATCAGCTACTGTTCACGTGAGAAAAGAATTATATCCCTAATGGCCTCTTAATGTGCTTAAATAGAGCATAGGGAGGAAACCCTAGGTTACTGAAACTTCACAGCTGATTTCTAATAGGATAACGTGCGTTATGGGCTTCGGCCCCTTCATAAAAATTGTAGATCAGGAAGAGTAGATGAATTTGGAATTTTTAATTACTTGATTTGGATATCGGACGACCAAGTTATGGCCTTTTAAAGAATCAGTGTCCAATGTAGCTTTCCTAATTTAGCACAGCTATCTGGTCCCGACTTTGAAGCGATGTTTGGAGGCCCAAACGAACTCGTATTTTTACAAACCATACCATTCCAGAAAGCCCAAGAAGTCTTATACAATATCTCTGAAGACATTATTCACGTTATGGGATTATAACTTGGCCCAAAATTTGAAAGAAGCACAGAAGGTCAAATCTGTCAGCACATTGTCTCCAATCTCCTTGTTTCTTTTCTGCCAAAAATAAAATAAAATAGTGTGAAGCCCAATTCCTATAAAATGAAATAAAACAAAATCAAGATAAATAAAATGACACAACTAACATGCAAAAAGACTAAATATGATGGCTAAATAATATGAAAATATGCGCTCTATTAAGAGGCGTTCCCTATTATTGAAAATTCCGTGGTGGTAGGTGTGTTTCTACACCTTGAGAGAGAGTTCGTCAATGTCCACGGGTGTTTGCCATTCTAAAATTGGATTTTTTTCTTGTGTTTCCCACAGACGGCGCCAATTGTTGTTGCCAAAATACAACAATCTATTTTTATTGTGGGCAGATGTAAAAGTCTTGGGAGTTGTGCCTTCAATGATGAGAATCTTGGAGAATAAGAGAATCTGACGAGCAACTGGATCCGGCAGTCAAGCGGATCTAGTGATCCAACAGAGCTAATGGCCTGGTAGGGTTGATGATCTGGCGGGTTGATGACTTGATTGGGATGATGATCCATTGCATCTGGTAGATCTGGTGATCCGATGGGTCTGATGATCAGGTGGCCCAAGATAATCGAGTGACCTAGTTGCACTCTTACCCTGCAATTAAAACACAACAAAATTTATATTAGATTTTTTTTTATTTTGGTGAGAGGTTTATACTCGCCAGTGTTCGAGTGCAGTTGTAGTCCAAATTTAATTTGTTTTCTGGATAAGTCCAGGTAGTCCACTAAGAGATTTATTTATGACAAAAGAAAAAAAGAATGTCACGCACACACACATCTGGATGAATTGGCAACACAATTTTTTTTTTGGTGAATTTTCAGATAACGAATGCTAGGAAATAAAACAAAGCAGAAATTAAAATAAACACTAAATGTGAGAATATAGAATTGGATAACACTTGAGTTAAGACAATTTCAGCACCAACATGCTGATCCCCAATTTTTAGCAGAAAAGATTGGTAACATTAATTTAATTTCAGATATAAGGGCATGCTATTAAATGCAATTAGAGATAATGATAGTTCTAGTTTAAGCAATCACATACATGATATGTAGGATTCTAGTTTAAGCAACTACCATAAATTCGATTTCAATTAATACACAAAACAACTAAATTATTCATCCGGGTTTGGGTATAATAGCGTTTCCAGTTCTAGTAACTCCCATACGTGGCATGAAAGCTCTAAGTTAGGCTTACGCTTCAATCCAAATTTAGTAATTTCTCAATAATTAATACACACTCATACTGAAATTTAAATTAATGTCACTCATTTAAAGCGCAGCTTTTTGGGGAATCATTGGCATTGGACACTGTCCTTGCCTTAACCCAAGATTGAATTTAGCTACTCATCTTCATTTGAAAGTTAATTGACAAAAATTTAAATGGTGTAATTTAAATGATAGGAATTAAAACAGCAGAAATTAATCGGCCATTTAAGCGGTGGATAATAAAAAGACGTGAATTAAAATTGCAGGAATTTAAAGGAAGAAATTAATTGACCATTTAAATGGTGGATAATAAAGTAACAATAAATGACATGAGTATTCAAGAGAAGAAAGAAAAGAAGTAAGATCACAAGAGAAGACAAAAGAAAAAAAGAAGAGAGAATAAGAGCAATTCTTAAAGAGAAGCTATAAGAAAATAACTAAGTTTTGATTCAAGAATAATAATCACCCTTACAAGTGCAACTGTTATGCCCCAATAATCGGAAGAAAGCACGAAGCAATAAAGAGGATAATACGGGCTATTCGAGGTGCTTCCGAAGCGAGCCTTCGGAGGCTTCCGAAGGAGCCTTCGGAAGGCCTCCCTCGCAAGCTTCCGAAGAGTCCTTCGGAAGCTGGCTTCGGAAGCTTCGGTAGGACCCTTCGGGAAGGATGCTTCGGAAGCCACCCGCAGTAGCTCTTCGTAAGGGGAAGCTTCCGAAGGTACTATTCGAAAAAGACGTGTATGCCCCCTCCTCAACCTCTATAAAAGGCCACGTTTAACCTTGAGAAAAGGACGACTGGATATCGGTATTTACTCTCAAAACTCTCCTTCAGAAGTTAAGTTTCTTTTCTATTCCTCGCGATTATTTACCTTCCGTACTAACTTAAGCATCTGAGGGTCTTGGTGGGAGAAAATCCCACGAGCCTTCTAACCTTTGATTATTCGAGACAACACGTTCTGAAGCACCAACCATCTTCCAAAGCCTCATTTGATTTCGGAAGCCTCATCCATCTTCGGAAGCATAAACCATCTTCGAAAGTCTTCAGCACCGATCGGAAGCTTCAGTCATCTTCCGAAGCCTCATTTGATCTCACAAGCCTTAGCATCTTCGGAAGTCCCAGTAGCCTTCAGAAGCCTTGTTCTCACCCTTCGGGAGCCCTGTCCTCACCCTTCGGAAGACCTATCTACGGAAGTACCCCTTTGAAAGCCCTGTCTATGGAAGTACCCCTTCAGAAGCATCATAGAATTTAACCATTGAACGAAATATCGAGGCTAACGGCATTCACGAGCATCCCATTCATTAAAAATTTTAATTGTTCTATTTTGGCAACAACAATTTGGCGCCGTCTGTGGGAAGTAGCAACAAAAAGTCAATATCAATGCAAGATGCCTAGAGGGACAAGGTCAACTTGTTTGGCAAACCCACCTAATCCAACTCAAAGAAGTGCACATACCAGGATAGCAGATCTCAGCCAGGTGCACCTTGCTATATATGTACTCACAGAAGATCTCCTAGATAATGAGGTACGCTTAGGAAACATTCCACCGCTAGAAGGGCACCCGACTACTGGACTGGGTGGAGCAGAGCATTCAGAGCAAGGAGAGGTGCATGTCATGGGATTAGGGAGACAACTGGCAAGACAAGGTAGGCAAACCCCACCGGCAATGTAAGGTGTACAAGAGCAACACTCCTTGGGACAGTCCTCGATTCCAAGGAGAAACCCTGCAACGGCTTTAATACCTCCAGAGCCCTCTAGGATTTCCCCACCCATGGTTTTACTATCAGATTACGAGCGACTACAGAAGAACTTTGAAGAGTTGAAAAGCCAAAATAACGAGCTCAAAACAAGTAACAAAGAAAACATGAGGAAACTACAAGGGATTACTTTCCTTTTACATGAATTGATGCCAGACATCCACATTCCCCACATGGGACAAGCAGGAGCGGAGAGAGAATGTTAGAGATCCCAAGACAACGCTCCGAGGGTTCCGCATCAAGGGATAAGGGTCGGGACCTCCAAATTTAATGATAGAATCCCGTCTACGGAGAACCCAGGGGGAAATCATGATAGGAGGCCAGGGAAAGCCCCCATGTATGAAGAGATGGCAGAGAGCACCCACTCGAGAGCTCTTTGCATCCCGCCTCCCGGTAAGGATGAAGCAGGTAAAGAAATGCTTAAGGCTTCTGATGTCAAACGCCTCATAGAAGAAGTTTTGGAGCAAAAACAAATTACAGCAACACCAATGGAAACATCTATGAAAGGGTTCCCGCTGTCAAAAGACCTCCAAAGACAGCCAGTACAACCAGGGTTCAAGCTACCACAACTCTATTGATGGAAGACCCCGAGCAACACCTGCAACATTTCGTTGCAATGGCTATGTTACATGGGTGGAATGAAGTGACCAGATGCAAGGCTTTCCCTCTCTCACTGGCAGGACAGGCTCAACAGTGGTTCACTGAGTTACCTGCTAGACATATTCGATCATTTGAATAGCTAAAGAAAGAATTTTTGGAAGCATTCTCTGCCTACGTCCCGAAGAAAAAGAGTGTCATGTACCTGATGAGCTTACAACAAAGGCCAAATGAATCCCTAAAACAGTACACTGAAAGGTTTAGGGCCGCAACGAAAGAAGTGAAAAACCTTTCGGTCGGTTTAGCAGCATTCGCCCTGCTTAATGGAATAACCTATGCTCCTCTTAGAAGATCCCTTGCCTTCTCCGAGCCCGACTCAATGGCCGAATTATTTTCCCGAGCTGAACAGTTCATCGTCCAAATGGAAATTTTGGAAGCCTGGGAAAACAGAAGAAGAGGAAGGTCAAACAACGTTGGGTCTGATAGATCTGTGAAGAAACAAAGAAGGAAAGAGCCCCTGAAGATGTAATTTCGGAGCTTCACACCCCTTAGTGAGCCAAGATCCACAGTCCTTTCCTCTATTGCACATGCCAGGCTTATTACTTTTCCTCCCTGTTCCAACCAGCCGATGGGTAGGAACATGGATTCTTTCTGCAAATTTCATGAATCCCTAGGGCATGCTACCGAACAATGTCGAGAACTATGAAACCAGATTGAGCAGCTAATTTGAGAAGGGAAACTCGATCAATTCATACTGGACAAGCCAAAAATCCAGCAAGGCCAGATTGAGGAGCCCAGGAGAGAGAACCAGAGGAGGCCCCCTCGCCCAAGAAATGACGCCCCAAACAGAAGAGAAAATCGACTGCCCCGGCGGGAAGAAGAGAAGAGAAGCAATCAGAGAAGGGAAGAAGCCAGGCCAAGTGCAGAAGAATATGGTAATGGTAATGAACCTATTATGGAGAGGATACATGTGATCTCAGGAGGAGAAAATTTGACAGGTGATTCCCCCTCCGCCAGAAAGGCTTATGCGCGCCAGGCGCTGCACGTGAACATGGTGGAAAAGGTTCAAGAAGATGAGGACCCCATTATTTTTACACCTAAAGACCAAGGGAGTGTATTGCTCCCCCCATGATGACCCTTTGGTTATCTTAGTCGTCATTGCCAAGCACCTGATCAAAAGGATACTGGTGGATAGCGAAAGCTCCGTTAATCTCTTATACTGGAATTGCTTCAAGAAAATGCATGTTGCCCACGATCGGTTGAGGACGGTCACCTCCCCCCTGTATCGCTTCATGGGAGAAGCAGTTTCG
Organism: Diospyros lotus; assembly: GCF_014633365.1. Taxonomy (NCBI): domain Eukaryota; kingdom Viridiplantae; phylum Streptophyta; class Magnoliopsida; order Ericales; family Ebenaceae; genus Diospyros; species Diospyros lotus. The sequence goes on along the minus strand of NC_068349.1, from coordinate 24,414,081 downwards.
GTGGTTGGATCAGTTCAGTTGCCCATCACACTTGGGGATCACCCTAAGTAATCACTCGACAGGTGAACTTCATGGTAGTCAGAACTTTCTCCTCAGCCTACAATGTGATCTTGGGGCGTTCGCTCATTAATGTTATGAGAGCTGTCATCTCTCTGGGTATCTGCTGATGAAATTTCCTACCCCACAAGGGATAGGACAGGTAAGAGGTAACCAGAAACAAGCCCGGGTATGCTATGTGAGCTCCACACAAGGTGCCAAGGGAAAAGGAAAAATGATGACCGAAGAAACTTTACTAATCACCGAGCAAACTCTTGAAGCTAACAAGCCTCAGCCAGTAGAAACACTTGAAACAATCCCTCTAGACCTTGAGGATGGAAGCCGACAGGTACATGTGGGAAGCCAGCTAGAAAGTCAGGAGAAAGAAGAGATCATCGGATGTCTACGCTCCTATGCGGACATATTTGCCTGGATGCCTGCCGACATGCCTAGGATCAGCCCTGAAATCATATCCCATCGACTAAACATCCGTTCCAGGGCTCGACCAATCAAACAGAAGAAGAGACATATCGCCCCAGAAAGGTTAAGGCATCTGGAAGAAGAAGTAGATAAGCTCTTGGAAGCAGGATTCATTAGGGAGGTTCAATACCCCAAGTGGTTGGCAAATGTCGTGATGGTACCCAAGGCCAATGGGAAATGGCGAGAGTGCATTGATTTTACCAACTTAAATAAGGCGTGCCCAAAGGATTCCTATCCACTCCCTCGGATGGACAAGCTAGTTGATGATACCTCCGGATATACTGTATTGAGTTTCTTGGATGCGTTCTCAGGGTATCACTAAATCAGTATGTATCCGCCCGATGCTGAGAAAACTTCTTTTATTACAAAGAAAGGGATGTACTGCTACCAAGTAATGCCTTTCGGCTTAAAGAATGCAGGGACCATGTATCAGAGGATGGTCAATAAGGTATTCAAGGACCTGTTAGGGGAAGTGATGGAGGCCTATGTGGATGACATGATAGTAAAGAGCAGGCGCGGTGAGTCCCACGCCAGTCAACTCGAAAAGGTTTTTACGATATTCTGAAAGAATAACATACGCTTGAATCCAGACAAGTGTGCATTCGGGGTAAAGTTGGGAAAATTCTTGGGATACATGATTACTCATAGGGGAATAGAAGCTAATCCCAAGAAAGTGCAAGCAATAATTGACATGTGGTCTCCCTCCTCGGTTAAGGAAGTTCAGAGGTTAAACGGTCGTTTGACAGCATTGGGCAGATTTCTCTGGAAACAGGCTGAGCGTAGCCCCCTTTTCTGCGAGGCCTTGAAAGGGGGCAAGAGTTTTTAGTGGACCCTTAAGTGCGAGAAGGCTTTCCAAGAGTTAAAAGAATACCTCAGGGAGATTCCCCTACTAACACGCCCAAAACGGGGGAAAAGTTGTGCTTATATCTGGAGTTAGCCATCAGGCAGTGAGCACCATTCTCATTAGACAACTGGGACAGATTCACAGTTCGGTATATTATGTGAGCAGGGTGTTGCAGGGAGCAGAGACACGGTATCCCTACGCTGAAAAGATAGCTCTAGCGCTGGTAATGGCAGCCCGAAAATTAAGACCTTACTTTCAAGCTCACGCCGTGACAGTGTTGACGGATCAGCCGTTAAGACAAATTCTACAGAAACCGGACTGCTCAGGAAGGCTGACCAAATGGGCAATCGAACTTAGTGAATACAACATCAGCTTTGAACCCCGAAATGCAATAAAGGGGCAGGTGTTGGCGGACTTCATAGTAGAATGCACTCACTCACCAACGACAGAAGAAGCTTGCATGAAAGAATGGATGTTATTTGTGGACGGAGCGTCTAATACCAAAGGGAGTGGGGCAGGGGTGGTACTAATTTCTCCAGAGAAGGAGATGTTAGAATATTCCCTACGCTTCACCTTTCCTTCCTCAAATAATGCAGCAGAATATGAGGCTTTATTAGCTAGGATGAAATTAGCAGAAAAATTGGAGGTAAAAAGCTTAACTGCCCATAGCGATTCTCAATTAGTAATACAGCAATTCCAAGGCACCTTTGAAGTAAGAGAGCCGATCTTGGTCCAATATCTACAGAAAGTGAAAGAACTCGCCCACAGGTTTGAATGCTTTGAACTTATTCAGATCAATAGATCCCTCAATCAGCACGCTAATGCATTGTCCAAGTTGGCCTATGTTCGAGATACCCTAGGATGGTCAATTCACGTGGAGGTTTTGCCGCGACTGAGTGTAGATGAAGGTGACGAAGGAATTCTCTGTATTGATACAGTCGATGACTGGAGAACCCCAATGCTGAAGTACTTGCTTAATCAGGAGCTCCCAGCAACACCCTCGGAGGCAAAGAAAGTGAAGACCTATGCAGCCCACTTTACGGTTATTAGCCAAGAGCTATACAAGAGAGGGTATTCTTCGCCATTACTTAAGTGCTTGGGCAACCGAGAAGCAGAACGGGCCCTAGAGGAGGTGCATGAAGGGGATTGCGGGGAGCACCTCGGTGGGAGAGCATTGGCTGGCAAGATCCTACGGGCTGGTTTCTTTTAGCCCACCTTGAGGCATGACGCAGCCTGGAAAGTGCGGACGTGCGATAAGTGCCAAAAGCATGCCCCCTTGACAGTGTGCCCCCCCCCCCATCAATCCATCCAATATTTCAGCCATTGCCATTCCCACAATGGGGGTTAGATATTTTGGGTCCATTTCCAATGGAGTCAGCGTAAAGAAAATTCCTATTGGTAGCCACTGATTACTTCACAAAGTGGGTTGAAGCCGAACCGCTAGCAACCATAACTGAGAAAAGAGTAGAGGGAATGGTGTGGAAAGATATAATATGTCATTTCGGCATACCCAGAATTCTCAATACAGATCATGGAACGCAATTTGATTCTGAGGCTTTTAGGGCTTTTTGCCAAAGATGGGGGATCAATCTGAGGATGGCGTCCGTGGCATATCCGTAAGCCAACGGACAAGCAAAGGCAAGTAATAAAACTATCCTACATGGACTGAAGACTCGACTAGAACAAGCCAAAAGAAGATGGGTTAATGAGCTCCCTAGCATTTTATGGGCCTATCGCACTACTAGTCGTGTACCTACGGGGGGAAACGCCTTTCAGCCTGGTATACGGAACAGATGCCCTTATTCCGGTTGAAATAGACCTCGCCTTACCTCGGGTTATAGCTTTTAGCAATGAAGGAAATTCAGATAGTTTGAGAGAAAACTTAGATCTGATAGATGAGCTGAGAGAGAAAGCGATGGTACAACTGACAGCATATCAAAGAAGGGTCTCCTACTATTACAATGCAAAGGTTCGTCCTCGGATGTTCCAGGAAGGAGATTTAGCGCTTAGAAAAATAGTAATTACAAATTCTCTCAGAGAAGAAGGAAAGCTTAGACTGAATTGGGAGGGACCTTACAGGATACAAAAGATGTTGGCGCCCAATCCTTATGTATTGCAAACGTTGCAAGGGGAGATGATGAGCAAGACCTGGAATACTATACACCTAAAAAATTACTTCACCGCTCTGGCAATCGAAACTAGCCTTGAAAAGGCCGAAGCAGAAAACATGGAGATGAGTTCGTTACAAGAAGCGCTACCTGACTCCACCGTGAACCAGAGTTCTTTTTGATTTCCCTATGTAATAATCCCCCTATAAATAAAAGAACACCCCATGTATTCCCGTGGAGTAGGCAAAAACTATAAGCCGAACAACGTAAAACCTCTTGTGCCTTAAGCGTTTGCATGTGCGATGAAATGTAATGTAGGTACAATAGCTCGGCGATGGTCCCTGACGAGATTGGAGTGACCCGGTAGAAACTAGGCTCACATAACCACAAGCCGACTCGAGATCACCGGATGCTTCGATTCTTGTGCCAACAGACTCACCCAGATCCCTTAATTGAGTCTGGTGTTGTGCTCTTAAGCTGGACCCAACTCCTCGATTGATTTGGCGCCTAGGTCTCCCAGCAAGTTAAGACGCCCAGAAGGGATCCCAGGTCGAACTGGAAATTGAACCCAGATTCACCGGGGATAGACTAACTCTCCAGGAGGGACAGGAGGAGGCAAAGTAGCCGCATGGTAAGTCAAAAAACGTCCACATCGCGTGAGGTTTAAGTCATCCAATTGCAATCTGGTGCTTATAACCTAAGGCCAATCCAGGATCATTGGATGCTCCAACACTTGTGCCCACGGACTCACCTAGATCCCTCGATGGAGTCCAGTGCTAAGCTCCTGAGCAAGACCGGACTCATCGTTTGATCTGGCGCCTAGGTCCCTCGGCAAGCTCAGACACCCAGGAGGAATCACAGATTGGATCGATGGTCAAAACCAGATCCCCTAGGATAGGCCAGGCCTCAAAGCGATGGACGAGTAAAGTAAGAGACAAAATGCAACTCTCGAAGACCCTACCACTCGGATCATCGGGTGTTCCAACACCTATGCCTGCAGACTCACCTAGATCACTCGACTGAGTCCGGCGTTACGCTCTTAAGCTAGACCTGACTCCTCGTTCGATCTGGCGCCTAGGTCTCCCGAAAAAACTCAGACGCTCGAAGTGAATCCCGCGTTGGATCCTTGACAACCTAACTTTTTTATGGTAAAAAAAAAAAAAAAGCACACCCCCACACCCACAGTCGCCTGAACAGACCTACCCATGACGATGGATCAACTCGGGATCATTGGGTGCTCCGACATCTATGCCCGCAGACTCACCTAGATCACCTGATTGAGTTCGGTGCTACGCTCATAAGCTAGACCCGACTTCTCATTCGATCTGGCGCCTAGGTCTCCTGGAAAACTTGGATGCTCGAGAGAAATCCAGCGTTAGACCTTTAGATCAGCCTAGCTTTCCTATGGAAAACGAGGACCCCACCTGGGAATGTTCGCGAAGGCACTACAATCCCCTATCTGGGTGAAAGCTAAGAGCTCGATGACTGTTGCATGAGTCTCACAATCACGTCAGGGGTGCAAGGCCTATCTCGAATTCCCTAGGGCTGAAGGGCCTTGAAGAGAAGATGAAAATCAAATTATCGAAATAAATAAATTGAAGATTGAAGAAGTGAGAGTGCAAGTCGCATAGCAAACAAGCAAATAAAAGTAATATGATCGAATTACGCAGTAAGGTAAACGAGACAATTACATGAGGCACGTTAAAATGACTACCAAAAAATTACATTCACCTAAATCCGATAAGGTAAGACATAACGGCCAAAGAAGTATGTCAGAAATTCTAAGGGGACTGTTTTGAGATAAAACTAGCAAAAAGATCGTTCCTTACAGTCAGTTAAAAACATAAATTAGATTACAAAGCCTACACTAATCTTCAACTGGAGGATGATCCAACTAGCTTGCACACTCTCCATAAGGCAGACCTTGGGAAGTATTAGCGGCCGTATCCATCTCCAGCTCTCTCTCAATCATTTGAGCGGTGTTAAACAAGCTGGCACCTACTTCACCCTCTTCAAATTCTAGGACATAAGGGCTCCATGGACCTTGTAAATTACTAAGGTCATCCTCCAACGCTTGTCTTATACATTCTTCGGGCCCTACATCATCCGGCTCATACTTTCTCCACTCAAGAGGGGTACCAGTAGACATCGCATTATCAAAGGTTACATCCGAGAAAGAGCCCCCCGAGTGCCTAGTCTCCATGAAGTTGCGGCAGAGATAAAAGTCAAACTTCGAAAAGTAGCTGGCGTAACTATCCTTGTGACGAAAGCAATCCCTTGAGAGACGATATTGCTTCACAATGTCTCTTGTCGCTTCGTCAATTTCCCGCTGCCTGTCCCCATGCATTCTTTCCATCTCTACCTGAGCCTAGGCCACCCGTTCTTCGGCACAAGCCAAGTCCCCTTTCAAACGGGAAACCTCCCCTTAGGCCTCCGCTAGAAAGGATACTTTCTCTTCATAAGCCCGATTGCAAGCCTCCAGCGCCTCCTCTCACTTGCAGGCATTGTCCTCGGCTGCCTGACAACTTATGGAGAGATCATGGAGTTGGGCCTCAAGACCAATCTTATCCGACTCCAGATGACGGATTGCCATGTTCAGAACTTGCTCGTCCTCTTTCCATTGAAAGGATTTATGTGTTAAGTCATAAATTTGTGCCTCTTGGCAAGCCAATCGAGCGTGATTCATGGCGTTAGTCACTATAGCACCCTAAGCACCCTGTAAAAAAAGAGCATGTGAGGGTAAAGGGAGACGTGTAACTGGGTAAATGAAAAAGAAAAGAAAATACGAAGAGGTAAGGGAGCTTACGATCGCAAGATAACGTTCGAACTCGTCCATATCCTGTGGAGAATTACGAAAGTATCGACTTTCATCGCGAGGAAGGATGGAGGAATAGAGAAGGTGAGCCCCAACCCCAGGCATATGGATGGTATCTGTGTCAAGAACTCTAGGTTGCATGTTGAATTGCTCCCCGCGGACCTAATAATTAGCGTTCAGCTATATAGCCCCCTGATGGGGATCAGGCAATGTAGGCAAGATAGGGGCCCTCTAGAGGTCGACCCCTTCTCCATGTGCAATGTCCAATGGTCGCCACGTTGAGGATTGATCATTGCGCAATGATACAAACCTCGACCCCTCGCATGAATTGCATCAACGGCGGCCTAGTTAAATCGAGAGGTAACCTCGCCCTCTAGACCTACTCCATGTCTGGCCGGCTCATGCGAAGTATGGTGAGGAGCCCCGCTCACGGCCACGGATACATCCATCTCGAGCGGGGAAAATGTAGGAAGGTCCATAGGCCCTGCTGGCGGGTCGTGAGTCTGGAGATCATCGGTAGGCTGAAACGTTGTGGGATCTACCTCTACTTCTTGATGACGACTCCTCTTTATCCTCCGATGTCGATAACGCGGGGGAGCCCAGGTCTGCCCTACCCCCTCATTTTGTTCAGTATTGTGAGCATCAGGGACAGGGATCCTATCCTAGGGATTAAGTGTAGGAGGCACTTCAACCTGTGCGGTTCTAGGGGTGGCCTGTTGGTTGGAAGCTCTCATTAGATGTTGCGTGGCTGCAAGAAGAAGACATAACACAGTTACTTACCATGAAAAAGCTTGAAATTAAAGATTAAAACAAGGAAGAATTGTAAAGAGAAGGGGTCCACACCCTCAGGAGAAGGTTGCTCTTAGAGAAGGGCACCTCCCCCTCTCGCCATGACATTAGGTGTTGGGTTGACTGGAGGATCAGGATGTAGGGTCATGGGCACCTAACGACGAGATGACTCGCCAAGCTCCGGAATCCAGCCTACCCTTATCAATCTGTTCACGGTCAAAGAGGTCAAGGAGATGCTTAGGACCACCCCTAATAGTAACGTGACGGCTATCCTCATATCTCTCCCTAAGAACAGAAAGGGGGGCGCTCAATACAGGTTTTCCTACCCTCTCTGGATTAGTGCGCCATTGGCGGGGAGCGTTCCACACCCCGTTCGGAGGTTAGACCAAAACCACTGAGTGTCGAACGACGCTTCTAGGGGAGGAGACTTGGAAAAAAGAGAGTCACCCCGGACTCGCTGCAGGGTGTACATATAATAACGTTCCTTAACCAGATGTAAGAGAAAGAGACAATAGAGGAAAATGACTGTAGGATCTATGTCGTTCTCACGACAAACAATAAAAAAGCCAGCTAATTAGGCCCAATCGTTGGGGTGTAGCTGGCCCGAAGCTAGTCCACTAAGTCGAAGAAACTTAAGGCCAAAATTATGGAGAGGGAGATGAAAACCTAAGCAAAAACTAGCCTCGTGGATGCTCATCCACCCCTCTTCTATGTCAACGGCACAATTCTCCTCAGGGCGAGGAAGCCTAGTTAGGTACTCTCTAGGGATATTGTGAATTTGGCAAATAAGCGCAATGTCGTTCTCGTTCATGCGGGAGCATTTACCCTTCAAAAAGAAATGCTCGACCCCGTGGGAATCGACTTCATAATGAAAAAATTTTCCGCTGGCCATACTAGGAAGTGGGAAGAAAGGGCCGAAAGAGAGTGTTTGGCGAAAAGAGAGAGAATCGCATTGGAAAAGGTTTCCTTTGGAAGAGTTAGTTTGGCAAAAACTGTTTTTCCTTCTGAAAGCAATTGGACCACGGAATGAGCGCTTCGGAAAGAAGAATTTTCGATAGCTTTGTGAAGATTTGGAAGGATAAACGCTACAGAAGGATATGGCGACCTAGGGAAGTTACGTTTCGGTTGCTTCGGAAGAGTAGGGAGGCTTCAGAAGGCTAAAAGCCTAAGGAAATTACGCTATCGGCAGCTTCGGAAGGATGGGAAGCTTCGAAAGAAAAATGAAATAAGATATTGGGATTGCCTAGTGTAATCAGTCATTCGGCAGGGTCCTTCGGAAGGAAGGTTTCTTCAGAAGTAGTGTTCCTTTGGAAGAAACAAAAAAGGGGGGGAGAGAGAATTCTTGAGGAAAATCGGGCGCATACATAAAGAGTTTGTGGAAGTGGTGGAGCCTATTTATAGCCGATTAATGGAAGCCCAAGCGGCCCGTGAGTGGCTTTAAAAGATTAGTTTGGAAATTCCTATTTTGATTCTTGGTGCAATGTATTTACAAAACACTCTTCATTTTGCAGAAACAAAATAAAGACTGGGGGACAATTGTTATGCCCCAATAATCGGAAGAAAGCACGAAGCAATAAGGAGGATAATACAGGCTGTTCGAGGTGCTTCCTAGGCAAGCCTTTAGAAAGCTTCCCTCGGAAGCTTCCGAAGTGTCCTTCGGAAGCTGGCTTCGGAAGCTTCGGTAGGACCCTTCCGGATGGATGCTTTGGAAGCCACCCGCAGTAGCTCTTCGTAAGGGGAAGCTTCCGAAGGTACTATTCAGAAAAGACCTATATGCCCCCTCCTCGACCTCTATAAAAGGCCACGTTCAACCCTGAGAAAAGGACGGCTAGATATTGGTATTTACTCTTAAAACTCTCCTTCAGAAGTTAAGTTTCTTTTCTATTCCTCGCGATTATTTACCTTCCGTACTAACTTGAGCATCGGAGGGTCTTGGTGGGAGGAAATCCCACGAGCCTTCTAACCTTTGATTATTCGAGACAGTACGTTCTGAAGCACCAACCATCTTCCGAAGCCTCATCCATCTTCGAAAGCATAAACCATCTTCGGAGTATTCATCCATCTTCGAAAGTGTTCAACACCGATCGGAAGCTTCAGTCATCTTCTGAAGCCTCATTTGATCTCACAAGCCTTAGCATCTTCGGAAGCCCCAGCAGCCTTCGGAAGCCTTGTTCTCACCCTTCGGGAGCCCTGTCCTCACCTTTCGGAAGCCCTGTCTACGGTAGTACCCCTTCGGAAGCATCACAAAATTTAACCATTGACTGAAATCCCGAGGCTAACAGCATTCGCGAGCATCCCATTCATTAAAAATTTTAATTGTTGTATTTTGGCAACAACAGCAACCAAGTGAGCTATTTATAGCCCACAAGATGCAATACAAACCACACAATTTCAATTATACAACTAGACATAATTATATCTAATGGGCACTCACACACCTAAAGTTAAATGGATTTTAGCTAAAAGACACACCTAAAGAAGCACTCATAAAATAAATTTTAAAAAAAAAAAATTTACAAGTTGGGTTTTAGGTCTTCTTTATGTTGGATTTGGGCCTTCTTTGGAATTAAAATGCTTGGGCCTTCTTTGGTTGGACTCCATTTAATAGTTAACCCAATTGCACTAGATTTTGAGTAGTAACGTTGGCAATCCGGTTGACTCTTTAACATCTTCAATTACTCGGCAAATGTCAATTTCTTCATATCATCCTGACAATAGTACATAATGTGCATAATTATTCAAATTAAACATTAATATAAGATAAAAAATAGGGATATAATTCATTAAAGATTTAGAAAAATTAACTCCTCATCATACCCCCCAACTTAAACATTGCTAGTCCCTTAGCAATCAGACTATACACCTGCCAAGATTTATTCGCAATAAATGTATGAATGTAAAAATTTCAAATTTGAAACCAAAATGCATAAAATCGAATAAGTAATTTAGCATTCTAAATCAGATTTTTAGTTAAAGGTCATACAATCTCAGGAATGACAGTTAAGATAACCAACACACAAACTTACTCCCTCGAAGTTGTGACTTTAAACCTTACTGTGGATTTTTCCTCCAATAAAAAGGATTCCTCAAGTGTACACACAAGGGGGTACACTATTATAAGAGTAAATACAGAACAAGTTCAAAACTCGGTGTCATCCCAAATACAAGGAACGTATTTTCATGAAAAAATAGGGAAAATGACATAGCTTCATGACTGGAATAATGCTCTAGATGAGTAACTTCTAAATTTAAACATAATTCCCTACTCCAAACTCAAATTCTGAGATCACATGATTTATAGCATCAAGAGGGACCAGACCGGGTTGTAATGGGGTTATGAGGTTAATACGGCTTGTCAAAGAAAAGGTAGTGTGCAAAGGGTGTGTCCGAAATTTTTTTTTTCCTTCAGCATTTATTTTGAAACAATTGTGCTGAATAGTTAAGAGAATTTCCCTTCTTTTTTTTCACTTTTTTTTTTTCTTTTTTTTTCTCTTTTTTTTAAAAAAAATATGAAAATAGCTACATAGACTAATTCCCAAAAACACACCAGGTTGAACAAAATTCATATGGTTATGGGTTAAATGAGGGTAACGAAAGAAATTGTACTACAAATGGCTCAAATGGGCTAGCAAGGGAGGTTAATGTAAAGAAAGAAAAAGGTTAATAGGCCCAAAATGAAAGAAATTGATCCCCCTATCATGCTTCTACAAAATAATGTTACTCAGTCATCTAATTCGAAGTTTGAAACCAGTCAAATTCCCGCTATCATACTAAACATTCAAAGCGAATTGATGTTTTGAAGCTATTGAAAAGATGAGATAAACAATAAAGCATATTTAGAGTAAGTGTTATTTCACTCATAATTAACGGTTATTAGGCTCAAACACTCACTTGGGTAATAGTCTCCACTTCTGTTGAAGGAATATACAGTGTACTAATCAGTTAATTATTGTTACCTTTGACTTTATGACAGATAACCAATTTTTAAATTTTGAATACTCGATGAATGCAAATTACTTGTTCTAATACATATACGTTTTCAAATAAGAAATAAATGCATTCATGTTTCGTATTGCAAACTTAACTGGCTATCAGTGCATAACTCCAAAGCTTTAGCAATAGCGTTATTTAAAACACACAATTTTTTTTTTAATAAGAGCAGATAAAGATAACCAATTCACACAAGACTACAAGCAAGCAATAGCAAACTCACAGTTAAACATGAACAAGATAATTCATAACTAGACCTTACACCCCCCAACCTGAATTGCAATAATAAAATAGGGTTGTTTGAAATACCTGTAACTCCACCAGTCCATAGATTTACTATGAACTGTTAAAACTCAAACAAACAAATAAGCATACCATACATATATATATTTATTTATTTTTTCACACAAAAATAAAAAAAAATTATGCAAGTCATAAGATAAACAAAATGCATCTCAATAGTACAAAAAATATTCCTTACTCAACCATCTTATCATAAACTTGTCTAATAACATTCCACAGTTTTTTTTTTTTTTTTAAGAACACAATCAAGAAAAATCCTACAAGTTTGTAAAATAAACAAATACGTCTCAAGAGTACAAAAAGTATTCCTTACTCAGCCATCTTAATAAAGAACACTCCTTACAGTGATAAATCTAAATTAATCGGACCCCTTTGGTGCTTGTTTTTGATTGCCTTAGACCAGTCTATCCGAGGCTCATAAGGATCGTGCTATGGATTATAAGCGTGTAATTTCTCTAGTAGCTCCTCAATGGTGGATGCAAAAATGAGAATTTTTCTTGCTGAAAGATAAATGAACTTTTGGTCCATAGCCTGATCAAGGAAATAAAGCAACCCATCGAAAAAATGGTTAACATTTAAAAGTCCAATGGGTTTGGTATAGAGATTACTCTTGGCCCAGGAGATTATAAAAAAGATTTCTTCAAGTATTCCAAAACCTCATAGTAAAGCAATGAAGGCTTCTGACTGATAAATCTTATAAGTCATGCGCTCAGACATAGAAGTTGATTCTATAAATTGACCAAGTATAATCCCAAAAATATGTGGTTCAGCCAAAGGGATTGGCATTACACCTATCACATATGATTTTTCAAGATGTGCAGCTTGTGAAACACAACCATTCAATCCACGACTTCCCCCTCCGCATACCAAATTATTTATTTTCTCTCCTAATTTTAGGCCAAGTTCGCTTGCTACAAGTGCGTAACAACTATTGCTCCCAAGTTGAGAGCCACATAGTACACATATGGTATTGATTCAACGAACTAACTGGCCTTCCATTTATATTTGTTCTTTATGTATGCCCTGAAAAGAGGTTCTGTGATAAAAAGTAGCTATATAGGAATTCAACAAGAAATAAACACAAACAAAAATCATGCGTATGTACAAGTAGTTGTGATTATGGCTCACATCTTCCTCTAGTTTTACGTCCAAAAAAAGCTTAAACACTTTCTATGAAGTGGGGATAGGCTTCCCATCCAATTTTCTTATAAATTGGCAAACAGGGTTGTTTTTAGTCAGATTCTCAAGACTATAGTGTTGGTGGTCACTTATGAACTGGGTCCATAGAGTAAGAAGTTCTCTTTGCACTATTCCACATGGATGCGTCTCAAGAGTCAATCGGATATCATCCAAAGACTCCTTACTCAATCCATCATTTATGAAACTAATTTTATCTTCTCGATTTACGGACGTAAACCCCACAGATTTGCATCGTGTGTTACAGGTCCAACGAGCACATTTGTGACAACCATTCACTCTTTTCGCTCTTCGTTTCTTCGCAAAACTACTCTTTCCTAAGCCGGGAAAGTGCTTAAAACTAGGTGAAGTTTCACCTAGTAATTGAACTTTTGCTTCGATCAACTAGCAAATATCTTCAGGGATGTTATTATACATCAACATCCTAAGTCTTTCACACCTAGCGGCATAAATTTTTTTCAAATCATTCATTTGGATAGATGGATAGTACTTGTGAATTTTCGAGAGTTGAAGATTCATTTTTTTTTTTAAATTAAAACACAATTATAATAAAAGAAAACTAAAAACTATGAATCTTACAAAATGGATGAGAGTACCTAATCGGAGAACAACATGAAGGAGAGGGGACTGAACTTTCTTGCAGAAGTGTGGCTTACCTCATACAGATATGGAGTCTCTTATAAAGCAATGGGCATCACTATTCTACACTCGGCTCGAGGCATGCCATAATTGCACCGTCAGGCTTGGCGTCGTCTAGCGTCTCATTTTTCAACATTTAGTAGTGTACCTCTTTCTTCATAAGGCAGTGTGATTGCACTGCTCAAGAAAAGTGGCTACCACCAGCGTCAATTCTCTCTCCTTCTTTTTTTCTCAATTTTTTTTTAAATTTTTATTATTATTATTATTATTATTATTTTTTTTGTTAAATTTTTTTTAGGGGCCCAATAAAATCATATGTACCACACAAGACAATATTATCGAGTCAAACAAAATTATTTGCACAATGGATTAATTTCAAACACCAATAAATCAATTCCTAAGCACACCTTACCCCCCAACTTGAATTACGCATTGTCCTCAATCGGCAACAAAAGGGTAGAAGGTGGTAGGCATATCTGGCAGTCTTCAATGCATGAACTCGTATGCAAAAATTTTGTTTAGACTGCAGACAGAGAAACACTATTTGAGTTAAAGTTATTTAAGTAATGCAGAAAATGAACAATTTATATGTATATATATATATATATATTTTATATACTTCTTCTTTTTTTTTAATGTCCCAGATCTAGAGATATCCATTTAACCTAAATGGAAATGTGGTCTTTTAAAGTCAGATTCTCAAACGACACGAAACTTTCCTTACTCATCAGATGATGGTGGATCATCCAAATCCACAACTCCTTCATTCTCCTCAACACTACCCTGGTATGGTTTCAACCTATGACCATTGACTGTAAGACGTTGTCCTGATTCCAGATTTTCTATCTCAAAGGCCCCATATTCTGAGATGGACTTGATTACAAAGGGGCCGACCCATCGAGACTTTAATTTTCCTGGGAATAGATGCAATCGAGAATCCTACAAGAGTACCTGTTACCCTACCTGAAAGCTTTTTCGAATGATGTGCCAATCATGCAACTCTTTCATGCAAAGTTTGGTTAATCGTGCATTTTTAAATGCCTCATTCCGAATTTCATCGAGCTCATTCAATTGGAGCTTCCTAGAGAGGCATGCTTCAGTTAGACTCTTGTTGATCTTTTGAATTACCCAATATGCTCTATGCTCAGTTTTCACCGGCAAATAACAAGATTTACCGTATACTAGCCTATAGGGAGACATTCCTAAAATCTTTTTATAAGTTGTCATGTACGCCCAAAGAGCGTCTACTAGTCTTAAGGACCAATCCTTATGATTAGCAGCAATAGTCTTTTCCAATATGCGCTTAATCTCTCTATTGGCTAACTCGATTGACCATTGGTTTGGGGATGGTATGGTGTTGCAACCTTATGCAGTACATCATATTTCTTCATTAGTCCTGCCATAACTTTATTACAAAAATGGGAACCTCGATCATTAATGATCGCTCGTGGCATCCCAAATTGACTGAATATGTTTTCTTTCAAAAATTTCACGACAGTCCTATGGTCATTTGTCCTGGCCAGGATCGCTTCCACCCATTTGGACATATAGTCAACAGCAAGTAAGATGTATTCATGACCAAATGAATTGACAAATGGGCTCATAAAATTCATACCCTAATAGTCAAAGACTTCTAACACTTGGATCGGATGTAATGGCATCATGTTTCTCCTCGACAGACTTCCTAGCCTTTGACATCGATCGCAACTTGAATAGAACTTGTACACATCCTTGAACAGTGTCGGCCAATAAAATCCACTCTGGAAAATTTTTGTAACTGTTTTCTTGACAGAAAAATGGCCTCCACATGCAAGAGTGTGACAGAAATTAATGACACTCTGTTGCTCATGATCGGGTACACATCTACGGATGATTTGGTTAGGACAATATTTGAACAAGTATGGGTCATCCCAAAAGAATGTCACCACCTTCTAAAAAAAAATTTGCTTGTCTAGCCTAGGACAGTGATCTGGAATCTGTCTAGTGACTAGATAATTTGCTGTGTCAGCATACTATGGAAGGATAGGTGATGTAAATTGACTACTTATTTGAAATAATTGTTCATCTGGAAAGGAATCATGGATTGGGCTTTCAAACTGATTTAGCTCTTGACATGGTAGATAGGACAAGTGGTTAGCCACAACATTTTCTACCCCTTTTTTATCTCTTATTTCAACGTGAAATTCTTGCAAAAGTAAGATCCATCGGAGGAGACGGGATTTTGCATCTTGCTTTGTGAACAAATACTTCAGAGCAGCGTGATCGATATAAATGATCACTAGTGACCCTACGAGGTAAGATCGGAACTTGTCTAGGGCAAAGACAATTGCGAGTAACTCTTTCTCTATAGTGGTGTAATTCTTTTGCGTCTCGTTAAAAGTTTTGCTAGCATAGTATATCACATGAGGTTTCTTATCCTTTTTCTGCTCTAACACAGCTCCTACCACGTAATCACTAGCATCACACATAAGTTTAAACGGGAGGGACCAATCAGTGGATTGAATGATAGGTGCAGAAACAAGTGACTCAAGGAAAACAAGAAGGAAATGTACAGAAAAATAAAAACCATTCGAATGTCCTCATTTTCATTCGAATATGCATGAAATTCATTCGAATGTCAACACTGTTGCATTCAGATGACCTATACAAATCCTTCACAAATTGAGTTACTGTTTAAAATTCATTCGAATGAATTTTGTTCGCATTCGAATGATAATCCTAAAATATATATATTAAATAAAAAAACTAAAAAATATATATTTGAAAATTAAATTAAAAAAAAATTAATTGTTGAGAAAATACATTCGAATGTTGTCCCTAGCATTCAAATGCATCTCTTAAAATTAAAAAAAAAATAATTAAAAAAATTAATTAAATATAATTAAAAAAAAAAAAAAACAAAACAACACATACGAATGATATCACTGTTTCATTTGAATGGCTTGTGCAAACTCTTTACAAATTGAATTACTATTTGAAATTCATTCGAATGAATTTTGCACTCATTTGAATGAATTTAAAAATTAAAAAAATAATAATAATAAAATAAATAATAAATAATAAATAATAATAAAAAAAACATTTGAACAAATGCATTCGAATGTTGTCTCTACACCATTCGAATGCATCACTTAAAAGTAAAAATATTAAAAAGATAATATTAAAATAATAAAATAAATAAAAAATTAAATTAAGAAAATTAAAAAAAAAATCTGCAAAAATCAATTTGAATGTTATTCCTATAGCATTCGAATGAAATACTTAAAAAAATTAAAAAATAAATAAATAATATTTATAAAAAAAGAAAAAAGTAATTAAAAAATTAACAAATTCATTCAAATGTTATTCATGTAACATTCGAATGAATCCTTTAAAAAATTATAAAAAAAAATCAGATGAGCTTCCTATAGCATCTGAATGCATCAATTAAAAAAATTAATTAAAAAATTTTAAAAATTAAAAAAATAATAAAAAGAAAGAAAAAAAATTGGGATTCTTTTGCTCCTTTTTACTCTTACAATTATCCTGCATACATATATATTTTTTCTGTTTGAGGATTAATATACTTTCATTGATACTTGTTCTATCGTATTAGATTTTTATATTGTTAGCCAATTTGAGTTTGCAATTTGAGGCATGAGTTTGATGATTTCTTATTTGAACCCATAAATGTATCTGATTTAGAATGAGTGATATGTATGCATAGATTGTTCTTTGATTGGAAATTTGTTTGTCGGGCATGAAATCTATTGAAATAGTAATTAATTGGTTAATGCACTGCATGATTCCTCAACTTAAGTGGAGACTGTTACCTAGTATGAGAAATTGAGCCTATTAAATGTTCTTTCTGAGTGAATAAACGCTTACTCTCGTTGCAGTTTTCCTTGCCTCTCATGTTTTTCAATAGCTTCATTACACTACTTTGTTTTGAATGCCAAAAATATCAATGAAAGAATTAAACTGGTTTCAAATTCTAAATTTGATGATTGAGTGAAAGTGTGTCATAGGATGTGACAGTGGTATTCTCTTGTTGAAAAATTTAAGCCTATTAACCTATTTATTTTTTTTCTATTATTTTCCTTATTAGTCCCATTGAGCCGATTAAATTATTTCTTTTCTTATTACCCTCATTTTATCCTAAACCGCATAAATATTTTCCCCACCTAATGTGTACGAGAAATAGTCTATCTTAGTACTGAAAATTGTAAAGAGAAAAGAATGATGGAAAAAAAAAAGAAAAAAGAGAAAAAAAAAAACTTGCAGCTACCCAATAAAAAGCTGATGAGAAGATGTATGCTTTCATAGTGTTGATTCATTTTTTTTGTCAACATCAAATTCAAAAAAAAAAATAGAAAGAAAAAAAAATGAAAATGAGAATATGCTTAAATAGAATTATTTCCCGGGATACATTTCTTCAAATCCTTTATCCTTTCTCTGTTTACCCATCCACCCCTAAGCCCCGTTACAATCTTTATGCAATCCCTCTACATCCTATGACACATGGAAGCTTGAGATTTGAATTTTAGAATTGAAATTTTGTTTAATATCTGAATTTGTGCATTATTTCTATCATGAAACTATGTCAAAATCCTTTTTCTTTCATTAAAGTCCATTTTTCATTTTAGGATGACACCGATTTGAATTTGTTTTGCATTTACTCTTATTACGATACATCCCAAAGAGTAGCCATGAGGGATCATTTTTCTTAGAGTGTACACCTGAGAGGGTTTGAAGTCAAAGCTTAGAGGTTGTAATGCGGGTGTGCTAATTTATTTGATTGTTTTTTCTATGATTAAGTGTCCTATGATAAAAATCTGACAAAGAATGGTCAATTGCGTGTTAGAGTAGCTTATTCTTGTTTTATACATTTTGGTTTCAGATTTGAAATTTAAACATTAATGTTGATATTGTGAATAAAAATTGGCCAGTATAAAATCTTATTGCTATGGGACTAGCAATGTTTAAGTTGGGGGGTGTGATTGATGCTTAAAAATATCAAAATTTTTTTATATTTATACCCCTAGTTTAATCTTAAAATTAGTTTTAATTGAATATTTATATGCCTTTCATGGTTATATGTAGATTTCCCAAATATATATATAATAATAATAAAATAGTAAGTAAATATAATATATAATATATATAATATATAATATATAAATATAATACATATATATATTCAATACATATATGTGCAATACTATATAAATATATATATACTATGATACAATTGCATGCGTGAAGCATATATATAATATAATATATAAGCATATAATATATATAACATTATAACATATTATAATGTCTTGGCAGCCATGCCTGAAGCTCAATCCTATAAAGCCAACATTCATTTGGATGCTTCATAATACCCATTCGGATGGATGAAGTCCAAGTACTGTTGAAAATCAAACTCATTCGAATGACTCGTCCCTCATCCGGATAGGCCCTCTCCAAACCGTTCAACGTTGTTTCAAGCACCATCATCAGAATCCCTTTTTGAAGATTTTGTCAAAGCACGCACAAATGACCGTGGTGGCATGCGACGTAATTTCTTTTTTGACCAGGGCCATTTGTAGAGTATATACATATATATATATATATAGTCGGCTTCAAAAAAAAGAGATCCTCATCCGCCATTTTAACTAGAATAAGGGGAAAAGCACACTGTTCTATTCCTTTCTTTTTGTTCTTAAATTCCAGTAGTTTTTTTGTTTCTTCGTGTTGTTCCAGTGTTCTTCATTGCAGTTACTTACATTCTGCAGTTTTCCTTTCTGTTCTTTTCATTCTGTAACTTTTATTCATTGTTTATCTACATTTCTCTAATTTCAATTTCAGTATTTACATTCCAGAACTTTAATTCCTGTCTCTTTAATTTCTTCTTTTGAGATATGTGGCTAAGCTTAAACTTGGGCCAAGGCGAGGACAGTGTCCAATGCCATAGATTTCCCAAGATAGCCGAACTTCAAATGCATTACCAGAAACCTGATTTAATTTGAGCATTACGCGTTCATTGAATCTTTGAATTTGGAGTGGAGCATAAGCCCAACTTAGAGTCTCCATGCCATGTATGGAGGTTACTTAAACTGGAGATGCTATCATATCCAAATCCAAATGGGTTATTTGATTACTGCATATTAACTGTATTTTAATTTATGGTAGTTGCTTAACATAGAATCTCTCATGCCATGTATGGAGATTGTTAGACCAAGAACTACCATCATAAACCTCAAATTAATTCATACATATGTTTTTGGTACCTATCTATCTGTTGGGAAGTTATGGAATTGGCACTGAACATTGCCTTGACTTAAGACTTCTTACAGTTACAGTACTTCATTTTTGTTCACTTAAAATCAAATGAATTGGCCTGACAACCCAATTTATATCATGGCTCTATTTTCATTTTATTAACGATCTCCCAGTGAATCGACCTGGACTTTCACAGAAAATTAAATTGTGCTACAGCGCACACTCGTACACTGGCGAGTATAAACGCCTTGTGCCTGCATGCTTGTTTCTTTCTTTGTTTATTTTGTACGTGTTTGTTTGAAATAAATGCACAAGGTTAAGCGCAGCCAGCAAGGAATGGTCGACCTAAGATGACGGGATAGGAGGCTAAGGCCCCTGATGCGGCCTAATCCCAACTGTTGATACACATTGTATAGTAACAAATTGACACTAGCTCCCAAAGAGTGCCTGATCAACCTTTTGACTTCTTATGATGCATGTAATGGTTGGACAGCCTGGGTCTTTGTATTTGGGAGGAGTTTTTAATTGGAGAATGACGCTAAATTGTTCGGTCAGGAATGCCTTTTCATGTACATTTATTTTTCTTTTGACAATGAACAGATCTTTCAAAAATTTTGCATATGAAGGTGTTTGTTTAATTGCATCCAATAGCAGAATGTTGATTCTCACTTGCTTGAACACTTCATATATGTCTTTATTTTGTTGTTCCTTCTTTGCACTGATCAATCTTTGAGGAAAAAGAGGTTTGGGCTTGAATTGAGTTCCCTCTACAACATTTTTGCCTTTGTCCTCCTTTTTGCTTGGTACTTGTTCTTCCTCCAAGGTTGTTTTGATAACCGAATCACTGTGATCGGCTATCTCTTCTTCTTTCACAATAGGGTATGACATCCTAGGGTCTTCAGGTTTCTCAACTGTTTTTCCACTCCTTAGGACAATTACTACTTGCACTTGCTCATGACTTTTATTTTCATTGGATGAGGCTTCTACTTGATGGATTTGACCTACGAGATTCAAATTGGGTTGGGAAGGAAATCGTCCAGGTTCTCTTACACTCAATGTTTGGGTTAGCTCGGTCAATTGGCTTTTAATGTCTTCCATAGCTCTATTGGTTTGTTCTTGGAATTTGGCCACTTGTGCATTTGTTCCCATTTGGCCTTGCATGAATTGATTGAGGGTGTCTTTTAAGGATCTGCTATGAGGAGGTTGGTATGTGTTGGTTGTAGACCCCTAATTAGCCTGAAATTGTGGAGGTTGTGAAGGGAATGGCAGCTGGGCTGCAGAATCATTTCTCTATGAGAAGTTAGGATGATGGCGAAGATTGGGGTGATAAGAATTGAAGTTCGTATGGTGACCCCTGGAATGAAAATTCCCCCCTTGATTCTGGTTTGAATATTGCCTTCCTTTATTGTTATGTGAGTGTGTGTTTCCAGTTTGACCATACAATACCTTCCTAAAAGCAAGTAATGTAGGACAATCCTCTGTCTTGTGGTTTGAAGTCTCACACACAGCACACCTAACCTCAATTTCATTAATAGTCTGGGCTTTCTTTATCTCTAAAGTTTCAATCTTCCCGGTTAATGCAGCTAACCCGGCATTCAAATCATCATTCTCATTCAGCTAATGTTTACCCCTAGGCTGTGGATAGTCTCTTGAATCATTGGCTGATAGTGGCTAAAATTCTCAATTTCTAGTATTTTCTGCTAAAGTGTCAAAGAAATGAAATGCCTCATCAGGCGATTTGTCGAAGAATTCCCCATTGCACATGGTTGACACTGTCTTCTTAAGATTGGGAGACAAAGCATCATGAAAGAAGCTAACCACTCTCCACTACTCGAAAGCATGATGTGAACAGGCATTGAGAAGGTCCTTGAATCATTCCCATGCTTGAGCAAAATTTTCATTGGGTTTGCAGGAAAAATTCATCATTTACCTTTGGAGATTTGCGGTTCTATTTGTTAGAAAGTATTTTTTTAAGAACGTGGTTTGCATTTCTCTCCATGTTCTAATAGATCAAAGCGCAAGCGTGTTTAACCACATCTTCGCCTTATCTTTTAATGAGAATGGAAAGAACTTTAATCTAACCACATCCTCATTGACAGTTTGTTCCATACAAGTTCCACAAACTTCCTCAAACTTCTTCATGTGAGTGTAAGGATTTTCAGAGTCAATCCCATGAAAAGTGGGCAACAGTTGGATAGTGTTAGGTTTAAGATTGAATCTATGATGATTAACCGGAAGCACTATACAAGATGGTGTAGTTTGCCTAGAAGGGTGGAGATATTCCCTGAGAGGCCTACATGTATCAAGTTCAAAAGAATCTTGATCACCATCATCACTCTCAAGTACAGGTGGCATGTTCTCATTGTGTTGAGACATGAGTAATTGTGTCAGTAATAGTTCAGTGGTAGATAAAGACTCAATAGGGCTATATAACGGATTTTGATATTCTACAATTCTACCTGACCTAAGTATCATACACCATGCACAAACAAAAATAAAGTTAACAAAAAAAAAATAGAGTTATCAGATTTATCAGGAGATGCTTTTTTTTTTTTCTTCTTGTTTTTGCCTTAATCTCCCCGGCAACGGAGCCAAAATTTGGTTGCACTCTCACCTTGTAATTAAAACACAACAAAATCTATATTAGATTTGTTTTTATTTTGGTGAGAGGTTTATACTCACCAGTGTTCGAATGCAGTTGTAGTCCAAATTTAATTTGTTTTCTGGATAAGTCCAGGTCGTCCATTGAGATATTTATTTATGGCAAAAGAAAAAGAATGTCACGCACACACACATCTGGATGAATTAGCAACACGATTTTTTTTTTGTGCATTTTCAGATAGCGAATGCTAGGAAATAAAATAAAGCAAAAATTAAAATAAACACTAAATGTGAGAATATAGAATTGGATAACACTTGAGTTAAGACAATTTCAGCACCAACCCGCTGCTCCCCAATTTTTAGCAGAAAAGATTAGTAACATTAATTTAATTTTAGATATGAGGGTATGCTATTAAATACAATTAGAGATGATGATAGTTTTAGTTTAAGAAATCTCATACATGATATGCGGGATTCTAGTTTAAGCAACTACTATAAATCCGATTGCAATTAATACACAAAACAACTAAATTAATCATCCGGATTTGGGTATGATAGCGTTTCCAATTCTAGTAACTCCCATACGTGGCATGAAAGCTCTAAGTTAGGCTTATGCTTCAATCCAAACCTAGTGATTTCTCAATAATTAATACACACTGATACTAAAATTTAAATTAATATCACTCATTTAAAGCGTAGCTTTCTTTGGGAATCATTGGCGTTGGACACTATCTTTGCCTTAACCCAATATTGGATTTAGCTACTCATCTTCATTTGAAAGTTAATTGACAGGAATTTAAATGGCGTAATTTAAATGACAGAATTTAAATGACAGGAATTAAAACAATAGAAATTAACTGGCCATTTAAGCGATAGATAATAAAAAGACGTGAATTAAAATTGTAGGAATTTAAAGGCAGAAATCAACCGGCTATTTAAGCGGTGGATAATAAAGTAATAAATGATATGAGAATTCAAGAGAAGAAAGAAAATAAGTAAGATCACAAGAGAAGACAAGAGAAAAAAAAAAAAGAGAGAGAGAGAACAAAAGCAATTCTCAAAGAGAAACTCTAAGAAAATAACTAAGCTTTTATTCAAGAAATAATCAACCTTACAAGTGCAACCAAGTGAGCTATTTATAGCCCATGGGATGAAATACAAACCACACAATTTCAATTATACAACTAGACATAATTATATCTAATGGGCACTCACACACCTAAAGTTAAATAGATTTTAGCTAAAAGACACACCTAAAGAAGCACTCATAAAATAAATATTTAAAAATAAAAATAAAAAAAATAGATTTTTACAAGTTGAGTTTTGAGTCTTCTTTATGTTGGATTTGGGTCTTCCTTGAAATTAAAATGCTTGGGGATTCTTTGGAATTAAAATGCTTGGGCCTTCTTTGATTGGACTCCATTTAATAGTTGACCCAATTGCATTAGATTTTGAGTAGTAATGTTGGCCATCCGATTGACTCTTTAACATCTTCAATTACTCGGAAAATGTCAATTTCTTCATATCATCCTAACAATAGTACATAATATGCATAATTATTCAAATTAAACATTAATATAAGATAAAAAAAATAGGGATATAATTCATTAAGATTTAGAAAAATTAACTTCTCATCATAACCTAAGATAACCGAGTGACCTTGGATAACCGAGTGACCCTTGATAACCGAGTGGTCTTAGATAACCGAGTGGACTTAGATAACCGAGTGGCCTATAAAACGAAAGCACCGTTAGGACGCGGGTGGGGGTCCCCACGCAAACCCTCCAATGCTTAAGTTAGATCTCGAGAAAAAGTGCAAAATTGTACTTGAGTAGCTCAGGAGTGCGTACCTTGTGAGGAAGGTAGGGTCTCTTACTTATAGCGAAGGGTGATGGGGGCTGTAATGCCCCGCTCCCACTTACGGGTGTTAGTCGTGAACAATTAGCCGAATTGTCCACTTGCTCGGCCTTTGGTGAAGGGTGGACCATGTTTCAAGACGAAACGCCCTAGGTGGGAACTAGGCTCGTCCTTCCCTTCCCTCAACCCAAGGATTCACTAGCAGAATTGAGCTTCAACCCCACCGCATTTGGTTGAAAAGAAAACTCATGAAGATGCCCAACCACCATTTTCT
Organism: Diospyros lotus; assembly: GCF_014633365.1. NCBI lineage: Eukaryota > Viridiplantae > Streptophyta > Magnoliopsida > Ericales > Ebenaceae > Diospyros > Diospyros lotus. Next base: position 24,389,899 of record NC_068349.1, on the reverse strand, counting down.
TATTTGCATTTAATTCTTTTTCCATCCAAGAATTTTATCGGGCTCCATAAATCACCATTAAAATCAATCCATTGATTGATTACCAATTTTGGAGGAAAAACTCAAATTTTTAATTTTCCAAAATTTTGGCATTTTCTCCAAAAATGCCCAAAAAATCCCTATATTTTGAAAATTCCCTCGGGGCCCAAACTCAATTAAGAAATGCTCCATAAATCCCAAAAATTTCAGAATTTTTTAAAAAAATTGGCCGACGGGGCTTGTTGGTGCGCCGGGGCCCGCGTGGGGCCCCGCGGTGCGCCTACTGCACTGGCCGCGGGCGGCTGCCCTCGCGCGTGCGCCTGCGCGCCCCAACATGCACCCCCACGCGGTCCAGCACCTGTTGCCCCAGCTGTGGCCCCCTACGGGCCCCGACTATTGCCACTTCACTTTTCCCTTTTTTTTTTTTTTTTTCCTTGGGCCTTTCCAACCCAAAAATTTCCAGATTTTTCCTTCCAAAATTTAGCACCCCCAAGCATCACATTTTTAATAAAAACCATCTCATTTAACCCCTTTGATGCTTCCTACAACTCATGCCAAATGAGAAATTTACATCCTTACTTAGGCCCCTTCAAGCCATAAGCCAATATCTTATTTTAAAATAAAATCAAACACTCCCAAATATAAAATACACACATGATCTTAGGCTTTAACAAGCCATTGCCAACCCAATACATTACATTACATAAATCAAGAGCAACAAAATAGGTTAGCCTAAGCCATACAATACATTTGAATCTTCAATTCCATGCTTCCATAAGCCATTCCACCTTATCTTGATTTTTTTCCAAGCTTCCACAACCTATATGTGAGGGTAAAAACCTCATGAGCTATTAAGCTCAATAAGGGTGCAATGCCAAATAAATATGAACATAACAAGATTATATGATGCCAAATGCATGCAAGTGTGGCTAGGTTTCTTTGTCCTCACAACCCTCCAAAGTTAAAGGCATCAACCCACCATTTCAACCATGTTCCCAAATTAACCTATGGCCATAAGTCTCATGAACATAAAAGAACATGCCAAATTCAACATATACATTTATGAAACATACTTACAACACATTGCAAGGCCACCTTCCCATGGGGCCATCCCTTACCTCTTCTTGAATCTTCAAATCTTCATTTCAAGAGAGCTTCCATCTTCCTCTTCTCCCATCTAAGATGGCATTCAAACTAGAACTCAATTTACATTCAAGCATATTTAAATAAAGAGAAGAAGGAATAAAGTTTACCTTGAATCCCTTACTTCTTCTTCTTCACTTTTCTTCCATGGGAGACTTCCTTATCCCTCTTTCTTTCTTCCCTTCTTCATTTCTTTCTCCAAATGGCCAAAGGGAGACAAGTCTTCCACACTTGCCATTTTATACTAGTTTTCCATATTTCAAGAATGAATCTAAGCCATTCACTAAAGGCACAATCCATGTGCTCAAGGGAAAACTAAATCTCAACCATCCATTTCAATAAACAAGTCTTCTCTCTTGGAGAAAACACAAGAAAGCACAATCCATGTGCTCCTTTCTTTTTAAATCCAAGCCTTTGGATTTTCAAGAGCCATCCACCACCATTGGATCAAGTCCCATAAATAGATTTCTTTTCTATTTATTTGATTTGGACTAATTTCAAGACAAGCCTTGAAAGACATAATTGCTTTCTTTCTCATTTAATAAAATCTCCATATTTTCCAAACCTTAATGGTGATCATTTACCATTTTCTTTTGAATTTTCTTTAATCCATATAATCATGTCTCTCATTAAATGCTTGAAAGACTAAAATAATTTTCTTTTGCATTTAATTAAATCACCCCATTTATACTTGAACAAGACTTTGCCAAGTGTCACCTTTAAACATTAACCTTAGCTTCCAAGCTTCCATCTTTACCATCCATGTGGCATCACCACAATTATCCACCAATTTAGGAAAAAATATAATTATTTTCATAAATAATAGAATATCCACCATTTTCCCAATATTCCATAATTAAATTCCTCTATGGAATTAATTCCAAAATTACCAAAATATCCTTTGTGAATTATTAATCCCATATCTCCACATAAATACAAAAATGGGATTTAATTCACTTACTCACCTAATTCACATAGGAATTATTTCCAATTTACCAAAATACCCTTTTTATTGGACTTCACTATCCAAATTACCAAAATACCCCTCTCATAGGGTACCCTTAATCTCAAAATCTTTCACATTCTCAAGGGTATTTTTGGAATTTTCTCACTTCCATTCTCATTCTCATAACACCGGTAACACCGGGTGTTACATTCCACCCTCCTTAAAGGAATTTCACCCTCGAAATTCGCTTTACATAATCTCCTACCCAAGACAATCACATTCTCGGGCTACTTGCCAAATTCTCCTGCTCAAGAATCCCATAGCATATCCTTTTCTCACATTTACCTCTGGTTATACCTTCCTCAAGGCTTCGTTTTAGGCTTTTGATCCTCCGACTCTCGAGGACATTCACCAACCCAATACCGCTTTGGCCTCAGCCAAACTGCACCACTGGTCGCTGGTCATGCTTACTGCAATGATATCCACCACCAGATGGATTTTCACTATCTCGAAGCATCGCTTTGCAGTCCATTTCCCATTTTCCCATCAATCGAAATGAACTCTCGCTAGCATTGCATCACTGATCAGTCTACCACGATTTTACGCTGATCACACACGGCAACGTTTCACACTGCCAAACACACATGGCCACAATTTTACGCTGGTCCAACCAGCAACGTCTTAGCACTGATCATCCACCGTAATGTTTCTTTTAGTGCCCACAAGACACTCTGACACCCATTCACCATGGCATACCGCCATTAATCACACGCATGCATAGCTTGAGTTGATCCTTATGGCAACCTCTCATTACCGATCAACTTATAGTGCTAGCACTACACGGGAAGCATCCATTTGGCCCACCCTGCCAACTTTGACCATTTCATACATGGTCTCCTACTTGACCCGCCAACCATCCTTTATCGATACGATTACGCATAATCGACATACCTAACACCATGCCAGGCTATCACACATTTCAACTATACGTGCATTACTCGAGTCCACCTCGAGCTTGGCGACGCACGCACCATTACAATCTCACCTCGAGCTTAACCATGCTTGGGCCACAACCTTCTCCCAACTAGGAGCTCTTCGCACAAGCACACAAGGATACTTACTAGCCAATATCACACGCTAGTAGGGATCTCATACCCATAACAGGGAACTCTTCACTGAGCAACCCCCCTTCAATTCTTCACCCCATTTTAGCTTTCACAATCATGCCCATGCTAGGCCTTACCTTGGCTATTAAACCCTATCGCGAGTCAAGGATCCTACCATTGCGCTTAAGGTTGCGGGACCATTAATCGGCCCTCGTCATCACCCACGGTGCGTGGAACAAGTGATTGTCTCATTACCATCTACACAATCGCTTATTGCATCGCACCTGTAGGATGACTCGTGCCTTTGGTCTGCACCACAACAAGCTAACATGGTTACACCCCCACTCTTATAGCGGTCTTCTAGCTAAATTTACTTGCCCAGGTTCAACTCCATTGGGACTTTTCAAATCTCATCATTTCTCAACAAAACCTCTTACTCTAAAGGCACGACACTTTCAACCATCCTAAATCAGGTTCATTCTCAATCTGCATTAGACACCTGATATAAACCATGAGTAATGGTTCCCCTTGTCCTCCTCGGCAAGGACAACACCATGACAGCAATGAATTTCCCTCCACGGTCGTTGCATCTCAAATTTCACCGGCACCAGCCTTCATGGCTATTCACACTCGGCTTCGAGGTCCTACCATGCACCATGGTTACCTTTGACCTTCCTGACAACATCCTTTCCCTGACAGCGATGATGACACCACCATGTCCTCTCAAAAGACTCACTGCTCCATGAATCTCACTGGTCATCGCGACCAGCACGACCCCACTCTTAGGCCGCCTTCCTCATATCACTTTCTATACTTATAGCAGCTGGCTAATTCCTTGAGAACTCCGGTTTCTCTCGGATTTCTTATACACTTTGCTATAACTAGCTCACACCACTCAGTGAGCGACCACATGGGCTCTAACACCACAACAGCTTCACTAACCAATTTCCTTTCACAACCATTAACCTTAGACACGAGGTTAATTCTCATCAATTGCCCACATTCCAAGGTATCCCCCTAACTGTACCACTCACAGCTATTAAGTGATTTCATCACCTCATAATCATTCTTGGGAACCAATCTCGTCCTGTAAGCTCTTCCTTCGAGCTCTCATCACCCATTGACGACATTTTAAATTCGTCCTTATCTTCCATCTAACTGACTTGATTAGCTCTAGCCGAATCGCCCGGCTTACAACCAACACAACCTGTCTCCAGGCATTACTCTTGCAATCAACGACTATGACTTCGATTTAAACTCCACCCACTGGAAATCACCCCTGCCACTCATGTGGAATTCACACTTCCACTTGATGTCGTAGGACTCACCTTCCTACTCAGGCACTCGCCATTTTACTAGCTTTCCTCGAGGTGATCTCTCCTGATAAAGTTGTAACGCCTTTAGGAGGTTCATCCCACATGGTTGCCCCATGCTCAACTTCTCTTGGGAGAACATCTCAAGTTCTAACCCAGGACACATTTCAACTCTACCATTTATAACCCTTGCTACGGAGTAACACTGCTTTAAGTGGCACAATTCTGCCCTGACTAACCATCTTTTATCACCTTGGATCTCTTTTGCCAAATTCGCCTAGTCTAACCACTAAGACCCGCTAAACCTTTATATACACGATAATCAACAAGGCTTTACATCACAGTCCTCGAGCCTCATGCTCTCATCGTTGCCATCAAGTGCTACCACCTGGCAACTTATCCTGTGTCCCCAACTGGAAACCCATCCAGTGCTACATAAGGATACTTTCTCATTTTCACATCGACACCTTCAAGATTAACACTCGACTATGCAATTTCAAGCCTTCACAAATTCTAAACCATGCCTTAGCCACACGTTCAGCCTACCCCAACTTACATCATGGGTTTCGAGAACCCTTTACTTGAAACCTTCACACGCTTCAATATTCTCTTCTCATGGTTGGCTTCCAACTAGTAAGTCTCGCCCTCCACGGCACCTACTTTACATCTTGGAGCCATTTACCGACTCCACCAATCAATCCCGCCTTCATGCATTACTGCAAGATCACACTGGGTCCTTCATCCCAATTTACCCGATCAACTTCGATCAAATTAACCACAACTACGTTAGCATCATTTAGCAAGGAGCATCGCCACACCTCTTGTTATCACACCACAAGATATCACCCACTCGATTCACAAACTTTCTTGCTACCCTGACAACAAAAGCACTACCACCATACTTCAACCCTTACGGAATTTTAGGTCTAGCCTAGGCATAACCTACTAAAAGTAAAGCATGATCGCTACGGGGCAAACAACGTAGTTCAAAATTTTTGAACTTACCCGATCCCGGCAATTGGATCAACGTTGAAATCAAATCATTCACATACAAATAAATAAATCTAACCTTTAGATTATCGAGTCGTTCGCGGATTTTAGCCGTCCAAGCGTCCGGCCTCTAACTCGTGATACGCGGCACGCGTTCATTGGCAAGGAGAGCGAAATAGGAGTGCTAGCTCCTTCTCCTTTGCGCGGCTTGTGTATGGATGGAAAAAGAACGCCCTCATTTCGTATTGATGCCCAAAGAAACGAAGAAAAGTAAGCGGCAATACGTTTTTCAACTCTTAAAAAATGACACCAAAAACACCTTAATTTTGGGCAACCCATAAAGGGATATTTATAAGGAAATATCCTAGGGTTTCTAAAACCCTAATGGATTGGGCTAGCCCATTAATTCTAATTTAGTCCAAATATTAACTTAAACCCAAATATATTTTATTTCCTATTTGCCACTCCAACAAATAGAAAATTATTAAATTAGAAACTCCTTCCTAATTTAATCAATTGTCATTTTAGGAAACTCTTTCCATTATGACGACCCCTCGCCATATCGACATCGTTACGTCTATTTGTTCTTTTTCCGTGAGAACCTACGACAGCACAACTTCTTGACGAAGTGTCCCAGTTAACCATACGTCCACTCTCCTGGTTTAAGCCAGGGACTGTGCCTATTGCATATGACTCATTAGGCTTCTGAATATATTGGCAATGTGTCGGTACAAACACATAAGACAAGATTGGCCTCTAGCAAGGCATCATGCCTACCCAATTATTCAGAAGGATTCATAATCCGCAAATAACCTTTCACGAGCATGGTTACCGTGTAATTGGATCCTCTCGTCAATGTATCTTATGTGATCTCAAGTATGACGATGTGTTGCTTGATAACGATCACATGATTTTTCTTCGGTCTTCCGGATATCTTCACTTAATTAGAAAGTAAATCAATAACTCCTTATTGATCTCTTTTACCATGGCCATGGATTTAAAGTGAATATCCACCGAAGGCGCCTTAGATACATCATCCTCTATCAAGGGATAGACGAGTCTCATCTTAGTTATACACCCATCTCCATAAGCCTCACGATATACCCAACGATCGCCCACGTGCAGCCTTTGTCTAAGCCCATCGAAATGATGTCAAAGCATATCGGTCTTCTTATGAGATGACCATGATAACCTCAGGTCCAAGGATTAGTTACACCCATCTCGTATGAGAATTCCATCAACATATAACCAAAATGGATTCTCATGGCGAATCATGTCTAGTGACACGTTCTCTAACATTGGTCACCTATGTACTTGTCTAGGCATCCCCATGCCTATGGGTGTGAGACCCCCATTGCTATCACATAGCAAAAACATAGCACATACAAGTCTTACCGCAATTGTCAATGTCCATTCTTGACATTGCTACGACTTGGGACATTTAATGATGTCTAGAAACTGTGATGCATCATCTCACATCTTTATAGATTAATCACAGTATACATCATATGGACTTCTATCTAGTTTCATTCGGTTATTACAATAATAACAAGAAACTAATATAATGACTGCTTGTGAATTTGAACAACTCCTTATTCAAATAATAAATATGATTACAATTGTTAGTGTACAACCTGCCCAATCTGATTGGGTCTAGAGCACCTACACTAACACCTACAGCATACCCTAAGTCTCCGGCATCTAATCGTCACCACTACAGACGAGTTACTCCATGTAGAGGGCTGCAGTCCCTCCTGTGGACTAACTGTCTGTATCCAGTGGTCCTTAGCATTAGACCAGTCAACAATAGGCATCAACCGTAGCGTTATTCCCATGCTAGACCCGTTTCTTTTCCCTGGGTTTCTTTCTCAAACATCTCGAGACATTAAACCGCCTCAACACCGCTTATTACTCACAGCTAAGTTGCGGAACTGACCACAACTTTCACACCCCTATTATGCATCTCATAGATCTTCAGTCCCTAACCATCGGCATAGTCACTGTGCTGCCCTGTGCTTTAGGCGAGCCAACACCTGGTCATCATCATCGTGTCACTCCCATACACTGGCCCAACACTGGTTTCCCATCATGTTGCCCTGTGCTTCAGAGAGTCAACACCCAATTATGTGTCACTCCCATACACTAGCCCAACACTGATTCCCCATCGTGTTACCCTGTGCTTCAGAAAGTCAACACCCAATCATGTGTCACTCCCATACACTGGCCCAACACTGGTTCCCCATCGTATTACCCTGTGCTTCGGAGAGTCAACACCTAATCATTATTATCGTGTTGCTCCCTTACACTGGCCCAACAACAGTTTCCAACAGCATGGCTCAGGTCCCACTCTGATCTGCTTTGCACCCCGTAGTGTGACTTTCAGCCTTCCAATCACACCTCTGATATCGAACCCGGCATGACTACCTCACCACGCTCGCAGCCATTATTCTTCCCAAGCTTCCTACTCGATAAAAATCTATTGGATCATTACCGCGTTCCACGATTCCTCCTTAGGACTACTCTAAATGTCATATCCCTTACAGGAGATTCTCGGTCTCTCCTGACCAAATTTCCTGAGGTGCTGCTCCAAATCTTTGGCATCTAACCGTCACCTGCAATTCACTAAATTACTCAGGCCCATGGGCCACTTGCCCTCAATGCGAGCCAACTCATTAGTCCTCTGCCACACGGTCCATAGCATCAGATCCGTCACATCGAGCCTTGCACCCATAACAACAAAGCTATTTAAAGCCTCCTGAGCTACGATGGTTCCACTACCATCTTACTAAAGCCATTTTACTCGATTATCCTAGCCTTGATAACCTCAAGCTCATACCATAAGCCCCACTCCTCAGGACTCTACATCTCTTACCACTTAAGAGACTCTCAAACCACTTCACATCTTGAGACCTCATGATCTTACCCCACAAGATCATACTTCAAGGCTCTCATTCAACCTTTGAAAACTCCAACTTTCCATGACAATGGATCCAAATCCATCATGATTCATTTCATCACCTAGCTCATCCCAAAGTTTGATTATCAATGATCTCTCAATCCGCAACTGACATACTGAGCCTACCTCAAGCTTCAGTACCCATAACCATAGAGTACCCACCATTACCATCCAGGTAAATTGAGACCTCTTGTCTCGCCTTGCACACTCATGCATGCATTCAGTCACTATGCCCGGCCTGGCCTTCCCGCATGCCTCACTCGGGCTTCCTTGACTTGGAACTAAAATTCCCGGGCTTCCTGGCCAGCGATTGTCGAACCACTCCAGAATTAGAGATCTATGAATCTCTTCTCTAGTTTGCAGCAAAGTGCACCCTAGGTCATCTCTCACAAGGAGCCTCACCTTCTTCTACCAACAAAGAGAACCAATACCAATAACAGTTTGTTTAGGGGGGGTTGTTTTGACAGAAAACTAATTGGCAAAACAGAAAGATGAAGATGGATGAAAAATCAATAAGAGGAGTGCAACCGGCTGTGTATTTGTCTCCTATGTGAAATCTTCCTTGTCCACTCTATATATCTTGGTTTGCTAGATGCTTTGATCTCCGGAAAACAAACTCAAAGTATCCCCAACAACCGTCCAAGGATTAGAATGATTGGAACAACAAAATGGATACAGAAATCTCTTGTAAACAAAATGCAACCATTCACTCTCTATTCAACCTATCCGGACCTATGCAAGAACAACCGTTCAAGCACATAATATTCATTTCCGAGATGTTATATCAACCGGCTATAACATTCTGTTCTCTTAAGCACTTAACAGAATATGAAACCATGCAAATTCACACAAACCTGCCATGAACTCCATGCATTCACAAATCTGCTCAAACTAAACCAAATAGAAATGAATAAGAAACAAACAACAAACCAGATTCTTGCAGCTCATCCGGGACTCAAATTCCACATGGATTCAAGACACACAACCGGTTACAAATGCTCTAGCCTATCATTACAGAAAGGAAAACAAAATGGAACAAAAGATGTAAAAAACAGGAAAGTGCTACAACAACAAAAACGGGCAGAATCCTCTCTATTTTCTCCTCTCTATCTATATGATGATATTCTGAAAATTAATGCTAAGAGGCCTTAAATACATGGCCAAGAAAGGAAAGGCTAGGGAGGCTAGGGTTGGGCCTAGCCCAACAGAAAACAAGTGAGCCCAAGTCTGCTCCTTGATTGTAGGCCCAAGCTCCTTGAAAGTAGGCCCAAGCTCCTTTAGTAGGCCCAAGCTCCTTTAGTTGAGCCAAAGCTCCTTTAGTTGAGCCACTTCTCTAGCCCATCCAATATTCCCTAAAGCCTGGATCCATAGAGTAGAGGTAAGATAGAAAATAGTGTGTAAGGACAATTTGAAGCATAATAAAATAGAAACAATGAAATATCAGCAAAAATTGCTTCAAATGGCCTAATAAGAATGTGGTGAAATGCCAAAATATGGTATAAATATGCATGCTATCAATTCCCCCATACTTAGACTTTTGCACTCCTGGGCAAAACACTAGACTCTATGACTCAAGAATAGAAATGTGGAAAAACACAAATTAGATGCAAGGTAGGTAAGTCTTCAAGAATTCATCATTCAAAGATCATCTTTCCTCTACTTCCAAGAAAACAAGTGACATGGCAATTCATCCAATAAGACAAATCAAAAGTGGAAGCCTCTCACAGGGCAAGTGTATGCTCAAAAATCTCTCAAGAGGTGGTGGTGACTGTTTCGCTCAAATTCACCCAATCACAATTCCACTACCATAAGCTTGTTTATCTTCTCAATCTCCACTATCCATGTCAAATGCATGCCACAAATCAAAAGGACTTATTCAGGGTTGTAATGTGGGGAAGAAAGAAATGGAAAGACAACAATGAAGGAAAACATGCCTTAGGTCGAGAAAACATTTCATGCAACTCTAAGATCAAGAGATAGAATTTCCAAGCGTTATGAAGAACATTGCATCTTTATTTGGTTGAGTGCGTTTTACGCTCTGTCTCAACTTTGCTTTCTTCTTTTTCTCATCAATTTTCAAGTTTTTTTTTTTTTTTTTTTTTTTTTTTCGAAAGAGGTGAGTGCGTTTTACGCTCCTTCTCACCCTTCTATCCTTTTCTTGCTTTTCTTTTTCTTTTTCATGGATGCAAATGGCCTTTGGCCTTATGACTTGCTCGATGAATTCAATCTCTCTCACTAGAATGCACTTACTATTCCTCTTCCTAAGGTTGGAAGGTCCAAAAAGGGGTATGAGAATGAAGGGTAAAACTGATGGCTCTAAGTGGCAAGCGAAAGGGATTGATTGAATTTTTTTGTTTGTTTTTTTTTTTTTTTTTTTTTTTTTTTTTTTGGACTCAAATTCCACATGGCTGTAGACTACCCAATCAATCTATCAAATTAAACTCATTGCCAAGTCACTCGAAATTAAGGAAGATAAGATCGAAGTTCTAATCATGATGGGTTCTTTTAGACTTAATTGCTTAACTTGCATTTCCACGCAAAACAAACTCAACTAAACCCAAGGAAAAAGAAATATGAAAAGATAAAGAAAATGTTGCCAAAATAAGAATGCTGCCTCCCCCCACACTTAGACTTTACATTGCCCTCAATGTAAACATGCAATTCCAATCAAGAATAAGACAAGTAAATGTAAAATACTAGGGAGAGAGAAACAGCCTGATGTATCAAATGTAGGTGGCGTTGAGGAGATGCAGCTCCTCCACAATATGCTCCTGAAAGCTCTCGTAGAATGGCTTAAGCCGCTGCCCGTTCACTGTGAATTGCTTTGCATTGGACTCGTCCTTGATTGCAACTGCACCAAAGGGAAAAACATGAATAACTATGAAAGGACCAGTCCAACGAGAACGTAACTTATCGGGCATCAACTTGAGACGGGAATTGTATAGCAGAACTTTCTGGCCAACTTCGAATGTCTTCTTCACAATAAGCTTGTCATGCACAGCCTTGGTCTTCTCCTTGTAGATGCGTGAGTTCTCATATGCGTCCATCCTAATCTCCTCAAGCTCTTGAAGTTGGAGCTTTCTTTGGGACCCCGATTGACTGATGTCCATATTGCATTGCTTCACCGCCCAATATGCCTTATGCTCCACCTCCACCGGGAAGTGACACGCTTTTCCAAAAACCAACCTATAAGGGGACATGCCGATGGGGGTTTTATAGGCCGTGCGGTAGGCCCAAAGTGCATCTTCTAATCTCGTGCTCCAGTCTTTCCTATTGGGCTGGACAGTCTTCTCCAAAATCTGCTTGATTTCCCTATTTGAGACTTCAGCTTGCCCATTAGTCTGTGGATGATAAGGAGTCGCCACTTTGTGTATTACCCCATACTTACGAAGTAGGGTGTCCATCTTTCTGTTGCAAAAGTGGGATCCTTGGTCGCTGATGATGGCCTTAGGCATGCCAAACCTGCAAAAGATGTGAGAACGAACAAAATCTGCAACCACAGAAGCATCATCAGTCCTGGTGGCTTTAGCTTCCACCCACTTAGAAACATAATCCACAGCTAACAGAATGTACAAATAACCAAATGACACAGGAAATGGACCCATGAAGTCAATGCCCCAAACATCAAAGATTTCACAAAACAATAAGGGTTGTTGAGGCATTTCATTCCTACGTGATATAGTGCCTGTGTGTTGACAACGTGTGCAATTCTTACAGAACTCATATGAATCCTTAAAGAGTGAAGGCCAATATAATCCAGAATCTAGGACTTTCCTAGCTGTACATTGGGGACCAAAGTGACCACCACATGCAAGTGTGTGACAAAAATTTAAGACAGATGCAAACTCATGGTTAGGCACACATCTCCTAATGACCTGGTCACTACACATGCGCCACAGATAGGGATCATCCCACACATAATACCGAGCCTGACTCTTAAATTTATTTAGCTGTTCCTTCTTAAAATATGCAGGTAATTCAGAAGCAACTAAATAATTTACCAAATCAGCATACCAGGGCTCAACACCATGAATGTGGTATAATAACTCATCTGGGAAATCATCCCTGATAGGCTGGGAGTCCATGACTGTGGAATCTGAAGAAGGAGGGACCCGACTCAAATGATCAGCTACTAGGTTCTCGGCCCCACTCTTATCTTTTATCTCCACATTGAACTCCTGAAGTAGGAGCATCCACCGTATCAACCGGGGCTTAGCATCGGGCTTCTTCAATAAGTATTTTAGGGCTGCATGGTCAGAAAACACGACAACATTAGAACCCAGAAGATAGGAGCGAAATTTATCTAAAGCAAACACAATAGCTAAAAGCTCCTTCTCAGTCGTGGTGTAGTTTGCTTGAGCAGCATCCAAGGTGTGCGAGGCATAGGCAATGACATGTGACTTCTTCTCCACACGTTGTGAAAGGACGGCGCCCACTGCAAAGTTGGAGGCGTCGCACATCAGCTCGAAGGGCAACTCCCAGTCGGGTGGCTGTATGATGGGTGGAGAAATCAATCGACTCTTCAGTTCCTCGAATGCTCGCTTGCACTGCTCATCAAAGTGGAAGGTCACTTCTTTCTGGAGAAGGTGGGAAAGTGGAAGTGCAATCTTGCTTAAATCCTTGATGAATCTCCTGTAAAATCCTGCATGGCCAAGGAAAGAACGCACCTCTCTCACAGAGGTGGGGTAAGGCAATGAAGCAATGACATCAACTTTAGACCGATCCACTTCTATACCCTTCTTAGACAGAACATGCCCTAAAACAATTCCTTGTTCTACCATGAAATGACATTTTTCGAAATTTAAAACAAGGTTCTTTTCAATGCATCTCTCTAGGACTCTACCCAAGCTAACCAAGCAATCATCAAAAGAAGTGCCATAAACTGAAAAATCATCCATGAACACTTCCATGCAATGCTCTATAAAATCTGAAAATATACTTACCATGCATCGCTGAAAGGTACCTGGAGCATTACATAGACCGAAAGGCATTCTTCTATAAGCGAATGTGCCAAAGGGGCAGGTGAAGGTGGTCTTCTCTTGATCCTCTGGGGCTATGCAAATCTGAAAGTATCCAGAAAAACCGTCAAGGAAACAATAGTGTGACTTACCAGCCAACCTCTCCAACATCTGATCAATGAATGGGAGGGGGAAATGATCTTTTCTGGTTGCTTGGTTCAGCTTTTTATAATCAATGCAGACTCTCCAACTGTTCTGCACTCTCATGGGGATGAGCTCATTGTGCTCATTTGGGACCACCGTGATGCCCGTCTTTTTTGGAACAACCTGCACGGGACTCACCCACTTGCTGTCAGAAATAGGGTAAATAATGCCGGCTGCAAGTAATTTACTTACCTCCTGTTTTACCACATCAAGGATGGTTGGGTTAAGTCTTCTTTGAGGCTGCCTTGCTGGTTTTGCTCCTTCTTCCAACAAAATACGATGCATGCAAACAGATGGGCTGATTCCAGTTATGTCCGCTAAAGTCCACCCAATTGCTTTCTTATTATTTTTCAGCACATCCAGCAACTTTCTCTCTTGGTCAGGCTGCAAGTTGTTTGCAATGATGACTGGCAGCTTCTCATCTTTCTCCAAGAATGCATACTTGAGGTGCTGAGGCAAAGGCTTGCACTGAATGGTGGGTGGCTGCTGCAAAGAGGGGGCTGATCTATTTGACTGGAACTCTAACTCCAAGGCACTATCAACCTGCTCAACAAGGTTAGCAGCATTATCTTCCACTTGGGAAATGTTAGCATCAAAATCAAACTCATGTCTATGCAAAAATTCAGCAATCTCTAAGCATGCAGCACATTGACTCTCTCCATCACTACAATTAGTGCAATTAATCGTATCTGGGAACTCATGCACAGTGGGGAATTTATCAATTAAATCAGAAGACTCAGAACATGCTTCATTCACTAACAGGTCAACTCTATTTACTTGAAAAGTGGAATGATCCTCAGCAGGGAATTTCATGGCATCAAGTATCTTGAAGTTAATTGTGTTACCAGCAAATTCCATGGAAAGTGTACCCTCATGCACATTGATAATAGTTCTAGCAGTTTTTAAGAATGGTCTCCCTAGGATCAAGGGTGCATGCTCAAGTGTGCTGTTATCTTCCATATTCAAAACATAAAAATTTGCTGGAAAGATTAAATCCTTAACCTTAACTAGCACATCTTCTAGGACTCCAGTGGGGTGTGCAGTACTTCTATTGGCTAGTTGGACAACCACTCCTGTTGGCTTCAAAGGACCACACTGCAATGAAGCATAAATAGAGTTAGGCATGACATTAATGGATGCACCTAAATCTAGTAAAGCATTGCTAAATTGCATGTCTCCTATAGTACAAGGAATGGAGAACATCCCTGGATCTTTACACTTTGCTGGCATGGTAGGTTGGATAAGGGCAGAGACATTTCTCCCAAGGTTGATCTTCTCATTCCCCATAAGCTTCCTCTTGTGAGTACACAAATCCTTGAGAAATTTTGCATACTTGGGGATCTGTCTAATGGCTTCAAGGAGGGGAATGTTGACTTCAACTTTCTGGAATGTTTCCAGAATCTCTTTATCCACTTCGGCCTCTGCTCTTTTCTTGTTTTGTGTTGCTCGATGTGGGAATGGTAGGGGCTGGATGTTGGAAGACTCTCCTTGTTCTTGATAGCTGGAGTTTGGTTGCTTGGCTTCTTGGACTGAGGAGGGTTGCTGCTCTTTGCTACCCTCTACATTCTGCTCCTCTACATGTTGCTCTTTGTTTGATGATGGTGGAGGGGTTGGGATGATCACTTCTTTCCCACTTCGAAGCATGATGGCACTAACATTGCCCCTTGGATTGGCAACTGGTTGTGAAGGAAGCTGCCCGGAACCTTGACTCCTTAACTCATTGATGTTTGTGGCTAGCTGGCCTATTTGGGTCTCCAAATTTTGAATGGTGGTTTCTGTTTTCTGTTGGAATTGGAGTGTATTGGCTGCTAGTTGTTTGACAAGATCATCTAAGGTAGGTTCTGACTTGGGTAATGGTGGTGCTTGTTGCATGGCTTGATTCTGCCTTGGTGGTGGAGTATGGTTGCTTGAAATTGAAGGATGGAACCTCTGCTGAAATGGTTGATTCTGGTGGTATGGCTGCTGGTGCACATGTTGATTGGAAGGGCTGCCATATCTGAGGTTCGGATGGTCTCTCCAACCTGGATTGTAGGTGGCTGAGTATGGGTCATACCTATTGGAAGGTTGTGGTTGGCTGTGCTGCTGGTGCTGGAATGGTCTTCCAGGAAAAATGCCTGCACATGTCTCATTATTTTCTTGCAACTGTGGGCATTGGTCTGTTGTATGGGATGGCAAGGAGCAAATGCCACAAAGCTGGGGTTGCTTTCTCTCTAATGCTAACTGCCTGACCATGGAAGCCAATTCCTCAAGCTTGTTTTCCATCCTTTGCTGGTCCATAGTGGCAGCCACATTGACTTCATTTATGGCTTTTGTAGGAGTGTTAATTCTGGTGCCAAACTGCTGGGCATTTTGTGCCATCTTTGATATCAGCTCTTGTGCAGCTGCTGGGGTCTTCTCTGCCAAGGCTCCTCCACTTGCAGCATCTACCAAGTACCTGTCCATGGGGATTAGACCTTCATAGAGATATTGAATTAGGAGTTGGTCACTTATCTGATGGTGAGGGCAGCTGGAACACAACTTCTTGAACCTCTCCCAATACTCATGTAGAGTCTCACCACTCATCTGCCTTATACCACAAATTTCCTTCCTTATTGATGCTGTTCTGGAGGCTGGAAAGAATTTTTCCAGGAAGATCCTTTTCAATCCATCCCAGCTGGTGATAGCAGCTGGTGGCAGGTAGTAGAGCCAATCTTTGGCTGATCCATCAAGTGAGAATGGGAAGGCTCTCAGCTTGATCTGCTCTTCATCTACTCCTTGTGGCCGCATGGTTGAGCAAACAACATGAAATTCTTTCAGATGCTTGTGTGGATCCTCTCCTGCAAGACCATGAAACTTGGGCAACAAGTGGATTAGTCCAGATTTTAGTTCAAAGTTAGCATCCAACTGTGGGTATTGAATACATAGGGGCTGGTAATGCACATCAGGTGCAGCCAGCTCTCTAATGGTTCTACCATCCAAATGACCATTATTTCCATTATTTCCATTACCATGATTTCCATGATTTCCATTATTTCCATTATTTCCATTACCATTATTTTCATTGCCATTATCTGCCATATTGATGAATTCTGGAATAGGTTCGGATGAAGTATTAGAAGCACTGTTAGAGTCAATCCTATCCCGAGACTTAAGCTCTCTAGCTTGCCTTCTAAGAGTGTTCTCTAATTCAAGATCCAAGTCAAGTAATGTTTTCTTAGATGACCTGGTCATGCACTAGAGATCAGCACAAAAACAACACACAAAATGGCCTATGCATACCAAGAACACAGAAACACAAACAAAAACACACAAGCAAAAACAAAAACACAAAAACAAAAACACACAAACACAAAAACACAAAAACAGGTCAAACAATAAGCCCTTAGATGATTTTTTTATGCAATTTTTCACAAAATTTCAACACAAAAACACTGAGGGACCTAAAAACACTAAAAACCACACCAAATTAGCCACTGAGAAACACAAAATGGCCCAAAAAGTGGTCTAAACGTTGGAATTTGGCCAAAAAAGGGTCTCCTCACTGAAAAACAGTGACTCTTTATCCCCACACCCCCTTTTCTTTGGACACCAAAAATCAGCTCAATCGGAGAAAGTAGGAAGCAGTGAACAGTAACTGTCAAAATCGTTTTCTTATCAAATCAGCTCCTATTTTGCCTCAAAGACCACTCTAAATGCAAGAAAACATCAAGGGATGCATATGGACTTGAAAGAATATCAAGTAGGGATGAGAAAGGAAGAGGATAGCACCGGTATCTCGAGCTCAATCCTTAAATAATGCTATCTGTCATGAAGGTTGTCAAAACCGCTGCTGAATGGAAGGCTGCTGCTGGTTGCTTTCTTTTGGTTGCAGCTGCTGATTCCTATCTGCCAAACGAAAAGGGAGATTAGTGTGGAAGGTAAAGACAACGTTGAATGGAGTGTTAAAAGAGAAAATAAAAGAAAAATGTGAGAAAGAAAAATGGAATATCCTCTTGGTCAGGTGATCTGCTGTCAGAGGCAGAAAAGTAGGATTCAGAGCATTCTAAAAATAGTTATGCTCCTGATCTGTTGCAGGGTTGTCTCCCCTTGCTGTGTAAGCTTGCTTTTCAGTGCCTATCAGAGCACATGAAGACCAGAGAAGGACACAAACAAGGTGTGATACTGAAAAATCAGAGAAGGACTGCAGGTGTTTTGCTTTTTCAGTTGCTGCAGGGTTGCTTTTTCAGTTGTTCAGGTTGTGCAGCCCTCTCCAACAGCCACTTCTTGGTTCAAAAATGATTCCAAAAAGGAGAAAACATAAAAGGAAAATACACACAAACAAAAAGAAGATCGAAAAGGCAAATGAGGCTTCTCTGTTGCTGCTTGCTATCAGTTCATCTCAAGAACAGAACAGAATTTCTCTTCACCAAGAACACAAAATAGAGAAAACACTCGAACAAGAAAACAAAACAAACAGAGAATAGGGTCGGTCCTCTATGTTTTTAGAAGAAAAAACTTGGCTCCCCGGCAACGGCGCCAAAATTCTGACCGGCTATCGAACCGCTCCAGAATTAGAGAACCAATAGGTCATCTCTCACAAGGAGCCTCACCTTCTTCTACCAACAAAGAAAACCAATACCAATAACAGTTTTTTTAGGGGGGGGTTGTTTTGACAGAAAACTAATTGGCAAAACAGAAAGATGAAGATGGATGAAAAATCAATAAGAGGAGTGCAACCGGCTGTGTATTTGTCTCCTATGTGAAATCTTCCTTGTCCACTCTATATATCTTGGTTTGCTAGATGCTTTGATCTCCGGAAAACAAACTCAAAGTATCCCCAACAACCGTCCAAGGATTAGAATGATTGGAACAACAAAATGGATACAGAAATCTCTTGTAAACAAAATGCAACCATTCACTCTCTATTCAACCTATCCGGACCTATGCAAGAACAACCGTTCAAGCACATAATATTCATTTCCGAGATGTTATACCAACCGGCTATAACATTCTGTTCTCTTAAGCACTTAACAGAATATGAAACCATGCAAATTCACACAAACCTGCCATGAACTCCATGCATTCACAAATCTGCTCAAACTAAACCAAATAGAAATGAATAAGAAACAAACAACAAACCAGATTCTTGCAGCTCATCCGGGACTCAAATTCCACATGGATTCAAGACACACAACCGGTTACAAATGCTCTAGCCTATCATTACAGAAAGGAAAACAAAATGGAACAAAAGATGTAAAAAACAGGAAAGTGCTACAACAACAAAAACGGGCAGAATCCTCTCTATTTTCTCCTCTCTATCTATATGATGATATTCTGAAAATTAATGCTAAGAGGCCTTAAATACATGGCCAAGAAAGGAAAGGCTAGGGAGGCTAGGGTTGGGCCTAGCCCAACAGAAAACAAGTGAGCCCAAGTCTGCTCCTTGAAAGTAGGCCCAAGCTCCTTTAGTAGGCCCAAGCTCCTTTAGTAGGCCCAAGCTCCTTTAGTTGAGCCAAAGCTCCTTTAGTTGAGCCACTTCTCTAGCCCATCCAATATTCCCTAAAGCCTGGATCCATAGAGTAGAGGTAAGATAGAAAATAGTGTGTAAGGACAATTTGAAGCATAATAAAATAGAAACAATGAAATATCAGCAAAAATTGCTTCAAATGGCCTAATAAGAATGTGGTGAAATGCCAAAATATGGTATAAATATGCATGCTATCACTTCCACCTTGCTCACCATGCCCCTACCCACTTGACATCCAAAGTTGGCATTTCTTGTGCGCGCATAGCCCACGGATGTCCTGTTGCCACAATTCACTACCCTCGGCCCACACACCATTCGTACCCTTCATTGGGTGACCTCTGCGTCTCCCATCAAGGATCTCGTGACCTTAGGCGTCATCCCGACCCCAAGCATCATAATGAGGGTCTATTCACCTCTCATCTCCCGACCTTAGGCGTCCCGCCTGACCCCAAGCGTCAATGAGAGTTTAGATTGGCCCCTCATCCATCAATCACATGAACAGTCACTTAGCCTTTCACAACTAGGACTTCTAACCCAATGTCTCTCACATGCATATCTACACATGCTCAACTCCTTTATCCCAAATCTGGATTCCCCTGGATTCTAGCTCGACTCACTTGGGATTTCCATCTCATGCAAACACCCGCTAGGGTCCATTTACCCCATTTATCCTTCCTTAGGATGGGTTTTGATTCAACATGACCCAACTAAGGTCCACCCACTGCTGCATCACTCACCCTGCATTTGTCACTTTTTGTATTTTTCTTTCACCAATTCAGCTGATTTAGCAACTAATTATGTTCACAGATAGGATGAGGCGTTTAGACTCGCCAGTGCACAAGTGTGATTGTAGCAGAAAATTTATATGTAATTTTTCCGGGCAAGACCGGGTCGACTCACAGGGAGATTACTCATGGAAGGAGATAACCACACCAGTTCTTTTGATTAACAGAATAATGAAATGAGATCAAACTAAATGTGATATAACTGTAATCTGGAAATGGATAGATCTTGGGTCAAGACAAATCTGATGCCAAACCCAACTGATTCACCATATAGCTTTCTGTGATGTAACTAGCAGCTCAAATAGCTTGGGTTTTCAACCATTAAATGTACTACTAAGATGATGATAACTCTTTGTTCAAGCAACCTCCATACATGACATGGAGACTCTATGGTAAGAAGCTATCATAAATCAGTGTATAAATAATGTTTTGACAAAATAAGTGCTCGGGGCTTGGGTATGAGAACGTTTCCAGGTCAAGCAGCCTCCATACATGGCATGGAGACTCTAGGTTAGGCGTACGAACCAATCCAAGCCTGAGGTTTTCGTTAATAATATTTCCCAAACTGCTTTTGCTTTTGTTACTTTGACATATGAAGTTCTGTTATATTGATTCATCAGTGGCTTTGGGCACCATCTTTGCCTTAACCCAAGAATCGAATTAGCCACACATCTTCATAGGAAGTGCACGACTAAAACTAATCTCTATAGATGAATACATAATTCGTAAAGGAAATAACTGAGACAACAAATAAGAACTTGGTAAACTACTGCTGTATTGATTGCTGAAACGAACTACAACATGAAGCAGAAATTAAAATGAACTTGTAATACAGAGCTAAGATTTTGCAAGAACAACTAGTGTAACTGAAGTGCTATATCAAAGAAAGAAATACAGACAAGAACAAAAAATAGGAGAAACAGACAAAAGGAAAAGAAAAATCCCTGCTTTCAAAAAGATCTTCTTCTTTCTTGTATTGTTTTCTTAGTATCTTCTGCACTCGTCAACTCTTGATTCCAAAGAATGTTGGTCCCTTTTTAAGCTTTTGGCGCATGGAAGTGGGGACCATTTGTTGAAAAGTTGTTTAAAAAGTTGGTTGAATTTACCGTAGAGCCACCGCGTGTATTTGCGCATGTCAGAATTTTTGTTCGGCTGCTCATTCGAATGACTAGCAGAGACATTCGAATGCTTGCTGAGTTTCTTTTGGCTGACCGGCTCATTCGAATGAATTTTAGTCCTATTCGAATGAATTTCATGATTTACTGTTCCTTACACGTCGATTTTCTCGGTCATTCGAATGCAACAGTACTTTCATTCGAATGAATTTCTAATTTTTCTCTTGACTTCTTCATTGCATTCGGATGACCTGGAGAGCATTCGAATATGGAGTTCCTTGGGTTGCTTCTCATTCGAATTACTCAGCCTTCATTCGAATAGATTTCCTTTCTTCTTCAACTTCATTCGAATGAATTGGATCTCATTCGAATATGTCTTCACTGCTTCCAAACGATTATGCTCATCCGAATTTCTTCTTATGCTCGGCTCATTCGAATGACTTGGATCTCATTCGAATATGTCTTCACTGCTTCCAAACGATTATGCTCATCCGAATTTCTTCTTATGCTCGGCTCATTCGAATGACTTGGATCTCATTCGAATATGCACAATCTGGAGATCTTGATTTTTGTTACTTCTTATTCGAATTAGGACAAGCTCATCTGAATACATACCCAATATCTTGCATATTCGAATGTCTGAATGATTTATTCGAATGTTTGAGCAGCTTTCTTCTGTTTTGCTCCATATTTGAATACCTTTGGAGACTTATTCGAATTGCTTTGACTTTCATTAGGACACCTTTATTTCTTGACTTTTTATTCCTCTTTCAATCATGCTTTTGGAGAGTATGAGTCATTCTTTCATCTCTTTTCCTTCTTTTGAGCTGCAACAAGCAATTCTGGAGATTTTAAGTCGATCAAATGGGTTAGGAGGTAATAAAAACATAACAAATATTGCATTTTTTTAACATCAATCACCCACCTTAGACACATCCCCTCCAGGGTTGCCATAGTAATACAATCACATAGCACCATATGCATCCCTTACGCATTATTCACACCCGACTCTCCTCGGAGTCTTTCTGTAAGTTACCTACGTCACGCCTACCCTAGCCATGACAAGAATATGCTTCACATGCTCGCTCCACTTGGAGCCTCTCTACAAGCCACTTTAGCTTACTCCCTTCCCAGAGCTCGTCATACAACCCGTTGACGACTCATTTCCTTGAGCTTCGAGCTAATTTCCACTTTAGCTCACTCTATCACAAGTACACAACCCTTAGCACACCATCTCTAAGGGAACAACTTCATTTCCTCACACATGCTTGAACATCTCCCCAACACAGGGATAAGCCACTAACCCCTTCCCGGATTAGCTATACCTCAAGCACTCCAGGCCCTTTCATGACTCTTGTCATGATTCGGCTTCGTGTCCCCACACGAGCCTCAACACTTCAATCACTAGGAACTCTTATCTTTAGAATGCCTCTTAAACCCTCAAATTTCCACATTCGAGTTCCTGATATCGACACCCACACTTGGGCCTTTGACTCTTCTTTGCTCGACCCGTATATCTCTTACGGTATATCATCTTGGCTGGCGGCTGTTGAACCACCCCAGATTAGATATCTATGTATCTCTTCTCTAGTTTGCAGCAAAGTGCACCCTAGGTCGTCTCTCACAAGGAGCCTCACTTTCTTCTACCAACAAGGAGAACCAATATAAACAACAGTTTGTTTAGGGGGGGTTTGACAGAAAACTAAGTAACAAAACAGAAAGACAAGGATAGATGAAAATCAGTAAATAAAATGCAACCAGCTGTGTATTTGTCCCCTCTGTGAAATCTTCCTCGTCCAACCTATAAATCTTGGCTTGTTAGATGTTTTAATCTCCGGATATCAAACTTAAAGCATCCCCAACAACCGCCCAAGGATTAGAATGATTGGAACAACAAAATGAATACAAAAATCTCTTATAAACAAAATGCAACCATTCACTCTCTATTCAACCCATCCGGAGCTATGCAAGAACAACCATTCAAGCACATTATATTCATTTCCGAGATGTTATACCAACCGGCTACAACACTCTGTTCTCTTAAGCATTTAACAGAAAATGAATCCATGCAAATTCACACAAACCTGCCATGAACTCCATGCATTCAAAAATCTACTCAAACTAAACCAAATGGAAATGAATAAGATTAAAACAAACAAACCAGGTTTTTACAGCTCATCCGGGACTCAGATTCCACACGGGTTCAAGATACACAACCAATCACAATAGCTCTAGCCTTTCATTACAGCAAGGAAGACAAAATGGAGACAAAATGAAGAAAATAGAAAAATGCTAACAACAAGAAAAACGGCTAGAATCTTCTCTCTTTTCTCCTCCCCCTTGGAAATAAGTGCTAAGAGGCCTTAAATACATGGCTAAGAAAGGAAGAGCTAGGAAGGCTAGGGTTGGGCCTAGTCCAACAGAAAAGAGAAGAAACAGAAGAGAGATAAGTGAGCCCAAAACAACAAAATCGAGCAGCCCAAATCTGCTCCTTGAAAGTGAGCCCAAGCTCCTTTAGATGAGTTCCACAATTGCCCAAGGCCGGCCTACCCTCATGAAGTCTGAAATGAGCCACTTCAAGTCTTTTCCAGCTGCTTCTCTAGCCCATCCAATATTCCCTAAAGCTAAGCAAGCTTGGATCCATAGAAGTAAGATAGAAAATAGTGTAAGGACAATTTGAAGTATAATAAAATAGAAACCATGAAAGATCAGCGAAAATTACTTCAAATGGCGTAATAAGACTGAGGTGAAATGCCAAAATATAGCATAAATATGCATGCTATCAACTCCCCCATACTTATACTTTTGCACTCCTGGGCAAAACACTAGACTCTATGACTCAAGAATAAAAATGTGTAAAAACACAAATCAGATGCAAGGTAAGTCTTCGAGAATTCATCATTCAAAGATCATCTTTCCTCTACTTCCAAGAAAACAAGTGACATGGAAATTCATTCAATAAGACAAATCAAAAGTAGAAGCCTCTCACAGGACAAGTGTATGCTCAAAAATCTCTCAAGAGGTGGTGGTGACTGTTTCGCTCAAATTCACCCAATCACAATTTCACTACCATAAGCTTGTTTATCTTCTCAATCTCCACTATCCATGTCACATGCATGCTGATAGAGCATATATTTTCATATTATTTAGCCCTCATATTTAGTCTTTTTGCACATTAGTTGTGTCATTTTATTCATCTTGACTTTATTTCATTTTATTTTATAGGAATTGGGCTTCACACTATTTTACTTTATTTTTCCAGGTTTAGGGCTATGGGAGCATGAGATGGGGCATGAGACGTCTTGATGGCAATGAGATATCTTGGAAATTGGAGATAGAGAAGTAAGGGCAATTTTAGCAGATTTAACC
This sequence comes from Diospyros lotus, assembly GCF_014633365.1. Taxonomy (NCBI): domain Eukaryota; kingdom Viridiplantae; phylum Streptophyta; class Magnoliopsida; order Ericales; family Ebenaceae; genus Diospyros; species Diospyros lotus. Next base: position 24,365,511 of record NC_068349.1, on the reverse strand, counting down.
TCCTGCACTTCCTTCAGTATTTTGGCCAAGATAAAATTCCAGAATGAAGATGATGTCTTCAGAGATACTGTAGAGGACTTCTTGGGATTTCTGGAATGGTATGGTTTTTTCAAATCAGAGTTCGTTTGGGCCTTCAAACAGCACTTCAAAGTCGGGGCTAGGAAGTTGGGTCAAATTAGGAAAGCTGCACAGATGCTGATTCTTTAAAAGGCCATATCTTGGGCGTCCGATATCCAAATCAAGTGATTCAAAAGCCCAAATTCATCTAATCTTCCTGATATACAATTATTATGAAGAGGCCGAATCCCATAACGCACTTTAACCTATCCGAAATCGGCTGTGAAGTGGCAGTAACCTAGGGTTTCCTCCTTAAGCTCTACTTAAGCACCTTAAGAGGCCATTAAGAAGAGGAGTATTCTTTTGAAGGGCGTGAACAGTAGCCAGCTTTCCCTCTCTCCATTGTTCTTTTCAAGATGGAGGGCTAAGGATTCTATAATCAGTTGCAATACCATCCTTGTTCCCGGTTTGAGTCTTTGGTTTTAATGGAAATCTATTTTTTAGTTTTAACTTTATTGTTCTCTTGTTTATGTTCTCTCTTAAATCTGTGTATGTGTTGATACCGGTTGGATGAATGCATGCATTGTCTTTGTTTGAGAATCCAAGGTTTTTGTGCTCGGTTGAGGCTTTAACTAGAAGCAAGAACAACCTGTTTGGATGGTATTTCAATCAGTCTCGAATCTGTGCAATAAGGGGAATCAAAACTGATAGATTGAACTAAGAGGTTTCTGAAATCTTTTTATTGGTTTTCTTTCCAATCTTTGGCAGTTGTTAAAGGATTTTTCTGATTTTCGATTTGAGGATTAGAACTAAACAATTTGTTTATTGAGAAGGCGATGAAAACTGGGATAGAAGGCTGGTTTGCAACTGATTGCATCTTGATTTATTGTGTTCTTGCTTAGTTTGTTTTCTGTTTTTCATCAAAACTTCCCCCCCCCCCCCCCCCGTTTAGCCTTGTTTTGATAGATCCGTTTGAGGTTCGTTTGGAGACGACTTTGGGTTGCACCCCTATTGCAAATCCGAATCATCATTCATCTATTCTATCGGTGTTCGACAGCCCCGATCACATGCCACAAATCAAAAGGACTTATTCAGGGTTGTAATGTGGGGAAGAAAGAAATGGAAAGACAACAATGAAGGAAAACATGCCTTAGGTCGAGAAAACACTTCATGCAACTCCATGATCAAGAGATAGAATTTCCAAGCATTATGAAAAACATTGCATCTTTATTCGGTTGAGTGCGTTTTACGCTCTGTCTCAACTTTGATTTCTTCTTTTTCTCATCATTTTTTTTTTTTTTTTGAAAGAGGTGAGTGCGTTTTACGCTCCTTCTCACCATTTTATCCTTTGCTTGCTTTTCTTTTTCTTTTTCATGGATGCAAATGGCCTTTGGCCTTATGACTTGCTTAATGAATTCAATCTCTCTCTGTAGAATGCACTTACTATTCCTTTTCCTAAGGTTGGAAGGTCCAAAAAGGTGTATGAAAATGAAGGGTAAGAATGATGGCTTTAAGTGGCAAGCGAAAGGGATTGATTGATTTTTTTTTTTTTTTTTTTTTTAATAACAAAATGGCCAAATGGGGACAAGAAAGAATGCCTTAATCATGTTTGAGTCATGCATGAACAAATATAGCCTCAACCAAGAATCAAAACAAGTTCTAGAGTGGAGATCATGATAGGCGAATGCACACACAAGAAAGACAATAGGCTCAAAATCCTCACGGCTATAGACTACCCAATCAATCTATCAAATCAAACTCATTGCCAAGTCACTTGAAATCAAGGAAGATAAGATTGAAGTTCTAATCATGCTGGGTTCTTTTAGACTTAATTGCTTAACTTGCATTTCCACGCAAAACAGACTCAACTAGACCCAAGGAAAAAGAAATATGAAAAGATAAAGAAAATGCTGCTAAAATAAGAATGCTGCCCCCCCCACACTTAGACTTTACATTGCCCTCAATGTAAACATGCAATTCCAATCAAGAATAGGGCAAGTAAATGTAAAATATTAGGGAGAGAGAAACAGCCTGATGCATCAAATGGAGGTGGCATTGAGGAGATGCAGCTCCTCCACAATATGCTCCTAAAAGCTCTCGTAGAATGGCTTAAGCCGCTGCCCGTTCACTGTGAATTGCTTTGCATTGGACTCGTCCTTGATTGCAACTGCACCAAAGGGAAAAACATGAATAACTATGAAAGGACCAGTCCAACGAGAACGTAACTTACCGGGCATCAACTTGAGATGGGAATTGTACAGCAGAACTTTCTGGCCAACTTCGAATGTCTTCCTCACAATAAGCTTGTCATGCACAGCCTTGGTCTTCTCCTTGTAGATGCGTGAGTTCTCATATGCGTCCATCCTAATCTCCTCAAGCTCTTGAAGTTGGAGCTTTCTTTAGGACCCCGCTTAACTGATGTCCATATTGCATTGCTTCACCGCCCAATATGCCTTATGCTCCACTTCCACGGGCAAGTGACACGCTTTTCCAAAAACCAACCTGTAGAGGGACATGCCGATGGGGGTTTTGTAGGCAGTGCGGTAGGCCCATAGCACATCTTCTAATCTCTTGCTCCAGTCTTTCCTATTGGGCTGGACAATCTTCTCCAAAATCTGCTTGATCTCCCTATTTGAGACTTCAGCTTACCCATTAGTCTGTGGATGATAAGGAGTCGCCACTTTGTGTATTACCCCATACTTACGAAGTAGGGTGTCCATCTTTCTATTGCAAAAGTGGGATCCTTGGTCCCTGATGATGGCCCTGGGAATACCAAACCTGCAAAAGATGTGAGAACGAACAAAATCTGCAACCACAGAAGCATCATCAGTCCTGGTGGCTTTAGCTTCCACCCACTTAGAAACATAATCCATAGCTAACAGAATGTACACATAACCAAATGACACAGGAAATGGACCCATGAAGTCAATGCCCCAAACATCAAAGATTTCACAAAACAATAAGGGTTGTTGAGGCATTTCATTCCTACGTGATATAGTGCTTGTGTGTTGGCAACGTGTGCAATTCTTACAGAACTCATATGAATCCTTAAAGAGTGAAGGCCAATATAATCCAGAATCTAGGACTTTCCTAGCTGTACGTTGGGGACCAAAGTGACCACCACATGCAAGTGTGTGACAAAAATTTAAGACAGATGCAAACTCATGGTTAGGCACGCATCTCCTGATGACCTGGTCACTACACATGCGCAACAAATAAGGATCATCCCACACATAATACCGAGCCTGACTCTTAAATTTATTTAGCTGTTCCTTCTTAAAATATGCAGGTAATTCAGAAGCAACTAAATAATTTACCAAATCAGCATACCAAGGCTCAGCACCATGAATGTGGTATAATAACTCATCTGAAAAATCATCCCTGATAGGCTGGGAGTCCATGACAGATTGATCTGAGGTGGAAGGAATGCGACTGAGGTGGTCGGCTACCAAGTTCTCTACTCCACTTTTATCCTTGATCTCAATGTCAAATTCTTGGAGCAAGAGCATCCACCTTATCAAACGAGGTTTGGCATCAAGCTTCTTCAAGAGGTACCTAAGAGCTGCATGGTCAAAAAAGACAATAACTTTAGAACCAAGTAAATAGGATCTAAATTTATCCAATGCAGAAACAATAGACAAGAGCTCTTTTTTTGTAGTGGTATAATTAGTCTGTGCTGCGTCCAATGTACGCGAAGCGTAGGCTATGACATGGGATTTCTTCTCCACACGCTGGGAAAGGACGGCACCCACTGCAAAGTTGGAGGCGTCGCACATCAACTCGAAAGGCAACTCCCAGTCGGGTGGCTGTATGATGGGTGGAGAAATCAATCAACTCTTTAGTTCCTCAAATGCCCGCTTACACTGCTCATCAAAGTGGAAGGTCGCTTCTTTCTGGAGAAGGTGGGAAAGTAGAAGTGCAATCTTACTGAAATCCTTGATGAACCTCCTGTAAAATCCTGCATGGCCAAGGAAAGAACGCACCTCCCTCACAGAGGTAGGGTAAGGCAATGAAGCAATAACATCAACCTTAAACCGATCCACTTCTATACCCTTCTTAGACAGAACATGCCCTAAAACAATTCCTTGTTCTACCATGAAATGACATTTTTCAAAATTTAAAACAAGGTTCTTTTCAATGCATCTCTCTAGGACTCTACCCAAGCTAACCAAGCAATCATCAAAAGAAGTGCCATAAACTGAAAAATCATCCATGAACACTTCCATACAATGCTCTAGAAAATCTGAAAATATACTTACCACGCATTGCTAAAAGGTACCTGGAGCATTACATAGACCGAAGGGGCAAGTGAAGGTGGTCTTCTCTTGATCCTCTGGGGCTATGCAAATCTGAAAGTATCTAGAAAAATCGTCAAGGAAACAATAGTGTGACTTACCAGCCAACCTCTCCAACATCTGATCAATGAATGGGAGGGGAAAATGATCCTTTCTGGTTGCTTGGTTCAGCTTTCTATAATCAATGTAGACTCTCCAGCTGTTCTACACTCTCATGGGGATAAGCTCATTCTGCTCATTTGGGACCACCGTGATGCCCGTCTTTTTTGGAACAACTTGCACGGGACTCACCCACTTGCTGTCAGAAATAGGGTAAATAATATCGGCTGCAAGTAATTTACTTACCTCTTATTTTACCACATCAAGAATGGTTGGGTTAAGTCTTCTTTGAGGCTGCCTTACTGGTTTTGCTCCTTCCTCCAATAAGATACGGTGCATGCAAACAGATGGGCTGATACCAGTTATGTCCGCTAAAGTCCACCCAATTGCTTTCTTATTCTTTTTCAGCACGTCCAGCAACTTTCTCTCTTAGTCAGGCTGCAAGTTATTTGCAATGATGACTGGCAGCTTCTCATCTTTCTCCAAGAATGCATACTTGAGGTGCTGAGGCAAAGGCTTGCACTGAATGGTGGGTGGCTGCTGCAAAGAGGGGGCTGACCTATTTGACTGCAACTCTAACTCCAAAGCACTATCAACCTGCTCAACAAGGTCAGCAGCACTATCTTCCACTTGGGAAATGTTAGCATCAAAATCAAACTCATGCCTATGCAAAAATTCAGCAATCTCTAAGCATGCAGCACATTGACTCTCTCCATCACTACAATTAGTGCAAATAATCGTATCTGGGAACTCATGCACAGTGGGGAGTTTATCAATTAAATCAAAAGACTCAGAACATGCTTCATTCACTAACAGGTCAACTCTATTTACTTGAAAAGTGGAATGATCCTCAGCAAGGAATTTCATGGCATCAAGTATCTTGAAGTTAATTGTGTTACCAGCAAATTCCATGGAAAGTGTACCCTCATGCACATTGATAATAGTTCTAGCAGTTTTTAAGAATGGTCTCCCTAGTATCAAGGGTGCATGCTCAAGTGTGCTGTCATCTTCCATATTCAAAACATAAAAATCAGCTGGAAAGATTAAATCCTTAACCTTAACCAGCACATCTTCTAGGACTCCAGTGGGGTGTGCAGTACTTCTATTGGCCAGCTGGACAACCACTCCTGTTGGCTTCAAAGGACCACACTGCAATGAAGCATAGATAGAGTTAGGCATAACATTAATGGATGCACCTAAATCTAGTAAAGCATTGCTAAACTGCATGTCTCCTATAGTACAAGGAATGGAAAACGTCCCTGGATCTTTACACTTTGCTGGCATGGCAGGGTGGATAAGGGCAGAGACATTTCTTCCAAGGTTGACTTGTTCGTTCCCTCTTAATCTCCTCTTGTGCGTACACCAATCTTTGAGAAATTTTACATACTTGGGGATCTATCTGATGGCTTCAAGGAGGGGTATATTGACTTCCACTTTCTGGAATGTCTCCAAAATCTCTTTATCTAATTCGACTTCTGCTCTTTTCTTGTTTTGTGTTGCTCGATGTGGGAATGGCAGGGACTGGTTGTTGGAAGACTCTCCTTATTCTTGATAGCTGGAGTTTGGCTGCTTGGCTTCTTGGATTGAGGAGGGTTGCTGCTCTTTGCTACCCTCTACATGCTGCTTCATGTTTGATGATGGTGGAGGGGTTAGGATGATTACTTCTTTCTCACTTCGAAGCATGATGGCACTAACATTACCCCTCGGATTGGCAACTGGTTGTGAAGGAAGCTGCCCCGAACCTTGACTCCTTAACTCATTGATGTTTGTGGCTAGCTGGCCTATTTGGGTCTCCAAATTTTGAATTATGGTTTCTGTTTTTTGCTGGAATTGGAGTGTATTGGCTGCTAGTTGTTTAACAAGATCATCTAAGCTAGGTTCTAACTTGGGTAATGGAGGTGCTTGTTGCATGGCTTGATTCGACCTTGGTGGTGGAGCATGGTTGCTGGAAATTGAAGGATGGAACCTCTGCTGAAATGGTTGATTCTGGTATGGCTGCTGCTGCACATGTTGATTGGAAGGGCCGCCATATCTGAAGTTCGGATGGTCTCTCCAACCTGGATTGTAGGTGGGGGAAAATGGATCATATCTGTTTGGAGGTTGTGGTTGGCTGTGCTGCTGGTGCTGGAATGGTCTACCAGGAAAAATGCCTGCACAGATCTCATTATTTTCTTGCAACTGTGGGCATTGGTCTGTTATATGGGATGGCAAGGAGCAAATGCCACAAAGCTGCTGCTGGGGTTGCTTTCTCTCTAATTCCAACTGCCTGACCATGGAAGCTAATTTCTCAAGCTTGTTTTCTATCCTCTGCTGGTCCATAGTGGCAGCCACACTGACTTCATTGATGGCTTTTGTAGGAGTGTTAATTCTGGTGCCAAACTGCTGGGCATTTTGTGCCATCTTTGATATCAGCTCTTGTGCAGCTGCTGGGGTCTTCTCTGCCAAGGCTCCTCCACTTGCAGCATCTACCAAGTACCTGTCCATGGGGATTAGACCTTCATAGAAATATTGAACTAGGAGTTGGTCACTTATCTGATGGTGAGGACAGCTGGAGCACAACTTCTTGAATCTCTCCCAGTACTCATGTAGAGTCTCACCACTCATTTTCCTTATTCCACAAATTTCCTTCCTTATTGATGTTGTTCTAGAGGCTGGGAAGAATTTTTCCAGGAAGATCCGTTTCAATCCATCCCAGCTGGTAATAGCAGCTGGTGGCAGGTAATACAACCAGTCCTTGGCTGATCCATCAAGTGAGAATGGGAAGGCTCTCAGCTTGATTTGCTCTTCATCTACTCCTTGTGGCCGCATGGTTGAGCAAACAACATGAAACTCTTTCAGATGCTTGTGCAGATCCTCTCCTGCAAGACCATGAAACTTGGGCAACAAATGGATCAATCCAGATTTTAGTTCAAAGTTAGCATCCAACTGTGGGTATTGAATACATAGGGGCTGATAATGCACATCAGGTGCAGCCAGCTCTCTAATGGTTCTACCATCCAAATGACCATGATTTACATTATTTCCATGATTTCCATTACTGCCATTACCATTATTTTCATTACCATTATCTGCCATATTGATGAATTCTGGAATAGGTTCGGATGAAGTATTAGAAACACTATTAGGGTCAATCCTATCCCGATACTTAAGCTCTCTAGCTTGCCTTCTAAGAGTGTTCTCTAATTTAAGATCCAAATCAAGTAATTTTTCCTTAGAGGACCTGGTCATGCACTAGAGATCAGCACAAAAACAGCACACAAAATGGCCTATGCATACCAAGAACTCAAAAACATAAAAACACAGAAACACAAAAACACAAAACGTGTCAAACAAGAAGCCCTTAGATGATTTTTTTTATGCAATTTTTCACAAAATTTCAACACAAAAACATTGAGGGACTTAAAAACACTAAAAACCACACAAAATTAGCCACTAAGAAACACAAAATGGCCCAAAAAGTGGTCTAAACGTTAGAATTTGGCCAAAAAACGCTCTCCTCACAAAAAACTTGTGACTCTTGATCCTCACACCCCCATTTCTTTGGACACCAAAAATCAGCTCAATCGGAGCAAGTGGAAGGCTGTGAACAGTAATAGTGAAAACTGATTTTTCCCTCAAACCGGCTCCTATTTTGCCTCAGAAACCACTCTATATGCAAGAAAACATCAAGGGGGCATATGGACTTGAAAGAATATCAAGTAGGGATGAGAAAGCAAGAGGATAGAACTGGTATCTTGAGCTCAATCCTTAAATCTTGCTATCTGTCATGGAGGTGGTCAAAAACGCTATTAAATGGAAGGCTGTTGTGGCTGATCTTCTCTTGGTTGCAGCTGCTGGTGCCTATCTGCCAAACGAAAAGGAAGATTAGTGGGGAAGGGAAAGACAATGTTAAAAGGAATGTTAAAAGAGAGAAAATAAAAGGAAAAGGTGAAGAAGAAAAACGGAATGTCCTCTTGGTCAAGTGATCTGCTGTCAGAGGCAGAAAAGTGGACTTCAGCTTTCTCTAAATAAAGGAAAAAAAAACAGTTATGCTCCTGATCTGCTGCAGCCCCCCCCCCCCTTTTTTTTTGTTGGGTTGTCTACTTGCTGTGAGCTTGCTTTTCAGCACCTATCAGAGCACATGAAGACCACACAAGAACACAAGGTAGTGATACTGAAAACTAGAGAAGGACTGCAGGTGTTTTTTTGCTTTTTCAGTTGCTGCAGGGTTGCTTTTCCAGTTGCAGGTCGTGTAGCCCTCTCCAACAGCCACTTCTTTATTCAAAAATAATTTTAGAAACAAGAAAATAGAAAAGGAAAATACACACACACAAAAAGAAGATCGAAAAGGCAAATAAGGCTTTTCTGTTGCTGCTTGCTATCAGTTTATCTCAAGAACATAACAGAATAGCTCTTCAAGTTTGTGAGCAACAGCTGATAACCTTATCACCAAGAACACAAAACAGACAAAACACTCAAACAAGAAAACAAAACAAACAGAAAATAGGGTCGGTCCTCTATGTTTTTAGAAGAAAAACTTGGCTCCCTGGCAACGGCACCAAAATTCTGGCTGGTAGCTGTCGAACCACCCCAGATTAGATATCTATGTATCTCTTCTCTAGTTTGCAGCAAAGTGCACCCTAGGTCGTCTCTCACAAGGAGCCTCACTTTCTTCTACCAACAAGGAGAACCAATATAAACAACAGTTTGTTTAAGGGGGGTTTTGACAGAAAACTAAGTAACAAAACAGAAAGACAAGGATAGATGAAAATCAGTAAATGAAATGCAACCAGCTGTGTATTTGTCCCCTCTGTGAAATCTTCCTCGTCCAACCTATAAATCTTGGCTTGTTAGATGTTTTAATCTCCGGATATCAAACTTAAAGCATCCCCAACAACCGTCCAAGGATTAGAATGATTGGAACAACAAAATGAATACAGAAATCTCTTATAAACAAAATGCAACCATTCACTCTCTATTCAACCCATCCGGAGCTATGCAAGAACAACCATTCAAGCACATTATATTCATTTCCGAGATGTTATACCAACCGGCTACAACACTCTGTTCTCTTAAGCATTTAACAGAAAATGAATCCATGTAAATTCACACAAACCTGCCATGAACTCCATGCATTCAAAAATCTACTCAAACTAAACCAAATGGAAATGAATAAGATTAAAACAAACAAACCAGGTTTTTACAGCTCATCCGGGACTCAGATTCCACACGGGTTCAAGATACACAACCAGTCACAATAGCTCTAGCCTTTCATTACAGCAAGGAAGACAAAATGGAGACAAAATGAAGAAAACAGAAAAATGTTAACAACAAGAAAAACGGCCAAAATCTCCTCTCTTTTCTCCTCCCCCTTGGAAATAAGTGCTAAGAGGCCTTAAAAACATGGCTAAGAAAGGAAGAGCTAGGAAGGCTAGGGTTGGGCCTAGTCCAATAGAAAAGAGAAGAAACAGAAGAGAAATAAGTGAGTCCAAAACAACAAAATCGAGCAGCCCAAATCTGCTCCTTGAAAGTGAGCCCAAGCTCCTTTAGAAGAGTCCCACAATTGCCCAAGGCTGGCCTACCCTCATGAAGTCCGAAATGAGCCACTTCAAGTCTTTTCCAGCTGCTTCTCTAGCCCATCCAATATTCCCTAAAGCTAAGCAAGCTTGGATCCATAGAAGTAAGATAGAAAATAGTGTAAGGACGATTTGAAGTATAATAAAATAGAAACCATGAAAGATCAGCAAAAATTACTTCAAATGGCGTAATAAGACTAAGGTGACATGCCAAAATATAGCATAAATATGCATGCTATCACATCTCGAACCATGATATTTTCCTATTCCTATAGCAGGAATATCCGAGCATTCCATTCACATTGCCACAAGCCTCAATGGCCCGACCCAACTCCAAGGGTCCTCAGTCATTTGTGGTTCGACTTCAAAGGCCTTCCAATCAACCTTTAACCACATTTCTCCAAGCATCCTCCACTAGATGCTCCAACCATGCTCTGATACCAAATTGTAATGCCCCGCTCCCACTAACAGGTGTTACTTGTGAACAATTACCCGAATTGTCCACCTGCCCGGCCTTTGGTGAAGGGTGGACCATGTTTCAAGACGAAACGCCCTAGGTGGGAACTAGGCTCGTCCTTCCATTCCCTCAATCTCAGGATTCACTAACAAAATTAGGCTTCAACCCCACCGCATTTGGTTGAAAAGAAAACTCATGAAGATGCCCAACCACCATTTTCCTATTTTCATTTAATTCTTTTTCCATCCAAGAATTTACCAGGCTCCATAAATCACCATTAAAATCAATCCATTGATTGATTACCAATTTTGGAGGAAAAACTCAAATTTTTAATTTTCCAAAATTTCAGTATTTTCTCCAAAAATGCCCGAAAAATCCCTTTATTTTGAAAATTCCATTGGCGCCCAAAATCAATTACGAAATGCCCCATAAATCCCAAAAATTGTAGAATTTTTTTAAAAAATTGCCCGGAAGGACTTGTTGGCGGGCCCCGCGATGCGCCTGCTGCGCGGGCTGCGCGTCCCTGCCGCGCGCCCGCGAGGCCACCCGCGCGCGGCCGATCGTGCTCCCTCACTTGCGCGACCGCTCGCACGTGTGCGCTTGCGCACCCCCGCGCAGCCCTGTGCGTGTTAGAGTTATGCCCCACAAGCCAATTATATTTACATATAATTGATCGTATTTTTCTATTGTGACTCTTTATCTTCAATCAATTATTATTGTAAGGCATTATGTTTTATTTGTCATTGATGGTTGACTTTATTATTTCCACTCTTGACAAAGTCCATAGATCAAATAGGCTCATGGAATATGGTCGTGCATAGAGATGACGATCATGAAACATATTCCTTATAAGCCTTGATCTTAAATGTTCCTAGTCATAGAGTTATTAGGATTGGACACTAATAACTCGGATAGACTAGCATATATGATGCATGCTCAATTAGGAGAATGTCTTGTTTCATAGACATTGGTGTGTGGACACTAGTGCATATATGTGGGTGCTTATTATAAGAAGAAGTACACTGAACTAACCCGCTACAGAATTCCTAATGGTAATTGTTGATTGTCGAATTGGAATTTCTGTGTTGCAGTAGTGCAGATTGGTCCTTAGACTTGAGACATCATGGTAGTCTTATATTTGACTGGTTACGCTTTGGTTCTTTTTGGATTCTAATGGAGTCATTAACAAATTATCACTGGGCGTAACCTTATCACATATGAAGGCCTGTGAATGTCGAAATAGGATTCATCACTTATCGACAAGATGAGAAGATGTCCTATGTATTCCGATGATTTCATGACTAAGGAAATCCTTGGCCAAGGTGAGATAGAAATCAAAAGGTGTTTTGATTTCATCGAACAAGTCATAAATCTGGAATGGATACATAATTATTGAATGACTAGGGTTTCGTCATAAAACCATACCCTAAATTCAATCGGGACATAGTTGATGAAAGGATTTTACTGTACGGTAATTGCAATCGAAAAGGTCCGTGTTTTTCATCTTTGGCTAGGCGTTCATGGCATGTTGCTAGACGTTAACCATGATATGTAGGGTTTTAGAATTAATATGATTAATTCTAAAACTATTAATTAAAGAGTTTAATTAAGAAGCCCATGAGATGAGTTAATTATGAAGCCCATAAGTTTAATTAAAAGAGTTTAATTATTCTAAGGAGTTGGGCCTTCATATAGCCCAATAGAATTGGCCCTACATCTAGCCCAATGGTGGACCTAAGGGGTCACACACTTGGGTCGAGTCCGTTCCACAAATTAAAAGAGAGATACGGCCCAATATGATTATAGGCCAGACCTAAATCGTTTAGGGTTTTTCCAAAGGCATAATTAGGGTTTTAACTCTATAAATAGGCCACTTAAGAAGCTGGAAAAATAAGGAGAAATTCGGATCTCTCATTGGAGGCACCTAGGGTTACTAGCATTACGCAAGGCGTTCGTGGAAACGGCCGATCGTGTGGACCGACTTGGAGGAGTTCGTGTTTGCGGCTCTACGGATCAATCAAGGCAGAATCATATCTTCACGGTTGCCCGGTTCCTAACAGTGGTATCAGAGCGACAGGTTATCTCGAACCTTTGATGATTTCGTTAGATATATTCTGATTTTATCATCATTTTCTGGCAATGTAATCGTGGTGAAATCTGTCATTACTTTTGATAAATCGGAATAGCAGTAACGAATCAGTTTTGATTATCGATTCTGCCATGTCTAAATGATGTATTTATGTATCGAAAAGCATCCTAAGATGGTAGATTAAAAGGCTTAGTAATCAGTTTTTAATGTGTTAGGAAACTTATAATTGTTGCATTGATTATATCATATCATAAACCCTTACCATCAATATGTATATCATCACAATGCTGTTCGGTTTAGGGTGGAACATAATCTGTATAGGGTGGAACATAATCTGTTATGTGCATAAGATATGCAAAAGCTGAAAAACTGTTTTGTTTAGATGTCCTTTAACTTGTATTCAATTGCTATCTTCATTGCTTGAGATAGTTTTATTAATTTTAAGATACATGCTTATAACATTTTGATATCATTGTGTATTAGATGCATGCTTATGATGTATTGATTATGCAATGTGTTAAATGCATGTAATAAGATATATATGATAGATTAAAACCCCTCGCTTAAAATTGTTTTAAGAATGAATTTTAAGTCATGAATGGGGAAATCAAAAGAGTTTAATTTCTCCATAGCCTTTCATCATTGGCATATAATATTAGGTTTTAAATGTTTAATATGCATCGCCAATATCATTTGGGGCATACTAAGTATGGCAATCTATATTATATGTTACACATGTTGATGTACATTAGGTGATAAAGTAGAAATACTATCGTCAATATTATTTGGGGGTATCTCTATTTATCACACTTGTGATTGATGATGGTTTGACTTAACATGTTTTGCATAAGAGCTTCAATAGTATTTGAGTTTATGCAAATATGAGGCAAAATAGTTTTGAGGGTTACATGAGATGTAATTGGTAAGAGTTGCCTACCTTTTAAAATTACTATAAGAGCTTCGATATTATTTGAGTTTATGGTAATTCTAATTGGGTCTCAAGCCCACTAGAAAGCCTATGTATTTAAGCTTTCCAAATCTTATTTTGAGGGTGCTAAGATTTGATTAAAATAGTGGGAGTATCACTTATGACACAAAAGTCCTTAATCATATGTGAATGTAATTGATTGAATGTTTAAATGTATGATCATGTTTATATTTGCAGATTTGTGAAATCAAAAATGGCCAAGAATCCACTTGCAGGTTTGCTAGACACTAACAAGTTGACAGGTCCCAATTATCTGGATTGGCTTAGGAATCTCAAAATTGTTTTGGATTCCGAAAAAATAACATATGTTATGGATAAGGCCCCACCTGAAAAAGTTTCAGAGGCATCCACGCCAGAGGAACTTACCACTTGGCAGAAGTGGAAAGATGATGATCTTCAGGCTCGTTGCTATATGATGGCATCGATGTCAAATGAGCTGCAAAAGCAGCATGAGAAAATGGAGCATGCAGCAGAGATTCATTTGCACCTACAAGAGTTGTATGGTGAGCAAACTAGACATGTGAGATATCAGATCTCAAAGGAGCTTTTCAGGGCCCGTATGACGGATACTGAATCTGTCAATACTCATGTATTGAAGATGATAAGCCTTATTGAAAAGCTTGAGTCTTTCAGTGTTGTCATGGATAATGATCTATATGTAGATCTTATTTTACAATCTCTTCCTGATTCATTTGATCATTTTGTCATGAACTTCAATATGCATAAGCTTGAAACTACTCTTCCTGAGTTGCTTAACATGTTGAAGATTGCTGAAATGACAATGAAGAAGGATAAACCTGTCATGCTCATTGGTTCCTCACATTCCTCTAAACCAAAGAAGAATTGGTCAAAGCAAGGAAAGGAGAAGAGTTCTCAAAAGGGGAAGACAAAGCCAAAGGGTGGAGTTAAGAAAGCAAAGCCAAGTCAGTCAGAGAAAGGAAATTGCTTCCATTGTGGAAAGCTTGGGCACTGGAAAAGGAATTGCAAGACTTATCTTGCAGAACTGAAACAGAAACGTTCTGATTCAGGTATGTACTTTGTTGAAATTAACCTTTCAGTTAATGATGCTTCTTGGGTATTAGATACCGGATGTGGTAGTCATATTTGCAATGATTTGCAGTTGATGACAACAAGCAAGAGGCTAGATAAAGATGAGGCTTCTCTATGGCTTGGGAATGGAGCAAGAGTTGCTGCTATAGCCATAGGGACAGTTTATTTAGTTTTAGAATCTGGAATAAAGTTAGTTTTGAATGACTGTTTTTATGTGCCAGACATTATTAAGAACATTATTTCTGTTCCTGTTTTGGACAAGGAAGGTTTTAATTTTTCAATAGCAAATGGAGTTTGTTCTATTTTCAAAAATGGTTTTTTATATGGTACTGGTGCATTATCAAATAATTTGTATTCTGTTCAAACTAAAGATTCCATGATTTGTCTACAACAAAGTAACAAAAGAAAGGCTGATGATCAAAATTATGCTTACATGTGGCATTTGAGATTAGGTCATATTTCCAAAGACAGGATAAATGAGTTGGTTAAAAATGGGTTATTGAACTTGTTTGACTTACAGTCACTTCCAACTTGTGAATCATGTCTTAAAGGAAAGATGACGAAATCTCCATTTGTTGGATAAGTGGAGCGTGCATCTAACCTATTGGATTTGATCCATTCAGATGTCTGTGAGCCACTAAATGTTAGTGCAAGAGGTGGTTTTTCATACTTCATTACTTTCACCGATGATTTCTCACGGTATGGCTATGTATACCTTATGAAGCACAAGTCAGAAGCCTTTGAAAAGTTCAAAGAATTCAAGAATGAAGTAGAAAAACAAACAGGAAAAAGTATTAAGGTCCTTCGATCTGATCGAGGGGGGGAATACTTGAGTACTGCATTCATTGATCATCTTAAAGAGAATGGGATTCTCTCCCAGTGGACTCCACCAGGAACACCACAACTCAATGGAGTTTCTGAACGTAGGAATCGAACCCTATTAGATATGGTGAGATCCATGATGAGTTTCGCTGATCTTCCTTTATCCTTTTGGGGCTATGCTCTTGAGACAGCTGCCCATTTACTGAATAGAGTTCCCTCTAAATCAGTGCCTAAGACACCATATGAGATGTGGTTTGGTAAGACACCCAGTTACAAATATTTAAGAATATGGGGATGTCCTACCTATGTTAAGAAAACAGTGGGAGATAAGTTGGATACTAGATCCACTAAGTGTAAGTTTGTGGGATATCCAAAAGAATCAATTGGATATTATTTCTATCATCCCCTTGAACAAAAGGTGTTTGTTTCAAGGAATGCCACTTTTCTAGAAAAAGAATTCCTATTAGATGGGAATAATGGCAATATGATAGATCTTGAAGAAATTCAAGAATCACAAACTATTATCCCACAGGTGGAAGCAGAAAACAACTTTGAACCTCAAAGTACACAATCTCCTCGTAGATCCCAAAGGATCACGAGACCTCCTGATAGGTATGGTTTCTTAGTTGAAGGTAATGAAGATAACCTTCTATTGGATGAGGATCCAAGAACCTACAAGGAGGCGATATCTGATATCGACTCGGGAAATTGGAAAGAAGCTATGAAATCCGAAATGGATTCCATGTACTCTAACAAAGTATGGACTTTGGTGGATCCTCCTGAAGGTATTGTACCTATTGGCTGTAAATGGATCTACAAGCGAAAGCTTGGAGTTGATGGAAAAGTAGAGACTTATAAAGCTCGTTTGGTGGCAAAGGGTTACACTCAAACTCAAGGTATTGATTTTGAAGAAACCTTTTCACCAGTTGCGATGCTTAAATCCATTCGGATTTTACTTGCCATAGCCACATATTATGACTATGAGATATGGCAAATGGATGTGAAAACAGCCTTCCTTAATGGTGACATTAAGGAGGATATTTATATGGTACAGCCAGAGGGATTCATATCCAATGGAAATGAGCAGAAAGTCTGCAAGCTTCAAAGGTCCATTTATGGACTAAAACAAGCTTCCCGGAGTTGGAACATTCGTTTTGATGAGACAATCAAATTGTTTGATTTCATCAGAAACTTGGATGAACCATGTGTGTATAAGAAGGTTAGTGGGAGTGCAGTCACTTTTCTGGTGCTTTATGTTGATGACATACTACTCATTGGGAATGATGTAGGTATGTTACAAGCAACAAAAAGCCTGGTTATCTACTAATTTCTCCATGAAAGATTTGGGCGAAGCATCTTACATTTTGGGGATTAAGATCTATAGAGATAGATCAAAAAGGATGCTTGGATTGTCCCAATCAATGTATATAGATAAAATGTTAAAAAGGTTTAACATGGAAGGATCTAAAAGAGGATTTCTTCCAATGCGCCATGAGATTTCTCTCTCCAAGTCTATGTCTCCAAAGACTCCAGAGGAGAGGAAAAGAATGGCATCTATACCCTATGCTTCTGCCATAGGTAGCATAATGTATGCTATGCTATGCACTAGACCTAATGTTGCACATGCTTTGAGTGTCACAAGCAGATATCAGTCTAATCCAGGTGAGGAGCATTGGATAGCTGTGAAAGGAGTTCTTAAGTACTTGAGAAGGACAAAAGACACTTTCATGGTATATGGAGGAGGTGAACTGAAATTGGAATGCTTTACGGATTCAAGTTTTCAGTCTGATGTAGATGACTCAAAATCAGTGTCTGGTTATGTATTCACCCTTAATGGTGGAGCAGTTTGTTGGAAGAGTTCCAAACAAGAAACTACTGCAGATTCTACCACTGAGGCTGAATATATTGCAGCATCTGATGCTGCAAAGGAAGCAGTTTGGATGAGAAATTTTATCTCAGCATTGGGAGTGGTTCCTACTATTGTTGATCCAGTTCTAGTTTACTGTGATAACAATGGTGCAATTGCTCAAGCAAAGGAACCAAGGTCCCATCAAAGATCCAAACACATATTGCGGAGATTTCATTTAATCCGTGAGATAATTGGCCGTGGTGACATCAAAATGGAGAAGGTTGCATCAGCGGAGAATGTAGCAGATCCCCTTACGAAACCATTATCACAACAAGTTTTTGAACGTCATCTTGAGAAGATGGGCTTAAGATACATGGGAAATTGGCTTTAGGGCAAGTGGGAGATTGTTAGAGTTATGCCCCACAAGCCAATTATATTTACATATAATTGATCATATTTTTCCATTGTGACTCTTTATCTTCAATCAATTATTATTGTAAGGCATTATGTTTTATTTGTCATTGATGGTTGACTTTATTATTTCCACTCTTGACAAAGTCCATAGATCAAATAGGCTCATGGAATATGGTCGTGCATAGAGATGACGATCATGAAACATATTCCTTATAAGCCTTGATCTTAAATGTTCCTAGTCATAGAGTTATTAGGATTGGACACTAATAACTCGGATAGACTAGCATATATGATGCATGCTCAATTAGGAGAATGTCTTGTTTCATAGACATTGGTGTGTGGACACTAGTGCATATATGTGGGTGCTTATTATAAGAATAAGTACACTGAACTGACCCGCTACAGAATTCCTAATGGTAATTGTTGATTGTCGAATTGGAATTTCTATGTTGCAGTAGTGCAGATTGGTCCTTAGACTTGAGACATCATGGTAGTCTTATATTTGACTGGTTACGCTTTGGTTCTTTTTTGGATTCCAATGGAGTCATTAACAAATTATCACTAGGCATAACCTTATCACATATGAAGGCTTGTGAATGTCGAAATAGGATTCATCACTTATCGACAAGATGAGAAGATGTCCTATGTATTCCGATGATTTCATAACTAAGGAAATCCTTGGCCAAGGTGAGATGGAAATCAAAAGGTGTTTTGATTTCATCGAACAAGTTATAAATCTGGAATGGATACATAGTTATTGAATGACTAGGGTTTCGTTATAAAACCATACCCTAAATTCAATCGGGACATAGTTGATGAAAGGATTTTACTGTACGGTAATTGCAATCGAAAAGGTCCGTGTTTTTCATCGTTGGCTAGGCGTTCATGGCATGTTGCTAGACGTTAACCATGATATGTAGGGTTTTAGAATTAATATGATTAATTCTAAAACTATTAATTAAAGAGTTTAATTAAGAAGCCCATGAGATGAGTTAATTATGAAGCCCATAAGTTTAATTAAAAGAGTTTAATTATTCTAAGGAGTTGGGCCTTCATATAGCCCAATAGAATTGGCCCTACATCTAGCCCAATGGTGGACCTAAGGGGTCACACACTTGGGTCGAGTCCGTTCCACAAATTAAAAGAGAGATACGGCCCAATATGATTATGGGCCAGACCTAAATCGTTTAGGGTTTTTCCAAAGGCATAATTAGGGTTTTAACTCTATAAATAGGCCACTTAAGAAGCTGGAAAAATAAGGAGAAATTCGGATCTCTCATTGGAGGCGCCTAGGGTTACTAGCATTACTCAAGGCGTTCGTGGAAACGGCCGATCGTGTGGACCGACTTGGAGGAGTTCGTGTTTGCGGCTCTACGGATCAATCAAGGCAGAATCATATCTTCACGGTTTCCCGGTTCCTAACAGTGCGCCCAGCGCCTGCTGCCCCCACTGTGGCCCCCTACGGGCCCCGGCTACACCCGGCTGCTGCCACTTCGCTTTTCCCTTTTTTTTTTCTTTTTTTTTCCTTGGGCCCTTCTAACCCAAAAATTTCCAGATTTTTCCTTCCAAAATTTAGCACCCCCAAGCATCACATTTTTAATAAAAACCATCTCATTTAACCCCTTTGATGCTTCCTACAACTCATGCCAAATGAGAAATTTACATCCTTACTTAGGCCCTTCAAACAATAAGCCAATATCTCATTTTAAAATAAAATCAAACACTCCCAAATATAAAATACACACATGATCTTAGGCTTTAACCAGCCATTGCCAACCCAATACATTACATTACATAAATTAAGAGCAACAAAATAGGCTAGCCTAAACCATACAATACACTTGAATCTTCAATTCCATGCTTCCATAAGCCATTCCACCTTGTCTTGATTTTTTTTCCAAGATTCCACAACCTATATGTGAGGGTAAAAATCTCATGAGCTATTAAGCTCAATAAGGGTGCAATGCCAAATAAATATGAACATAACAAGATTATATGATGCCAAATGCATGCAAGTGTGGCTAGGTTTCTTTGTCCTCACAACCCTCCAAAGTTAGAGGCATCAACCCACCATTTCAACCATGTTCCCAAATTAACCTATGGTTATAAGTCTCATGAACATAAAAGAACATGTCAAATTCAACATATACATTTATGAAACATACTTACAACATATTGCAAGGCCACCCTCCCATGGGGCCATCCCTTACCTCTTCTTGAATCTTCAAATCTTCATTTCAAGAGAGCTTCCATCTTCCTCTTCTCCCATCTAAGATGGCATTCAAACTAAAACTCACTTTACATTCAAGCATATTTAAATAAAGAGAAGAAGGAATAAAGCTTACCTTGAATCCCTTACTTCTTCTTCTTCACTTTTCTTCCATGGGAGACTTCCTTATCCTTCTTTCTTTCTTCCCTTCTTCATTTCTTTCTCCAAATGGCCAAAGGGAGACAAGTCTTCCACACTTGCCATTTTATACTAGTTTTCCATATTTCAAGAATGAATCTAAGTCATTCATTAAAGGCACAATCCATGTGCTCAAGAGAAAACTAAATCTCAACCATCCATTTCAATAAACAAGTCTTCTCTCTTGGAGAAAACACAAGAAAGCACAATCCATATGCTCCTTTCTTTTTAAATCTAAGCCTTTGGATTTTCAAGAGCCATCCACCACCATTGGATCAAGTCCCATAAATGGATTTCTTTTCTATTTATTTAATTTGGACTAATTTCAAGACAAGCCTTGAAAGACATAATTGCTTTCTTTCTCATTTAATAAAATCTCCATATTTTCCAAACCTTAATGGTGATCATTTACCATTTTCTTTTGGATTTTCTTTAATCCATATAATCATGCCTCTCATTAAATGTTTGAAAGACTAAAATAATTTTCTTTTGCATTTAATTAAATCACCACATTTATACTTGAACAAGACTTTGCCAAGTGTCACCTTTAGACATTAACCTTAGCTTCCAAGCTTCCATCTCCACCATCCATGTGGCATCACCACAATTATCCACCAATTTAGGAAAAAATATAATTATTTTCATAAATAATAGAATATCCACCATTTTCCCAATATTCCATAATTAAATTCCTCTATGGAATTAATTCCAAAATTACCAAAATATACTTTGTGAATTATTAATCCCATATCTCCACATAAATACAAAATTGGGATTTAATTCACTTACTCACCTAATTCACATAGGAATTATTTCTAATTTACCAAAATACCCTTTTTATTGGACTTCACTATCCAAATTACCAAAATACCCATCTCATAAGGTACCCTTAATCTCAAAATCTTTCACATTCTCAAGGGTATTTTTGGAATTTTCTCACTTCCATTCTCATTCTCATAACACCGGGTGTTACATAGGGGCCACGCGACAATCACGGCGAGAGATTCTCAGCCCGTTCCGAAGATTTCGCAACCCATTTCAAGGGTTTCAAAACCCATTCGGCTAGGAGTACGGTGACGAGAGGAAGCCCACTCGGTCTTCTCTGAGTGGGCCATGAAAATAGCCGGGCTAAGGAGTCACTCGGCATAACTAAGTGACCCCTCACTCGGTTATGCCCCAACCGGGGCACCCCTCAACATAGCCGAGCTGGGGCACCCACTCGGCATAACTGAGTGGTCCCCCCCACTCGGTTATGCCGAGTGGGTCTTCTTATTCTTCCACATGGTGCTTTGCTCTCTCTTTCTTCAGTCATATTGGGGCCCACCTTTGATCAGGTATTGGCTTAATTTTTCCTAGTACATCAGTAGAGATAGAGGGCATCCCTCGAATTATAATTAATATTATGTTGGTTAGGGCATCTCTAACATTTTTGTACATGAAAGTTGAAATCGGTAAAATCGTTGTCCAACTCAGGATTCTATCAATTTTATCGAGATGAATTGGGATTCACTTCAATTCTACTATATAATTTAAATTTTATATAGGTGTTGAATCATTTAAAGGTTCTAACACATAAAATCATAAGAGTTAATGGGGATTTTGACGATTAAGGTTATATTGAGAGACGAGGATAGCATTCATTGCTGCCAACGTTGTTCCATTACCATTAATACCACTACTACTAATGACAAATTTGACACATTCATCCAATACAACATTCAGAACCAACTATGGCTCAGAACCCACGTCCTCAAAACTTACTAGTTAGTAACTAGCTACCTAGCTTAGGTGGTGTGTTTAGATTGTGGGAACTGCTAAACTATTTAGTATTATTTCATGTGAGAAATGCACTTGCTAGTGTAGTATCTAATTATGACTCAAAACCACGTGCACATCCTCAAAGTGGCTCTAGCTAAGCAAGGATGTGTTCTTGTAATTAAGCACTAACTTGTCGAACGTACGCGTTGTTCATTTTTGTCAAAAATTCTCCGTCCAACTGCAACACACGATTGAAAACTTAATTTGTATGACTAGAAATCCGAACTCTGGTCGTCGTGTATGGAGTTTCTTCCAGTCCTAAACTAGCTAGCTACGCTACAACATCATCATGTAATAATAACTTAATTGGCACAGATAATTATTAGCATATATATAAATGTATATGTAAATGCAGATCCTTAAAATGTAACCAAAATTAACTGTTAAGATACAGCTAGCCAAAAATTCGATCCGGATTCTAGCAACCTGCTGCTGCAACTGGATTGAAGAAAGGCTAATTAAAACTGAAATGGCAACTGGGATCCATTGAAAGTTGAAGTTTTGGAATTTAGAATTTATAAGAAATATATTTTACAGGCCTGTCCTGTTTATTTCTGCAACCTTGTAATAATGGCGGCTCTCAAGGCCTTCTCGCTCCGGAGCGACCCTTCAGGTATCCGAACCACAACGTCTTGAAGCATTAGCTCCTTCACCTTGGACACGCTGGCGTTGTGAACTTGAAACTCCAGCTCTCTCAGCACATTCATCAGTCTCGCCGGCGGGCAGTTCACGTCCCGGCACTGCACCCGGACTATCCCTTCCGATCCCATTATCTTCACGTCCACTTCCAGCGGAACCATCCCGTAGCTCGACGAAGATAGCCCCGAGCACTGCTCCATCGTCACCGACGTGCTCTGGTTGTCATACGCGTCCGGAATAATATTATAGATTCTCGCCGGATGCTCTTGCTGGGGTTTGGCTCGCAGTTTGGCCTCCAGCTCTTCTATCTTCCCTTTCAGCTCTTTGATGTATGCCACTGCGTCCGCGAGTAAAGATGCCTTGTCCATCCTCGACACGTTCGGGACGACGCTCCGAAGCGTGTAGAATCGGTGGTTCAGCTTCTCCCTCCGCTGCCTCTCCGCCTCCACGTGGTTTATCGGCGTTTCCCGGCCGGTCGCCGGCTTCCTCCCCCTCTTCTTGGATCGGATGCTCATGCTTGATTTTGGGAATGAAGTTTCTTCAAAAGTAGAAGGCCCCGAATTGGACGACGATGACCTCTTCATCATGCTCCCGTCGAGCTGCTTCTCTTCGAAGGCCTCTTCCGGGTTGATCCCCGAATCGCTGAAGAATGGAATCTGGCCGGGATGGTCGCCGCCGGCATGTTGGGAGGCGAAGAGGGACTTGGCCAGTTGCATCGATCCCCAGTCCTCTTTGATTATATGCGAGGAACCCATTTCAACTACGCCGAGTGGAGTCGAAATACAAACCAGAGTTTGAATGCCATGCGCATAGGCTTCTTGTGCCCTCTCGTAGTTATAGAATTTCAGCTGATGCTCGCCGGCCAGCCACACGTAACCGGTGGAAATATAAGTCCTGTGAAGAAGGTCCTCTCCGGAGGCCACCGACTTGTTCAAGGACGCCATGTAGAACCACTCCGGATCAGTGACATCGCCGCCGCCGCCACTGCCGTCGATAAGGCCGTCGGTGTCCGAATTGTCACCAAAAAGTGCCTGAATTCCACCGGATGCCTTCCTCCTCTCCAACTCAAAGCCGGATTTGGAATATTGGTCGTGTCCCCGGAAGTAGCCATCACCCCACGAGAGAACAAAAGGCCCGTTTCTATCTTTCCTCGCTTGCCAGAAGATGGCATAGTCCCACCACTGGCTTCCACTATCAACAAGTAATTTGAGGCGCTGCTGAATGGTGGAGGAAGGCATGATCTCATCCATGGACGTCCTCGATCGTTTAGAATTTAATTAAAATTGAAGGATGAATACTTGGAAGATATATGGTTGGTAACTAACTAACTTGGTATATGTATAGGCAATCGGGGATCGATACTGCAAATTAATTAAGAGGGCATAAACAGTGATATGGAATGGAAGGGCGGAGTTGGAAGTGACAAGAGAGCTAGCAGGATGTCCTAGGCTTAAAAGGGGGCGATCCACGGTAGGGTCGCTGTCCGGCAGCATTTTCACGTGTGTCTCTACTTGACAATATATCTTTGGCCAATGTGGAAAACCAATTCACAAACAATATTCCTGTGACGTCCGTCCGTTGTTGATGTACACTGCCGGTACATCACACCATAAAATGACAAATGAAAATGACTGGCATATGTATGTAAAGAGAAAAACAGAGGCATCGAGATGAAAAGGAAGGGTGGGTGGGCGGGTGGGTGAATCTAGAGCGTTTGTTTGTATTTGCTGGCATGCATACATACATACATACATACAACCTTTAATTAATTTAATTTGTAGCTAGCTAGTATATAGTGTTAACATTCGCATCCAACGGCTTGTTATTTTAATTTATATTGTTTCTTTTTTTAATTTTTGCACTGCATTATTCCTATAATTAACTCCAGGGTATTTTACATATATATTTTGTGAATTAATTAAACAACTCTTTTGGGCATTGAATCCCTCACCTCAAGGGTCTCTTCCCGTCGATCCCACATATGTAAAGAAGAAGTTAATCATGAAATTCATCAGCAACCACGGATCGAACACAGAACCTCTCATTGATTATCCCCGTAAGACATGTACCCACTTACTTAATTAGACTTGTGAGTGAAGAAGAATATCTCGATCGACAGCAAATTAAACCACCGCTATCACTATACCATTTGTAAACCTATATATATAAATATTTTGGTTGAGGCTGGCACGGGCTTCAGGCTGAAGCTCGTGCCAGCCCCTCCCTGGATTCTGGATTTAATTATAATTCCTGCTGCTCTCACTCAAGAAAATCCAATTTAACCAGTTGTTTTCATATATAATTCATAGTAATGGCTCAGCCTCAGACAATCTTATGCCCGTTCAATTTGATTTTCATCATGGCAGTCCACTATTTTAGGAACCATAATTGGTAAGTCGCGTAATAGTGATATGTGTGTGGATATATATATATATATATATATTTTGAATCTTTAGGTGCATTGCATTCGGTAGCATTTTGAGTTGGACGGTGAAATTACACCCTTTACGACTACGTGCCACCATATGCACTCCCATGTCCTAACCTAGTTTGACATTAGCTAGGTAAATAAATTTAGGTCCAGTTTGAATAGAGAAATTTGAAAATAATTTTATTTTAATTTCAAATACTTGAATTTTTAAATTTTGTGATTTGAAATGACATTTATACGTAGGCCTCATTTTAAGGCTTTCTATTTCTTGGTCCAATTTTATCTTCCTTTTAGAATTCAATTTCAAATAACAATTATATATGTAATTAAATACTAAATTTAAAACTAAAATTCTAAATGAAAAATAACAAAGTCGAATGACTTTGTCCAAATACGAACTAAAACACACAAATATTCTTTTTGTTGAGTTGCACTAATCATTCAGATCATGAGCGAAATGACAAGAGGAACAAAAAAAAGGTTTTGATGTGCCATAAACAAAACCCCGTTAAAAGACAAAACTCCAAAAATCTAAAATATCATTTTGGGTTAAAAATGGTATCTTGGAGAGTGAATGTCTCTTGGATATGTGATAAGTCTTCCCGAAGTCTTTTTAGAAATCAAAAGAAGCCAAGAGATATGACATTTTTTCAGAGACTGTAACCAAGTTATAGGAGACCATAACATTCTAGAGATTATCATGTAAATTTCTCCTCTTTTGGGTGAGGTCTTGAATAAAACTCAAATAAGATAATTTTAACATCTGAAAATTTATCTAAGAGTTTTGTGACAAAAATAAATATTATCTATAAAAATTTTAATTTTAATAGATTTCGCAATATCAGAGATATTGATCACAAAATTCTATACTTTTTTATAGATAGATGGTCCCTCATACATTAAGTTTTCAGACAAAGTTTAGTGTATAACTTAAGAATTGAAGTGCTTATATCGTAACTGCTCTATACCCAGTAAATAAATTCATTATTGTGTTCAAATAATAATAGATTTGTTTACTTTAAGTGGATCCATTGTGTATAATTTGATTAATTTCATTTTTTTTTATACATGCCATTTTTCTTAATATAAATTTGTTTAAAAATAGTATTTGTTAGTGTTATATTTGTGTGTTACGTGACTATCTTTAAACACTAAATTAAAAATAGTAATAGAAATAAAAATAAAAAAATCTTTACCATGTATCCCTGTCACCAAAATGATCACAGACCAGACCGCTGGTCCCCTTCTCTCCGGTGCAAATGAAGCCAAAGGTCCACGTGACTCTGCCTTCCCCATTCAAAGAATCCCAATAACTTCTCTGACTCAGAACTGGGCTCCATTGGCACCGCTCCCTAATTCTCGAAACAGTGATGAAAGGCAAGGCCGGCCCTACCTTTAAGTCATTTATGTCATGACATTAGATCACTCAAATTAGAAGACCCTAGATTTTAGAAATTTATAATATTTATATATATATATTAATAATTAATATTTTATTAAAAATTAAATATAAAACATTTTAAATTTTTTTAACTTCCTTCACCATTTTTCATTTTTTAATTGTTGCTATGGTGTTGTTGCCCATAAAACACATAATTTATTAGATAAACTTGATTATGGAGATTTAATCAATAATTTTGCATCTCAAAAGATAAGAAAAATTAATTTTATATAAATGTGAACATAGTCTAACACATATTTGTAGAATAAAAAGTTGTTATTGGTGAATTTTATCCTTTAATACTATTAGTTTAATGTTATGTTTTGTTTCTCTCTATAAGAAAATCACGAATGTATAGTTTTTTGCTCGCACTGATTTTCTTAGATTTTCAAAAAAAAAAAAGTTTTATTTTTCTTTCTTTATTATTGTAAGTTGTTTGGCTTTTTTTTCTTATTTAGTTGAAAATTTATTATCGTTAAGAGATTATTATATTTTGTAATTGATTGAATTTTAATTTTATTTATTTAATAAAATGATGAAATATTTATATAAAAAAATATATTATTTATTTTTTTATAAAAAAAATTAATACAGAAAGGTCTCAACAAACCTTTTCACCTAAGGCCCCCAACTTTGTTGGGCCGGCTCTGATGAAAGAGTATTTCTCCACCCATCCGATGATAGAAAAATCTTAACATAATTATGGGTACTTTATAATGTAAAAATATGTTTGTGTATGATCTAAAGAGTATATTATATAGTACCAATAGTTTACATAAATGGTAGATAGGAATACTTAAAAATAAATTCAGATTATAATTCGTTTTGTAGTTCAAACTAATCAAAATGACATTGTCTTGATCGGAAGGATGTCGTTTTCATACTATTCTTTTCCTTACCCACTTCTCCACTTCTCCTCTTCTCTTTTCCTCTTCCTTTCTTTTTTTTGTAAGAATCATTCTTTTCTTTTCTCTTATAATCTGATTATCTGACGGTGGGACAATCGAGACTAAAACTAACAATGCAACGAGAAAAAGAGATGACAAGGCAATTGAGCGAGCGATAGCGAAGCAAACGTTGTTCGTAGATTTGATGGCAATGATACAGTGGCAAGGCAACCAAAATGAGTGATAGCAAGGTAGATGTTGAAGGCAAATTTGACAGCAACAGAATTGCTAGCACGAACCTTCACCTTCTCAGTCATCCGAATGACCCTTTGTCACCATTGTTCCTTCCTATCGCATTGCTAGTGAGCCCTATAGTTGGATATTCAACAATTCTTAAAGAAAGAGAAGGGAAGAAGATAAGAGAATGGGAAAGAGAGGAGAAGGAAAGAATCAAAATGATGTTATTTTGATTGATTAGTTTGGATTGCAAAATGAATTGTAGTCCAAACTGATTTTAGGTATTCTAATGATATATTATATCGAGAGTATTGGTAATATTCAATATATTATTTGCATTAGAAAGTATAGTTTTTAAGTTATACTAGATAGTAATGACTTTTGATATGTTCCAAGGTTCCCTTTGCTAATAATTAAGTTATAATGAATTTAATTTACTTTTAACTCGACTCAACTTATTCCAAAATTGAAATACAAATAGACGTCTCTTATTGTACTTTATTATTAATCTTTGAACACTTTCATTGACTGGTGATTACCAATTAACAAAGTGTTTAAATATTAAAAATATAATATAGAAAATGTATATATATTAGTTAAAATAAAATATATTTATAACATGTTAATTATTTTCTTAGCCATAATAAAAATAAATGGAATTAATAACGTACCCCTCTCAGGGTAATGCTCCCTTATTGTTGTGTGTTTATTATGTCTTGCTTTTTTTTTTTATTCAAAAACACTTTTATTTGTTGATAATTAATATATCGTATTTTATATTATTTAATAAATTATTTTTTAATTAAAAATAAAGTATATATATATATATTTTTTTTTTTTCTCAAAACAAGTTTGTAGACTTATAGTTGTTTTGAGACAATCGTAGTTTTCATTGCAGACGTCTCTTACCCATCTGAATGTGATAATTATTAAGAATCCCAATATTTTCTGCTATTACTATGCATAAAGTTAAGAGTAATGTTATTTGAAAAAAATAAATTTATATTTTTATAAAGTTATTAATTAATTTCAAAAAATGATAATAATAATTTTGTAAAAGAATATTACTAATTTCTGAAAATATACACCAATAATTTCTCAAGTGTAAATTTTACATACAAATAACATTATCCAAATGGTGAAGCTCCAAATTGCCAGATAATGGGTTTGATTCTATTTAAGTGTAAGACTGTGTAATTGCGTATGTTTATCTTAAAGAATATATCTTAAATTCCGCTTGTGACGAGTTTATTCGTACTCATAAATTGAATTAAGACTAATCGTGAGTTTTAAATAATGTGAAATAATTTGTCTATAATTGAGAATCTTTCGAGTTTTTTATGTTGGCTAAAAAAAACAAGAAATATTAACATTTCAAGTGAATGATAAAATAAATAATTAAATTTGTGAAAATTGGTGAGGTTTTTATGTTGTATGTTGTTTCTTGTATTTTGCAATAGAACGCATGAGATACACGACAATTGTGAAAATACGGTTTCTCAATTACACGTGGAACAAAGGTGGAAAACGACATCTGGACGCTTGACTTTAGTTTTGGAATTGAAAAATGGAAATTCCTGTGAAGTACAAATCCCTCCCTCCGTCCATCTGTTTTATTTTGTTTTGAGCATTCTTTTTGTTGCAACTTAGTAAGAAAATTAATTATTACATTGATAAATTTATTCTTCTACTCGTATCGAGTTTGTTTAATGCAGGCATATAACGAAGCAGGGGTATTTGGGGGAGAGGCACACGACCCCTCATTTTGTCCCCGTTAAGCAAACGTTATCTTGTCTAACGTGAGCACTATAATATTCTCGATTATATTAATTTAAAAATAAATTATTTTATCTTTAATAAATTAATTATAATTTCATATGTACAAAAAGAATAAATAAATTTATTTTTTATAAATAATTTATTTATTTATTTTGGAGACAATCATAATAATAAAAAAGAAAAAGAGGCCTGAGAAGGAACTCTACCAACTCTAATTTTTGTGGGTGTATGAAGGGCAAAGGAAATATATTAATAAATAATTTTATTATTTTTTAAAACCAAGTATCATTAATCTAAAAAAAAATAAAAAAGAGAGCATATTATTAGTTTCTATATTTTGACGTAAATACTCAAAGTAGTATATATGCATATATCTATAAAACAATCCAAAGCTCAAATTAATTAGTTTGTGTTCCATCCAATGGAAAGAGATTAATATATTTTGTAGCTTGTAATTTAATGTAAAAAGCTATGGCTGTAACTTTGTTCACATTTTATTTAAATAAAATAAAATTAAATTCTACTCATATACTTTCTATTTTTCAAAAATAAAGACAAGAGTAACAACCATTGTATTACTGTCTTTCCCCTTTCTTTCGTTGTATACTGTTCATTCCGTACACCATCTCTGCTCTAGTCAAAGCGCGGTTATGACTTATGAGTATGAATCTGTGAAAATAGTCGGCTTGCAAAAAAGTAAAAGCAAAGTACCATCCTTTCCTATCCCTTAGGCAATAGTCGGCTTGCAAAAAAGTAAAAGCAAAGTACCATCCTTTCCTATCCCTTAGGCAATAGGAAATTCTACTATATGTATATATGTGTATATGTAAAACACATGGAGATACAGGAAAACAATTTTAATGGAAGCAAGAATTCGTTAATAAAAAAATTAATTCCAATTTGAAATTGTTGATGAGTGGAGCACTTGGTCGATTAAAATTAGATGTTATTAGTTTTATCTAGCGGTGCAATGAAATTGTTACACAATTTAATGTTTTGGTATAGAATTAATCATTTTTTACAGTTCGTTACAAAGTTGATATATACTTGAGTGCCAAAAGTTAAATAATCTTTTTGGTAATTTCTCCATTAAATAAAAAATTTATTAAGATAAGATATAATTATCACAAAAAATAATTACATTAGATACTTCTAAAGTTTAGATAATTACAAGAACTACCCTTAATGTCTGAAAAAATACAATCCATATACTTGAGGTTTAATATTATGCAACAATTTTTCATATTGTTAGTTAATCTTAATTAAATATTTTAAAATAATTAAAATAATCTTATATTTTAAAACTCATTTTTTCTTTTTTTATCTTCTTAAACTCTCTTTTTTATTCCCCCATCCCCCTCTCTCTAAGTTTACCAATGGCGATGGCAATAGTTCATCACGACAACAATCCTTTAACCAACATTCTCTATACATTAAACCCTCTTGATTTCTAGAGAAAGGTTTTCTTTGATTGAGACGAGAGATGAAGATTTCTCTCTTTCTTATCCTTGAACCAAGATATGGGTTTGAGATATATCTAGATTCAATGGAGTTGGTGTTTAGTTTGAGTTTCATACCGAAGCTAGATTGAACACCACACGAGTTTGAATTTCGACCCAATTTGGGTTCAATTAAATCTAGATATCCAATGATCATCGGTGACCAACTATCACAGGTTGTTTATGTTTTTTTTAAAATAATAAGAGAAAGAATTAGTAGAAAGAGAAGAGAGAATAAAGCATAAAATGATTATTTTGTCCTTTCATTTAACAATAAAGACGGTTATTACTATTTTTGAAATGTGAAAGTAGCTGTGAAAACTTTGGGGTGATTATTGGTAATAGTGATATTTTTTTATTCAAAAATCCTATAAAAAAAAAATGGACGGTGATATTGTTTTTGAACCAGAGGCCAAATGGAGAAGATCAATTGCACAAAATGACCTTAACATCCACATTTCATTTATTTTTATTTTTCTAAAGTAAAAACAAAGTACAGATAATTTAATCATCTTACGTGAGGTAGTTTTCATCCATTAATAAAAATAATATCATTATTGGACGAGGAGGAGGATATACATGAATAATAATGAAAATGAGAGTGGGGCCTGTCCGAATGTTACAACGTCATGGGACGTCATGGGCACATGCATGCATCGTGCTATCAAATATTGTTGGGGGGGGGGGGGGGGGGGGGTAGTGGTTTGAAGGTGGGTGATGGGGATGGCAAATGAATTAGAGCTAGACTGGATATTGGCGGAATTAAGCAATTAAGGAGGGAAAGCAGATGAAGAAGTTGTTTGGGTAAAGGTCAGTCAGTCAATGTTCTAATCGAATCACCAATTCTCAAATATGACTAGTCGCCCTCTGCTTTTCACACTTGGACGGAAGGAAGGACATATGATATAATATGTACAAATGAATAGGGATGCGTATCTCTTTGAACTGGAAATCTATTACTTGCCTGTTTGTTTGCTTAATCCATCTTTGGGGGGTGTCGGTGCTTCCTTCCCCATGTGCGTCAACGCGTATTCCCCATTCACCATTCACCATTTGTAGTACACCCAGATGACCAGAAGAAGAAAACCGCTGCTCCCTGCATTTATTTTCATCAAACCTATTTTTTTTTTTACCTACTTTTAGAAATTAGACGCTTCATTATTATTTTTATTTTATAAGCTCCATCTTAATTAAACAAACCAATTCAAATAAAAGATTGGTTTTGAAGTAAAATTATGTTTTTACATTAAAATTGAAAGAAGGGCTTATCTAGAAAAAAATTTCAAGTTGTTGTAACATAGCCTTCAAGAAAGAGTCTTCCCGAAATAGCCAATTGCACTAGCAATCTCAAAAGGAGCCATCCATTTGGAGAAGATATTTCCAGGGTTGGAGCATATCCCCCTTGAGGAATCACCATCTATTCTAGACTAGCTTCTCTAACTTGATATCATAGTCTCTACCTAGTTGAGCCATACTCTTGGGATGAATGTAGGAAAACATGTCTCCCACCTACATTACCCTGCATTGCTCCGTAGCAATGCGGCCTTGTCTATTCCATGCCCTCTTCCTTCCAAGGGGACCTTTCCCACCGGGGGCGGGGGGAGGGATTTTGTTAAAGACCCTTTTCGAGCTTAACCCCGAAACAACACCTCGAATGGGGGAGACACATCACCTTTTCTCGAGAAAGCACAGTGCACCCTCGCATGCACGTGTCACATGTTCATGTCCCCCTTGATGCCTATAAATGGCCCCCAACTCTCTAGTTTTGGGGACAAAAGAAGACAAACATAAGTACATACTAACACAGCCAACGAAAATTAAGCAAATATTGCTAGCAATAATGAACACCCCCCTTGATCATCAAACAAGTCTCCTGCACGACATCTTTGCATTTTACTGGTGCTACTTCTTGCACTACATCGAAAACCTCATTTGAATTAAGCATCAGAGAGCCCGTGCGAGAGGAATCCCTGCATGCCGCTAACTGCTTTCTGTCTTGCAAATCTGCTCTCGAGATGGAAGATCTCTCGACTCATCACAGTATTCCCTACTTTTTGGTTCCTCCATAACTCTCCTAGCCACTGGATCGAGTCTTTTCTGGGCTTGTGGATCGAGTCCACCTCAAACGACTTCATTTCCCCTCGGTGATGACAGACCAGGCACGAAGGCCAAGGGATGCCTCTTGTTCTGTGAACTGCTCTCTAAGTTTTCCTGAAACAAATAAATTTTAATTGTTGTAGTCCAACACCAACAATTTGGCACCATCATTGGGAAACATATAGAAAGTCAAATAAGAGGTTGTTCCAAAGCTCCTCATAAGATTTCCTACCTTCCACTAGATCTATATAAGGAAGCCCTAACAATCGGAATCGGTACCTTTGGGTAGACATCAGCCTTTGCAAGCTATTATCATATAAGGTCTTTGGAGCCATTCTTGATGGGGCTATGCTCTCAAGCCTTCCAGATTAGCACTTGGGGAGCCGAGAACCAACTTTCGTACCTTTTCCAAAAGACTCCCCATCTTTTGGTCAAAGAAGCTGCCCCACAGCTCCTCTAGTTAGCCTTTTTTATCGTCTCAGATAAGTTGATGATGTTTCTAACTTGGGGAAATACCATCTTCTTGTGGTTAGCCCTCTTTGTCATCAAAGCACTTAGCCATAATTATAATTGAGCTCTGTCTTCCATGTACCTCCTTTTGAGACTACCATTGCAAATAACATGGAATGAGGGAGAAAATGGTGAAGAAGGCTAAGAATAGGTCCCCCTTCCAGCATTTCAACCTCATTGCTAGGAAGGTGGTTGCCTATCCCAAGCTAGCTTGTGGAAGCTCCTACTTTCCCTATAAGAACCCATATTTTCATGAGGTTACCACATAATTTAAGTAAGTTTAGAATACCGAAAATTTGACTTGATAGTAGTTATAAGTATCAAATCGACTGCAGAGAGTGCCTTGGAACCGAGATATCTAAGGAAAATGATACAAATTTGATGAGCATTTCAAGACATGATTTATGATATCTGAAGAAATTGGATCAGGAACGATTTTTCGTGCAGCTAAAATGCAACTACTATTTAGGCTGCAAAACTGAATTATTATAAGGGACTTCCGGGAAGTCAACAGAAGATTGAGGGGGCTTCAGTTTTTCATAAGGAACAACCCTTCAGTAGTCTCAGGAAGAAATGAAAGGGTTTAAGGCCAAAACAAAGATTCGGGCCTAAGTGCAGTTTTCCAAAATTACTGGAGGGAGGTCGAAAAGATGTTTTTCTAGAATTTTTGGGGGTCAAATGGATGTTTTAGGACTTGAGGGTCTTGAAAGCGATTATGGAAAGTTAAGGGGCTATGTGAAATGGGCCAAAGTGAGAAAAGCCAAAGTTTGATGGGTCAAAATGCAATTTCAAGAAAACTAGTAAACAACAATGGCCGACCAGCCCATTCCATTCGAAAAATTGGCCACGGGGAACCCACGAGCAATGGTCAGGGACCCTTTTAGGACAAGTCTTGGCCGGTAACGGCCACATAGATGGCTGGAATTCAAAGAAAATTCGACTAGAAAACTGGCCTGTTTGTCGCGCCTGTAAGTGGGTTTTTGTGGTCGGATAAGGCTCGCTGGAGGCCGATCTAGGGGAGGTAGAGACTCTTAAGGGGTCAGGTAAGGCGGCTAAGGGTATTTGAATGCTCGAATTTGCCTATAAATAGGCATCCATGAAGGCCGAATCTGGAGAGACTTTGAGTTTCAAATTGGTCGTGTTATTGAACAAATTGAGCAATGGGAATAAAGGGATTTTTTTTTTCCACGTGTGGTGGACCATTTTTGGAGATTTAAAAGCATTTTGGTGCTGTTTTGATGGGGTTTCGAGCTTTGCCAAAAAAAAAGAGTGGTCCGCCTAGCCGAAGTTTTGGCTGGCCAATTGGACGCCTTCCGGTGCTCATTTGGAGGCCCAAGATGGACCATCATGATCGATTCATCAAGGCGAGAAAGCTAGTGGAGTCGGCCTAAATCGCTGGCAAGCCGTCACTGGAGAAACAATCGGCGTGTGGTCGACATGCGCTGGTTTTCACACGCCACCAGTTGCCCTAACGCGTGCGGGCGCATGGGAAGTCCGAAAAAATCTGAAAAAATATTGGAAAAATCAAGAAAAATATTTTATGGGGGTTTATCCAAAAAGATTTAGTGTTTGCCCTCCCGATGTCTCGATTTTTGCACTGAACAACCTCGTTTAGCGTGAAAACGCAGCATCCAGGTAAGTTCAGTAATTTTCTCTTAAAGCTCATAGGTTATTATGAATTGTTATGGAAAAAGATTTGAGAAAATAGTTTAAGAAGTATTTATTTGGATTTTAGAAGGAAAAATGAAGGAAAATGTGGAGAAATTAAAGTATTGATATTTTTCATGATAAATATGTTTTATAGGATTATTGTGCTCAAGAATTAGTGATTTGTGCAACTTTTGAGGTTTGCACAAAAATCGAGGTTGGACACACAGATCGAGGCGATGGGTGTTTTTCGAGGTATCCCGAACTTCAAGCTAAAAGTAAGTGGTACTTCTCAACTGGATTTAGTTTTATGATCTTATCATCTTGTCATGCCTTGTTGTGAGTATGTCATGTAGAATGCATTTACATGTTTTGATTTATGAAACATGCATATAAGCATGATGGGATTCACGGTCATTTGTTGCATGGGTTTGGGATTAGGTACTGGCGCCGTTGCTTTGCCAAGGGTACACCCATACACCTCGATCTGGCAGGGAGATTGAAAAAATGGCCGGTAATCTTAAGGTGCAGTCGACTCAAATATGAGAGTTATGATGTTATGTGCATTGCATACATACATGAGCAGTAAATATTTTGTTCCCTTACTTAGATGATTCATCATCTAACTTAGGTTTTGTCCCTGAAATATTCAAACGTTCCAGATAGAGATTGTAGTAGAAATGAGGATGAATGAGGTATGAAATGGCATTTAGCAAAGTACATGATGAGTTGTATGATGAGTTGAATGTATGTTATGTAGCTCATGTATTTAAGTTCTACTACTTTGAATTCTGAACGTTTTAAGGAATGATGATGTAGAACCCTATTTAGGGTTAATGTTAGTTGAGAAATTTATGTTCCCGTGATATAAGAACTGATTTATGATTAATATTAAGATGTTAGGTTCAATTCTTAGCTTCCGCATTTAATGTTTATGATGATTCTTTTCCGAGATTATTTGTATGGAGATTTTGGCATGGATAAGAACAATGATATGGTTTAGTCGTAGTTTTAAATAGAAAAAAAATTATTATCCCATAATTGTCCTGAGTTTTAATGCGCTCGAAAAATGAGGCGATACATTCCCTTAGACTATGGCCTCTTGCAACCAATTTCTCTTTCATATCTTGGGCTAAGATGAAAATGGTGTGTGAGAATTCTACCAATATCTACATCTCCACGAAGGGATAATTTGTACCATGCTGAGGGCCATATCTAACATTTTATCAGCTTGTTGGATCATCTAGTTGGTAGACAAAAAGCAGAAGCACCTGTTGGACGTAGCTTTGCAAGCAAGCCCATCTCTCTAGAAACCTAGGTGGCCCACTATCTATAGTCACTACTGGAAGAATATGGACATACTTAAAGAAATGTTTTCTTTTTGTTGAACAAAACTAATTAAGCAATAAACAAACAGTTGTGGGAATAAACGAGGAGATGCTTAAGAAGTATCTCTGGAAGTATTCCCCACAACACTTAGGGTGCATTTGATTGTAAGGGTGGAATTTGGGTAGAAAGAAAATGAATTCTAGGGAATTAAATTACCTAGAATTAAATTCTAGAGAAAAAATCAATTGAAGGCGTTTGATTGGTTTAATTTTGTACCGAGAAATTACCTAAAAATAAATCAGATATACTATACAAAATATTCAAAAAACCAAATATATATACACAAATATTCAAAAAACCAAATATATTATACAAAATATTCAAAAAATCAAATATATATACATAAATATACATACACACACCCGTACATACACACACCCAGCGTTGTGTGTGCGTATGTATATACACAAATATACATACATACATACATACATACATACATACATACATACATACATACATACATACATACATACATACATACATAGGAGAAGAGCCGAGAAGAGGGAATAAGCAATGATGGGAGCATCATTTTCAACCGAGCAAGTTCCAACGGAGCAGCGCTAGGCCGAGAGCCTGGTAGCGTCGATCAGAGCACTTCCGATGCTTCAGAATGCTTTCACCATTCTCACCCTCTCTCTCTCTCTCAGTATACATACACACACCCAGCTTTGTGTGTGTGTATGTATATACACAAATATACATATATACATAGGAGAAGAGCCGAGAAGAGGGAAGAGGCAATGATGGGAGCGTCGTTTTCAACCGAGCAAGTTCCAGCGGAGCAGCGCGAGGCCGAGAGCCTGGGCGGAGTCAATCAGAGCACTTCCGATGCTTCGGAATGCTTTCACCATCCTCGCCCTCTCTCTCTCTCTCTCAATCTGTCGCTTCCATCACTAGTCGTGGCTGCCATGCCCGACCGCCGACCATCGACCGGGCTTCCCCTCCTCCTTGCGACCGCCGGCCACGCTTCCCCTTCTCATTATGATCGCCGGCCACGCTTCCTCTCTAATGTGAACCCCACGAAGGAAGGTGAGACCCGACGATCAAAAATGGTTCCTTTGCCAAGGATCGTTCTAAAAATAGATTCGTAATAAACAAAAACAAAGGACCTTGACCCGTTATCTATAAAGAGATAAGAACCAAAGGTATAAGAAGGTTAGGGTTAACGCCACACTCAAGATAGATGAGAAGAGTAGTGAGTGATAAGTCAAGGATGAACGCCACAAGATGAAATCTTGATAAGTTCAAAGTAGTTCGTTGAAGAACCAAAGAGAAAACTCTCACTAATAATATTGTCCAAAAACAAAATTCCTCTCGGGTTACATTGGCTTATATTGCCAAACACAAATTCTAAATTAGAAGGAAATAAATCAAATCCTAAGCATAGTAGGAATTGATTACAAGAAGGAAACAGCATAATCTGATAAAGAAACAAGAATTATCTAAAATAGAAAAGATTTAAAGAAAGTAGGAAATAAGGGAAGTGGTCAAATATTCAACCATTCCTTTTTACGCGCTGGAACTTATCAATCAATCATCCCCAAATCTTGCAAATCTTGTCAATCAATCAATCAGCCCCAAATTTTGTAATCTTGCAAATCTTCTCAATCAATCAATCATTCCCAATTCTTGCAATCTTATCAATCAATCAACCCCAAATCTTCTCAATCAATCAATCAGCCCAGATTACTTTCAGAGACTTGGATAACATTGATAAAGCATTGACTATCTTGAATACTCAATTCAGGCATATTAGATGTTGGAAATGTATGCCCTAAAGACACGTTTTGTTTAATTTATGGTAATGATGTTTCTTTTATTCAGTTTATGGCACATATATTATTTGCATTTAATTGTTGGAAAAGTGTTCGTGCTATTAAGTAAGTGATTCATGTGATGGGTCGTTCTTCACAGTTAGGCATGAATCATGGGTACTTAATAAGCAAGAAAATATTACTCTTAATCTTTTGATAGAACTGGGCATTCTATCATGATAAGATCATTGTGCAATAGATCCTAATGGAGGATGGCTTGTCTTAGCCAGTAGACAGTCCATTTACTCTAATTGTATAAGCGCATTCGGAATGCGTAGAGTGGACCTGTGATAGAAGCTAATGACAAAGTACTAATTATCATAGAACTAGTCTATCACTGCTACTACGTGGACGAGTACTCTAATACTTGAGTATTAGTTGGTGGTCTAGTGAACCTAGAGCTATATTCTTAGATTCATTGTAGGTGAGGTCTATCAAAGATCAATATCCTTTTGAGTTGGGAGTATGGTTTCTAATTAGCTAAGACAGACTAATACAAGATAGTTTCTGTGATTCACCCCCTTGTGATTGTCCAAGAATAATCAAACAATCCAGGGCCCTGGGAACGTGACTTAAGAGTGTGTGCTTCTGGGTAGCTCCCAGTGATAAGCAAGTACATTCGAGTAGTCACGGATTATTGGACTAGTGATCTAAGGATGGTAGAAATCATTTAGAGAGGTGTTAGTTCACTATTCCTTTCTAAATGATGGGTGTTACACAGAGGGGTATTTTCGTCATTACACTAGTAGGTCAAAGACATGGCATGTGCAAAATTATTCGTGGGGTCAGTGTTACCATATGGTGATAGTTGGAACACTTAGAATGACAAAATATAGCTACTAGGTAGCAGGGATATTTTAGTCATTTTAGTAGCCGTGAATAATTTGTCTTTTGGTCCCCGGGGTAGCTCGATATAACTCATGTATTATTTAATACATTTGGCTTGTTGGATGAATTACATTGAGAGAGAATTATTTTATTCAGAATGGTCCATAATTAATTGGGCTAGAATAAAATAATAGTTCATTAGTTTTTAATTAATTAATTGGGCTAACCCAATTAGAAAATTAATTGAATGGACTTGGCCCATTAGGGTTTGGCCCACTAGGGTTTTAACCCTAGGGTTCTCCCTATATATATCTCTTTTTGGTTGTTTTTCATCCAAGGTTCTTTTACTCTTCTTCACCGAAAGAGAGGCCACGAGTTCGAGTCATACTTCGGAAGATCGAAAGAGAGCCTTCAAGTTCTGATGCGAAGGAGCCGAAGGATTGCAGGACAGCCGTTGTCTCCACCACGCGAAGAAGCTCCCACTCATCTTGCTCCCATCGCCCCATTCCTTCCGGTAATCCGCCGAAAAAGTAAGTCTCCTAGATTCTAATCAATACGAGGAACGGTTTTGATTTTAAACCGCTTCCGTTGCATGCTATGTTTCCTCGTTCATGATCCTTCATTAGAATCTTGAACAATGCTTGAATTTGAGATGTGTTCAATTAGCCCATTTAATGCTCCCATAATTTTCTTGGTTCTTGCCCTTGTAGATCCTTTCAAGCACTCGAAACGGATCATCTCCCCTTGAAAGTTATTTTGAACGCCTTTGAACGGGAAATCGTTCCTTCCTTATATGCCACCAAACCCAATCACCTGGATCAAATACAACTTTCTTGAAACCATTAGGTATCTTTTCAAGGAACACATCATCAAATTTCTGCAAAAAATAAACAACACAAGGCAAAGAGGGGTTAAGGTCAGTAGTACTAAAACAAACCTCTTTGTACAAAGGTACAATCATAGTATGATTTAAAAACGAAGTTTTTTTGAACTCACTCTCTCGTACATAGTAGTTCACTTGTTTTCTCTCTTTTCTTTCCTCACTAACCGAAACTCCTTTTCCTTTTTTGCTCTCATTTTCTCTCTTTTTGGTCTCAGTTGCTCTTACTTTTGAACTCTCACTCTCCTTTGTCATCATCTCAGTTTCTCTTACTCTTGAACTCTCACTCTTTTTTTTCTTATCACTCTCTCTTTTTAACCTCACTTGATCTTCATACACTTGTCTTGGGGATAGGGGTACAAGAGTAATTGGTTTTTCATTAAGTACAAAGGAGAATCTATTGGTATAACCATCATGAATTGCACACCTATCAAACTGCCATGGTTGCCCTAAAAGAATATGGCCCGCATGCATTGGCACCACATCACACAAAACTTCATCTGTATACCTCCCAATTGAGAATGAAACAAACACTTGTTTAGTTACTTTAAATTCTCCACAATCATTCAGCCATTGTAGCTTTTATGGCCTAGGATGCTTCAAAGTCATCAAATTCAATTTTTCAACCAAGCTAGTGCTAGCTACATTAGTATAGCTCCCCCCGTCAATAATCATGTTGCATACCTTATCGTTGACATGGCATCTAGTATGAAAAATGTTCTCACATTGCTCTTTCGCATCCGTTTTAACTTGCACACTAAGAGCTCTCCTTGCCACCAAAAGCTCCTTATCAATCGGGTACTCAATGCCACTTGCATCCTCTAAAGGTGGCATGGACTCATTATCAGACTTATTATCAATCTCATCTTTTGTCTCAATATCACCATCATCTTTCAAAATCATCACTCTTTTGTTTGGGCATTGAGATGCAATATGGCCTGTCCCTAAACACTTAAAGCATTTGATATCTCTATTTTTAGGAGGTAGAGTATCAGATTTTACCTTATTTGGTGCTCCTTTATCTTTGTTATTTTTTGAGGTTTCAACAGTAGGCCTTTCATCATTTCCACCCAATTCAATTCCCATGTTGAAGAAGAACCTAAATTTTTCCCAATTCGTGTGGACCCCTTTCTCTTCAATTGTTGCTCCACTTTAATGGCCATGTGCACCATGTCATCTAACTCAACATAATGTTGTAATTCTACCACATCTGCAATATCACGGTTCAATCCAACTAGGAACCTGACCATGGTAGTTTCTCGGTCCTCATCCACATTGGCTCGAATCATGGTTATTTCCATCTTCTTATGGTAGTACTCAACACTTTTGGAACCTTGAGTAAGGCATTGCAACTTCTAAAATAAGTCCCTATAGTAGTGACTTGGAATGAATCGCCTCCTAATAATGGCCTTCATTTCTTCCCATGTCTCAATGGGCCTTTCACGATTCCGTCTCCTATTCAAAATAAGTTGATCCCACCAAACAATAGCATAATCAATAAATTCTACGGTAGCCAATTTTACCTTTTCAATTCAGAGTAGTTGTGACAATCAAACACCATTTCCACCTTTGTCTCCCACTCCAAATAAGCTTCTGGATCGTTTTTGCCTTGGAAAGATGGAATCTTCATCTTAATGTTATTCAAGTTATTATCAATCCTTTCTCCATGTCTAACTCCTCTATCTCTATTCCCACGCCTAATTCGGCCTATACTTACATTAGAGGCACGATCATCATCATCTAGGTCATCCCCATAGTCATCTTCATAATCATACCTAGGTGGATGCCTCTCTCTTTGTTGCACAGTAGGAGCTCTAGGTGGCTGCCCCATTTGTGAACTAGATTTAACTTTATCTATTTTCTCATTTATCTCATCAAACCTCATCTCCATTCGTTCAAATTTTTGCTCTAAGGACTGAAAGAAGAGTTTGAAATCTATCTTTTCTTGAGCTTCATTCTCTCGAGACATGTTTAATAGCCTTCAAAAAAAAGTTAGGAAACCTCACAAACACTCCCTCACATGTTTCCTCTCAAGATTGATAGCACTCACACTTGTGTATTCTCAAACTTGGCTTTTACCCTCTTATGAGCTCACACTCTCTTACATTTTTCCACTATTTAGCCTCCTCTTTTAGTTCTTTATTGAACTCAATCAAAATTTTTCTTGCAACAATCCAAACTCAACCAATCAGATCACCAAGAATGAAAATGGGTTAATTCGCAAAGGATGAAAAAAATAGGCAGAATTTAAGAAGTCGAAAGAACAGAGTTATAATGAAACAATGAATAAGATGTTAGAAACTGAGCAACCGTGAAGCTTTGATTCTTCCTTGTTTGATCCGTGGAGTCGCAAACACGAACTCCTCCAAGTCGGTCCACACGATCGACCATTTCCACGAACGCCTCGAGTAATGCTAGTAACACTAGGCGCCTTTGAGAGATCCGAATTTCTCCTCCCTTTTCCAGTTCTTAAGTGACATTTTTATAGAGTTAAAAACCCTAATTGTGCCTTTGGAAAACCCCTAAACGATTTAGGCCTGGCCCATAATCACATTGGGCCGAATCTCTCTTTTAAATTGTGGAACAGGCTCAACCTAAGTGTGTGACCCCTTAGGTCCACCATTGGGCTACATGTAGGCCAACTCTATTGGGCTATATGAAGGTCCAACTTATTAGATTAATTAAACTCTTTAATTAATCTTATGGGCTTCATAATTAGCACATCTTATGGGCTTCTTAATTAAACTCTTTAATTAATAGTTTTAGAATTAATCAAATTAATTCTAAAACCCTACATATCATGGTTAACGTCTAGCAACATGCCATGAATACCTAGCCAACGATGGAAAAACACGGACCTTTTTCAATTGCAAATACCGTGCAGTAAAATCATTTCATTAATCTATGTCCCGATTGAATTTAGGGTATGGTTTTATGACGAAACCCTAATCATTCAATAACTATGTATCCATTCCAGATTTATGACTTGATAGGTGAAATCAAAACACCTTTTGATTTCCACCTCACCTTGGCCAAGGATTTCCTCAGTCATGAAATCATTGGAATACATAGGACATCTTCTCATCTTATCGATAAGTGATGAATCCTATTTCGACATTCATAAGCCTTCATATGTGATAAGATTACGCCCAGTGATAATTTGTTAATGACTCCATTGGAATCCAAAAAAGAACCAAAGCGTAACCAGTTAAATATAAGACTACCATAATGTCTCAAGTGTAAGGATCAATCTGCACTATTGCAACACAGAAATTCCAATTTGACATTAAAAATAACCATTAGGAATTCTGTAGCGGGTCAGTTCAGTGTACTTATTCTTATAATAAGCACCCACATACATGCACTAGTGTCCCCACACCAATGTCCATGAAACGAGACATTCTCTTAATTGAGCATGCATCATATGTGTTAGTCCATCTGAGTTATTAGTGTCCAATTCTAATAAATCTATGACTAGGAACATTTAAGATCAAGGCTTGTAAGGAATATGTTTCATGATCGTCATCTCAATGCACGACCATATTCCATGAGCCTATTTGATCTATGGACTTTATCAAGAATGGATTACAATAAATAATGACAAATAAAAACATAAATTCCTTGCAATAATAATTGAT
Organism: Diospyros lotus; assembly: GCF_014633365.1. Lineage (NCBI taxonomy): Eukaryota > Viridiplantae > Streptophyta > Magnoliopsida > Ericales > Ebenaceae > Diospyros > Diospyros lotus. The sequence goes on along the minus strand of NC_068349.1, from coordinate 24,321,892 downwards.
TGTTCCTAAAGAATCAAAATGTAAAGTACGATCAACTACATGTAAATATAATTGGCTTGTGGGGCATAACTCTAACATAAGAAAGACAAAGGAAAATGAGATACGAATTTTGATGCAACTAGGGTCGAACTACTCTGAATAGACAGAATACACACTTTATGCAATCAAAACTTGGATGACAACCATCACTTCAACTAATTCAGATTCAATTGATTTCTAAATTTTCTATATTTTTTTTTTGAATTTTCAATTTTCGCACTTTCTTTTTCTTTTCGAACTTCCAACTTTCCACTCCTTTTTTTTTTTTTTTTGGAATTCCCAACTTTCCACTTTTTTATATATATATATATATAATGATAAATAACAAAACTTAAACAAATCAAGATGAAGAAATAGGCAAAGTTGTAGACTCGAAGAACAAACAATGGTGTGGGAATAAAGAGAAATAATAAACAATGAAAGCAAAAATAAGGATAGTTCAAACTTGATTTAGAGCCAAAGCTCTGATACCAAATGATATGAACCCCACGAAGGAAGGTGAGACCCGATGATCAAAAATGGTTCCTTTGCCAAGGATAGTTCTAAAAACAGATTCGTAATAAACAAAAACATAGGACCTTGACTCGTTATCTATAAAGAGATAAGAACCAAAGGTATAAGAAAGTTAGGGTTGACGCCACACTGAAGATAGATGAGAAGAGTTGTGAGTGATAAGTTAAGGATGAATGCCACAAGATGAAATCTTGATAAGTTCAAAGTAGTTCGTTGAAGAACCAAAGAGAAAACTCTCATTAATAATATTGTCCAAAAACTAAATTCCTCTCAGGTTACATTGGCTTATATAGCCGAACACAAATTCTAAATTAGAAGGAAATAAATCAAATCCTAGGCATAGTAGGAATTGATTACAAGAAGGAAATAGCATAATCTGATAAAGAAACAAGAATTATCTAAAATAGAAAAGATTTAAAGAAAGTAGGAAATAAGGGAAGTGGTCAAATATTCAACCATTCCTTTTTTATGCGCTAGAACTTATCAATTAATCATCTCCAAATCTTGTAATCTTGTTAATCAATCAATCAGCCCCAAATCTTACAATCTTGCAAATCTTCTCAATCAATCAATCATTCCCAATTCTTGTAATCTTGTCAATCAATCAACCCCAAATCTTCTCAATCAATCAATCAATCAGCCCAGATTACTTTTAGAGACTTGGATAACATTGACAAAGCATTGACTATCTTGAATACTCAATTCAAGCATATTAGAATCTTGAACAATGCTTGAATTTGAGATGTGTTCAATTAGCCCATTTAATGCTCCCGTAATTTTCTTGGTTCTTGCCCTTGTCATTGGACCTCCATGAATGCTCAACAGATCTTGTGGGGTTTTAGCAACCTGATTCACATCACGCTCCTGCTCGCGACTGCTGGCCGTGCTTCCTCTTTTCTTCTCCTTTGTGCTTTTGCTCCTCTACTGCTGCTGCTTCTTCTTCTTCTTCTTTTTCTTCTCCAAATGCCTGGAATTTCTTTTCCAACCCCCCATCCCCTAAGAATTGGTTTTCCAACAAAAGTTAGAATTGAGCATCACGTGAGTAAAAGTGGGAATTTGAATTACCTAGAAAATATGGTCTATCAAACACCACCAAAATGGGAATTTACATGGAAAATGGTTATTTTCCATGGAAAATATGCCCAATCAAACAGGCCCTTAGAGTGCCCACATGCAACTATGCATCAGTCTCTTGAAGTAATCCTGGGCATGTAATGATACTTTCCTTCCCCAAGTGTAAAGCTACAAAAGATAGAATGTTCTCTCGGGACGTACGTGATTATCCTCCAAGGAGTAGCTGCCCATCGACACTTGCATCAATTGTTGTAATCTATCAGGAAGGAAACTGTTAAAGCATTAATAGGTCCTCAAAACCATAACCCTCTTAATGCAAACAAGCTACTTGTTCCTCATATACAAAAGCTCTCACCTTTACTCAAGACCTTTCTCTAGGCATCCTTAACCATTCACCAATCACGAATGTAGTCACACCAAACCACGTCAACAAAAGATATCAGAATGCTGCCTTTCAGGAAGCATCTTCCTTAAAAGGAATCGTACTCTTCAACGAGTACATCTTTCTTGGGGATATCGTTCCATGTCACCAGTCGCTAAGCCAATGCATGGTTCCTCCTAGAGCACCCATGGACCCTCAATTATGGATGAAAGGTTACGCCAACTCTTGGTGTATCAATGCAAGGATTTTATTGGTTTTCAAAACTTTTTAGAAAAATCATATAAAACGCAGCGAAAATAAAAGCGAGAATCACCTTGCAAGACTTGGTATCAAACGATCATATGGATTACAACTGAAACCATACCATAGGGCGTTTAGTAATATACCTCATTAAGATTGTAGATTTGATGTAGAGGTTGGAATCCTCCATTTGGTAGCAATGACTTACTTTCGAACAGCTTTCGAACACTCATTTGGATGACTAATCCAACCCTTGAAAATACAAGGGACCTAGTTAGTCCACGCTCCAAGTAGAGGATGAAACTAACAAGAATGCCTATGTGTTAGGCAAGCTTCTTGTTGGTGATTCAAGTTGGAAATGGGTTCAATAAAGAATACCCAATCCAATAACCAATCTATTTGGATGGGATTGCTACTCTAGCAATTAAGAGATTAGAGAAGCAAGAAGGAGAGTAATAGGAAGGGAAGTAGGCTGGGGAATGAGAACAAGATATAATAGCCAAGAGAGAAAAATGGAGCATCAAATGCATCCGTAACCAACTAAGATTTCTTCTTCTTCTTCTTCTTCTTCTTCTTCTCTTATATACCAAGCCATAAAAACCCTAATATGCTCAATAATCGGTCAATAGCCAAGGAGAAAAAGAGGGGACAAGTGGGAAACAAGCTCACATCATAAAGAGCACACCACATCCCTTAAATCATTCTCCCATCGGCCATCTTTTCCATTCCAAAGTAGAAACGAGAAAATGGATTGTGAAATTCAAGACCCTTTGCAACAGAAACGATCGACAATTTAAAAGAACTATTGATCGATAGACATGAACGATTAACAGTTCAAACTGTCGACCGATTTTGTCAAGTTTTTACAAATTACATCTAGGCCTGCCATTAACTCTTTATGACTCTTTCATCATCTCATGATGAAATCGAGGCCTCCATTAACTCTTAACAGCATGCCTGTCAACTCTTGACAATTGCTCCTATTGATTTAATCATTGAACTCGATCCATTAACTCTTAATGGTGACATCATTAACCCTTAATGATGATTACAACTTTCATCGCTTAGTCAACCATTACACCCGAATATGCGTGTGACATTTTAAATTCACTACTAAATAGCAATTGAGACACGTCAAACTCTTTGATGCTAACCAAACACTTTAGTTTACAATTGGGATCTCTCCATCTCTTCGATGTACCCCGAAAGACCCTAATTGACAACTAGCATTATATCAGGGCAATCCTACCAGTAATGAAGTCTAACTTCCTTAAGAACCTATTAGGGCTTTTGATTCTCATGTACTATAATCCCTTCATTAACTAGCATCCTGATCCAGTGAGAATCATGGACTAATCAAACTTACTAACTCGATAACTATGCTAAGAATCTGGGTAGTGTGATTGAGATGACACATGAGAACTTCTTTCGACATTGAAAACACTTTCTAATAAAGTGTACCTTGATCAGGGATTTTTACAATCAAAACCACCACTAATTGCATAGGATGTTCACCTCATGCCAGAGGTCAACAGATTCCATTAGTAATCACATGCCTTAGTATGCCACTGCACAGAGACCATACAATACATCTCTCACTCGGTAATCAGATAGTTTTTAGCAATGATAAATCTCTAGCACCGACATACAAGACAACTGTGTTACCTCCGATCAAAAGACTTGTAACACAATCGAAGCTTTTGCTAGATCATAGATCCTCTCAACCATGTGATCCATCATATGCATCACATTCGATAGATGTTTAACTAACATTTACCCACATGTCTACTATATCCATCACATGGATTATAACATGCGACTCACCATCCTTTATCATTAGCATCTCATACTAATCAAAGGTAGTAGCCCATGTGCTAGTCCGTAATCAATTAATCATAGCCCACTTCTGAGAAATCTAAGGACTAAGAATTAACCGTTAAGAAAACCTTAACTAGAAAGTCTTTGTCACATATTCTTAACACTTAAAAATAAGACTGTTATGTGTGTTTCAAGAGTGTATTTATATAATATTTGAGTATTTGTATCTCTATGAAATATGTTTTGTTGTATGAGCTTAGTAGTATAATTCTTATCTTGTATCTAGAAAAGAGAAAGTCCTTAGTTGAGTATTATATGTTGTTCTCAAAGCCACGTGCTTGAGATAATCTCATTTATCTTCTAAGTCTTTCTATGTAACAAAGTGAATGCATTTGGAAAGATAGGTTTAACCAACTTTCACAAACATCATTTGTATTTTATATTTGAGATTAAGGTTCATATTATCTAGATGTTGATGAGAAAATTGAGTTTTATATTTAAGCTCACTATTTGTGATATCTTAGATGATATTCAAAACATTATATGTTATTTGAATGATAATAGATTAAGGTATTGAGTATAATCGAGTATGTTTAATACTACTCAAGTGAATACTCTTATTAATAGAGTATTTATTGCTAAGTTTGGCTATAGCAAAAGTAATCAAGTAATCAAAGTGATAACTGAGGTTATACTTTTGTAATCGACTAGGAGATAAGCATAATCAAGTTTAATCTTATATTAGTTGAGTATCTCTCTTCCTTAGTCAAGTATGATTGCTTGATCAGAGTTTAATCGAGTATTTTTGTGAGCAATCGAGTTTAAGTTGATGGACAATTGACTATTATTGTGTAAATAGTCGAGTATTTTATGTATCTCTCGGTTAGCTACATATAGTGCATATATACTCAAGTAACTACTGAGTTCACTTGAGTAGCTGAAGAGTATAATAGAGTATTGACAAAACATACTCGATTGCAAAACTTATATAATTGAATGCAAACATATATTCGTCGAGTAACAACAAAACTTAGTCTATTATTTTTGTGCTGAAGCTTAAAAATAGAGCAGTTAAACTAGTCGTTGAACTAGCTATTACAAGTACTTTTAAGGCACAGATTGAACAATTTGGGCTCCAAAAAGGTTCTAAATTTTTCATAAATAATTTAGCATGATATTTGAATATTCTAATGATTATTTTATGAAAAAAATAAAGCTATCCTTGTAGATTTCAATCTTTATGAAAACAACTATAAAAGGAGATGAAGATGAAGATCAAGGCTGTTGTTCCACTACTTCCTACTACTTTAAGCCAAGAAGAGACTTCAAGTTTTCATCTTCAATTAGAAAAAGGGAGAGTGTGCGCTTTTATCTTAATATTCTCATTACCTCTCTTTTCTATTGTGAGAAGCCAAACTTTTGTATTCTAATCTCAATCTTGTGAAAGCTTCTCAAGTGTGCTTAATTTGTAATCATATCATATCTTGTTATGGTTACGCCTGAACCCTAAAAAGGTAAGAGGTTATGTCCGATCCTTTGAAAAGGCAAGAGGTTACACTTGATCTTGTAAAAGGTAGTGGTTCCAATTGAGCCTTGAAAAACTGATTGTTTGGTTCCTACTGAGCCTATTAAAAGTAGAGATTACAGTTGAACTTGTGAAAAGATGAGGTTATAGTTGAGGCTATAAAAACTATAGTGGATTGTTAAATCCTTGGTGAGGAGCCAAAGGAGTGTTGTAGGCTTGTTGTCCAAACCACTATAAATTTTGTGTGTGCTATATTTTTCATTTCTCTTTTCATTTCAGTATAGTCTTTTCTCTTTCAACAAAATTTATTTTACAACATATTGAGATCAACTTTCTTACTTCAACAAAAGCTTTCTAAAACATAAAAAGATAAAATTTCTTGTATTGAACTTACATTAAAGATTATCAGTTTTTGTCAAGAATATATTTGAAGCATTAGTTTAAAAAAGTTCAAACTATTTTATTCAAAGTCTCTTTAAAGTTAAGAAAATATTTGGAAACCCAATTCACCCTCCTCTTGGGATTCTATTTTTTCTTACATGGGAGAATCTAGCATAGCTTGGAGTCACCTTCATTCTTGCTAGTCTAGCACATGGGTGAGGCGAAGGGTTCCATTGCTACTTAGGTGTGGAACGAATTGATCCCCAACAGTTGTGGGGATTAGCTTGGTCAGCCAAAAAAATAGGTACCAGAGCAGACCAGCTTGACAAAAGCTGTTGGAGGGTGCTTGCTCATGATCGGAAAGTGTTCAGGTCTAGGTGCATCACAGGCGCCAACTGGTAACAGGTCAACAAGGTGAGGTAATGGTTACTTTAGTTCTTCATTTTGATGTTTTATTTTATGCATATGGTTGTCTATACCAAGTCTTGCAAACCTTTCCACTACGTGCGTGTGTGTGTGTGTTTGAAAAGGTTTTGAAGACAACAATTGTTCCCTTGCATGATTCACTAAGCGTTGGTGCATTTCTAACATAGTCATCCAAGCTAATAGGTTTAAGAGTGATCCATAGTAGCTTGTTGGAGCTTGGCAGAAGGCCGAGAGCTCTGAGGCTTCAGTGCCTTAAACAATTGGCAACTTCTTCATCCATTTAAGGTACATGATACTCAACCCTCTATGGATGAATGGTTTTATTATGCATATGGATTTCTTATACCGAGTCTTGCAAGGGTTTTTGTTTTTGCTTTTGTTGCACGTTGGTTGCGTTTTTGAAAAAGTTTTAAAACCTGCTTTCCCCTTGCATAGATCCACCAACTGTTGGCATTATCTTTTAACCCCAACTACAAAAATAAAATCCCAGTGTTCTTATGGCATAAACCTCAAAGGCATGCCTGAAAGACACAATATATATCCTATGCTTTCCCTTATACTATGACAACTAACATTTTCTTGCACAAGGCAACCACCGACCTCCCCACTTATATTGGGGGTCATTATATTATTGTTTGCTGTTGCTGTTGTTATGATAGGAAAACAACAATAGACGTGCCTTGCCACAACACATATGCCGTCTCAAGGTAAGGCATCGCTTAAACTCATTCCTTCCATGCTTTTTACTCTAACCTCTATGCATTGGTAGGATTCAAAAGGACCAAACAATGAACTAAGTGCCATGTACCCCTCACCTTGTGGCTTGCATTTTGCATACATACATGCATGAACCACACACAACCAGGAGCAACTTTTTAGATGTTCAAAAAATCTTGTGTTTATTCACTATACTTTTTTCAATACAGTTTACAAAAATTTCCTATCTAACCGAAAAAATCACCCACAAGGGGTTCCTATTCTAAGGTGTTGAAAAAATGCCATCAAAGAAATTGGTGAGTGCATTAAAAGCCCCAAACTAATTCCTGAACTAATCCACTCTAAAAGCCCTAGCAATTCTTGAGTAAGGTCAAGCTCCATCACGTGTGGAATCTAGGGTCTCGATAGATTTTCCAAATCATCTTGCACATCCATTGCTAAAACTTGTATAAGGGGTACGGGGATCCATATCACATCCCCTCTAATTTGGAGCTTCCATCCTCATGACCTAGTCCAAATAAACTAGCTCGGGGAATGTTCCCCCAAGACGTATCATCTCTAATAAACTCCGAGCCTTGTAGAATCCCCGCTTCTCAAAGCTCTGAGCATATAGCTCCTTCCTCCTATGGAAATCCCAAGAGAGTCGATACTTCTTGATGGCCTGAGTCCAAACGGCCTCCAAATCCATCTCCCAGAAGGTGCGCCTACCTCTTGAAGACAAGATTGCAGATACGCCCTATTTTCGCGCGACCGCTTCAACTCTTCGAAGATCTAGCTATGGTACTTAGCAAGAGTGATATAAGACTCCTGCACCTCCTCTATCACTCTTCACTGAGTTTCTTCGACACCCCTTATATTTTGTAAGCTCATCTTCCAAGGATGCAAATTTATTTTTTCAGTCCTCATTTTCTGTCCTAAGGCCTTGGAGTTGGTCTTTCTCTTTCTCAAAATTGTGGGTGCTAGCTTTGAACTAGCAATGTTGCCACTGCCAATGCTCCTCATCACGCCCTCGCATCCTCACTACAATGGCCCTTTCTTTGAGATGAGTGCAATTAATCATATTTTCCATCACCATCTCTTGAACACCTTATGAAGCGCAAGCAACAATGTTAAGAGAAAATTCCCAAAGTAAATCTCAAATGAAAGGGTGCAAGCTCTCACCTCACTTAACAAGCGTTCAGCTCGATGCATATCTTCAAGAGCCTGCTTGAAAAATTTTGCTTCGTCTTGGGTTCAAAATGGTCGAATAGATTAACCTCACCCTGACCCTAGGGTTAGTCATTAAATTTGTGTTCAACAACCTAGGTTTTAGTCAAAAATTCTTGCCATAGAGTAGGTGATAGTTGAATAGTCATTCCCTGCAATGTAGAGGGCTGCCTTGGCAGAATGGGGCATAAGTGGGGGGATTCTTTGACTCCAATACTTTCCTCTTGTGGTGTTTCGATTGGCGAAGAGGACCTATCACATCTTAAAAGAGTTGGCACTTATCTGAGATTCTAGCATTGGGCTACATTGATGCCTTTGTTATGTTCGTTTCTAGCTACTTCGTGAATGTGGCAGTACCTTACAAAGCCTTTGAGGTCTTTCCCCTTGTTGAATTGTAAGAGTCTAACCATTGGGGTGAAAGACGAGCATCATGCCTTTCTCTTTTGCCCAGCCTTTCCAAAAGGTTCCTCGAACCTTCATCCTCAACAACTCTAGCTCGCTACTTGTGGTCTTAGGCTCTGCGAATGCTTCTTTCCATGATATGCTCTCTTAAAATCTACTTCAAGTGATTCATTTCCCCCAAATCGAGGATTGAAAGTTGCGTCGAGCAATTACTACACCATGGGCAAGTTTGAGTTCTTTGGGATGAAGTCCGGCACGCAAAATGTAACCAAAATATGGGTCTAAAATATTTCGTTATTCTGGGTATTAATGTTATGTGAGTGAAATTATGGTATATTAATTGAAATGGATGTTTAAAGTGTTGTGAGTTAATATATATGTGAATTTGTGATTAATTAAGAAAGGAAAAGAGGAAGGGACCAAATGGGAACATGTATAATTGAGTAAGGGCAAAATGGAAAAGGGAGCTGGTATAAAAAAAGAAGTTGAGAGAAGGCCATGCCATTCTCTCCTTCTCCTCTCGTCACTCTCCATCTCTACATCTAAGCCTTTCTTCATCAATTTGGAGCCTCGAGGGAAGAGTGGAGGTTGGATCTAAGGGGCTTTTGGTGGAGATTTGAAGGTTTATCTTCTTCTCCAAACTTTTCCATTTGAGATCAAAGGTAAGTTATCACCTTATCTCTTTCAAATGCCAAGTTTCCATTTAGGACTCTATTGGTATGAATCTCGATCTTTTCCTTCCATTGAAATCCTTGGAACATCCATCTTTGGGTGCAAATAAGAAAAACCCTTCCTTTTGGAAGTGGGTTTGTTTTTACGTAAATCTGGTTGATTGCGCCTCATGTTGTTTTCCAAAATTTTTGGGTCAACCGTGAATATCATCTAAACAAGGACTTGTTTCACCCCATATTTGTAAAAGGAATGGCATTTTTATTGATAGGATGTAGTTGCATGCAAGAGTTTTGTGTATCTTGCATGTATTTTTGGGTGTTCGTATGTTAATTTTTGTGTTTGGGTGTTCATTTGTCGACTAAATTGGTCGGCCTAGTTGACAGAAGGCTTTTGGGTATTCTGTTAGTCAACTAGTGCATTAATTAGTCGATAGATTGGGTGAAAAAGCCATTGTTAGTCGATAGTTGCTTCTCATTTGTCGAGTATCTTGGGCCTTAGATAGCTCACGCATGCCCTACTATTTTGAGCATAACTTTTTATAAGAAGATTATATTTGTGAAATGTTTGTTGAGTTGTAAACTAGACTCAATAGGCTTCATTTTGGTATAAATTTTAGCTCATTTGGACAAGATTTGTGTGGTATAAACTTGTTTCCAAAACAAGTCTAGTTATTTTTAACGATCGCTTGGACATTTGTTGATGTGCTTATGCATGGGGAACCTTAAGGTGCATTGAATGTATCAAAGCATGTTAGAGGGGGGTTCTATCATGTAAATATCCTTGGCTAAGATGGGGGTAACAACTTTTTGAGAATGCATTATTCCATGTGGTCGGTGGTATGGATGCATAGTACATGGTGGCATACATGTGTGCACTTTGAATTATTTTGTATGGCATTGAATGTGCATGTGAACAAAGGATATCCTAGTAATGCCGATAGGCTTATGCCTGGTTATGCGGGCTTTGGCCCATAATACTGCCTGGTATTAAACCAGTGTGTGGGTGGATAACGATCCACAAGAATATGGAATGCTGTCTGGTACTAACCAAAGCGTGGTTAGGCAAAGATCCACATCATTTATGCATCTTGCGTGGACTTACATATACATTGACATAGAACATGGCATTGGGCATGATGACTAATAATTAGCCATGGTGAAAACTTCTCCACCTAATCTTGTTTATCTTGTTCCCATTGTTAGTCCCTCATGATAAGGGAGTTTATTATGCTTGCGGTTGAGATATCATGTTTTGCTTATCTTGCTTCATTCATTATGACTTTATTTTCTATATGAACTTGCTAAGCCTTGTGGCTAATACTGCTTCCTTGCATCATTCTAGTAAAGACAAGGGAAAGGAAAAGAAGGGTGGTGAGTTTAGCCACGTTTGAGTTGGGATAAAGTGGTGTACAGAGTCATCCCCAAACTTGAAGATCCTTGGGGGTTATTTTGAGAGAAAATAATGATAGTTATTTTGATGTAACTTATCTTGCTTATTTTGTAACTTGTACTGTATGGGTGAATAAGCCTAAGACGGAGAAAATATATGTAATGATGTTTGTATATACATATAAGTTGTTGAAGTTTAAATTGCTAAATTTTGTTTTTGTACCTCTCTTGAGACGACTCTCTCATGGATCATCTATGCTAGCGGATGCTCCGGGAGGTGGGTCGTTATACAAAATCTTTATCAGAGCAAAAGAATAGTGGGGACTTTTGGGGACTACCATCTATTTATAGACCCCCACATCTAGAAGCTAGATTGATGCGTCATCATTGCATGCGCACCTCTTTTGATCATTTTTCACGTGCCTTTTCCCAACTTTTCGCATTCCTTCTCCCATATAATTGCCTCACATTCTTCTCCTGAGTTAATAAATTCCATCGCCTTCTTATTCTTTCTAGCCTAGGCATGTACCTAGAGTAAGCCCTAGCTCCTCTGAGATGACTCCCCTATTTAGTTTACTATTTTCTTTGACTTTTGGTCAAAACAAAGAGTAGGGAGACATTATTGTGGCATATCCTTCAAGAGAGAGTTTTCCCGAAGCAACTAGTGCATTAGCAATCTTGGACGGAGCCATCATTTCAAAGATCTTTCTAGGGTTGGAACATGCATATCCCCTTGAGGAATCACCATCTATCTGGGACTAGCCTTCCAGACCTGCATATCATAGTTCTACCTGGTTTTCTGAACCTACATATCATAGTCTCCACTTGGTTGTGTCATGCTCCCGGGAGGAACCTAGGGTGAGAGGTGTCCTACATGCATTACCTTAGATTGCTCCACAACAATGCAGCCCGCCTGTTCTAGGACCTCTTCTTTCTAGGGGACCTTCCCCATTGGGATGGGGGTTTCTCTTAAAGGCCCTTTCCAAGTTTAACACTAAGACAACACCATGAACCCGAGATACACCGCCCTTTCCTAGGAAAGCGTTCTGCACCCTTGCATGTGTGTGTCATGTCTTCTTGTCCCCTTTGATGTCTATAAATAACCCCTAACTCTCTTTGTTTTGGGAACAAAAGAAGATAGACACAAGTACACACTAATGTGGCCAAGTGAAACCAAGTAAATACTGCTAGCAATAGCAAACACCCCCTTGCTCATCATATATGTGACACTTCACTTTCACGGGCGTGTTATAACTTAGGAAATTTTGGTCTATATTTTTTTCTCTCTAATAAAACAAACTCATCATAATACAAACTCTCAAAATTTCTCATCTACCTATCTAGCATGAAAAATTATGATACATCATATATGCTAGACTAGGTATTTCATCATTAGCAAAAGCAAAAATCGAACCTAAAATTAACATTTGCCATAAATTAGATCGCATATCATTGACTTTCAAAACGTTCAGAATTCCAAGTAGCGGAAACTTAAATACATAAATTTCATAATCATAAACATTATGCAGTTGCTAAGTGCAGTCACATGCCTCTTCCATGCCTGCTTCTAGAATGTTTGAATATTTCAAGGGCATAGCCCGAGTTAGATGATGAATCATCTAAGTAAAGGTACATCATTCATATCTCATGCATGTATGCAAAATGCAAAATGTCCTCATTCCTTTCATTTGAGTCGACCACACCCAACTGCTACTCTCCATTTTTACGACCTCCTTACCAAGCCGAGGTGTATGGGGGCACCCTTGGTAGAGCAGCGATGCCAATCCCTAATCTCAAACTCATACGATGCATGGCCAATAATATCATCGTGTACATATGCGTATTTCATCATCAATACATGCGAATGCACTCTACATGATGTATAACATAACAAGGCATGTCAACATAATAAAACCATTTACATGAAAACTAGAATCAGTCTTGGTAGAACCACTCACCTTTACAACAATTTATTGTTGAAACCTCAAAATGTAGGCTGACCTCGATTAACGTACTGAGCCCTAATAATCACACCTTTGATCAAGCCTTGATGACTTAATGATCCCTGGTCATTACATTTATTCTAGAATTTCAATATCCTATTTTTTCCAATTTTTTCTCTTATTTTCTCCTCAATAAATCCAAAACAAATATTCCTCAAATATTTCTCCACAACAAATCATAAAATATTTTTCTAAAAAATAATAAAAAAATTTCAAAAATTACCTATGCCCCACACGCCTACACGTGATTTGAGAGTAAGGCTGGCGCGTGTGCTAAAAGCGCCGATTGTCTTCAACCTCTTGCTAGTCGTCGACGATGCTCCAATGGCCTATCTTTTTCACCACTTTGAAGCCCACATCAAGTCAGTCTTGATGGCACCAACCTTGGGTTGAAAATACCACTAGAGGTGCCCCAAATTGGCTAAAATCAATTCAACTCTGACAAGCTTCTCATTTTTTGGTGACCCTTTGAAACTCACTCAAACCAACAAAAAATCACTCCAAACTTTCCAAAATTGATCCTTTCAACCCAAGGAACAAAAACCCTCTGTAAAGAACCCTCATTTCACTCTCTAACACGAGCAATTTGAAATTTAATTATTGGTGAAATTGACCACCTCAAAACCCCTATTTATACTCGATTTCGAGGCCTAAACAAGCCATACCTAGTCAAATCCAATCCCTTAACACCTGATACGACCTTACCTAACCTCAAATCGTGATGATTCATCACGAAAACCTATTTCCCTATTTTCAATGACTCTCGGCCATGCCTTGTCGTACACCGTGTAACATCCCGAAATTTGGAGATAGGTAATAATCATTAATCCCGGTATTTGAGATTATTATTGAATATTTGGAGAATTTAGAAAAAATATTAATTTATATTGTTTTGATGAAATAGACAATTAAGGTAATTAATTATCTTATTTTGGGATATTTATGGAATTATTAAATTGGGGTGTAATTGGGATCTTTTTAGAAGTTTTGGGGTATAAGTGTAATAAAGAGAAATGCGAAGTGGGGTGTGTGTGTGAATTTTAGAAGTGCTGGGGGGTGCTAGTGTAATTTTGGGAAAGAGCCAGGAGGTCTCCTTATAACTAATTTAGGGTGCATATTTAATGAGGGAAGCAACCAACTTAGCTGGTCGCGTGCGCGTGTGCTAGGGAGGCGAGCGCGGGTTCAAGGCTGAGGGGGAGCAGGCGCGCGCGAGGGATTTTGGGATGATTTTAATTAGCCCTTGGGTGCTCAAAATGGTGCCGTTTTGATAAGGTGGTGGGGGCGATGCGACAGCCGCAAGCTGCACCACGTGGCGGCCTCTGGGCTGCCCATTACGCTCCAAGCAGCGTTTTGCAATGTTTTAAAAGGCCAATTTTGGCCATTTTTTAGCCAAAATTCGAGGAGAATGAGAGGAGAATTGAGGGGAAGAAAATGGAGCTCGACCAGTAGGGAAATTGAGGAAAAAGTGGGAAGAAATATAAGGAAATAAGGGATTTTGCAGCTATTCGGTATCTAAATGTATCCCGGTAAGTAAGTAAAATTACTAGAAGTGCTATATATCTAAATTATAGATTTTATATGGATGGATTATGTATTCTATGGGGTTGGGTTTAATTAATTTAAGCCACAATTTTATTAATTGTTAGGAATTGTTTTACTTTACATCGGGTACACAGAAAAGGCAAAAATCAGCCAAGTAAAGGCAAGCTCCTAACCATTTCCTTACGTTATTTAGTTCCTATGTGAATCTTCATGGTCTTTCATTCTTTAACCCCTTCCTCACCATGACTCGATTCCACACATTAATAATGATAATTCGCGTGGAAACCTGTAACACCCGGTGTAACCGGTGTTGAGAGAACAGGAAAGGAAGTAAGTAAACTTCCAAAAAAAAAAAAAATGCCCTTGAGGAAGTGATGATCCTTGAGATTGAGAATGCCCATGAGAAGGGTATTTTGGTAATTTGGATAGAGAAATCCAATAAAGGGTATTTTGATAAATTAAAAATAATTTCTATGTGGAATTAGGAGTGTAAGTGAATAAAAATCCCAATTTGGTATTTATGTGGAGATATATGGGATTAATAAATTCACAAAGAGTATTAGGGAATTTTGGAGTGATTCCATGAAGGAAATTAATTTTGGAAATAGGGAAAATGGTGGATATTAAATTATTTGAGGAGAATAATTAAATTTTTCCTAAGTTAGTGAATTAATGTGGTAATGCCACATGGATGACCAAGATAAAGAATTGGAAGCCAAGTTTGTGTCTTAGAGTGACACTTGGCATAATCTTGGAAATTTGAGAGGAATCATATATATTAGAAATGTGGGAGCATGTATATATATATGGATTTATGAGTTGGAGAATGATTTAATTAAATGCATAAAGAAAGGATAATTGGTCTTTCAAGCATTTAATGAGAGGCATTATGGTGTTGGATTAAAGAAAATCCAAATGAAATGGGAAAATAGTCACCATTAATGTTTGAAATTATGGTGAATTAAATAAATGAAATGGAAAATGGGAAAATAGTCACCCATTAATGCTTGGAAAATGGTGTGATTTATTTAAATGGAAAATGAGGGATTTATGTCTTTCAAGTGGTCTCTCATGTGATAGTGGAAATTAGCCCCATTAAATTAAATGAGAAGGAAATTAATTATGTCTCTCAAGTGTGATGTGTTGAAATTAGTCAAAATAAATATATGAGAAAATGGCTAATTTTGGTATTGGAAGACTAAAATGATCCAAGGGTTAGGATTAAGTCTTGAAAATGTGAGATATATCCAATGGCTTATATTTAAGTCTTGAAGATGGATATGAAAATAGTTTAATTAAGTAAATGAGAATTAAATGGAAATTTCAAGAGATCTAGTGGTTGAAATGCATTCTTGAAATAGAGAATAAATCCAATGGTGGGGATTTAAAGAAAGTGAATGGCATGGATTGCCAACATATTTAAAGGTGTGTTTTCTCTTAGAGAGGAGACTTGTTTGTTTTAAATGAATGGTTGAGATTAGTTTTCCCTTAAGCACATGGATTGTGCCTTTAGTGAATGGCTAGGATGCATTCTTGAAATAGGGGAAAACTAGTATAAAAGGGCAAGTGTGGGAGACTTGTCT
Source organism: Diospyros lotus (assembly GCF_014633365.1). Lineage (NCBI taxonomy): Eukaryota > Viridiplantae > Streptophyta > Magnoliopsida > Ericales > Ebenaceae > Diospyros > Diospyros lotus. The sequence continues at coordinate 24,305,981 of NC_068349.1, read as the reverse complement.
CCCTTTTGGCCATTTGTAGAAATGAAGAAGGAAGAAAGAAGAGAGATAGGAAGAAGTCTCTCATGGAGGAAAGAAATGGAGAAGAAAAGAAGAAGAAGTTAAGGAAAGCTTTATTCTTTCTTCTCTCCATTTTAGTATGCTTGTATGCAAAGTAAATTTCTTTTGGAATGCCATTTTAGATGGGAGAAAGTGATGTTGGAAGCTCTCTTGAAGTGAAGATTTAATTATTCAAGAAGAGGTAAGGGATGGCCCCATGGGAGGGTGGCCTTGCAATGGGTTTTAAATATGTTTCATAAATGTATATGTTGCATTTGGCATGTTCTTTGTGTTCATGAGACTTATGGCCATAGGTTAGTTTGAGAACATGGTTGAAATGGTGGGTTGATGCCTCTAACCTTGGAGGGTTGTGAGGGCAAAGAAACCTAGCCACACTTGCATGCATTTGGCATCATATAACTTGCTATGTTCATATTTATTTGGCATTGCACCCTTATTGAGCTTAATAGCTCATGAGGTTTTTACCCTCACATGTAGGTTGTGAAAGCATGGTAAAGTAAAGGAAATGGTGGAATGGCATGTGGAAGCATGGAAAGAAGATTCAAGTGTATGTTATGGCTTATGGAAGCCTATGTTGATGTGTTTGATTTATGAGATGTAATGTATTTCATTTTTGTAATGTTTGATTTTATGTTGAAATGAGGCATTCCCAAGTATGTTGTGGGAAGCAACCAAGATGTAAGTAAATGATTTTTTTTGTTGGAAAAATTAGTGGGTGTTTGATGTATGTTGTGGAAGCATCAAGAATATTGTTTAAGCCTTAATTATGGAGAATAATAGGCTAAAATTGAAAGCATGTGAAGTATTTTTATTCTTTTAAATTTCTGGAAATTTGGGGTTTAAATGCCCAAGAAAAGAAAAAAAAAAAAAAAAGAGGTGAAAAAAAAGGCAACAGGAGGCAGCAGCAGGCTGCTGGGCGCGCGCGGGCGTGTGGCAGGCGCCCGCGGCCCGCACTACACGCGCATCGTAGGGCCTCGAGCGAGCCCCGGGCACGCCAGTGGGCCCCGCCGTCCAATTGTTTTTTAAATTTGGACTTTTTGGGGATTTGGAGCCATTTCTTAATTGATTTTGGGCCCCGGAGGAATTTTCAAAATAAAGGGATTTTTCGGGCATTTTTGGAGAAAATGCCGAAAATTTGAAAAATTGAAAATTTGAGTTTTTCCTCCAAAATTAGTAATCAATCAATGGATTGATTTAAATGGTGATTTATGGAGCCTGGTAAAATTCTTGGATGGAAAAGAATTAAATAAAAATGAGAAAATGACGATTGGGCGTTTGAAGGAGATTTTCTTTATAGCCTATGCGGTGTGGTTAAAGCCCAATTCTGCTAATGAATCCTGGGGTTCAGGGAAGGGAAGGACGAGCCTAGTTCCCACCTAGGGCGTTTCGTCTTGAAACATGGTCCACCCTTCACCTAAGGCCGGGCAGGTGGACAATTCGGGTGATTGTTCACGAGTAACACCCGTAAGTGGGAGCGGGGCGTTACATTCCACAACTTATATGATAATAATGGATCTATTGGTGATTAAATAAGTTAAGCAAATGATGTTTTGATGTCATTCATTTCATCCATCACGGGGCTTCATGCCACTCCGCTTTCCTTGGGAATGATGCTGAACCCGATGGGCTAGGTTCTTAGAATAATCGGTATGATTTATGGGGTTATGTTAAAGGGTTTAATGAGAAAAGTGAATGGCTCATTAACATGATAAGCGATGACAAGAAGAATGGTATATTAATGATTGTGCCATAAGTGCATGATGAGTTATGAGAGGAGTTTATGAAATGCTGAGTTTAATGATAACTATGAGTGTCTTAAGGGTATGGGGTACAACGCCACTGACTGTCGACCTTGGGTCATGGCAGTTAATGGCTGGATGTATGGGCACCAGTCATCGGCTGTTACGACAAGCTCTAGATGGGATAAAAGAGCTGGTACTACCAGATTCTCGCCTTGATTGTGTGTATATCATGATGTATGGGTTGCAGGGGGTTGGGTTGCATTCATTTGGGGGACATGTTTTGTGTGTGATGGGATGTGTGAACATTTGCATGACCTAGTTGTTCTAAGAGCTAACTTAGGTTCCCTAGGTGAGCTGGTGCATTTAGAGCACATTGCACGTGTGAATTCCTATGTGGGCATAGCATGGCCTGATACTTGGTTTATGGGGTTTTGTCATCACGTTTATGCTACAAAAGCTATTGCATTTCCTATTTGTTGCACTGCATGGTAAGGATGTGTGGCTATAAGTGATGAGGATGGGTGGCGCTCACCATGGAGCGTATGCCATGGAAGTTGTAATACCCCATATTTTCGTAAGGTTGCCATGTATTTTAAGTGAGTTTAAAATACCAAAAAAATGGGTTTGAGAGGGGAGTAAGTCGCCGAATCGACTGTAGGGAGTACCTTGGAGCTTAGATACCTAAGGACAAAGGTATATTTTTGGCGAGCGTCTCGAGGCGATATTTATGGCGCTAAAAGAAATAAAATAAGAGACGATTTTCGGTTAAGCTAAGTTATAGCCTGAAAAGACCGAATGATGGTAAGAGCTTCCCAAAAATCGTACATATCGAGTAATTTTGAGTTATTAATTTTGAGATTTTAAGTATCTCGATAAATTTGACGTTTGAGGGTGTAATTGTAATTAGAGAATTATCCAAACGAAATAAAGATAAAATTAAGAGCTTATGTGGTAAAATATTAAAGTTGAGGACTTAAAATAAGGGCCAAAATGTCTTTTGAAAGAAGTTAGGGAATTAGCTTGGATTTCAAAAGTTAAATCTATTCTAGTTTTGGATTTCAAAATCCATTCAAATATATCTTTGAGTCTTTGGAGTCCATGGCTTAGATTGTGACAAGTGGCATAATCTGATTGGTTGAAGAAATCTATAAAAAGGCACCATAGGTTGTTCTCAAATCATTCCAAACAAGTTTGAGAGTTGAAGCACTCTAAGAGGAGGAGCTTGCTCTAGATAGAGAAGAGGAAGTTCGACAAGAAGGCGGGAAGAAATTGAAGGAGAAGCCGGGGAAGACCAAGCCTCGTCGGAGTTACGAGTCTTCACTGGAGTTTTCCAAAATCAGTCAGCAAAAAAGTGAGGTAAGTCCTTTTTTTTGATAATTCTGTAGAGGGGGAGAGAGGGTCGCGTAGGTTCAAACAGGGGTCGAATTGGAGTTAAAATGAGGGAGATATGGCCGAAATACGAAAACAACGCAATGTTGTCCGAAATCTAGTAGCAGCGCGTGAGATACACGCGCCGGAAGTGGCTGCGCGTGAAGGCGCGTGAGCCACCTTCCTAGGGCGCGTGAGTGCACGTGAGAGGTCCATTTTCCTTAAAATTTTTCAGTTGTGCCCCTACTTTAATATCCTTCCATCCTATGTAACAATATTTGAGGTTAGGTTTACCAAAATGCGTGTTTTCTGCAAAAACCTAAGCCGTTTGCTGTGAAATTATACTGTCCAAGAGATAAATCAACAATGTGAGACTCCTATACTCCAAATCCTATTTTTTATTCTCTTATGAGAGACTTCTATTGCATGAGACATGTTTTGTGAAGTTCTTATACATAAACTCTTGTTATTCTCTTACGTGAAATCATGTTGCATATATGAAATGTATTTTTCTGGAAAATATATGTTGTTGGCTTTTTAACTGTTGCATTTATAAAATTCGTGTGGCCATACTGTTGTACCTATTTGTTGTTGGCCGAGGGCAAAAGTCGAATATCCCCCGAGAGGCGCTATGCGTGCGCCATCGAGAAAGCTCTCGTGGGGAAGACCGTGAGCCTAAGGAACAACGGATATGGTGCTTGCATAAGTGCTATGAAGTCGAGCCAAAGTGACATGGTTAGGGACCTCCCAAGAGGCGTAATGCGTGCGCCATTGAGAAAGCTCTCGTTGGAAGAGACTGACGTGTTCACGAGGCACTTCGAAGTAGTTCTCCTTGTCTTCTCATACATTTTATACCTGATCATGCATCGATATAAACTATTTTTGGAGTTTCTCACTAGAAGATTCATCTTCTAATTGGACTATGTCCCTGGAATATTCAAGCGTTTCAGGTTCGACAAGCGGCTCTAAGGGAACGAAGATAGCTGAAGAATTAGCTTAAATTACTGTCTGTAACATTATTAGCATATTTTTGTTTGTGCGAACCTATGTAATTTTGGATATGTTTAAGATGTTCAGTTATCACTTGATGATGTCCGTGTAATATATTTTGTAGACGTCTTGAATAATTTTATGATAAATAAAGTATTATGGTTGTGAACCATATTAGGTTCGATCTAGCTTTCGCATTTGAAATTTTAACACTTGTCTTAGCTATTTAATATTGGGTTTGTTAAGCCGAGAATGTGAAAATTAGGGTTTTTGGGAATTTGTGTGATATATGGCAACAATTGTGGTATGAAAAATTTTTATATTCCCGAAATCCTAAGTTATAACACGCCCGAAAAATTTGGGGAGTTACAGAAGTGGCTCACGATGGAAAGTGGGGTACGACCCATAGTGTGAGCTATTATGGGAAATGGGATACGACCCACAATTTGAGTGGTGATGGGAAGTGGGACACAACCCACAGTGGAATAATGTTATGGTAGCCTATATTAGGCTGCAACAGGTTTGTATGTGGTACTTGGGGCTAATGTATGGCTTATGTGGGCTCTAAGGACCCTTTATGTGCAGTTGATTTTATGTTATGCATTTAGAGTTCAGGCATATATTGATCATGACATAGTGTGATGTTGCATTGATATGAATTGCATGGGATGTTGGGGAAGAGTCCTATCCGTAACCAACTACCTTTCTTTCATGAGCTTGCTAAGTCTCGCGACTCACGTTTGCTTTCCATCATTCCAAGTCAAGGATTCGTCTGTGATATCAGGTTCGCTCGGCGGGGTTGGGTCCAGATCATCGAGCAATGATATTATGTGTAGAGTTCTCCCGAAACTAGATTCTGGGTGTCATAGTGCTTGTGTTAAGATTAATGTTTTATGTTTTTGAGATGGATGTATGTTAGGTAAGCCCATGTGGGCTCAAGTTGTGAATGATTATGTAAAGAAAGCTGTGAAATGTTATGTAATGTAAAAAGATATGGTTTCCAAAAAGGGTTATGTGTGGATGTGTGTTATTGTTCGATATCATTCAAATAATGACCCTCTCACAGATCCTCTATGCGTGGTGGGGCTCCGGGAGGTGGACCGTTACACTCCGTCAAGTCACTGTCAAGCTTGACCATTTCTTGGCCCATACCCTGCCCAAACGACTCCCCATACCCTAGAGTTCATGATGGTCCTTGAGATGACCTTCCCTGATGATCGCTGGAGGTTGGCCGGTGGTAGCCATGGCTGTTTCTTTCAAATTTTGCATTTTAATCTCTATAATTTCCAAATTTATTTTAAGCCCTATTTGAAGTCCTTAAACTTTGGTATTTGACCATTTGAACCCCTAAAATCCACCCTCTTCATTTTAGTCCAAAAATTTGAAAAGCTATCATTTTTTACATCTTTTCAACTAAAGTTTAAAATTACACTTAGGCCCAAAACTTTTGTAAAATTACATTTGGTCGTGAATCATTTTGTTTTACCCCGATCCTATTTTAGGGTTGTTCGTTATGCCATACTTGTAGCCTTTCAAGGTTTCGTTGCCTTTCTGGAAGCCCCTCGCGATGATTCGATTTTCTAAGTTGTTTCATAGCTATACCAAAAATAGTTTTCGATTTGCTTTCTTTTGGCATCAAAAATCCTATCTTGAAATGCTTGTCAATGATATTTCTTTCTTCTTAGACATGCACGTTCCGAGGTATTCCCTTCCATCAATTCGGCTATTTAAGATCTTTAAACTGTCTACTAGATTTTCTTAACGTCACAAAATATGCAATATTTCATGAAATAACGACATTTATTTATTTAAACTTGGGATATTACAATATATCTCTCTTGCATGACATTTTTGCATTTTACTATTGCTACATCTTACACTACATCAAAGAGCTCATCCGACTTAAGTATCGGAGGGCTCGCATGGGAGAAATCCCCGTGTGCCTTTGACTACTTTTTGTCTTACAGATTTGCTCTTGAGACAAATGATCTCCCAACTCATCATAGTATCTCCCATTCTTCTGGTTCCTCCACACTTCTCCCAACTAGAAGATAAAGCCTTTTTTGGTCTAGCAAACCAAGTCTTCCCTAGACGACTTCCTTTCCCCTCAGTGATGATAGACTAGGCAAGAAGGTCAAGGGGCGTCCTCTTGTTTTTTTGACTACTCATTGAGATTCCCTGAAACAAATAAATTTTAATTATTGTAGTTTGGTAATAACACAAATAAATTAATAAACTTAAAGTTCAAAATTAAAATTTATAGTCAAGTAGGTTTCCATAACAACAATCAATATTTGATTTGTCCTATTTATAGAGATTACTTCTTATATTTTCAAAATAGTAACAACCCCAATGATGTCACAATTATGCTTGGAAGAGGAAGACAACAAGAGAGAGATAGAAAGGGGAGAAAGAGATGGAGGTTCTAATTTGGGTTGTAGACCGATTGTGTGAGGAGAGGGTCATTAATTGATGCAACGAAAAAGCTCTCTTTGTGTGTTGCAGTGATCGGAAAGGAGGAGCTTAGCTACTAATAAATGTTGGAGGCAATATGAGAACTAATGTTACCATGATGTGTCAATGCTAAAACTAGAAAATAAGCTAAAAATAATTGTCATTGCGCCTGTCGACACCATTATAGGGGGCATGTGCTGCCGATTACTATTGTTGAAGAAAAAAAAAAATCTATCATTAATTGTTGTGTAAACCAATCAAATGCTAGAAAGCCTAAGCAAGTTTCTTGCAAGTTGCAACTTGAATAACCAACATTAGAGAGTTGAAACTTACTACAACACATGTTTGTGAAATGAAAATTTGTCCATTATTGATGAATTTTATCTTTTTAATGTTATCAATTTAATACTTTATTTTGTTTTCTTTTATAGGAGAATTAAGAATGAATAGCTTTTTACTTGACTTGCACTGATCTTTTTAAAGTTTTAAGGAAAAATTAATTTTATTTTTTATTTATTTATTGTAGTAGGTTGTTTGGCTCTTTTTGATATCTTAAACATTATATTTTAGTTAAAAATTCACTATTGTTAAAAGATTATCATATATTATACTTGATTGAATTTTTTTTTTTAATTTAATGAAATGATAGAATTTTTTCGTAAAAAGATGTATTATTTTTTTTATAAAAAAATTAATATTGTTGGGAAGGTTTTGATAATTTTTTTGGCTAAGACCCTCAAATTAGTTGAGCAAGAACAATTCTATCATTAATTGTTGTATAAACCAATCAAACGCCAAGAAGCCTAAGTAAGTTTCTTGCCAGTTGCAAGTTGAATAACCAACATTAAAAAGTTGAAACTTACTATGACACATTATTGAAGGAACAAGGTACATTATTGTGGTGTACTATATGAGTGACTCCAATGACGAGGGCTATGAGTGACTCCAATAACAGGGCAAGAGGTGAATATTTCTGAGATCTCAAATTTAAAATTTTTGAAAATGTTATATGAAAATTAAATTATAATTTATCTAGGAGTAGGTTGAGGTGAGAGCTATCTTCCTAAAAAATAGTGGAACGTAAGTTCTGACACTTGAATTATATGTTATTGTGAATAGAAAAAAAATATTTTAATTATTTTTAAAATATAACCTCGTTAAGGAATGTAAAGGACGAATACAACAAAGTTGTACGGCCATGAAACCAAGCCGAAGAGGCGAACCCATAATAAAGAGTGACAGCAGTTCTGCGTCGCCATGAATCACAAGGCGGGTGGAGATTCGTTGAATGTGGGCAGGCGAGGGCACGTGAGGGGATTGCGACATGACGAGACCCAATAAATAATGTAATGTAAATGAAAGGAGGCGTTCGCTCTTGTGTCAGGACAGAAGCCGATGCATCCGCGTCATTTGTCCCACTGCCCTGCTCATACGAGGAAAGGGCGGCCGAAGGTCCCATCATCACCTGACCAACTTAACTTAAGTTCAAGGTTCAAGGTTCATTTTCCCTTTCTTTCACTGAGTCGTCTTCACCTCCCTCTCTATCTCTGTCTCTCGTTCAAGGTTCATTCTCCCTTTCATTCACTCAGTCGTCTTCACCCCTCTCTCTCTCTCTCTCTCTCTCTCTCTCATGGCGTATTAGTAGTATACGCATGCGTTACGTCAAGGCCAGGGCCACGCACAACACATGGGATACGTGGGCGGCTTCACCCCTCCTTGCACGGCCCCACTCTTTTTCCCTCGTTTACTTATTTGTTTTTTCCTCACGCTTTACACACTCCCCCAAGCAACAAGTCGTGCCATTTATAATTATTTGACCTTTTCCCATCCTTCCCCCCCCCCCCCCCCCCTCTTATCTCCTTACAACTTCCTTATAAAACTATCATCATTAAATATTCACGCCTTATTTGACAGAGTTTTTAATTTTTTTAATCTAAACTTCTTTTTTCTTCTTCTTCATCATCGTCATCACCATCTTCTTCCGGTTCTTCTCCATTAAACTGTAGATAAATATAATAACGAATTAATATTTTAAAATGATCAAAATAAATCAATCTGATTAAAAATAAAATAAGATAAAATAAATTTTTATTTAAAAATAAATAAAATTATCTCTAAGTGAGATAATTTTAGAATTAGAATTCGATTGATCTTTATCACCTAAAATTTATCAGTTAAGATTTTCTACCCTATAAATAAAGATTCTTGCATAAGGTTTGTAATACACAAAAAATTATTGAGTATTTTATATTATGAATATTATTAGAGAAGAGTCAATATTTAGATTGTGACTTGAGTGCGCTTTTTATTCTGTGATTGTGTACATGACTTGAAAGTTCAAGAAAAATCGTGTTACAACAAGTTTAAAATATCTAAAATTTCTTCAAATAATTAGATATTTATCTTTATAATTTTTATAATTTATACATAGAATAACCAACACAACTTGTCACTTTCATCATAAGAGATGAGTTGCTAATGGAATGGGGGAGAGAGGAAAAGAAATAAAAATCTGTGCAACTATCAAACATCTTGTCTCTTAATTATATTTTCATGATTTTTGAAAACAAAAATTAAAAATAAAAATGTAACCATTTAGTCATCATCTAGCAAGTATTTAAATGGACTAACAATTTATTAGTCATTTTTTTATAACATAATTAGAAATACATAAAAGGCATATATAATACAACAAACTCCCTAATTCGAATCGAGAGAGAATAGTATTTTAGGTAATTTTTTATTGTTTATTGTTTCTCAAAAAAAGTTTAAGGCTTGTTTGTTTGTAAAGAATGTTTTTTGTCTTTCATCTTCAGTTTTCATATTTGTTTTTAAAAAAATAAAAAAGTGTTTATTTCTATTAAATATGAAACCAATTTAGATTTTAGAAAAAGAAAGAATGTGTGAGATATAGATATTAACAACAATGAATGAGGTAAATGGTTAACATGACAAAACGAAGATAAGAGTTACCATTCACTACAGGAAAATGGGGCATTGCCGGCGAATTTTTCCCGACGGTTTAAAGAAGTGTCGGGAATACACCAAAATCCCCAACGGTTTCAAAAACCGCCGGGGATAATCAACATCCCCGGCGGTTTTTATGAACCGCCGGTAATGAGTACACATCCCCGGCGGTTTTTATAAACCGCCGGTGATGTTGATTATCCCCGGCGATTTTTGAAACCGCCGGGGATATGATTTAATATAGCACCGCCAAAATTAACCCCTCCCTCGCGCCCCCGCCCAAATCTTCCTCTCATCCCCTTATCTTCTAAAATCCCCCCCTGCAAACCCTAGAACCCTTTCTCGCTCGGGCCTCGCCGTGTCTCTCTCGCTCGCTCACTCGCCCTCGTTCTTGCCGCTGAGTCGCTGCCTCTCTCTCCCTCGCCTTGCTCTCGCTCGCCCACTCTCAGTCGCGCGCTCTCGCCCTCGCTGCTCGCTCTTGCCCTCTTCGTCTCTGTCTCTGTCGCTCGCCCTCAATTGCTCTCGCCCTCGCTTGCTTTCGCCTTCGCCCTCAAAAAAGGTTAGCCTCGAAGCTTCTGCTTTGATTTGGATTGACGAACAGAGCCCCTGAATCTGTCCGTCAATCCAAATCCAAATCCCCTCAATTACTCACAATTGTTGTTTGCATATATCTGATATTTACTGATGTATGTGCTCTCAAATTTTAAAAAGGATTGGTGACTACCTTTCTCTGTTGATGGACAGCAACTATAGCTTAATATTTCATTACTTGCCCATGACTAGTATATAAAAATGTAAAATAAAAATACTTGAAATTAGATTAAAGATTGAATGCCCTGATCTTTGAGTAGTCCTTCCCATAAAAGATACCATTCGTTTTGGTTAATCAATCAATCAATGAAATGAAATGCTTAGCTGCTGCATTAGGAAGCAGAAAGAAAAATGTTGGTTCATATATATATCCAAATACTATTTGAATATATAAACACTAAACATTTTGACCATGTTGCATTTGGATTGAGAAATTTCAAATGACCATGTTTGATTCTGTCATTTTGAAATACTTGCATTTCAAATCCTGGATTTGGACCCAAATACAAATGCTTCCAACAATTATATAACCAAAAATGTATTTGGAATTTTTCAAATTCCAAATGATGAAGTCATGAACCTATCCATACGCAACCTTAAGGAAATACATGACAAATTTAGAAAACTAGGCCTTTTGTTGAACAAAGAAAACATTTATAGAATGATTCAAATTCAAAACAAAATATATTGTCAACTGAAAGTGACATGCACTTATTAACAGGACAAGCTTCTACAAAAAAAACTGACCACCTTGGTCACTTGCTTAGATTTCCACTTCTACTTGTATCTGAATTTTATGGTTTTATGCATTGAACTTATGTGCATTTAGGCATGCAAATTCATGGAATTTGAGCATGTGAATGTACATAAGTGATAGCATCAAGGAATTTGAGTGCATGAATGAATATAAGTTAGAGGGTGTTTGGCTAAGCTTAGAACTTCAAAGCTATAGATCAGCTTTTCTAAAAAGGTTACCTATTTTGGCTAGGCTCCAATAGCGAAAAGCTCTACCTAGCTTAAAAGCCTTTACACCAACGTTTGTAAAAAGTATGGGGGGACAACTTTTGGTTTTTGAATCTTGAAGGAAAAAAGCTGGTTTTGACCAAGACCATTAAATTTTGGATTTAGATGACATGGAAATATCATGTGATTGCTTATGTTAAGGATATCAAGAAAGATTATTTTTTGTGGATTTTCTTTATAAATGAATTAGATGAATGGTTATTTCCACGTATAATATGTTTTGAAAATTATTCTCATGCATGATTGAAAACTTGGTTTAAATGTAACATTCTTAGAAACTTGAAAAGATTGGAAGACATGGCCATTTTGCCTTTGTATGCATATGTAATCATACTAGGTTTGAAAACAGGGACCAAAAAGAAAAAACAGAGAGAGAGAGAGAGAGAGAGATCTCAAAGCTTGTACCCCCATATATACGACGTCGTGCTTCTTGGATCACCAAGATTTGTTGTTCTAATAATTTCATTTATCTATATTTTGAAGTGGCATGAATCATGAGTACTAGCTAGATACATGTATAACTCATAAATTAGGTACACTAATTACTTTCGAAAAAATTTAAACCCAAGTTACTATTAATTTTATAATATATAATATTCATTTATGTATAAATGTTTCCCAATTGGGGATGGATGACTTGTGGGGAAGGGGCAACAAACAAATGTGATATTACTAGCTAGCTAGCTAGTTAGTTCAAGAAGGGGTTACGTACGTATGTAGTCCTAAACTAGGCTGGCTTCCAGTACTAATAATTAAAAATAAAATTATGTAAAATATATTTATCATAACAAATCACTTTAATGTCTAATAAAGATTATTATTATTATATATCTAGAGTTTGAGTATTCTAGCACACATTAATTAAATACTAATAATTATAGCTAACTCTATGCTTAATTGGGAAAAAAGAAAAAAAGGGGGTGGTGAGAATGCTGATTTGTGAAATTGTTTTCAGAAACTTGAAAAGATTCATTGATGTTTTTAACAAGTGTTATAAGTTGTTTTGGGACCATGTGAAATCCCAGGGGTTACTCTAGCAACTAGAAATTAACTACAACTGAATTTTAGTTTCTCAACAAGAGGAGATGAGATTAGTATATTGGTATATGTCAATCACTCCAATGGGTATTTAGGGTGATAAACGAGACTGGTATATTGGGAAATACTAGGTTCCTTGGTACATTAATGGACCCAAGACTGTATTGCCTATTCAGATATTAATTGTGATATGTTAACAGATGGCACCTAAGAGGCAGACTCGTTGGCCAATTGGATCCATGTCACGTAGTACAGATTCACACCACAATGATTCACAATCAGTTTCATCCCATCATCCAACCCCAAACCCAGTCCCGTCACATCCCCAGCATCCTGAAGAGGACTTGATCCACTCACAATCCAATCCCCAAGACTCACATAATCAGCAAGGTAAATACCAAAAATTTATTCAATATGCATAAATTATTATTATTTTGTAATTCAATGTGAAAATATTGTGTTATTATGTTTTAGCAGGTACAAGCTCCATGTCATCTACTGCCAAGAAAGGAAGAGGAATATCAAGACAAATTTCAAAGTGGGGAAAGGAAAAGATTCATATTGAATTTGATGTTGAAGGACAACCAATTGGGGAGATGGCAATTAAGTTGGAAACCCAATTAGGTGTGATGGTAAGGAGTATTGCTCCCCTTACATTTATTGATTGGAGATCACCAGGGATGGAACCATATAAGGAGCGCATCTGGCAAGAGGTCTTGGTGAGTAAATAACGTCTCCGATTCTTATCTATTTGACCCTAAACTTTTATACTCTAACAAGTGTATCATTGCAGGATAACACTGATGTGCCCACAACATGGAGATCAATTTGCTTGCAACATGCTTCCAAGAAGTGGAGAGAGTACAAAGCCACCTTGAAGAGGCATTATGATTGCCATGAGACAGATGCAGCTCGTCTATCAAAAATACCGCCTGGGGTGGACCCGGAACAGTGGAAGGTTCTTGTGGAGTATTGGGGATGTGAGCAAACACAGGTATGTATGATTTATGTATGGTAGATATATCAAATGGATTCTCTATACCTAGTTCTAATATTATGTTACAAGTAGGAACGTAGTGCGACAAATCCTGCCAATCGAGATAAGCAAAAGATGGGTCACACCAGTGGTAGGCGATCACATCCTCAGGTTAGACACCAGGTAAGAATAGAATGGATATTACTTATATATATTTATTGATAATTTAATTAGTAATGCCTAAACTTTAAACATTTAATATATTTCATATCTTATATATGTTTTTAGATGACTATTGAAAGTGGAGATGAGCTAGATAGAATCAAGCTTTTTAAACAGACACACACCAAAAAGAGCGGAGAGATAGTAGACTCTACATCTTCATATATAATCGTATGTATTTCTAAAATTTGAAAGTTGTAGATATATTTTATTTCTTTTACTTGTCGATTTATGTAACTAACTTGTGAAATGTTTCTTGAGGAACAAATGGATGAAAGGTTGTCACAAATACCTGTTGATGAACAAACCCCAGATTCGCTAGAGGATGTCTTTACTCAAATACTAGGCAAAGATGGGCATGGCAGGGTACGGATGGGAGGACTTGGAACATGCCCAACTAAGGTAAGACAAAGACAACAGTATCAAGTGCCCCAAGAACAGTATGACCAAATGCGTGCGCAAATTACTGCCGAACTAGAAGAAAAATTTCAAGCTCAAATCCAAAGTCAAGTTCAAATGCAAGTTCATGCAATACTTGAGGCAATGGGACATACACCACCGGCTCGAGACAATACACCACAACCGAGACAGGTATGTCGTTCCATTAGTGCATTTTGTGATTTAAAATTACATGTTTACTATATATATTAACTAAATTATTTTGAAATATAGCCATCCTCATATGCTAGTGCTTCTGCCGCACATACAAGCACACCATCACCCGAAGATGAATGCGTTGGATTATCGACACCAGAATGCGGTCATCATTTAGAGGTAAAATTCCCTATTACCTTGTCCTGCTCCAAACCTTTTGCATGATTGTTTTCTAAGTTAAAACCTTGAGTAGTCGATGAAGTTGTAGTCTTTTTTTTCTTATTTTTATATTGCACAGGTTATAAGACAAGCGATTAGCAAAAGAGATAGAGAAGACTAAGAAAAACTTGGTGAACGACTCTTAGGTGTGAATATGGGTTATAAGGGCCTTAGAGATGATAAGGCCATAGATAGAAATGATTGGAAAGCTAGATTTTTTGTAGCTGACCCCACATAGTATGATTAAGACACACATTGTTGTTTTTAGATTACATACTTTAGGAGGAACAAGATGTCAATCAATGTTGTTTTCATGAGTAAGAGCGTGTTCCTGGATCAAACATTGGATATGCTTATGTTGAGTAGCCTTATACATAAATATATATAGGAAAATTCTGTATTTCTACCCACCCTAGCTAGCTATCTGTAATAATTAAGTTCTGTATTTCTACCCACCCTAGCTAGCTATCTCCAAGGTAGAACACGGCATTACACATTCTCTTGCCTGCTCATCTCTGTTTTCATGAGTTAGGCTGGGTAAGCTCATTGAAATAATTTAATTCTGAGAGAGGAAACAAAAAAGGAAAAGAAATAGAAATGTGATCCACATTCAACAACTTAGAATGCATCAGCTCTAAGAATAGAGATGTTTGTCTATGAGTTGCTATATGGTTTCACTGAACATACCTAATATAGAGTTGAGAATCATAGGCTAAAGGAAAAGTTTAAAAGGACTTCAAAGCCGGCAAAAATTTCATCTTTGGATTTGGAATCAGACACAACCTGCAACCATGATACTTCTACATTGAGGCCCCCCCCCCTCCTCCTCGTTCCCACCCAAAACCTAGAAAAAGTGAGGCTACTGTTGTGCCACTTAAATGAAATCTAACCATGTAGTTTAATGTATATGATATTCTTGTTATCTGTGGGACTATTGATGAATCAATACACACACGTGAAGAATAGAATGTGTTTCACACTAGTTCAGTCACAAGATCAATAATATTCCCATGGAATAAGAGTACTTGGTTAAACTATAGATCTATTGTTTAACCAATGCATGTTTAGGGTATGTATATTATATATGTTTGCTCCTGTTTGCGGTTGATTTTATTCTAATTTTCTTTTATTTTGGTGAATATTGATGGATTCCTTTTGTGTTTTTTGGCAACTAAGAAAAAATTTGATGGATTTCGAACTTGGGTTTCTGTGAATTTACCTTTACCTCTCTTGGGTTTGTGTTCTGTAGTTCAAATTGTAGCGGGCATTGTTTCAGTAACCTAGGAGTGTACTTTAACCCGACACTGTTGTAATGGGAACTTATGTTTTGCTTTATTGTACTTTCTTGCCATTTCTTAGAACTCTCTAGAATGATTGTTTGTGCAAGAACTCTGGATATGCTTGACATTAATTGCTGGAAGTAGTTTGGGGGCATCCGTATTTTGGCTGCCACTGTGAGGACAAACTAAGCATGTGCCAAAATTTTGGCTTGTAGGACCGGCACCAGTGTGAACTTTAAAAGTTCTGTTATTAATTGCTCGGCATATTGTTGTTTCCTTTTTATTTGGTAAGAAACCATGAGAACAGGATATAATAGAATATGCTTTTGTGGCTCTGTGATATAGATTTGAGATCTAGACTAATTACTAATTACTATTTACTATGTCAGATGCATTATCTTTTTATGCAATTTCATAGTTAATGTACATACTTATAGATCTATTGTTTTTCAATGCAGATTGAAAAAATATGATATGCAATTTTGGTTGAAGCAGCATGGTGGTAATCAAGGGTTATCTGAGGTCACTTGGATGTGTTTTAGTTTAGGGTTGATTTGTATGTGCAAAAATGATATTGTGTAATGAGATGAGACAAGATTGATCTTTTAAAATTGTAATGGTATTTAAATAGATTTATTATATACAATTATTATACGTATTGTGTGTAGTGGGTGGATCTTTTAAAATTGTTGGTAGTTTTTTGTTATACTGATTTTGATTGTATTTGATTAATGATATAGGTACAGGTTGTAAAAAAAAAATTTTTAGCTGGTGTGATTTGGTTTTCTGTGGCGGTTCACCTTTACCGGCGGTTTCAAAACCGCCGGTAATAAGATTATTACTGGCGGTTTCGGTAATGATATTATTACCGGCGGTTTTAAACCGCCGGAAATGTTTTTATTTTGCCAGCGGTTTAAAACCGTCGATAATAATATCATTACCGGCGGTTTTAAAACCGCCGAAAATTTTTTCGCTTTACCGGCGGAGTTGAGTAACCGCCGGGAATTCTTATTTTTACCGGCGGTTCAACAAAACTGTCGGTAAATTTTTTTTCCCGACGGTTGAAAACCGCCGGTAATATTTTCCGACGGACGTATTTCCGGCAGAATAAATTACCGCCGGTAAAAGTTTTACCGGCGATTTTTTTACTTTTTCCGGCGATTTTTTTACTTTTTCCGGCGGTTTTTTAACCGCCGAAAAAAATTAATTCTCTTGTAGTGATTGTTGCAACAGTAGAAGGAGATGTGATGGTGTTGGTTAAGTGACGAGGATAACAAGGAGAAAGGAAAAGGGCATTCGGGGTGCTTACCATCATTGTGGCAAGGATGAGAACAATAAGAGAAGGGGCAGTCGTGTTCGCCATCAGAGTGGGAAAGAAGAAGGGAAGTTGTGGTGGGTGGGTAGGTGGATGCATGCAAATTACACTAGGAAAAAATAGAAACGAAAGGAAAAAAATTGTCGTTAACATTATTCAAAGGGGTTCAAATTAGAAAAATAAATTTTCTCTAGATAATATTTTCAAGATGTTTTCTAAATTTTGTTGTTGTACTTTTGTACAATAGTTTTAATGATGAAAAATATATATTGGTTTAATCCCTAAGTCATGAGTTAAGTATGTAGTTTTCAATATATATCAATTTCAATATCAAGTTTCACTTTGTGAAAATGAAAACCCTGTTTTGACTAAGTCTGGAAGGTTAGCACTTTATAAGGAGAAGTATAAGATAATGTTTTCTTTTTAAAAAACCAACTCCCGATAATTTGATATCTAACATTTATTAGTGCTAAAACGATTTTTAATGAATTTTTCATTAAATAGAAAGTATATATTTTGGAGGTGGTATTATTGCTAAAACTTGAGTTTGTACTAAAACCCAAAATCTACTTTCTTATATATTTGGATTTTGATTTTCTAAGTATTTTTATTGAATCCAAATAGGGGGTACTTCGTTATTTACATTTATGTATTAAAGTAAATTAAGGTAAAATATAAATAAAAGTAAATATGAAAGAAATGTAAATAACCTGTGATGTATGCATGCTGTGGATTGTGCTTTCAAGCAAATGTTTCTGAAACTCTGTCATGTTTCTATGCATGTTTCGAAACCCTTTGAAATGGTTTTCAATGTTTTCAGTATATGCTATTTCGAAACATCTCTGCTATGCATGTGTTTTCAATTCAGGTTTTGAACCATGTTTCGAAACCTATATGTCTATGTTTCGAAACCTCATTTCCAGATAGGTATGTTTCGAAACCTATCATGTCATGTTTCGAAACCTCTGACATTCTGTCAGTAGATCATTTGAAAATCGAGATGCATGTTTGCTGCATTTTTGTATGCTTCTCACATCATTTTATTAATGCATTCTCCATGCTATGAGATTCAAATTTAAATTTGAATGTGAGTGCTTATAAAATATTCGAAGTGGGCATAAGACTTTGTCTCCCACTATTTGCTATCTCTAAGTGCTTTGTCCAATTGGAAGCTTATATGTTTCGAAATCTGTTGTCTATGTTTCGAAACCTATTATGTATGTTTCGAAACCTACTTTTCTGTCTTATCTCTAACGGCTATAAACAGCCAGATTTCTATCTCTTGGTATAAATAGTAGGTATTTGAAGACAAAAACAGATGGATAGAGATTGATTGAGAGACAACAAGCAAGAACAAATGAGCACACACTAGAGACACACACACAAGCACAAATGATCTAAATTCGTTTGACAAGCTTTCAAAGAGGATCCATTCATCCATTCCTAGATGTGCATTGTGATGTGAAAAAGGAGAAGTAAGTGCAAACAATGAGTATCATCCTCCAGCTCTCCTCGCCTCAAGATAAGAGGTTTGTACAACCATGTAGTAAGGTATTTATTTCTCTTTGGGTTGTAAACATAAAACGTTTATTATCTTGATTGTTGTAAGGTTTGAGTTTAGCCTAAAAACTCATTTGGTGTAAAGGTTTGAGTAGAGCCTAAAACTAATTGTGTCGAAGGTTCGAGTTTAGCCTTAAAACTCACCTGGTGTAAAGTTTGAGTTAAGCCTGTAAAAACTCACTTGGTGCTAGGTTTGAGTTGAGCCCGTAAAAACTCACATTGTAAGGTTTTGGGGTGAACCGTGGTAAAACCCTTGTTGTGATTGATCACTAGTAAAAGTGATTGGGATTGCAAATCCTTCAAGTGGGTAAGCTTGAAGGTAGTGGAGTATGCGAGTGCCGAACCACTATAAATCTTGTGTGCAAGTGTTCTTTAGCTTTCGTATTTCATTATTGCACACGTTTTTATATGTTTTGTTATCAAATACTAAAATAGTTTTCTTGAGCATAAACTTATACATATACATAGAAAACCTATCTTTAATATACAAACATCTTTGGTATACTCTTACATATATAAATCATCTTTTCCAAAGATTATTATTTTGAAATACAAGGTAAAGGATTTCGAATCAAGCAAAACAGTGAAGTAGATTTTGAAACATACATTTCATATTTCGAAACTTGTAAAACAGTGAGCTATATTTCGAAACATATATAATAGGTTTCGAAACCTATTTAACAGAAAGTCTTATTTCGAAACATATTTCATATATTTCAAAATATAGTGTTTTGCCATCCATCAAAGTTTTAAATTATTGAAAATTTACCTAATCCCAATTCACTCCCCTCTTGAGATATATTTGCCATCATTAAGAACCAACAAATTCTAGTACAACTTTAGAAAATGAAAAATTTTGTTTCCAATTCTGTAATTTAGAAAAAGAAATCGTTTTGAATAGAGTTTTCAATTCTCTCTCTCTATTTTCCAAAAAAACTACTATGATTTTTCACAAATAAACATAGCCTTATTTTCACAATTCAAACTTGCAACCCTTTGGTTCTCTCCGCATCGATTTACTCTAATAAGTCGTGACTTCCATCAAAAGAGATGAGCTCATGGTGAGGGATATTTATGAAGAGAAAGAAATAACGACAAAATGGAATTGTAGAAACTCATTGTATTTTGTTAGTTGTTTTTTTTTATTAAAAAACATATTTTAAAGAAATAATTAAATATTTATAACTCTTGATCTTTTTCAGCTATGGTTGAAAATTGAGGGCAAATAGAAAATGAGATATTTTAGTAAGGAAAATAATTGATTTAGCACGTGAAAGTGGAAACCACGTATAAATTAAGACTTCCTAATTTTTCTGTAAATTAATGGTAGAGCCGAGAGCCTAACATTATCGTACTGTAAAGCTTTTAGTCTTCTGTAATGAAGTTGACAGTGACATATTAAAGAAAAAGAAAACCAATTGATTTAGCTAGCTAGCGCGTAAAAGTAAAGCCGCGTACAAAGACTTGAAAAAAAAATTTATCCTCCAATTTGTCCACTGCCATCAACTTGTCTTGGAGAAGCAAATCTTGCATCCCTTATTGAAGCAAGAGGAGGAGGGAGGCATGCGTGACTCACACCTTCACTTCTTGAAGCCCCCCAATTTGCAGTAGAAATCAACTCTCGCTTTTATCCTTTATTTGACATTTAATCTCCAGAGATTCCATCATCTTTCAGGACTCATCATTATGAGACTTTCTCTCATCGCTCGTTCCCTGCAAGCCCTTTCGGTAGTCGGGGTGCCCCCCCCCCCCCCCCACTGCTTATTCCTTCGGGAAGCATTAAACTGCCCCTCTCGTCACGTCATCGATTTGCTCACAATTTCCTATTTTTATATATATTAGCTGTATCAACTATAGTTATAATTGGCACGAATGAATTTAATTAGTTTGAGGACATGCCTGACTATCATCAATTAAGTAACCCCACCCCTTTTTAAGACCTTTGTTTTAGCATGTATAGCATTACAAATACCTATATATATCTCATATAATTAAACTCGATATTTATTATATGGTCAATAACACTATAAATTAAGTCACATAAAATAATAAAGTGTGTCATATCTCCAAAAATCGATTTATCTCCACCACCACCGTTAACAACGCGGACTTTTTGATTATGTTTTACAGTTTGGTTGACTAAATTTATCAACTTGACGTAGTTTAGAGCCGAAAGTGACAAAGTTGGATTACCCACTGTAATTAATTAATACAGGGTGCCGCGGGCCTCTTAATATGCTCTTGTTAGTTGTTTCTTGTTGCTTTTAAGCCGCTTTGTGGAATTTTTTTAATTATATTTTTTAATTCATAGTACAAACTTAAAATAATTAAGAAATAAATTTTCACTGCTTCAAAACAATTGTTTGAAATTTTCCAGGATATCAAGCTCTTTAGAACTCTAAAAGTTTTATTTGTGTACCAAAATTATATAATATATATTTTTTGAATTTTTCTGATCAAGTTAAGACCCCTCAAAATTTGCCATTTCCAGTCCAGATTTCAGCTATTCTCTAGATACCCTTCCACTAATTTGTTGTTTACATTTGATTCATTAATTAAATGTTTTTGTTGGGTTAGTTTTTATTGTGCTTCTTGTTGTGGGGTAACCCCCAGAACAATCCTCCCCCCCCCCCCCCGTTCTCGAGATGCGTGTCCATAATTCTCAAAAAGCATACTCATGACTGAACGTTCGTTCAACAAGATATTGCCATTTAGAGCAAAGAGAAAGAGCCAAATATATATATATATATATATATAACTAACAAGAGAGAGAAAGGGCAAGGTAGCTGACCTTATAAAAGGGACTCGTCATGCCTATGAAAGCGCTTTTTGACCCCCAACTGACCTAACAGCCAAAGTCTTTCAAACGTCCTGAAGACTCTTCCAGGTCTCCCGAAGCCGAGACCCTCGAAGACCTTTCCGAGTCTTGAAGCCTCTTAACCTCCCAAAAACCCATCTAGGCTTGTGTCGCACCTCATTCCATGCCACAAGCTTAATATTACATAGGTATTTGCAGATGACCCCCTCAAGCATTTGCATAAGTATTCAGTCAAGTCTTTGGTGACCTTTCATGTTACTTGGAGGCCTCCCAAAGATCTTACCCCTTGTCGCCTCACAACGACCAGGCTAACCCATGAAGGCTCTCCTTCCTGTCGGGACCATTCCTAAGGAGGGGGATGAGGGTTTCTCAAGGCCCTCTAAGCATGCCTAACCTCGGGACCACCAGGTGCAATAGGGGAATTGTACTCCCTACATCCTCGTGCCATGTGTTAACTGCACGTCTCAATCACACCATCCTAGGAGTATAGTCTATATCTTTATATCTGTCTCGATCACATACATAAGGGTTCCACCTCCATTATACACTCATATACGTGAGCACATTGCATCATACTATATCTCTACTTTATCACGACCTATACTGACTTAGGTATCGGAGAACCTGTGGGGGAGAAACTCTCATAGGCCCCTTGATTGTCTTTTATTTTGCAGACCCTACTGCTCCTATGATGCTCCGCCCCTCAGCTCCCTTAGCTAGCTAGTTGAGCCCCCTGTTGTCCGTTTTCTCTGGTGGTGTCTAGCCTCTGCTTTCTTTCCTGGACTTTACTTTGGCTGTTCCTCAAGACAAATAAATGTAATTGTTGTAGTCGAGCAACAACAATTTGACACTATATGTGAAAATCGTACAAAAAGTTAACCTCCTTGGTAAGAAAGGTAAGGTCAATACACATCGGAGAATGGCTACAACCCAAAGAGACATTTGGGGAGATGGATTTCATGCTGGTCATAAACATAGGTGAAATGCACTAAATAACGTGAACAAAAACATATGTACTAAAAATTATAATGGACAGTGACGTGTGCATGTGCGATGCCTACTACTAAGTTTTATTTTCATGTTCTGCTCAAGGCAATACAGCATTGCTGAGAAAGTAAACTAAGGACCGAGCTCAAGCCATACTGGGGATCTAGTGCATGGTGCCCCTTTACTCAATTTAAGTCTCGCTTATCTCACGACCTATGATAGATAATTCTTCAAGTTTGTTAACCTTGATGTTGAGCCAACTTGCTTATATTAATTAAGTTTTGATGATTAACAAAAATATTTTTATGATATAAATGTTTTCTCTTACTCGTGCAAAAAGTAAATTTATTTTGAATTAATAGAGAATTACTTTTAGACATGTTTTCTTGTTTTAATTATTTATGTCTCAAAAGTTTATATTTGAATTTTCAAATTTTGAATTAAAAGAGAATTATTTTTAAATATGTTTTCTTGTACTTATACAAAAAGTAAATTTATTTTGAATTAAAGGAGATTGCTTTTAAACATACTTTATTGTTTTAATCATTTATGTCTCAAAAGTTTATATTTAAATTTTCAAATTTTGATTTCTCATACAAAAAGTAAATTTATTTTAAATTAAAGTTGAGACATGTTTTCTTATTGTTTGAGAAATCTTAAACATTTTTGAATTTCAAACTTCATATTAATCTTTTATTTAGTGGTTAAAATGCTTATAAATACCCCCTCAAACTCATTTTTTGAGTATCCAAGTACTTTCATTGTATATCCAAAGTACCCGAAAGCTCTCAAATGCTCTCAAGAAAAATATCCAAGCAATCCGAGACTCTCGAAGTATTATTGCACATTCACCGAAGAGCCACAAGGCAAGAGGAGAAAAGTTTTTCAAGTCTTCTACAACAAATCCAAATTTCTCCATTTGAGCTTATAAATTTATTTATTTATTTAAATATTATTGTCTTGTATAATTTGTTCTTAATTGTTTATTTGTGTCCAAGTGTGGATAAATTATTTGTAACATTTAAATTACCATTGTAAATTGTATCAGTTTCCTAGAACTATTAAAATCTAGGTGAATATAGTTTCCAAGGTAAGGTAGGAAGGAAACCTTAGTGCAGTGGTTACTTAGAATCCATTGTAATCTAGGTGTATATTTAGTTTTCAAGGTGAGCTAGTGTGGAAACTTTGGTGATTTTGATTTAGTGGAACCCCAAAGGTGGTTAGACTTTGGGATAGTGGATTAGGTATGTGTGGAAACACGGAACCACTATAAATTGTGATATGCCTCATATTATTTATTCTTGTTATATTTTGTGGCTTGCATTAATTATTAATCTCAAATATAATTTATTATATTTATCAAATATATATTCTTAAATAATTATTAATAAAAAATATTCATTGAAAGGAAGAAAATTTTAAACACTCAATTCACCCCATTCTTAAGTGGCCATACCTTAAGGGACCAACACTTGGCTTAAAAATATGTCTTGCGGTATAATTTTCGAAACTTACATATCAATGTGAGCGTTTGTGGTATAATAAATTTCTTATATGCATCTCACACTTTGGTTCTTGAGATGAACCCGCCTTCCCCTAATGCCATCACACTAGGGGGCTGGGTTTCTCTTTGTGTGTAGATTATGCAGTAGTCTGTGCAAAACACGAGTAATCAAGAATCACTCACATGTTTTGGTGCGCATCTCATTCTTATACCTAGAAAACAAACAATTCCCCACATACTTGAAATTAGAAAGGCAACCGTCTACTTGTACACTAGTTTGAGGTATCGCTATCTTGTTTCATACCTCGTGCTATTTACTGTCATCCTTGAATATACCAATTGTGTAAACATACATTTATGTTGCACCCTAAAGATATGTGTAGTCAACCCGACAATTTGTAAGCTCGAAAATCGATACATAGGCAACAGGTGAAGAATTCAACTCTTACACACCACGCTAGGGTGTGTAATGGAAACTACTGCACTTTCTCGAGGATGACCATTTCTTAAAGAAATTTTATGGGTTCTAATGTCCTTCCTCCCATATTCGGTGAGGGTATGTGCTAGATGAACAAATTCCTAGTTCCTTAACAGTGATTAAGCTGAGGAATAGTGGTGATTGAAGGGAAATGAGGGCTTAAAGCCAAAAACCAACTACGAGTGGATCTTTGCAAGGATCTACGGGTTTTAAAAATGTTATTGTTGTGCCATGAAAAATCGAACGAAAAAAAATGAAAATATGAAGGGTCATGGTTGGAAGATAGTTGCGAGAACCAACCTCGCAGCAAGGTGTTGGCCGCTAGGGCAAGCCTCGCGGTAAGTTGCTAGCCGTAAGGGCTAGCCTCGCGGTAGGGGCTAGCTGCGAGGGCCAGCTCGAGGCAGCCTTGCCGTGAGTTGCCTCACAGCAGGGTCTGGCCTACCTCGTGGTAAGTGCCTACCTCTCGATGAAACTTAAGTCCCACTCAACAATTGCCACGTGTCAGCACCAACCATCCTTGAGAATTGTGCCCTATAAATACCCAACTACAAGACAGTGGAAGGGACTTTCGATTTCAATAAAATCTCAACACATTGACTGTATTTTCATGATTTTCGAGAATAGTTATCTACATTCGGTACTGACTTAGGCATCAGAGGGTCGTCGCGGGCGAGGATTCCCACGAGCCTTCTAATCTATTTCTAAGTTTCAATAAGGTAAAACCTTGCGATGAGACCTTGTGGCAAAGGCAAAACCTTACGGCGGGACCTTGTGGTGAAATTAAAGCCTTGCGACAAGACCTTGTGGAGAAGGAGCTTGTGGCGAAGACCTTATGACGAAGGAAGATTTTCGTGGAAAAGGAACGTGCAACGAAATCCTTACGGCGGGTATCCTTACTGCAAACGCCTTTGAGGCGACTTCTCTTACGGCAACCTAACTTCACCCGACACCAAGCTCGAGTGGACCCCACATCATAAATTTTAATTGTTGTATTTTTGGCAACAACACTTTTCAAAACCAAAAGAAACAACAGAGCAACGCAATACGGAAGCAAAAATAATCCTTGCAAGACTTGATATATTTCATCCATATGCTACAAATGAAAAACCATGCCATAGGCGATTTTTTGATATACCTTTTTAGATAGATCTGTTATCGATTGTTCAATCTCCCTCATGCAAGCTGCTGTTTCGGGTGACTAGCCCGCCTTCTCACTTATGAATGACCTAGTCAATTCATGCCCGAGATGTGATGTGTGATTTATGCATAATTAATTCTGGTAAGTGTACCCTAGTCAAATATGCATATAGTGATGAAACAGTAGTCGGGAAACTATGACAATAGAATTTGTAGTGTAGGAAAGCTGGAGACGAGGCAGAGCGAGGTAGACAGCTGGCAGGAGTTTGTTGGTGGAAATGGGCATTGGGAGCTTCGGTTTGCGATATCTTGGCCAGGGTCGCAGTTGGTCTTTTGAGGGCACCTTTGGTATCACTCGGGATTGGCCTACTATGTGCTTGGGGCCTATCTGCACTTATAAGAACAAGTTAGAAGGCACGCGGGAATTCCTCACCTGCATTTACCCTCCGATACTTAAGTCAGTACTGATAAGAAATAAGAGCAATAAACAAGTAAAGCATGCTATCATTGAATATAGAACAGTTGTACCTTTTCGGTCAAAGAGGGTT
Organism: Diospyros lotus; assembly: GCF_014633365.1. NCBI lineage: Eukaryota > Viridiplantae > Streptophyta > Magnoliopsida > Ericales > Ebenaceae > Diospyros > Diospyros lotus. Next base: position 24,280,113 of record NC_068349.1, on the reverse strand, counting down.
GATCCCGATATTGTTACAGGGAACCGGGGATGTACCTGTACGTTAGTAGCACTCGGACGAGTTTAAAAGGAATCCCTCCCAGAGAGTTGGACAGCTTAGAGGGTCGTTCGGGAGAAGTGAGCCTCACGGCTGGTTACCGAAGCAGGGTCTCGACCCCTAAAGGACCTGCCCGGGCATAAGTTTGGGTTGGGCAAAGATGTTGTTAGATGTTGCCCACTTAATCATACATACCGCCCATGGGAGACTATTGTGGCACGTGGCCTAATGCCGTATATGACCTACCGAGTAACATTTCTTGAGCTCCTGTGTGCACACATATGACACATGTGTTTGTTTTGCAAATGTCTAGCATAGGGGATTATAACGGAAGGCCATGAGGATACTAAGTCATTGGGTGGGTCCAACTAAGCATATGGAAGACCCATTATCTCATATGGGCTCATTAGAATACTTAGCCCATGCTCACATGTACATAGACTCTCTGGTCTTCCCATTGGCACACATACACACATATACATATACATACTTTGCACACAGAGAGTCCATGCAAGCATACATGCCATACGCATATAAATATATGCCATATGTTATATATATATATATTCCTCCATCTGGCTGCTACTATATATCAACATGCATACATGTATTACATACATATATATATGTTAATTGTAGGGGAGAAGAACACACACAGAGAGAGAGGGGGTTGGAAGCAGGTCTTCTCGGAAGATCTTGGAGAGTACCTTTCTGAGAGACCTCGGGAAGATGCTTCCTTAGAGACCTATCGGGAATAATCCTCCCTGAGAGTAGCAGGCCACCGCCGAGAGACGGCTTCCCGAAAGGGACGATGCCCTTGCCGATTGAGTGCTTGCCTTGTTGAGAGAAAAGACATGGCCGAGAGATCAACCACTAACTGGGGCCTCGTCGCAATGGAGATCAAATTGCTGCCAAGAGAGAGGGAGATGCAGAAAGGAGTTGTGGAGGGAGAGATGTGACCATGGTCGAGAGGCCCGCCACCGTCACTGCCACCGAGAAGACTGCAGCCCTTTCCAAGAGGGCTACTGCTATCGAAAGAGAAGGCCTACCTTCCCGAGAAAAGCTGCCGAGAGGGAAGGCTCTCCAAGAGAGCCTTTTTCTTGCTGAGAGGAAGGAAGAATCCTTTCCGAGAGAGAAAATCTCTCTCAGAGAGACCTTGGCAGAGAGCCCCAGCTGCCCAAGGAAGAAGATCCCTTTTGCCTATTTTGACTTTCCTTTTTATATCCATCATTGCCTTGGACCATTTTGCTTCTCAAGCCTTGCCTATTTACCTTTTTGCCATTATCAATGGTTCTTTGGCTATTTGCTCATGGATTCTTCATGGGAAACACGTCCCGGCTTGGTACCACTTTTGGGATTCGCCCGCCTAGGCCTATTGACCAAAATACCCCTAGGTGTCTAATAATCGAAATACCCTAAGTGGACGCTCATGAATTCTATGGCACAACAGAAACGAATGTTGATCCCACAAGGATTAGATCATAATACCAAAACAATTTTAATTTAATCTAAGTTGAACAAATTAATTAATCAAATGAATAAAAAGAAAAATAAATGAAAAATTGAATTCTTTATAAGAAAAACTAATTAATGAATGCACTAGGGTTTAGATTTCATTTAATCTAGATTATGTAATTATCTATTGAACTCAATTCAAAATAAAAAATACCATTATAGTATTTTATAATTATTTGCATGTGATGATGAATTTTTCTCAATTAATTAATAAACTTTTTCAAGTCATATTAATATTTTATTAATTCAATTTTACCGTCAAATTTCTGGACAGATGTCAAAAGAACAAATAAGCATTAAGTTCTTTGAAAACCTCTAATCTCGGAAGGAGATTTGATTCACTAAGTTTTCTCGATTCCCACACATGAGTTAATCATCTCTCAATATCATAATAAGCATGTGATTTGTATTCTCTATGGATCTAATTTATAACAATCTTTTAGTCAGTTATGTATAAATCATTAAATTATTAAAAAGTGGCTAATATTTTAAAGTATTAAGTATAACAATATAAATTTTTCATATAATTAATAATTAAGTTTTGAATCAAATTAAACAAGTAATAACATAATCTCAAGATTAAAATTTATCTAAACCCTAATTAAAATAATTTAACTAGACATAATTAAAATAAAAATAAAAATTAAAAGTCGGATGGAGAAACGAGGATGCTCCCTGTCCATGTCCAGATCTAGAACAGATCTGGGTCACACGATCGATCGCGTACGCTTGCCCGCGTACGCCGTGCTTGCGACTGCTTCTCCTTGAGCGATTAATCTTTGCTGTGTGCCTGCTTCCTCCTCTCCGCCACTTCACTGCTTCCTTCTTCCAATTTGCTTCAATTAATTTCTGCCGCAAATCTTCAATTCCTGCGGCCACTTCCTTCCCCTGTTAATGTCCTCTCCTTTTATTATAATATAACCTTTATTATAATATAATAATATATATAGATATGTGCCATGCGTCCTACCCTAAGACGTCCTCCAATTCAACTTCCTGCCACCAATTATAATATTATATATATATATATATATGTAAAGCATGCGTTCTCCTCCGTGGGGACTTCAATTCAAATGTTCCTACTTTCAATATAATATATATATATATATATTTGGTTACTTACTTCTAATTCAATTGCAATTTTTCCTGGGTGAATTCCTCCTCTAATTAATTATTAATTTTAACAATAACATTATCAATTAACATATAATATCATTTTTTACTCAAATCTTCGAATTAAAATCCTTTGTTAGATTCTTATAAAAAAAAGTTATAAAATCTATATAAACACACATTTTAAGTAAGAATAATAGCATAAGGCTAATATAAAAATTAGATAAAAATATGTATATAATTAAACCCTATCAAATACACACTTAACCTTTTGCTTGTCCTCAAGAAAAATTAAAAAATAAATATTTCATTTTCATGCTAAGCCAAAATCAAGAAATCCAACAACATATTAATGCATAATTAATTTCGAAATTGTTTTGCCCTTCATATTATTATATCAATACTAAATCCAAAAGAATTAATCGTGCCAAATCATCACTTTTGATGCCATCCATATTGATGAGGGAAATGCTCTCAGGTTTATAATTACTCCTATAACTCGAGAATACAACCAGTAATAGCAAAGACACGTATTCGTCAGGGAGTCAATCCAAGGTCGCCATCCAGCCTAAGTCTGGAAGGGACACGTGGTAGATACGTCTCAACAAACCGATTAGCGTTTTTCTCAACGAAGATTTCCCAGATTCCTCAGTCTTAATCATCGTTCCGAAGATCATGGAGGTGGGGATTATCCCAAACCCCTTGGAAAACGATTACCATATTCATACCATCAAGATTATGGCTCCGCAAAGGATGGGATCCAAATCTTGAGGGTTCGAAAAGGGAATTCTTATCTTGGTAAGAGGATAAAAAAAGCCAACCAAGATGAGTAAAAGGATCTTCTCTTTTTCCTTAAGTTTTCAACTACAGACTTTAGCTTTGATAACCTAGTGAACTGACTTGAATGTTGGAGGGATCACAGGGGAGCGAGTCCCCGACTTCATTTTGTAGGTACCAGGTCCGAGATAGAAGAGGGTGATTAGCTTCGCATCATCATTTAGTGCCTACCGTGGGGCCGAGGTGTTTTCTTTCTCTCTCCCTTGCCCCCAAACCAAGTCGAAACAATTCTCCGTGGAGTTAGCATGGGAGAGACTGTATCCTGGATAATCCTCCTCCTTCTTCGAATCGTATTGCACTTTTGGAGAATTAGGTTCAGCATCTAACGGAGCTGCTCACTGGTTTCCTAGATCAACAACACCAACAGCAAACCCACTACTCTCAAATGGGGGGAAGGCATGAACCCTCTCTGGGAGAAGATCTTTCCAGCGTGAGGCGGAGCCTTGAGGAAGGGGACAGGTGTAACACCCGGTGTTACCGGTGTTAAGAGAATAAGAAAGGAAGTAGGAAAACTTTCAAAAATACCCTTGAGGAGGTGATGAATCCTTGAGATTGAGGGTGCCCTATGAGAGGGGTATTTTAGTAATTTGGATAATAAAGTCCAATAAAGGGTATTTTGATAAATTGGTAATAATTCCTATGTGGAATTAGGTGAATAAGTGAATTAAATCCCAATTTTGTATTTATGTGGAGATATGGGATTAATAATTCATGAAAGGGTATTTTGGTAATTTGGAGTGATTCCATAGAGGAAATTAATTATGGAAAATAGGAAAAATGGAGAATATGAAATTATTGGAGAAAATAATTATTTTTCCCTAAATTGGTGAACAAATGTGGTAATGCCACATGAATGGAGGAGATTAGAACTTGGAAGCCAAGGTTAGTGTCTTGTAATGACACTTGGCATTTTGTGGTCTAAGTTAAATGGAGAGATTAAATTAAATGCTAAAAGAAATTCTAATTAGTCTTTCAAGCATTTAATGTAGAGTATGATTATGGAGAATTAAATAAATCCAAAGGAAAATGGGAAATTAGTCTCCCATTAATGATGGAAAATTGTGGGATTTATTAAATGGGAAATAAATGTTTTATGTCTCTCAAATGTGATGGGTTGAAAATAGTCTCATTTAAGTAAATGAGAAATAAATGAAAAAATTCAAGAATCCAATGGATGAGATCAATTCTTGAAAAGAGAATGAATCCAAAGGTAGGGATTTAAAAAGAAGAAATGGCATGGATTGCCAAATATTAAGAGATGAGTGGTTGAGATTAAAGCTTTCAAAAGCACTTGGATTGTGCTTTTAATTGAAGGTTGAGATCGTCTCTTGAAAAGTGAATAAAAATCCAATGGATGAGATTAATCAAGACAAAGGCACATGGATTGTGTTTTCTTGTGTGGTTGGGATTTTCTCTCAAAAAGCAAATGGAAATAAAGGGCTAAGATGAAGTCTTGAAATTGAGATTTCAAAACAAAGAGTAGTATATAAAGGGAAAGAGAGCAATTGTCTCAAATTTTGCCATTCAAAGAGAGAAAGAAACTAAGAGAATGGAAGAAGCCTTCCAAGGAGAAGAAAGAAGAAGAAAAGAAAGAAAGGGAAAGAAGATTATCAAGAAGGTAAGTATTCTTTCTTTTGGGTAGTGTAAAATCTTGTTATTTGTCTTGATGGGGGACTTAGTTTCTTTATATTTTGTTTCAAGGGATCTCTTTAGGAGAAGTGTTGGAAGGAAGCTAGTGAGAGTTTAAAGCTTCAAAGAGAAGAATGAGGTAAGGGATGACCCCATGGGAGGGTGGCTTTGCAATGGGTTGTAAGTATGTTTTATAAATGTATATGTTGCATTTGGCATGTTCTTTTATGTTCACGAGACTTATGGCCATGGGTTAGTCTGGGAACATGGTTGAAATGGTGGGTTGATTGCCTCTAACCTTGGAGGGTTGTGAGGGCAAAGAAGCCTAGGCACACTTGCATGCATTTGGCATCATATAAACTTGTTATGTTCATATTTATTTTGCATTGCACCCTTATTGAGCTTAATAGCTTATGAGATTTTTATCCTCACATATAGGTTGTGGAAGCATAGGAAAAATCAATACAAGGTGGAATGCCATGTGGAGGCATGGAAATGAAGATTCAAGTGTGTTGTATGGCTTAGGGTAGCCTATTTTGTGGCATTTGATTTATGTAATGTAATGTATTTGGTTGGTAATGGCTTGCTTAAGCCTAAGGTTGTGGGTATATTTCATTTTTGTAGTGTTTGATTTAAATTAGAAATGAGATATTGCCTTATGGTATGTAAAAGCCTAAGTTGAGTGAAGGTCTCATTTTGGTGTGTGTTGTGAGAAGCACCAAGGAGTTAAATCATATGATTTTGTTGGAAAAAAAATAGGGTGCGTTTGATGTATGTTATGGAAGCATCAAGAGCATGGTTTAAGCCTTAATCTTGGAGAAAAAAGAGGTTAAAATGGAAGGAAAGTGAAGTTTATTTATTTAATTTGAATTATGGAAAGTTTGGGTTAGGAAGGCCCAAGAAAAAAAAAAAAAATTTGAAGTTGCAGCAGGTGGCAGCAGCCCCCGCGCGCGGGCGGCCGCGGCCAGCCCGCACAGCAGCGCCCAGAGAGGTCCCAGGGGTGCCAGCGGGCCCCATCAGCCAAATTTTTTAAAATTTGGAATTTTAGGGAATTAAGGGGCAATTCTAAATTGATTTTGGGCCCCGGAGGAAATTTCAAAATAAAGGGATTTTTGGGCATTTTGGAGAATAATGCCAAAATTTTGGAAAATTAAAAATTATGAGTTTTTCCTCCAAATTTGGTAATCAATCAATGGATTGATTTTAATGGTGATTTATGGAGCCCAAAAAAATTCTTGGTCGGAAAAAGAATTTAAAATAATTGAGAAAATGGTGATTGGGCGTCTGAATGAGATTTTCTTTATAGCCAATGTAGTGTGGTTAAAACCCAATTCTACTAGTGAATCCTGGGGTTTAGGGAAGGGAAGGACGAGCCTAGTTTCCACCTAGGGCATTGTTAGTGTAGGTGCTCTAGACCCAATCAGATTGGGCATGTTGTACACTGACAATTGTAATCATGTTATTATTTGAATAAGGAGTTATTCAAATTCACAAGAAGTCATTCTATTAGTTTCTTGTTATTATTGTAATAACCGAATGAAACTAGATAGAAGTCCATATGATGTATACTGTGAATAATCTATAAAGATGTGAGATGATGCATCACAGTTTATAGACATCATTAAACGTCCCAAGTCGTAGCAATGTCAAGAATGGATATTGACAATTGCAGTAAGACTTGTATGTGCTATGTTTTTGCTATGTGATAGCAATGGGGGTCTCACACCCATAGGCATGGGGATGCCTAGACAAGTACATAGGTGACCAATGTTGGAGAACGTGTCACTGGACATGACTCGCCATGAGAATCTATTTTGGTTAAATGTTGATGGAATTCTCATACGAGATGGGTGTAACTAATCCTTGGACCTGAGGTTGTCACGGTCATCTCATAAGAAGACCGGTATGCTTTGACATCGTTTCGATGGGCCTATACAAAGGCTGCACGTGGGCGATCGTTGGGTATATCATGAGGCTTATGGAGATGGGTGCATAGCCAAGATGGGACTCGTCTATCCCTTGATAGAGGATGATGTATCTAAGGCGCATTCGGTGGATATTCACTTTAAATCCATGGCCATGGTGAAAGAGATCAATAAGGAGTTATTGATTCACTTTCTATTAAGTGAAGATATCCGAAAGACCGAAGAAAACTCATGTGATCATTATCAAGCAACACATCGCCATACTTGAGATCACATAAGATGCATTGACGAGAGGATCGTATTACACGGTAACCATGCTCGTGAAAGGTTATTTGCGGATTATGAATCCTTCTGAATAATTGGGTAGGCATGACGCCTTGCTAGAGGCCAATCCTGTCTTATGTGTTCGTACCGACACATTGCCAACATATTCGGAAGCCTAATGAGTCATACGCAATAGGCACGGTCCCTGGCTTAAACCAGGAGAGTGGACGTATGGTTAAGTGGGACACTTCGGCAAGAAGTTGTGCCGTCGTAGGTTCTCACGGAAAAAGAACAGATAGACGTAATGACGTCGATATGACGAGGAGTCGTCGTAACGGAAAGAGTTTCCTAAAAATGGCATTTGATTAAATTAGGAAGGAGTTTCTAATTTAATGATTTTCTATTTGTTGGAGTGGCAAATAGGAAATAAAATATTTTTGGGCTTAAGTTAATATTTGGACTAAATTAGATTTGGGCCAAATATTAAATTAAATATTATATTTGGACTAAATTGGATTTGGGCCAAATATTAAAATAAATATTATATTTGGACTAAATTAGATTTGGGCCAAATATTAAATATTATATTTGGACCAAATTAGATTTGGGCCAAATATAAAATAAAATATATTTGGGCTTGAATTAGATTTGGGTCATAATATTTTATTTAACCTATAAAAGGATTGGGCCATTTAATTATATTTCTAGTTGGACTAGAATAAGCCCACTTATGATTCTAATTAAATTAGAATTAATGGGCTAGCCCAATCCATTAGGGTTTTAGAAACCCTAGGATATTTCATTATAAATATCCTGTTATAGGTTGCCCATTATAGTGGTGATTTTTGGTGTCGTTTTTCAAGAGTTGAAAAACGCATTGCCGTTCACTCTTCCCCGTTTCTTTTGGCATCGATTTGAAACGTGGGTGTTCTTTTACCGTCCATACACAAGCCGCGCAAAGGAGAAGGAGCTAGCACTCCTATTCCGCTCTCCTTGCCAACGGACGCGTGCCGCGTATCACGAGTTAGAGGCCGGACGCTTGGACGGCTTGAATCCGCGAACGACTCGATAATCTAAAGGTTAGATTTATTTATTTGTTTGTGAATGATTTGATTTCGACATTGATCCAATCGCCGGGATCGGGGTAAGGTTCAAAATTTTTGAACTACGCTGCTTGCCCCGTAGCGATCTTGCTTTACTTTCAGTGGTATCAGAGCCATCGTCGAAATATTTCAATTCCTTACGTGCGGATTCGATTATGTTGTTATTTGTGAAATAATTAAATGATTGTTGCGTTTGTATTTTTGGATTGCAAAACGTTTTTGGGTGAAGGGCAAAAGATCGTGTATGACACGAAAAAGGGTGAAACGGGGTTCGGGGTGCATACGGATGCACCGAGGCGTCGAAAGACGCGGCCGAGCGAGGCCCCCGCGCGCTGGGCACGGCCTGGGGCGGCCTGGGCGCGCGCAGGGCCCGGCCAGGCGCGGCCCTGCGCGCTGGGGTGCGGCCGCGCGCGCGCAAGGCGGCCCCAAGCGCGGCCGCGCGCGCGCGCAGGCGCCGCAAGCGGCCCGCGCGCGGGCGCGACCCGCGACCCGCGGGTGCGACCCGCGAGCGGCGCGCGGCCCGCGGGTGTGACTCGCGACCCGCGCGCCCGCGGACGACCCGCGCGCGGCCCGCGGGTGCGACCCGCGACCCGCGAGTGGCCGCGGGTGCGACCCGCGACCATTGCGCGCCCGCGCGCGGCCCCAGTGGCCCGCGCTTGCCGCCCCGCGGCCCTTGCCGCGCGCCCATGCGCGGCCGCGCGCGCCAGGCGCGGCCCATGCGCGCCCAGCGCGCGCTAGCCGCGGCCCATGCGCGCCCAACGCGCGCCAGCCGCGGCCTTTGGCCCTGTTTGGGCTGGCAGCATGTGTGACATGCTGCCCAGCCACCTCCCAGCCCCTCCCGCTCCCTCAGGCTTCGGTTTGACCGTTCCCGGGGGTCCTCGTGAAGCACCCGGGCCGACCCTTCGGTGGCCCAGTGCGTTCCGTTCTCTTTGGTGGGGCCCAGCCAAATTGTTTGGCTAATTTTATTATTTTTTTCGATCCATGAGTGTATGACACTAATGGGCCATGATTTAAAATGGGTCAGGGCTATTAATTGGGTTATTTATTAATTATTGGGCTGCTAATGTATGTTTGACATACATTGGTTGATCCAAGGCCTGTTGAGCCTTGTTAGTTAGACTAATGGATGGAGCCTAAGCCTAACACAATTAAAACAATTTTGTTTTTCCAAAATTATACAAATTTTCAATTTATTGAAAGCGTTTCATTAAGATTGAAATAGATGCGACAATTAATTAACATAATCTAAATGAATCAATTAGATTGATTGCATGGGTGTATGGTATGGATCGAGTCGACCATTTATTTTATGTTGGGAATGAATGCTTGTAAATTTGATTTTTGAAATAGGGCCTGCGTGTCCTGCCTCTCTTATACTCTGATGTACATTCTCTTCTCATCTCACTCCCCCCGAATGTAACTCGGGGTTTCTGATTCTATGTAATGTATGTAAAATAGAATAAAGTAGTGATAGTTGTAGTTTGTATGAAGAGCAAGAGATGGAGCCAAATTGAAGACAAGATTCGAAGACCAATGAAGGCTTGAAGAATGTGCTTATGAAGCAAGATGTGATTCTTCACCTAGGTTTGACCCGCTAGCTTCCCTTCTATGGCTCGAGGGGACTAGCCGTAGTTATCCATACCATACACCGGTTTGAGTCGTTTATTATGCATTATTAATTTGATCAATTGCATGTGATGAGACCTAAATAAATAAATAATAAATCCCTCATTAATATTAAGCCAACTTGCCTTCCATCATTATGAAGCATTAGGTTTCTAGCTGGCACTTGATTTGTTGAGTCACTCAAGGTCATGTGTCACCTATGATTCCTATGCTTCATGGGCCATGAGATGTCCCTGAATGATGGGTCCGACTTAACTAGAAAAGTGGGGTTTGTTGAGTCACTCAAGGCCTTACTGAGTATAGAGGCAAAGATTGGGAGTCACGTAAGATGTGCTTGACAAGGAGTTGTCAACCCAATGAATCTAGGAGTTGCATGGAGATGCAATTGGTAGCAAGTACCTACCTAATCGATCCTAGCATAATTTGTTGAGTCACTCAAGGTTGTGCGAGGGGAGATGGGATCCTAGCCTGCTAGGAAATCTTCCAACAGGATTTCCCGAGTTATGTCTTGAGGGTGGCAAACTCGTAGAAAATAGTGGGAGCAATCATAAAATGTTACTTCTTGCAATTTATGATTTCGTAATTCAATATGATTATAATAATATCTCTATTCAGTTGTTGATCCAGAATGTCTGGAAACATGTCGATAAGATCGATACTCGAGGGCAATAATACCTTCAACGGACTAATTTCTATGACTGGGAGATCATCTCGAGGATAGTCCTCATGTGTGATAAGATTCTTTATGCGATAAAGAGCTATCTTTTTACGAAGCCACCAGTTAAAGAAATAATAGCACATTAGGCCTGGACGATGCACATGGGTGATATGATCATCGCTTGATATATCGTTTTGGCTGCCATGACCCCGAAACATAGGTCGCCACATAAGAGTTATGATACCTATGAGATCATGGCTAGGCTCAAGGATCATCTGTTGAGAAGCATGTCATGGAGATGATATGTTTTATCAATAGGTTGCTAGAGCTAAACTTGGGTATGGATGCCGAAACTTACCCTAGATTTGGTGCTACAGTCCCTCCTTAACGGCTATGGAAAAGACTCTTGGAGAGTGGTTATCCATACTTAGGGAGACCAAGCCTAAAATTGATTATAGGCCAAGAGAAGTGTTCTCTTAGTTGAAAGGCCCAAGGCGCACAAGGGCAAGCCCAAGAGTACGAAAGCCAAAAAGGAAGAAGAGTTCTTCCATAGCGCAATCTGGAAGAGTCCAGAAGACTAAAACCCAAAAGGCAAAAAGGATGCAATCTATCTCCACTGTGATAAATCGAGAAGTGCAGAGTAAGAAGAGTTCTACTCAAGGCACTTCAGGTATTTATGTTATTGGAATTAATCTATTTACTTCTGATCAGTCCACATGAGTATTAGATACTGGATCTAATGCTCATACTTACACCTTTGTGTATGGGCTTAGGAGTACGAGGAGATTAATAATAGGAGAAGTGTACCTACACGTGGTAAATGGATCAAAAGTTGTTCCATTAGTTGTAGGGACCTATTTATTGACATTATCCACATGGCTTGTGTTAGATTTACATAACTGTTACTTTATTCCTAGTTTGACTAGGAATATTATTTCTATTTCTTGTTTGGACAAAGATGGATTTTCATTTTTATTTAAGAACAATAGTTGTTCATTTTATAAAAATGAGTTGTTTTATGGTAAAGCAACAATATGTAACGGTTTGTATATTCTTGATGTTGATACTCCTATTAATAACATAAATATTAAGCGACTGAAATCAGGTGATTTAAATAGCACTTATTTATGGCATTGTCGCCTTGGCCATATAAATGAGACTCGCATATCCAATTTGTATAAAAATGGATACCTTAGCACATTTGATTATGAATCATATGGTGCTTGCGAATCTTGTTTACTTGGTAAGATGACTAAATCTCCTTTTAAAGGAAAGGGAGAGAGGGCCACAGAAGTGCTAGAGCTTGTGCACACTGATGTGTGTGGGCCTATGTCCACCCAGACTCGAGGTGGGTATGTCTACTTCATAACCTTTACTGATGATAGATCACGTTTTGGTTATGTGTATCTCATGAAACACAAATCAGAAGCTTTTGAAAAGTTCAAGGAATTCAGATTTGAAGTAGAGAAACAAACTGAGAAAAGTATCAAAGTACTTCGATCAGATCGAGGTGGTGAATACTTGAACAGTGAGTTTCTAAATCATCTGAAGCAGAATGGGATTCTCTTACAATGGACTCCACTTGGAACACCAGTGATGAACGGTGTGTCTAAGAGAGGAATAGGACCTTGTTGGACATGGTCTGGTCCATGATGAGTCGCGCTGAACTCCCTATTTCATTTTGGGGATACGCATTCCTCACCGCGATCTTTGTTTTGAACAGGGTCCCAAGTAAATCAGTTACTCAGACTCCATATAAGATATGGAAAGGAAAGAAGCCAAATCCTTCTTTCCTTAAGATTTGGGGTTGTCAAATTTGTGTTAAACATGTTGACAGTAATAAGCTACAACCCAAATCGACGAGATATCTGTTTGTGGGATATCCAAATGGACATTACTTTTACCACCCATGTGAACAAAAGGTGTTTTGTTGCCAAGCATGTGGTATTCCTTGAGAAGGAATTCTTAGATGCTGTGGCTAGTGGGAGGAATGTTAAGCTCGAAGAGATTCGAGACGAACCACAAACAAATATTTCCCTCCAGGAACCTGAGAAAGATCAGACACAAGATATTGTGTCAACTCCCCAACCTTCTACACAAGAACCTCATAGGTCAATGAGGGTTCGTCGCGAGCAAGAGAGATATGGATTTCTCATCTTGGCACATGGAGATGTGTTTCTGGTTGAGAACGATGAGCCTACTACCTATGATGAGGCAATGTCTGACATTGACTCTGGGTTATGACAGATGAATGACAAAATAGCTTTCCTTAAAGGAAACCTGGTCAAGGATGTGTATATGACACAGCCTGACGGTTTTGTTACTCATAAACATGCAAATAAGATTTGCAACTTGCAAAGGTCCATTTATGGACTAAGGCAAGCATCCTGGAGTTAGAATCAATGTTTTGATGAAAAGATCAAAAAGTTTGATTTTTCACAAAAGGGAAGTTGATCCTTGTGTTTACAAGAAGGTTAGTGGGAGCGTGGTAGTCCTTTTAGTCCTATATGTGGACAATATATTGCTCATAGGGAATGGTGTTCCCATGATGCAATTAGTTAAAATATGGCTTTCAAAATATTTTCTCCATGAAGGATTTGGGAGAAGCAACCTATATTCTAGGAATAAGGATCTATAGAGATAGATCCAGGAGGTTGCTAGCACTCTCCCATAGTGCGTACATTGACAAGGTGCTAAAGAGGTTTAGCATGGACGATTCTAGGAGGAGAAGTCTTCCCATGTCACATGGAATACATCTCTCCAAGGCTATGTGTTTGAAGACACAAGATGAGAGAGATAGGATGAGTCGAGCGCAATATGCCTTGGCTATTGGCTCGATCATGTATGACATGTTATGTACGAGGCCTGATATCGCATATACTTTGAGCATATGTAGTAGATATCAAGTTGATCCAGGTTAGAAACACTGGATTGCTGTGAAAAACATTCTTAAGTACTTGTGAAGCACTAAAGAGATGTTTTTTGCCATATGGAGAATAAGAGCATACCATGAAGGGGTTCATGGATGCCAGTTTCCAATTTGACCATGATGATTTTAAATCACGTACAGTCGAAATTCATATTCTGCCTATATGGCTGGGCCATGAGTTGGAAGAGTTCCAACAAGAGATAGTGGCAGATTCAACAACTGAAGTCGAATACATAACAACCTTCAAAGCAGCTAAGGAGGTTGTATGGATCCGTAAGTTCATTGATGAACTTAAAGTGGTGTCCAGCATTGTTGATCCAATAACAGTTATTGGGACAATAATGGAGCCATCGCGTAAGCGAAGGAACCACGGTCTCATCAACGGACCAAACTTGTATTGCGGCATCACCATATGATAATAGAGATTATCAGCTGAGGTGACATATGTAGAGAAAGTATCGACGGATGACAATGTCGTAAATCCCTTGACTAAAGCTCTGTCCCAGGAGAAACATGAAAGTCATGTTCGATCATCAGGTATAAGATACATGAATGATTGGCTCTAGTGCAAGTGGGAGATTGTTAGTGTAGGTGCTCTAGACCCAATCAGATTGGGCATGTTGTACACTGACAATTGTAATCATGTTATTATTTGAATAAGGAGTTATTCAAATTCACAAGAAGTCATTCTATTAGTTTCTTGTTATTATTGTAATAACCGAATGAAACTAGATAGAAGTCCATATGATGTATACTGTGAATAATCTATAAAGATGTGAGATGATGCATCACAGTTTATAGACATCATTAAACGTCCCAAGTCGTAGCAATGTCAAGAATGGATATTGACAATTGCAGTAAGACTTGTATGTGCTATGTTTTTGCTATGTGATAGCAATGGGGGTCTCACACCCATAGGCATGGGGATGCCTAGACAAGTACATAGGTGACCAATGTTGGAGAACGTGTCACTGGACATGACTCGCCATGAGAATCTATTTTGGTTAAATGTTGATGGAATTCTCATACGAGATGGGTGTAACTAATCCTTGGACCTGAGGTTGTCACGGTCATCTCATAAGAAGACCGGTATGCTTTGACATCGTTTCGATGGGCCTATACAAAGGCTGCACGTGGGCGATCGTTGGGTATATCATGAGGCTTATGGAGATGGGTGCATAGCCAAGATGGGACTCGTCTATCCCTTGATAGAGGATGATGTATCTAAGGCGCATTCGGTGGATATTCACTTTAAATCCATGGCCATGGTGAAAGAGATCAATAAGGAGTTATTGATTCACTTTCTATTAAGTGAAGATATCCGAAAGACCGAAGAAAACTCATGTGATCATTATCAAGCAACACATCGCCATACTTGAGATCACATAAGATGCATTGACGAGAGGATCGTATTACACGGTAACCATGCTCGTGAAAGGTTATTTGCGGATTATGAATCCTTCTGAATAATTGGGTAGGCATGACGCCTTGCTAGAGGCCAATCCTGTCTTATGTGTTCGTACCGACACATTGCCAACATATTCGGAAGCCTAATGAGTCATACGCAATAGGCACGGTCCCTGGCTTAAACCAGGAGAGTGGACGTATGGTTAAGTGGGACACTTCGGCAAGAAGTTGTGCCGTCGTAGGTTCTCACGGAAAAAGAACAGATAGACGTAATGACGTCGATATGACGAGGAGTCGTCGTAACGGAAAGAGTTTCCTAAAAATGGCATTTGATTAAATTAGGAAGGAGTTTCTAATTTAATGATTTTCTATTTGTTGGAGTGGCAAATAGGAAATAAAATATTTTTGGGCTTAAGTTAATATTTGGACTAAATTAGATTTGGGCCAAATATTAAATTAAATATTATATTTGGACTAAATTGGATTTGGGCCAAATATTAAAATAAATATTATATTTGGACTAAATTAGATTTGGGCCAAATATTAAATATTATATTTGGACCAAATTAGATTTGGGCCAAATATAAAATAAAATATATTTGGGCTTGAATTAGATTTGGGTCATAATATTTTATTTAACCTATAAAAGGATTGGGCCATTTAATTATATTTCTAGTTGGACTAGAATAAGCCCACTTATGATTCTAATTAAATTAGAATTAATGGGCTAGCCCAATCCATTAGGGTTTTAGAAACCCTAGGATATTTCATTATAAATATCCTGTTATAGGTTGCCCATTATAGTGGTGATTTTTGGTGTCGTTTTTCAAGAGTTGAAAAACGCATTGCCGTTCACTCTTCTCCGTTTCTTTTGGCATCGATTTGAAACGTGGGTGTTCTTTTACCGTCCATACACAAGCCGCGCAAAGGAGAAGGAGCTAGCACTCCTATTCCGCTCTCCTTGCCAACGGACGCGTGCCGCGTATCACGAGTTAGAGGCCGGACGCTTGGACGGCTCGAATCCGCGAACGACTCGATAATCTAAAGGTTAGATTTATTTATTTGTTTGTGAATGATTTGATTTCGACGTTGATCCAATCGCCGGGATCGGGGTAAGGTTCAAAATTTTTGTACTACGCTGCTTGCCCCGTAGCGATCTTGCTTTACTTTCAGGCATTTCGTCTTGAAACATGGTCCACCCTTCACCAAAGGCCGGGTAGGTGGACAATTCGGATGATTGTTCATGAGTAACACCCGTAAGTGGGAGCGGGGCGTTACAACAGGAAGATGGGCCCTGTGAAGTTGAAGAATCCTTTAATATGTCGTATGCACAATAGCAGGTGTAACGCCCCACTTTTCCAAATATGCAATAACTTGAAATATAATTAAGACATCACCTACGAGCGTTATGGAAACCCTTACCAACGGAATCATTGGATCGAACCTGTAAGCTTAACCAAAACTAAATAAAGGGGTTTCCACTAGATTTCCTTTGCAAGTTCAATAAATGCATACGACCTTCAATACACCATAAAACATAACACATCACAGCAAGTACAATTGTAGGACACTTACACACACACCTCTTACAACCTTGAGTACCTTAGCTGCTATTCACAATGCATCATTTGAAGACTTCCAAAATCCAACAAACAACCATTACCATGTTCATAGTACATAGTAACCCCGACTTACACCTTTAACAGCATAAAAGGTAAATCTAAGCCTTATATAACCCCTGTTTATACAATTGCGATACACAAGTCTCAAATAAATTCAAAGGTTACATAAGATCCATAGCACATGAACAACATGGAGTTAAATTAAACATCGGCCTCCTCGTAGCCTTTTCTCCTGCTTGTCTTCGGGGTACCTGGCATGCTAATATACCTGAGATATTGAATGTCCCAGGGGCATCAACCCAAGATAGATATTGACATCTAAGCGAGTGACTCAGAAAAGGAAAGTACATGCATGCAAATGTAATAATGCCATTATAAAATCCACCCCTGTGGTAGCAATGCCAGGGTGTTGCAATCATCCCTGCGGTCATTATAGTCACCCCTTGGCTCATCGCAAGAGCACGAGTTCTTCCATGATAGCCCAATAACTAGCCACAGTCACCAACACAAACATGATATATGACAAAGCAGAAGGAATTTGCATAATCAAGGGAAAATATGACATGTAAGCCACAAAGGCATGATATGCAAGCAACATGCACACACAGGTGAAGAAAAAAATGCTCAAAGTGTCACAAAACATGCAGGAATCACTCATCTCGATCGTTTTCCCTTCGATAGCACTGTTCACAGCCCGGTTTCGAGCATTAGGGGCTGTTTCGGCAGAAATCACACATTTCGATGAACCAAACCTTAAATATTTCTACATGGAGATTATAGATAATTAAATTAGGAGAACGACGGTGAAAATTTCAGGCCAAACGGAAGCCGAAAGCACCCTCACGCGCCCCTAGAAGGATGGCCATGCGCTGCCTCCTTCCTTGATATGGATTTTGCAAGCTAAAATTAAAAATACTATAACTTGCTCATTTTTGCTCTGATTCGCTCTCTGTTTGAACCTACAGACTCCTATTTTCATGCTTTACAACTCTACTAAAGAAAATTGGCTTACCTTTTCGATTTCCTTTCTATTTTCGTGATTTTCCGATCAGGTCTCTCTATCCTTTCTTCTTTGGTTTTTCTTTGGTTTTTCTTGCACTTGCTTGTTTCCTTTTTCCTTAGCTTCTCGTGGCCTTAACTCCTTCCCTTTTTATAGCGTTTAATTTCCCAGATCCTCAAGATTTCACTTGGCCTCCAAGTTACTCATTTTCCACTCTAGTAATCATCACAACTTTGAAATCCTTCCAATCTTCCAGTGTAAGCTTCTACTTCTTCCAATCCTAGGTCACCAAATACACCTTCAAGATAAGCCTTATCATCTTCTTCCCTTGCAAGCTAAATCCTAGCCAATCCTAATCCTCCAAGTTTAGACTTTTAGGATTGATATGCCCTGCAAACTTGGAGAATTACAAGATCTAAAAAAGTTGTGAGACATGGACATGAAGCCCAAAGGCCCAACGGGTTGTAGGAGATCAAGGAAATAAGCTGAAGGAGCAAGAGGTCAAGCCGAGACCAAGTGGGGAGAGCCCACTCAATTATGCCGAGTGGATACGACACTATTTTGGTTTTTTAGGCATAAATTTCTCATATGAGATCCGATGGAGGTTATTCAAAGTTCTATGGAAAGATAAGAGAATCATCTACAACTTTTGTGTTTTGAGTTTTGAGAGATTCGAGCTGAATCAAGGTGTGAATTTTGCATGAAGTTAATGTACCTGCACTATCATGGCTCAGATTCAAGTATTGAAGGAAGATGGATCCAAACCAAGACAAAAGCCAAAAAGAAGGCATGAACGAGTGGTCCCCCACTCGGTCGTGGGGAGACCAATTTTCCATAACTTTTCATGACCCCACTTGGTTATGCCGAGTGGGTACAACACTGCCTTATTTTTTTGGCCATAACTTTCTCATACAAGCTCCGATTGAGCTGATTCAAAGTCCTATGGAAAGATAATAGAATTATCTGTAACTTTTGTGTTTTGAGTTTTTGAGAGATTCGAGCTTAATCAATGTGAAAATCGGGTTTGAATTTGAGATATGGGAACCACTCAAAATCGAGCCAAGAAAAAGGGCAAAAGAATGCATGATCAGGTGGCCCCCCACTCGGTCATGATCGAGTGACCCCCCACTCGGTCATGGTCGAGTGGGCTTGGGCCAATCTCTCCACTTTTCCCTCTCGGATGGGCCACAAAATCATCGAAATGGGCTGCAAGATTCTCACCCTGATTCTCGCACGTCTTCTCTCTCTCTCCTGTGCTATAAATATGAGACCATGCCTTCATCACAGGGTATGCAATTTTGAGCAATTAAAGTATAATTTTCTCATTTTCTCTCGAGATCTAACTTAAGCATCGGAGGGTTTGCGCGGGGACCCCCACCCGCGTTTTAACGGTGCTCTCGTTTTGTAAGCCACTCCTCACCCTCAGGTCACTCGGTTAGTAAGGTCGCTCGTCGCCCTCAGGTCACTCGGTCACCTTGGCCACTCGTCACCCTCAGGTCACTCGGTCAGCAAAGCCACTGATAGCATGCATATTTATACCATATTTTGGCATTTCACCTCATTCTTATTAGGCCATTTGAAGCAATTTTTGCTGATATTTCATTGTTTCTATTTTATTATGCTTCAAATTGTCCTTACACTATTTTCTATCTTACCTCTACTCTATGGATCCAGGCTTTAGGGAATATTGGATGGGCTAGAGAAGTGGCTCAACTAAAGGAGCTTGGGCCTACTAAAGGAGCTTGGGCCTACTTTCAAGGAGCTTGGGCCTACAATCAAGGAGCAGACTTAGGCTCACTTGTTTTCTGTTGGGCTAGGCCCAACCCTAGCCTCCCTAGCCTTTCCTTTCTTGGCCATGTATTTAAGGCCTCTTAGCATTAATTTTCAAAATATCATGATATAGAAGGAGAGGAGAAAATAGAGAGGATTCTGCCCGTTTTTGTTATTGTAGCATTTTTCTGTTTTCTACATCTTTTGTTCCATTCTGTTTTCCTTGCTGTAATGATAGGCTAGAACATTTTGTAACCGGTTGTGTGTCTTGAATCCATGTGGAATTTGAGTCCCGGATGAGCTACAAGAATCTGGTTTGTTGTTTGTTTCTTATTCATTTCTATTTGGTTTAGTTTGAGCAGATTTGTGAATGCATGGAGTTCATGGCAGGTTTGTGTGAACTTGCATGGTTTCATTTTCTGTTAAATGCTTAAGAGAACAGAATGTAATAGCCGGTTGGTATAACATCTCGGAAATGAATATTGTGTGCTTGAACGGTTGTTCTTGCATAGGTCCGGATAGGTTGAATAGAGAGTGAATGGTTGCATTTTGTTTGCAAGAGATTTCTGCATTCATTTTGTTATTTCCAATCATTCTAATCCTTGGACGGTTGTTGGGGATGCTTTGAGTTTGTTTTCCGGAGATCAAAACATCTAGCAAGCCAAGACATATAGGTTGGACAAGGAAGATTCCACATAGGAGACAAATACATAGCCGGTTGCATATCTTTTACTGATTTTTCATCATCTTTATCTTTCTGTTTTGTTAATTAGTTTTCTGTCAAAACCCCCCCCCCCAAACAAACTGTTATTTGTATTGGTTCTCCTTGTTGGTAGAAGAAGGTGAGGCTCATTGTGAGAGATGACCTAGGGTGCACTTTGCTGCAAACTAGAGAAGAGATTCATAGATCTCTAATTCTGGAGCGGTTCGACAATCGCTGGCCAGCCACTCGTCGCCCTCGGGTCACTCGGTCACCTTGGCCACTCATCACCCTCAGGTCACTCGATCAGCAAGGCCACTCGTCACCCTCAGGTCACTCGATCACCTTGGCCACTCGTCACCCTCAGGTCACTCGATCATTTTGGGCCGCCAGATCATTTTAGGCCAGCAGATCATTTGGCCACCAGATCATCAGCCCACCAGATCATCAACCTTATCAAACCATCAACTCTATCGGATTACCAGATCTGGACCTCTACCAGATCCAATTGCTCGTCAAGATTCTCATCAGTGAAGGCATGACTCACAAGACTCTTGCATCTGTCCGCAATTAAAAATAGATTGTTATATTTTGGCAACAACAATTGGCGCCGTCTGTGGGAAACGCAAGACAAAAAGTCAACTTAAGAATGGCAAACACCCATGGACCCCGAGGAACTCTCTCTTAAGACATAGAAACACGCCTACCACCAGGGAACTCTCAGCAACAGGGAAGGCCTCCCATTATTCTCGATTCTCACCCATAAGGAGCACCTCCTCCCCCTCATAATGCTCAACCACAAGGAGGTGATCGCTCCGTTTCCCCCAGCCATCCTATAACACCTCATATTTTCGTGAAATTGCCACGTATTTTAAGTGAGTTTAAAATATCGAAAAATATATTTGAAATGGCAACAAGTGACCGAATCAGTCGCAAGGAGTACCCTAGAGCTTAGATACCTAAGGTTAAAGGTATATTTTTAGCAAGCATCTCGAGGCAAGATTTATGACGCTGAAAGAAATCAAATTAGAAATGGTTTTCGGTTAAGCTAAGTTGTAGCCTAAAAAGACTGAATAATGGTAAGGGGCTTCCGAAAAATCATATATATTGAGTAATTTTGAGTTATTAATTTTGGGATTTTGAGTATCTCGATAAATTTGATGTTTGAGGGTGTAATTGTATTTAGATAATTATCCAAACGAAATATGGATAAAATTAAGAGCTTATGTGGTAAAATATTGAAGTTGAGGACTTGAAATAAGGGCCAAAGTGTTATTTGAAAGAATTTTGGGGTTTTAGCTTGGATTTTAAAAGTTAAATTCATTCTAGCTTTGGATTTCAAAAGCCATTCAATTATAGGTTTGAGTCTTTGGAGTCCATGGCTAAGATTGTGACAAGTGGCATAATGTGATTGGTTGAAGAAATCTATAAAAAGGTACCATGGGTTCTTCTCAAATCATTCCAACCAAGTTTGAGGAGTGAAGCACTCTAAGAGGAGGAGCTTTCTATAGAGAGAGAGAAGGGAGTTCGGCAAGAAGGCGGGAAGAAAGCGGCGGAGAACGAGCCTCGTCGGAGTTGCGGGTCTTCGCTGGAGTTTGCCAAAATCAGTCAGCAAAAAAGTGAGATAAGTCCTATTTTTTTTTGATAATCCTGTAGAGGGGGAAGAGAGGGTCATGTAGGTTCAAATGGGGGTCGAATCGGAGTTAAAACGAGGGAGATATGGCCGAAATACGAAAATAAGGCGTTGATGTTCGGATTCTGGTGCCTGCGCGTGAGTTACACGCGCCGGAAAATGGTTGTGCGTGAAGGTGAGTGGCCGACTTTCTTGGGGCATGTGAGGGCGCATGAGAGGTCTATTTTTCTTCAAATTTTCCATTTATACCCCTAATTTAATACCCTTCAACCCTATGTAAAAATATTTAAGGTTAGGTTTACCAAAACGCGTGTTTTCTGCAGAAACCTAGGCCGTTTGCTGTGAAATTATACCGTCAAAGAGATAAACCTGCAAGGTGAGACTTCTATACTCCAAATCCTATTTTTTATTCTCTTATAAGAGACTTTTATTGCATGAGACGTGTTTCGTGAAGTTCTTATACATAAACGCTTGTTATTCTCTTACGTGAAATCATGTTGCATATATGAAATGTATTTTTTTGAAAAATATATGCTATTGGCTTTTTAACTGTTGCATTTATAAAATTTGTGTGGCCATACTATTGTACCTATTTGTTGTTGGCCGAGGGCAAAAGTTGGATATCCCCCGAGAGGCGCTATGTGTGCGCCATCGAGAAAGCTCTCGTGGGGAAGACCGTGAGCCTAAGGAACAACGGATGTGGTGCTTGCATGAGTGCTATGAGGTCGGGCCGAAGTGACATGGTTAGGGACCTCCCGAGAGGTGCTATGCGTGCGCCATTGAGAAAGCTATCGTTGGAGGAGGCTAACGTGTTCACGAGGCACTTCGGAGTAGTTCTTATTGTCTTCTCATACATTTTATACTTGATCATGTATCGATATAAACTGTTTTTGGAGTTTCTCATTAGAAGATTCATCTTCTAATTGGACTATGTCCCTGGAATATTCAAACGTTCCAGGTTCGACGAGCAGTTCTAAGGGAAAGGAGGTAGCTGAAGAATTAGCTTAAATTACTGTCTGTAGCATGATTAGCATATTTTTGTTTATGTGCGAACCTATATAATTTTGGATATGTTTAAAATGTTCAGTTATCACTTGATGATGTCCATATAATATATTTTGTAGACATCTTGAACAATTTTATGATAAATAAAGTATTATGTTTGTGAACCATATCAGGTCCGATCTAGCTTCCGCATTCAAGATTTTAACGCCTGTCTTAGCTATTTGATTATTGGGGTTTGTTAAGCTGAGAATGTGAAAATTAGGGTTTTTGGGATATTGTGTGATGTATGACAGCTATCGTGATATGAAAAATTTTTATATTCCCGAAATCCTAAATTATAACACGCTCAAGAAAATTGGGGTGTTACACAGCAGGTGGGGAACCAATCAGTCCCACCTCCACTTAACATCGGCTTAGGGCCACTTCATACTGATCAAGCTGGGACTTCACGACAGCCACCGCGTACGCTCCTGTGGGAAGAGTATGAAGCATTGAGACAGCAACACGTTGAGGGCATGCGGGCACTTCGAGATGTGGCTGGTATACTCTAAGGTATGATGCCTAGAGGGACGTTGCCCGATACTTTGAAAAAGTTTATGCCACCACCTGAGCCTCAGCCCGAGGTGGGAGTTGATTCCTATCAAGAGGCCACTCCCGATTCTCATTCCCGATCCACTCCTTGTCGGGAGGATAGATCACCACCACCAAGGAAGAATCCTCCCACCATGCCCCGAAGAAATGAGAGCCCACGAATGGAAAATAGGGCTAGAAGCGCAAAAAGACGGAGATACCATGAAATTGGGGCCGACACGCCAAGAAGACATGATAACCAAACAACATCAAGTATACGAGATGACATGAAAAGGGTAGTTGAAGAAGTACTTGAACGAAAGAAATTGATCCCAGCCACGAAAGAGCAATAATGCAGAAAATGTCCGTTTACTACATATTTATTGGAGAAGCTACTGCCCAGAAAATTCAAGATGCCTCAAATCACCCCCTATTCCGGCAAGGATGATCCATATGATCACATTCAAAGCTATGAGTTGTTGATGATATTGCACGGATTGGACGATGACATAATGTGCCGAGCTTTCTCCTTAACTCTGTCAGGGCATGCCCCGACATGGTTCAACAGTTTACCTGAGGCCTTTATCACTTTATTCGGTTAGCTCAGAAAGGAATTTGTTAAGGCATTTATGATTAATAGCTGAAGAAAAAAGGACGCCACATACTTGCTCAGTATTCGACAGGGGAACAAAGAAACTCTACGTTAGTATGTGGATAGATTTTGAAACGCCACCCTCGAAGTTCATGATTTACCAATTGCAATGGCAGTAGCTGCTATGTTACACGGAACGCGACTAACTACCCTACAAGAATCATTATCTTTGGACCCACCAACATCCCTAGCAGATTTGTTTACTAGAGCAAATAAATACGTGCTCCATACAAAAGTGATGAGAGCTGTAGGTGGGAATGAGGGCAGAGAGCGAAAAAGGAAGGAAAACGATGTTGAAGAGGACTCCAGGCGGGTTAGGGGATCAGATATACCTCAGCCCCAGTTCCACCATTACACTAAACTTCTCCAACCTCGGTCAACCATACTTGCAGCCATCGAAGGGTCAAGTCTCATTAGACTCCTAAAAAAGGTTAACCATCCCATGGGGAAGAATGGAGAAGAATATTGTAGATATCATAGGACACGTGGTCATTCCACTGACCAGTGCCGAGAATTGAAAAATCAGATTGAGATGCTCGTCCGAGAAGGGCATATACAAAGATATGTATGGAATGAAAAAGAAGAAGGTAGAGAATCCTGACAAAGAGAAGATAGGCATGAAAGGTGAGAAAGGAAAAACCCAAGACAACAAGAGAGAGGAAGGGATCATAGGCAAGACCCTTATCTAGATAACGAACCAATTCACCAAGCCATCCATGTTATTTCTGGAGGTGAAACTATGGCAGGGGACTCCTCTTATTCCATTCAGACAAGCCACGAAAGGATATGCCCTTAGAAGAAGGTAGTCAGCCACCATTAATGCCCTCAAAGAGAAAACTTGGAGTAAAATTAAGACACATTGAAGAGAGCCTATGTTAAAGAACGAGAAACTAAACATTTTGAAGTTGTGCATGACCTGTGTATCTCATGCTTAAGGCAACAATAAGACACAAAATGAAACAGTGGATGTGCTAACTTATATAAAAAAATGTCAGCGTTTTCATTACACATTGCTTTATGAAAGTTTGTTTGCTATGCTCTACTTACAGGAAATAACAACAAAGTCAAGCCCGTTGCCCCACTCACGGCCCGACAACGAGGGAAAAACAAACTCAAGCCCATTGCCCCGCTCACGGCCTGGCAACGAGGGAAAAATAAACTCAAACCCGTTATCCCGCTTATAGCCCGGCAATGAGGTAAAAGTACACTCAAGCCCATTGCCCCACTCACGGCCCAGCAACGAGGGAAAAATGAACTCAAACCCGTTGCCCCGCTCACGGCCCAACAACGAGGGAAAAACAAACTCAAGCCCATTGTCCCTCTCATGGCCAGTCAACAAGGGAAAAATAAACTCAAACCCATTGTCTCGCTTATAGCCCGACAATGAGGTAAAAGTACACTCAAGCCCGTTGTCCCGCTTATAGCCCGACAATGAGATAAAAGTACACTCAATCCCGTTGTCCCGCTTATTGCCCGGTAACATGGTAAAAGTACACTCAAGCCCGTTACCTTGCTCACGGCCCAGCAACGAGGGAAAAACGAACTCAAGCCCGTTACCCCACTCACGGCCCAAAAACAAGGGAAAAATAAACTCAAACCCATTA
Organism: Diospyros lotus; assembly: GCF_014633365.1. Taxonomy (NCBI): domain Eukaryota; kingdom Viridiplantae; phylum Streptophyta; class Magnoliopsida; order Ericales; family Ebenaceae; genus Diospyros; species Diospyros lotus. The sequence goes on along the minus strand of NC_068349.1, from coordinate 24,254,515 downwards.
CCCCGCTCACAGTCTGGCAATGAGGTAAAAGTACATTCAAGCCCGTTGTTCTACTTATAGCCCGGCAATGAGGTAAAAGTACACTCAAGCCTGTTGTCCCGCTTATAGCCCAGCAACGAGGTAAAAGTACACTCAAGCCTGTTGCCCCACTCACGGCCCGGTAACGAGGGAAAAACGAACTCAAGCCCGTTACCCAACTCATGGCCTGGCAATGAGGGAAAAATAAACTCAAGACCGTTATCCCGCTTATAGCCCGACAATGAGGTAAAAGTACATTCAAACCCATTGCCCTACTCACGGCCCGACAATGAGGTAAAAGTACATTCAAGCTCGTTGTCCTGCTCATAGCCCGGCAACGAGGTAAAAGTACATTCAAGCCTGTTGCTCCGCTCATAGCCCGGCAAAGAGGTAAAAGTACATTCAATCCAGTTGTCTCGCTTATTGCCTGACCACGGGAGAAAAAACAAACGCAAGCTCATGGTCCTGCTTAAAGCCCAACAACAAAGGAAAGGTAAATGCAAGCCTATTGTTCCGCGCATAATGCAGAAACTGGGAGCAGAATCAAACTCATTGTTCGATGCATAGTTAGACATCTATGGAAAGCGAATTTACTAGTATATCTATCTCATACTTCTGCAAAGGAATTGAAAATCACTAGAGCCCAGAAATTTAAAAGCACGGTGTGCAAACAAGCTTGAGAGGATGTGTGGAAGATGAAACAACTAAAAGAGAAGTAATGTTCAAAAGTTTACAGGACAAGATACTCTTCCACACGAACCTTCCGACTAAAAGAGTAGGGAGCAATTGATATGCCCTGCAAACTTGGAGAATTACAAGACCTAAAAAAGTTGTGAGACATGGACATGAAGCCCAAAGGCCCAACGGGTTGTAGGAGATCAAGGAAATAAGCCGAAGGAGCAAGAGGTCGAGCTGAGACCAAGTGGGGAGAGCCCACTCGGTTATGCCGAGTGGGTACAACACTATTTTCGTTTTTTAGGAATAAATTTCTCATATGAGCTCCGATTTAGGTGATTCAAAGTTATATGGAAAGATAATAGAATTATCTACAACTTTCGTGTTTTGATTTTTGAGAGATTCGAGCTGAATCAAGGTGTAAATCAGGCATGAAGTTGATGTACCTACACTATCATGGCTCAGAGTCAAGTATTGAAGGAAGATAGATCCAAACCAAGACAAAAGCCAAAAGCCAAAAAGAAGGCATGAACGAGTGGCCCCCCACTCGGTCATGACCCAGTGGCCCCTCACTCGGTCATGGGGAGACCAATTTTCCATAACTTTTCATGACCCCACTCGGTTATGCCGAGTGGGTACAACACTACCTTAGTTTTTCGGCCATAACTTTCTCATACAAGCTCCGATTGAGCTGATTCAAAGTCCTATGGAAAGATAATAGAATTATATGTAACTTTTGTGTTTTTAGTTTTGAGAGATTCGAGCTTAATTAATGTGAAAATCTGGTTTGAAGTTAAGATATGGGAACCACTCAAAATCGAGCCAAGGAAAAGGGCAAAGAATGCATGATCGGGTGGCCCCCCACTCGGTCATGGTCGAGTGGGCTTGGTCCAATCTCTCCTATTTTCCCTCTCGGATGGGCCACGAGATTCTCGCCCTGATTCTTTCACGTCTTCTCTCTCTCCTCCACTATAAATATGAGACCATGCCTTCATCACAGGGTACGCAATTTTGAGTAATTGAAGTATAATTTTCTCATTTTCTCTCGAGATATAACTTAAGCATCGGAGGGTTTGCGCGGGGACCCCCACCCGCATCCTAATGGTGCTCTCATTTTATAGGCGACTCGTCACCCTCAGGTCACTCGGTCAGCAAGGCCACTCGTTGCCCTCAGGTCACTCGGTCACCCTCAAGTCACTCAGTCAGCAAAGCCACTCGTCGCCCTCAGGTGTAATACCTGGTATTACATGGTATTGAAAATAAATAGATTTTTATTAATTTGGCAGGACCTCGGGTGGTCTGGGAAGGCCAAAAGTCAATTATGAGTAATTAATTAATAAAATTGCCGAATTGACGGCTGGGAGTGCCTCGGGACTTGGATGTCCAGGGATCATGGCAAGGGATTGGTGAGCGTCTTGAGATGAGGATAGAGACGCTGGCAGCGATCCGACCGGGAATAATTTTCAGAATAAATTCTGTATAAGCCCGAATGGGTGCCAATACTGAATAGTCGGAGGGGACCTCCTGGAAGCTGAGGGGACCCTAGGGGTGGTTCGATTTTCTGACTAAGGCAACCCTTAAGTATTTTCGGGTCGAATAAAGGTACCGTGAAGGCACAGGGACGAAATTGGCTTTATCGAGAAAAGTCGATTATTAATTTGAGAATTTAAGTGGCTTGAGAGTAATTAATTTAGGTATTAGAGGGCCCAAATGATATTATTGAAAGTCTTAAGTGTAATTAGTAGATCCCAAGTGAAATAATTAGGAAATTGAGGGGCTATTGTGTAATTAGTATAAATATATATATATGTGTGTATCTCCCGTACGAGAGGAAGCTTCCTATGTTATCATCTCTGGCATTTGAAATGGCCGAGAGGAGCAGGATGAGAGAGGGAGATGCAGAGGAGTTGCGAGGGAGTGAGATCGCGAGAGTGTGAGAGAGCATTGCCGAGAGGGAGAGAGAGAGCTTGAGGGCGGCAACCATGGCCGACGCGGCTGAAGCAGCCGCGACCTGCAGCAGCTTCAATGGCGGCCGAGAAGGGCCGCGACTGGGTGGTGGCTCGCAGGAGGAAGCGGCCGAGGTCGTGCGTGGCGTGCGGAGGCGTCGAGGATGGCCGAATGAAGCTTCAGCGGCCAACAATGGCCGCTGGTTGCAGTGGAGGCTGGCCGCGTGCAGGTGGTGGCGCGCGATGAAGCTGGCCGCGGTGATGGCGGCCGACGGCGGCGGATGTGGAGCCGGCAGCAGCAGCACGATCGGCGGCGACGACCGGTGGACCAGGCGACGGTGGGCAGCGGCCATGCGCGGCAGCCCTGCGCGCGCACAGTGAAGAAGAAGAAGGACTGTAGCGCGCGCGGGGAAGAAAGGAAATAATGAGAAAAAAAGAAAAAAAAAAAAGAAATGAAAAGAAAATGAGAAAATTTGGAAAAATATGGAAAAAATAGGAAAAATTCTCAGAAAAATGAGGGAAAGTTCTGGAAATTAGTTTGGGGCTTGAAGAGCTTGTCGGAAGCTCAAAAATGGAAATTTGGGCGCGAGCGGCAGCTCGGGAGGCAACGTCGGCGTGGGCGTTTCCGAATTTCTCTCCAAATGAGTCGAGGTAAATTAATATTTTTCTTCCCCAACTAATTGCATTAAGCGAGTTAATGTAAAATAGTTATTTACGGGATTAAACCCTGTGCCGGGGTTGTTTGGAAAATTGTTGATGGATGGTTTTGGTGGTGTGTGTGGCGAAGTTGAGGGCATTGGTTTAATGCTGGATGTCGATAGAGTTGGGTTTGTGTGTATTTGTATCTAGGTTCGACCGGGGAGGCGGTGATCCTAGAAGAGCTCGGGATTCGAGCTGGTGTTCTCGCCGAGGCAGAGATAAGGCTTCGAGCCAGGTAAGGGATGGCCCCATGTGGAGGTGGCTTTGCAAGTTGGTAAATATGCTTGATAATGTTTTTATGTTGCATTGGCATGTAGTGGTTATATCTTGTGTGATGCAAGACCTAGTGGACCTATGGCCATATGGAGGACTAGTGTGGTAGGGGCTGATAGGTTGATGCCTCAAACCTGGTGGGTTGAGAGGATGTGTGAGCCTAGCTTCATTTGCATGCATTGGCATACATAAACATGATTATATTCATATTTACATGCATTGCACCCTTACTGAGTCTTTATGACTCATGAGGTTTTACCTCACGTGTAGATGATGTAAGTCTGGATGCAAGCAGGGATGGCGCCGGGAGGCCGTTGTGGCAACTAGCAGAGTTGTCCGAGTTATGTATTTTTAATATTGCTTGTAGGTAGCCAGGGGGCGTGGTGTATGTATACCCTTGTGAGTAAATGTCTGTGTTATTGAGCTTAAATGTATTTAATTGTGTAATCATCATAGTGTGATAGATGATTGTGAGATTGCTTGTTGAATGTGGCATAGTCGGTAAAGCCAAGGTTCGGACCGAGTCAAGATCAACAAGGTATGTTCTCATAAATCCCCAATACTCAGTGAAGTGTTTGTATGCTAGCCTTGTGCCTGGGTCACCTCTGGCTTGCTATGGGGTGAGTTGAAGAGAGGTGAAGCTCACTCGGGTTTCGGGTCTTGGTCCGCTGGATTTTTCTTATTTGAGTTGGGACCGATTCCTGAGTGGAGCGAAGGGAAGGACGAAGCCTAGTTCCCACCTAGGGCGTTTCCTGTTGAAACATAGTCCAACCCTTCAGTTGTGGTTGTCGGGTGAGTAATCCGGTCGATTATTTACCGGTGGCGCCCGTAAGTGGGAGCGGGTCGTTACAGTTGGTATCAGAGCATGGCTAGCTATATAAGTGAGGAAGGCTAGCGTGCTTGGGTGTTAAGTATGGTCGGTTAAGTGATTGATGTGAGCGATTGCCAGAGTAGCGAGTCGATGATGTCTGGTATGAATTCGGATATAAGTCGAAATGTCGTAACTGCTGAGTTGGGGTCGAGAACAATTGATTTGAAATTTTGAGATTTCAATGTAAGTGTTGGTCTGATAACCTTGAAAGTTGGACATATGGACCGAGGACCCTAAGGGATTGGGCCAAGTCATTGAGGCCTGCAATGGCATGTTTGGATATTCCTGTTCTTGGGATGAGAAAATACCCTAGATTGAGAAGATAAACCCGTGAGAGGTATACGAGTTGAGCAATGAGGAACCGAAAACCCGAGTGTGGGTGTTGGTGTCAAGAAAACTCGAATATGGCATTTCGAGGATATGAAGTGTTTAAACAATGGGAACTCCTTGAGATTTAAGTGTTGAGGCTCGTGTGGGGACACGAAGCCGAAGCATGACTAGTCCGGGAAGGGATTAGTGGAGCGTTCCTATGTCAGGGATTTGTCGAGCATGTTCGAGGGAATAGAGTTGTCCCTTGGAAGTGGTGCAGTAAGGTATGCACGCTTGAGATAAAATGAGCTAAAGTGGGTGTTAGCTCGAGGCTCAAGGAAAAGACTTGATATCAAGCAATGTGACAAACTACTGGGAATAAGGTTGCTTGCAGTAAGGCTCTGTGGGGAGTATGCATGTAATGCATCAGTATGTCATGGCTAGTGAAGGCATGATGTAAGCAAAATTCGGAAGGACTCTGAGGAGAGTCGGGATGCTAGATAAATGTGATGCGATGTGATCATATTGCTATGATGATCTTAGAGGGGATGTGCCTAGGGTATGAGTGGACCCTAGTTGGCTTCTTAATGAGACGAGGTCTATCCTTGGGAATGATAGGCATGTGGCAAGTGGACCCTAGCGGGTGTTTGCACGAGATAGAAATCCCAAGTGAGTCGAGCTGGAATCCAGGGGAATCCGGATCTGGAATTAAGGAGTTGGGCATGCGTTGATATGCGTGTGAGAGCCTTTGGGTTAGAAGTCCTAGTTGTGTAGGGCCGAGTGACCGTTCATGTGATTGATGGATGAGGGGCCAATCAAAACTCTCGTTATGACTCTTGGGGTCTGGTGGGATGCCTAAGGTCGGGAGATGAGAGGTGAATAGACCCTCATTGTGATGCTGGGGGTCGGGATGGCGCCTAAGGTCACGAGACCCTTGATGGGAGACGCGGAGGTCACCCAATGAAGGGTATGAGCGGTGTGTGGCCCGAGGGCGATGAGTTTGTGGCAACAGGACATCCATAGGCTATGCGCGCAATGGAAATGCCGACTTCGGATGCCAAGTGGGCAGGGGCATGGCGAGTAATGTGGAGGCCCCGAATTTAAATTCCAAGTCATGGGAGCCTAAGAGAGGCCTGTTGGAAAGCCAAGTTGGGCGTCGTGACTAAATGCACTGTGGGTGTGCAAGGAGAGATGAGAGGTCTCGATTTACCTGGAGGGTAATGGTAGGTGCTTTATGGTTATGGGTGTCGGAGATTGAGGTATGATCTCGTGGGGTAAGATCATGAGGCCTCAAGAGGAAAAGTGGTTTGAGAGTCTCTTAAACGATAAGAGATGTAGAGTCTTGAGGAGCGGGGCTCATGGTACGAGCTTGAGGTTGTTAAGGCAAGGATAACCAAGTGAGATGGCTTGGGCGAGATGGTGGCGGAACCATCGTAGCTCGGGGGGCTTTAAATAGCTTTGATGTTATGGGTGCAAGGCTCGGTGTGACGGATCTGATGCTATGGACCGTGTGGCAGAGGACTAATGAGTTGGCTCGCGTTGAGGGCAAGTGGCCCATGGGCCTGAGCAATTTAGTGAACTGTAAGTGACGATCAGGTGCCGAAAACCTAGAGCAGTACCTTATGAGAGTTAGTCAGGTGAGATCGATAGTCTCCTGCAAGGGATAGGACATCTAGACTAGTCCTAGGGAGAAATCGTGGAACGCGATAACGTTCTGATGGTTTAGTTGCCGAGTAGGAAGCTTGGTAGGGCGAAGCTACAGGTGCGAAGCAAATCAGTGATGGGCCTGAGCCATGCTGTTGGAAACTGTTGTTGGGCCAGTGTATGGGAGCATGATCGGGGCTGTCGAACACCAATAGATTAGATGAATAAGAATTTTGATTTGCAGTAAGGGTGCAACCCAAAGTCGTCTCCCAACGAACCTCTAACGGATCTGTCAAAACAAGGCTAAACGGGGGGGGGGGGGGGGGAAAGTTTGTGATGAAAAACAGAAAACAAGATATGCAAGAACACAATGAATCAAGATGCAATCAGTTGCAAACCAACCTTCTATCCCAGTTTTCATCGCCTTCTCAATAAACAATTTGTTTAGTTTTAATCCTCAAATCGAAAATCAGAAAAATCCTTTAACAACCGCCAAAGATTGGAAAGAAAACCAATAAAAAGATTTCAGAAACCTCTTAGTTCAATCTATCAGTTTTGATTCCCCTTATTGCACAGATTCGAGACTGATTGTTCTTGCTTCTAGTTAAAGCCTCAACCGAGCACAAAAACCTTGGATTCTCAAACAAAGACAATGCATGCATTCATCCAACCGACATCAACACATACACAGATTTAAGAGAGAACAGAAACAAGAGAACAATAAAGTTAAAACTAAAAACTAGATTTCCATTAAAACCAAAGACTCAAACCGGGAACAAGGATGGTATTGCAACTGGTTACAGAATCCTTAGCCCTCCATCTTGACAAGAACAATGGGGAGAAGGAAATCTGGCTACTGTTCACGCCCTTCAAAAGAATAATCTCAAAATCGGCCACTTAAGGTGCTTAAGTAGAGCTTAAGGATGAAACCCTAGGTTACTGCCACTTCTCAGCCGATTTCGGATAGGTTAACGTGCGTTCTGGGCTTCGTCGTCTTCACAAGAATTGTAGATCAGGAAGATTAGATAAATTTGGGCTTTTGAATCACTTGATTTGGATATCGGACGCTCAAGATATGGCCTTTTAAAAAATCAGCATCTGTGCAGCTTTCCTAATTTGACCCAACTTCCTAGCCCCGACTTTGAAGTGCTGTTTGAAGGCCCAAACGAACTCGGATTTGGACAAACCATACCATTCCAGAAAGCCCAAGAAGTTCTCTACAGTATCTCTGAAGACATCATCTTCATTCTGGAATTTTATCTTGGCCAAAATACTGAAGGAAATGCAGGGGGTTAAATCTACTAAAATTGCCCTTACTTCTCTATCTCCAATTTCCAAGATATCTCATTGCCATCAAGATGTATCATGCCCCATCTCATGATCCCATAGCCCTAAACCTGGAAAAATAAAGTAAAATAGTGTGAAGCCCAATTCCTATGAAATAAAATGAAATAAAGTCAAGATGAATAAAATGACACAACTAATGTGCAAAAAGACTAAATATGAGGGCTAAATAATATGAAAATATGTGCTCTATCAAATTCCCCCACACTTGGACTTTTGCACTCGTGGGCAAAGCACTAAACACTAACATTCACTCTTTCAAACAAAAAGGATGCAAAGAATGCAAAATGAGAGGCATGGCAGGTTTTATAGGAATTCAACACTTCAAAGATCATCTTTCTTACACTTCCCAAACAAACAAGTAGCGTGGCAATTTTACTTGGCAAGGCGAGTCAAAATAAGCAGACCCTCATAGAATAAGAACATGCTTTCAAGTTCCTTAATTGCTATGCCCAAATCCACCCAATCATAATTCCACTACCAGATATGCTCATCTTCTAAATCTCCACTCTCAATGCTTTTTGCATGCAAATCAAAAGGACTTTTATTCATGGCTCAAACATGGTAAGGTGAAAGGGATAGGAAGATAACAATGAAAAGTAAACTTTAGGAAGAAAGAAAACATTCAAGACAATCCCAAGATCAATGAAGAACTATTAAGCAAGCAGAAAATAGACACAATTTTTTTGAAAGGTGGGTGCGTTTTACGCTCCATCCCAACCTTTGTGAGTGCGTTTTACGCTCCATCTCACCTTGGTGAGTGCGTTTTACGCTCCATCTCACCTTGGCCTTTGACCTTTCTATCTATTTTTCTTTTTGATTCCAAAGGACTTGCTTAAAATTTTTTTTTTTTTAATCAAGGGATGTAATGAATGTTCTTCAACCTAAAGAAGGGAAAAGATTCATCTTTTCACATGCATGAGCATTGATAGCTTCAATAAAGATTCAAAACAAACTCTGGAGTGATACCCATAATTAGTGGATGTAGGCATAGCATAAGAAAGGACAAGAACATGCACAAATATCCCCACAAAGGCTTCCTCAATCAACTCACCAAGCCAAACTCATTTCCAATTTACTTGAAAGCCCAAAAAGATAAGATCAACTTTCTAATCATGCTAAATTCTTTCAAACTCAATTTGCCTCATTTTGCAAATTTTTTTTTTTTTTTTTTAATTTTCTAAAACTCCTCCCCCCACACTTAAACATTACATTGTCCTCAATGTAAGCATGGAGCAAGAATCAGGTATAGGACAAGTAAAGAATATAAAAAAAAAAAAAATAAGGAGAGAGGAACAGCCTGATTTTTGTCAATTGTAGGCGGCGTTGAGGAGATGCAGCTCCTCCATAGTATGCTCCTGAAAGCTCTCGTAGAATGGCTTAAGCCGCTGCCCGTTGACTGTGAATCGCCTTGCGGTTGACTCATCCATAAGCTCAACTGCACCATAAGGAAAAACATGAGTAACCACAAAAGGACCAATCCAACGAGAACGCAACTTACCTGGCATTAGTTTTAGACGGGAGTTGTATAGGAGGACTTTCTGGCCAACTTCGAACTCTTTCTTAATGATGAATTTGTCATGAGCAGCCTTAGTTTTTTCCTTGTAAATTCTGGAGTTCTCGTATGCTTCCAATCTCAATTCCTCAAGCTCTTGCAATTGAAGTTTTCGTTGGGAACCAGCCTCTGTCATATCCATGTTGCATTGCTTTACCGCCCAATAGGCCTTATGCTCGATCTCTACCGGCAGATGACATGCTTTTCCAAAGACCAGTCGATATGGGGACATGCCAATAGGAGTCTTGTAGGCCGTGCGGTAGGCCCAAAGTGCATCTTCCAACCTTTTGCTATAGTCTTTCCTGTTGGGCTGGACTGTCTTCTCTAGAATATGCTTGATCTCTCTGTTTGAAACCTCAGCCTGCCCATTGGTCTGTGGATGGTAGGGCGTCGCCACTTTATGTAAAACTCCATACTTTCGGAGCATGGATTGCATCGTTCTGTTACAGAAGTGGGATCCTTGATCACTGATGATGGCCTTGGGAATGCCAAACCTGCAGAAAATATGAGATCTAACAAAATCTGCAACCACAGAAGAATCATCAGTCCTGGTGGCTCTAGCTTCCACCCATTTCGAAACATAATCCACAGCCAAAAGAATGTACACAAAACCAAAGGAGACAGGAAAAGGACCCATGAAATCAATGCCCCAAACATCAAAGATCTCACAAAATAGTAAGGGTTGCTGAGGCATTTCATTCCTACGTGATATTGATCCTGTGTGCTGGCAACGTGTGCAATTCTTACAAAATGTATGAGCATCTCGAAAAAGGGATGGCCAATATAAACCTGAGTCTAGGACCTTTCTAGCTGTGCGTTGAGGACCAAAATGACCACCACATGCAAGTGAATGACAGAAATGCAAGACTGAAGCAAACTCAATATCGGGCACACATCTCCTAAGGACTTGGTCACTACACATGCGCCATAGATATGGATCATCCCATACATAGTACTTGGCCTGACTTTTAAATTTACTTAGCTGATCTCTCTTAAGATGGGCAGGGATATCAGATGCAGCTAGAAAATTAACAATGTCAGCATACCAGGGCTCAGTACCATGCAGGTGATAGAGTAACTCATCTGGGAAGTCATCTTTGATAGGCTGACAGTCCATGGTAGTGGCATCTGAAGAGGAAGGAAGCCTGCTCAAATGATCAGCCGCAAGATTCTCAGCTCCACTCTTATCTTTGATCTCAACATTGAACTCTTGAAGCAGGAGCATCCACCGTATCAACCTGGGTTTGGCATCGTGCTTCTTCAAGAGATATTTCAAAGCTGCATGATCAGAAAACACGACAACATTAGAACCCAGGAGATAAGAGCGAAATTTATCTAAAGCAAACACAATGGCAAGAAGCTCCTTTTCAGTAGTGGTGTAGTTTGCTTGGGCGTTGTCCAAAGTGCGCGAGGCATAAGCAATGACGTGTGACTTCTTCTCCACTCGTTGTGAAAGGATGGCACCAACTGCATAATTGGAAGCATCACACATGAGCTCGAATGGCAAGTCCCAGTTGGGTGGCTGGATGATGGGTGGAGAAGTCAAGCGCCTCTTGAGCTCCTCAAAGGCCATCTTGCAAGACTCATCAAATTTGAATTCCACATCTTTCTGAAGCAGGTTGGACATTGGAAGGGCAATCTTGCTGAAGTCTTGGATGAATCTCCTGTAGAATCCTGCATGTCCAAGGAAAGAACGTACCTCCCGCACAGACGTGGGGTAAGGCAAAGAAGAAATGATATCGACCTTGGACTTATCAACCTCTATACCCCTCTTGGACACAACATGACCCAAAACAATCCCCTGCTCAACCATGAAATGACATTTTTCAAAATTTAGGACAAGATTCTTCTCGACACATCTCTCTAGGAATCTACCCAAACTGATTAGACACTCATCAAAGGAGGTCCCATAAATAGAAAAATCATCCATGAAAACTTCCATGCAATGCTCAAGTAGATCTGAAAATATACTCACCATGCATCGCTGGAACGTACCTGGGGCAGGTGAAGGTGGTCTTCTCCTGATCCTCCGGTGCTATGCAAATCTGAAAATAACCAGAAAAACCATCAAGAAAGCAGTAATGGGACTTTCCAGCTAACCTCTCTAGCATCTGATCAATGAATGGGAGTGGGAAATGATCCTTCCTGGTAGCTTGGTTGAGCCTCCTATAGTCAATGCAGACTCTCCAGCTGTTCTGCACTCGCATAGGCACTAGCTCATTCTTCTCATTGGCTACCACTGTGAATCCTGTCTTCTTCGGAACTACCTGCACTGGACTCACCAACTTGCTATCAGAGATAGGATAAATAATGCCAGCCGAAAGTAGTTTACTTACCTCTTTCTTGACCACATCTAGAATGGTGGGATTGAGTCTCCTTTGGGGCTGTCTCACTGGTCGAGCTCCTTCCTCTAAATGAATCCTGTGCATGCATAAGGAAGGGGATATACCGGGAATGTCTGCAAGCGACCAACCTATGGCTCTCTTATGTTGCTTCAACAGATTCAGCAACTTCTCCTCTTGGTCAGGCTGAAGGTTGTCGGCGATGATCACGGGTAGCTTGTCTCCATCCGTCAAGTAGGCGTACTTCAGATTCTCGGGCAAGGGCTTACACTCCAAGGTGGGTGGCTGTTGAATTGAAGGCACCAGTCTGTTTATGTTGCCACCTACCTGCATTACATTCTCAACAATAGAAACTTCCTCTATGGGAGGCACATGAGAATCGGATATAGTATGAGAAGGTGCACTCTCAACAATACTCAAAAACTCATCTATTTCAGAACAAACACTACACTTACTGAGTCCGTCATGACTCTGAGGGCAATGCATATCATCAGGAAAATTATGGATGGTGGGGAATTCAGACTCAAGATTATACAACTCAACACATGCTTTCTCCACCATTAAGTTAATAAAGTTAACATGCAAGGCAGAATGATCTTCTAAGGGATACTTCATGGCATCAATGATATTGAATTGAATGGTGTTACCAGCGAACTCTATAGATAAAGTACCCTCATGCACATTAATTATTGTCCTTGCAGTTTTCAAGAAGGGTCTACCTAGAATAAGTGGTGCGTGTCCGGGTGTGTGATCATCCTCCATATTCAAAACATAGAAGTCAGCAGGGAATATGAAATCCTTTACCTTTACTAATACATCCTCTAATACTCCCTCAGGGTATGCTGTGCTCCTATTTGCCAACTGGACCACCACTCCTATAGATGTCAATGTGCCTGCACCAGCCTGTAAAGAAGAATACACAGATTTAGGCATCACATTAATAGAGGCTCCTAAATCCAACATAGCATTATGAAATTGCAAATTTCCAATAGTGCAAGGAATGGTGAAAGTCCCTGGATCTTTGCATTTCTGAGGCATGGCAGGTTGAATCAATGCTGACACATTTCTTCCCAAGTTGATTTTTTCATTTCCTTTCAGTTTCCTTTTGTGGGTGCACAAGTCTTTGAGAAACTTGGCATACTTGGGAATCTGTCTGATGGCCTCCAAGAGTGGTATGTTCACCTCAACTTTTCTGAAAGTCTCCATGATCTCCTTGTCCAACTCAGCTTCTGCCCTCTTTTTATTTTGAGTGGCTCGGTGAGGAAATGGAAGTGGATGGTTGTGAGAAGTCTCTCCTCTATCTTGATCAATGGTGGTGGGCTGCTTGTCCTTTTGAATGGGAGGAGGCTGATCTTCTTTTTGGCTTTCTTGTTGCTGCCCAAATTCTGGTTGTGGAGAGGGTGAGGGTGGGCTGCTTAACTCATTGCCACTGCGGAGAATGATAGCACTTACATTGCCCCTTGGATTTGAAACTGGCTGTGAAGGCAACTGACCCGAACCTTGACTCCGTAGCTCACTGATGTTGGTTGCCAGCTGTCCAATCTGTGTCTCCAAATTTTGTATGGCAGTGTCGGTCCTTTGCTGAAACTGGAGATTGTTGGCAACGAGCTGCTTCATGATATCTTCCAAGCTTGATTCGGATTTAGGAGCTGGTTGGGGTTGCTGCATTGATTGACTTGGTCTTTGTGCATTGAATCTGTGCTGCTGAGGTTGCTGCTGCTGTGGCTGGAATGGCTGGTTGGAAGGACCTCCATACCTCAAGTTCGGATGATCTCTCCACCCTGGATTATAGGTGGCAGCATATGGATCATATCTTTGTTGCTATGGCTGGAAGGGTCTTCCTGGAAAAATGCCAGCACAGGCTTCTGTATTCTCCTGCAGTTGAGGACATTGGTCAGTACCATGGGAGGATAATGAACAAATACCACATACCTGCTGAGTTTTGGACTGTCCTTTATCAAGGGCTAGCTGTCTGACCATGGAGGCCAATTCCTCCAGTTTGTTCTCTATTCTCTGTTGGTCATTGATGGCAGCAACACCAATCTCATTGGCCTGTCTCATGGGAGTGGCTGACCTGGTACCAAACTGTTGGGCATTCTGTGCCATCTTAGAGATTAGCTCTTGAGCAGCTGCTGGTGTCTTTTCAGAGAGGGCTCCTCTACTAGCTGCATCCACCAAATACCTATCCATTGGAATAAGACCTTCATAGAAGTATTGGACCAGCAGCTGGTCACTGATTTGATGGTGTGGACAACTAGAACAGAGTTTCTTGAATCGCTCCCAATACTCATGTAATGTCTCCCCATGATTCTTCCTTATGCCACAAATTTCTTTTCGAATGGCGACTGTTCGGGATGCTGGAAAGAATTTCTCCAAAAAGATTCTTTTTAGCCCATCCCAACTTGTGATGGCAGCAGGTGGTAGGTAGTATAACCAATCCTTTGCAGCTCCATCCAATGAAAATGGGAAGGCCCTAAGTTTTATCTGCTCCTCATCAACTCCTTGTGGCCTCATTGTGGAGCAGACAACATGAAATTCCTTGAGGTGCTTGTGCGGATCTTCACCTGCAAGGCCATGAAACTTGGGAAGCAAATGGATTAGCCCAGATTTTAATTCAAAGGTTGCATCCAGTTGGGGATATTGAATGCATAAAGACTGGTAGTGCACATCAGGGGCAGCCAATTCTCTAATGGTTCTACCATCCAAATGACCATGATTTACATTATTTCCAATCCGATTGTGTTCATTCCCATTACCCGCCATTGTGTTTAAGTCAGGGGTAGGTATAGGAACAGAAGGAATATCAGATGCAGTGGCAGAAGAGGCAGGAGGATTATCAGCTATCCGAAGCTCTAACTCTCTAGCCTTCCTTTGCTTCCTAAGGGTCCTTTCTATTTCAAGGTCTAGGTCAATTGGTATGTCCTTAGAGGACCTGGTCATGCACTAAAGATCAGCACAAAAACACACTCAAAATGACTCACAAAAAACAGCACACAAACTGGCCTATGCACACCAAAAACTGAAAAACACAAAAAACACACAAACACAAAAACACAAAAACAGGTCAAACAAGAAGCCCTTAGATGATTTTTTTATGCAATTTTTCACAAAATTCCACCACTAAAACACTGAGGGACCTAAAAACACTAAAAACCACACAAAATTAGCCACTGAGAAACACAAAATGGACCAAAAAGTGGTCTAAACGTTGGAATTTGGGCATTCTTGTGTGATGCAAGACCTAGTGGACCTATGGCCATATGGAGGACTAGTGTGGTAGGGGCTGATAGGTTGATGCCTCAAACCTGGTGGGTTGAGAGGATGTGTGAGCCTAGCCTCATTTGCATGCATTGGCATACATAAACATGATTATATTCATATTTAAATGCATTGCACCCTTACTGAGTCTTTATGACTCATGAGGTTTTACCTCACGTGTAGATGATGCAAGTCTGGATGCAAGCAGGGATGGCGCTGGGAGGCCGTTGTGGCAACTAGCAGAGTTGTCCGAGTTATGTATTTTTAATATTGCTTGTATGTAGCCAGGGGGCGTGGTGTATGTATACCCTTGTGAGTAAATGTCTATGTTATTGAGCTTAAATGTATTTAATTGTGTAATCATCATAGTGTGATAGATGATTGTGAGATTACTTGTTGAATGTGGCATAGTTGGTAAAGCCAAGGTTCGGACCGAGTCAAGATCAACAAGGTATGTTCTCATAAATCCCCAATACTCAGCGAAGTGTTTGTATGCTAGCCTTGTGCCTGGGTCACCTCTGGCTTGCTATGGGGTGAGCTGAAGAGAGGTGAAGCTCACTCGGGTTTCGGGTCTTGGTCCGCTGGATTTTTCTTATTTGAGTTGGGACCGATTCCTGAGTGGAGCGAAGGGAAGGACGAAGCCTAGTTCCCACCTAGGGCGTTTCCTGTTGAAACATAGTCCAACCCTTCAGTTGTGGTTGTCGGGTGAGTAATCCGGTCGATTATTTACCGGTGGCGCCCGTAAGTGGGAGCGGGTCGTTACAGTTGGTATCAGAGCATGGCTAGCTATATAAGTGAGGAAGGCTAGCGTGCTTGGGTGTTAAGTATGGTCTGTTAAGTGATTGATGTGAGCGATTGCCAGAGTAGCGAGTCGATGATGTCTGGTATGAATTCGGATATAAGTCGAAATGTCGTAACTGCTGAGTTAGGGTCGAGAACAATTGATTTGAAATTTTGAGATTTCAATGTAAGGGTTGGTCTGATAACCTTGAAAGTTGGACATATGGACCGAGGACCCTAAGGGATTGGGCCAAGTCATTGAGGCCTGCAATGGCATGTTTGGATATTCCTGTTCTTGGGATGAGAAAATACCCTAGATTGAGAAGATAAACCCATGAGAGGTATACGAGTTGAGCAATGAGGAACCGAAAACCCGAGTGTGGTTGTTGGTGTCAAGAAAACTCGAATATGGCATTTCGAGGATATGAAGTGTTTAAACAATGGGAACTCCTTAAGATTTAAGTGTTGAGGCTCGTGTGGGGACACGAAGCCGAAGCATGACTAGTCCGGGAAGGGATTAGTGGAGCGTTCCTATGTCAGGGATTTGTCGAGCATGTTCGAGGGAATAGAGTTGTCCCTTGGAAGTGGTGCAGTAAGGCATGCACGCTTGAGATAAAATGAGCTAAAGTGGGTGTTAGCTCGAGGCTCAAGGAAAAGACTTGATATCAAGCAATGTGACAAACTACTGGGAATAAGGTTGCTTGCAGTAAGGCTCTGTGGGGAGTATGCATGTAATGCATCAGTATGTCATGGCTAGTGAAGGCATGATGTAAGCAAAATTCGGAAGGACTCTGAGGAGAGTCGGGATGCTAGATAAATGTGATGCGATGTGATCGTATTGCTATAATGATCTTAGAGGGGATGTGCCTAGGGTATGAGTGGACCCTAGTTGGCTTCTTGATGAGACGAGGTCTATCCTTGGGAATGATAGGCATGTGGCAAGTGGACCCTAGCAGGTGTTTGCACGAGATAGAAATCCCAAGTGAGTCGAGCTGGAATCCAGGGGAATTCGGATCTGGAATTAAGGAGTTGGGCATGCGTTGATATGCGTGTGAGAGCCTTTGGGTTAGAAGTCCGAGTTGTGTAGGGCCAAGTGACCGTTCATGTGATTGATGGATGAGGGGCCAATCAAAACTCTCGTTATGACGCTTGGGGTCTGGTGGGATGCCTAAGGTCGGGAGAGGAGAGGTGAATAGACCCTCATTGTGATGCTGGGGGTCGGGGTGGCGCCTAAGGTCACGAGACCCTTGATGGGAGACGCGGAGGTCACCCAATGAAGGGTATGAGTGGTGTGTGGCCCGAGGGCGATGAGTTTGTGGCAATAGGACATCCATAGGCTATGCGCGCAATGGAAATGCCAACTTCGGATGCCAAGTGGGCAGGGGCATGGCGAGTAATGTGGAGGCCCCGAATTTAAATTCCAAGTCATGGGAGCCTAAGAGAGGCCTGTTGGAAAGCCAAGTTGGGCGTCGTGACTAAATGCACTGTGGGTGTGCAAGGAGAGACGAGAGGTCTCGATTTACTTGGAGGGTAATGGTAGGTGCTTTATGGTTATGGGTGTCGGAGATTGAGGTATGATCTCGTGGGGTAAGATCATGAGGCCTCAAGAGGAAAAGTGGTTTGAGAGTCTCTTAAACGATAAGAGATGTAGAGTCTTGAGGAGCGGGACTCATGGTACGAGCTTGAGGTTGTTAAGGCAAGGATAACCAAGTGAGATGGCTTTGGCGAGATGGTGGCAGAACCATCGTAGCTCGGGGGGCTTTAAATAGCTTTGATGTTATGGGTGCAAGGCTCGGTGTGACGGATCTGATGCTATGGACCGTGTGGCAGAGGACTAATGAGTTGGCTCGCGTTGAGGGCAAGTGGCCCATGGGCCTGAGCAATTTAGTGAACTGTAAGTGACGATCAGATGCCGAAAACCTAGAGCAGCACCTTATGAGAGTTAGTCAGGTGAGATCGATAGTCTCCTGCAAGGGATAGGACATCTAGACTAGTCCTAGGGAGAAATCGTGGAACGCAAAAACGTTCTGATGGTTTAGTTGCCGAGTAGGAAGCTTGGTAGGGCGAAGCTACAGGTGCGAAGCAAATCAGTGATGGGCCTGAGCCATGCTGTTGGAAACTGTTGTTGGGCCAGTGTATGGGAGCATGATCGGGGCTGTCGAACACCAATAGATTAGATGAATAAGAATTTTGATTTGCAGCAAGGGTGCAACCCAAAGTCGTCTCCCAACGAACCTCTAACGGATCTGTCAAAACAAGGCTAAACGGGGGGGGAAAGTTTGTGATGAAAAATAGAAAACAAGATATGCAAGAACACAATGAATCAAGATGCAATCAGTTGCAAACCAACCTTCTATCCCAGTTTTCATCGCCTTCTCAATAAACAATTTGTTTAGTTTTAATCCTCAAATCGAAAATCAGAAAAATCCTTTAACAACCGCCAAAGATTGGAAAGAAAACCAATAAAAAGATTTCAGAAACCTCTTAGTTCAATCTATCAGTTTTGATTCCCCTTATTGCACAGATTCGAGATTGATTGTTCTTGCTTCTAGTTAAAGCCTCAACCGAGCACAAAAACCTTGGATTCTCAAACAAAGACAATGCATGTATTCATCCAACCGGCATCAACACATACATAGATTTAAGAGAGAACAAAAACAAGAGAACAATAAAGTTAAAACTAAAAACTAGATTTCCATTAAAACCAAAGACTCAAACCGGGAACAAGGATGGTATTGCAACTGGTTACAGAATCCTTAGCCCTCCATCTTGACAAGAACAATGGGGAGAAGGAAAGCTGGCTACTGTTCACGCCCTTCAAAAGAATAATCTCAAAATCGGCCACTTAAGGTGCTTAAGTAGAGCTTAAGGATGAAACCCTAGGTTACTGCCACTTCTCAGCCGATTTCGGATAGGTTAACGTGCGTTCTGGGCTTCGGCCTCTTCACAAGAATTGTAGATCAGGAAGATTAGATAAATTTGGGCTTTTGAATCACTTGATTTGGATATCGGACGCCTAAGATATGGCCTTTTAAAGAATCAGCATCTGTGCAGCTTTCCTAATTTGACCCAACTTCCTAGCCCCGAATTTGAAGTGCTGTTTGAAGGCCCAAACGAACTCGGATTTGGACAAACCATACCATTACAGAAAGCCCAAGAAGTCCTCTACAGTATCTCTGAAGACATCATCTTCATTCTGGAATTTTATCTTGGCCAAAATACTGAAGGAAGTGCAGGGGGTTAAATCTGCTAAAATTGCCCTTACTTCTCTATCTCCAATTTCCAAGATATCTCATTGCCATCAAGATGTCTCATGCCCCATCTCATGCTCCCATAGACCTAAACCTGGAAAAATAAAGTAAAATAGTGTGAAGCCCAATTCCTATGAAATAAAATGAAATAAAGTCAAGATGAATAAAATGACACAACTAATGTGCAAAAAGACTAAATATGAGGGCTAAATAATATGAAAATATGTGCTCTATCAGAGCAACACGGTAATGATGATTAGGTGTTGGCTCTCCAAAGCACAGGGCAACACGATGGGGAACCAGTGTTGGGCCAGTGTATGGGAGTGACCCGGTAATGATGACCAGGTGTTGGCTCGCCTAAAGCACAGGGCAACACAGTGATTATGCAGATAGTCAGGGGCTAAAGATTTGTGAAATGCGGTAGGGTGACGAAAGTTATGGCCAGTTCCACAACTCAACTGCTAGTAATAAGAGTTGTTAGGGTGTTGCACCCAAGTGGGGTTTAAGCCCTTTATCTCGTTAAAGTAGTGTCAAGGCGATTTAGCGAATGTTTGGGTGTTGTAGCACTTCGAGATGTTTGAGAAAGAAACCCGGGGAAAAGAAACGGGTCTAGCGTGGGAATAACGCTACAGTTGATGCCTACGGTTGACGGGTCTAATGCTAAGGACCACTGGATACAGACGATTAGTTCACGGGAGGGACTGCAGCCTTCTATGTGGAGTAACCTGTCTGCGGTGGAGACGATTAGACGTGAAGACCTGGGGTATGCTGTAGGTTATGTCTGGGCCAGACCTAAATTTCCATGAGGGTTGAAAAAAAAAAAAAAAAAATCATCGTAGTGCCTTTTGTCGTCTTGACAGCATGAAGGTTTGTGAATAGATTGAGTGATATCTTGTGGTGTGAAAACAAGACGTGTGGCGATGCTCCTTATTAAAGGATGCTAACGCAATTGTGGTTGAATTTGATCGAATAAATTGAGATGATGGACCCTGTGACCTTGCGGTGATGCAAGAAGATGGGTCAATTGGTGGAGTCGGTAAAGGGCTCTAGGATGTTACGTAAGTGCCGTGGAGGGCGAGACTTACGAGTTAGAAACCAACCATGAGATGGGGATATTGAAGCCTGTGAAGGCTTCGAGTAAAGGGATCCCTAATCTTGTGAAGTGAGTTGTGGAAGGCTGAACGTGTGGCTGAGGCACGGTTTGAAATTCGTGAAGGCTTGCAATTGCACGGTCTAGTATTAGTCCTGATGTGTCGATGCAAAAAATGAGGAAGTATCCTTATGTAGCACTGGATGGATTTCTGGTTGATGACACAGGATCAGTTGCTAGGTGGTAGCACCTGATGGCAATGGTATGAGCGTGAGGCTCGAAGACTGTAATGAAAAGCCTTGTTGATTGACCGTGTACATAAAGGTTCAGCGGGCCCTGGTGGGGGGACCAGGCAAATTTTGAGAAAGGAGATCCAATGTGATAAAGATGGTTGGTCAGAGCAGAAATTATGCCGTTTGAAGGAGTGCTACTCCGTAGCGGGAGTTATAGAGGGTAGTGCTGGAATGTGGTCAGGGTAGAACTTGAGATGTTCTCCCAAGAGAGGCTAAACATAGGGCAACAGCACGGGATAAACTTCATAAGGCGCTATAACTCTATCAGAATGGTTCACCTGGAGAAAGCCATCGTGATGGCAAGTACCTGAGTAGGAAGGTGAGTCCTACGGCATCGTGTGGAAGTGTGAGTCCCACAAGAGGGACAGGGGTGATTTCCAATGGATGGAGTTTATATCGAAGCGGTAGTCGATGTTTGCAAGTGTAGTGCCTGGAGGAAGGTTGTGTAAGTTATGAGCCGGGCGACCCAGCTAGAGCTAATTGAGTTGGTCAAATGAAAGTTGAAGGCAAATTTAAGATGTCGCCCGTGTGTGACGAGAGTTCGAAAGAAAGACTTAGGGGACGAGATTGGTTCCCAGGAATCGTGTAAAAGTGATGAAATCACCTGGAAGCTGTGAGTAATACAGCTAGAGGGATGCCTTGGTGTGGGCAATTGATGAGAGTTTAGCCTCGTGGTTAGAGGTTAATGAGTGTGAGGAAAATCAGCCGGTGGAGTCGATTGGTGACCGGCTAGGGGTAGCCGATGGCGACCGAAGACGCCAACCGGTGATAGCGGTAGCAGCAGTGCAGCGGCTGGCCAGGGTCGTGGGGCGTTGAGAGAGTAGTCGGTTAGTGGCATATAGGTGGCTCTTGAGTTGTGGTTGCGGCTGGATGTGGCGCTAAGCGATGGCAAGAGATCGTCTTAGCCCATGATGATGGCGTTAAGGCTAATGTGGTCGCCCACTGAGTGATGTGAGCTGGTTGAAGCAAAAGTTATAAGAAGTCCGGGAGAAGCAAGAGTCTCTCAGGGAATTACCTATCCGCTTTAAGTAAAGCAAAGTGATATAAGGAATGCGGCCTAAGAGTGGGTCGTGCTGGTTGCGATGACCAGTAAGATTCAAGGAGCAGCGAATCTTTGAGATGGTATGGTGGTGTCATCGTCGCTGTTAGAGAAAAGATGTTGTCAAGAAGGTCGAAGGTAACCATGGTGCATGGTCAGACCTCGAAGCTGAGTGTGAATGGCCATGAAGGCTGATGCTTGTGAAATTTGAGATGCAACGATCGTGGAAGGAAATGCATTGTTGTAATGGTATTGACCTTATCAAGGAGGACAAGGAAGACCATCATGCATGGTTTAAGTCAGGTGTCTATTGCGGATTGAGAATGAAACTGATTTAAGTTGATCGAAAAGTTTTGTACCTCAAGAGTAAGAGGCCTTGTTGAGAAATGTGAGATTTAAAAAGTCCCAATGAAATTGAAGCTGGGCGAGTAGATTTGGCTAGAAGACCGCTACAAGAGTGGGGGTGTAACCAGGTTAGCTTGTTGTGGTGTGGACCAAAGGTACGAGTCATCCTACAAGTGCGAAGCAATAAGTGATTGTGCAAATGGTAATAAGCCAATCACTTGTGCCATGCACCGTGGGTGATGACGAGGGCTGATTAATGGTTCCGCGACCTTAAGCGCAATGGTAGGATCCTTGACTTGCGGTAGGGTTTAATAGCCAAGGTAAGGCCTAGCATAGGGCATGATTGTGAAAGCGGAAATGGGGTGAAAAATTGAAGAGGAGTTGCTCAGTGAAGAGTTCTCTGGTATGGGTATGAGGCCCCTACTAGCGTGCAATATCGGCCAGAAATGAAGGCCAGAGGAGCCTATGTACTTGTGCAAGAAACTCCTGGTTGGGAGAAGGTTGTGGCCCGAGCATGGTTAAGCTCGAGGTAAGATGGTAATGATGCGTGCATCGCCAAGCTCAAGTTGGACTTGGGTAATGCACGTATGGTTGAAATGTGTAATTACCTGACAAGGTGTTAGGTATATCGATTATGCGTAATCGTATTGATAAATGAGGGTCGGCTGGTCAAAGTAGAAGACCATGTATGAAATGATCGAAGTTGGCTGGGTGGGCCAAATGGTTGCTTCCCAAGTAGTGCTAACATAGTAAGTTAATCGGTAACGAGAAGTTGCCATGAGGATCGACTCAAGCTATGCATGCGTGTGATTAATGACGATAAGCCATGGTGGAATGGGTGTCCGAGTGTCTAGTGGGCACTAGAAGAGACATTGCGGCTGATGATCAGTGCTAAGACGTTGCTGGTTGGAGCAGCGTAAAATCGTGGCCATGTGTGATTGGCAGTGAGAAATGTTGCCGTGTGCGATCGGCGTAAAATCGTGGTAGACTGATCAGTAATGCAATGTTAGTGAGAGTTGTTTCGGTTGATGCTAAAATAGGGAAATGGGAAATAAACCTGCAAAGCGATGCTTCGAGGCAGAGAAAAATTCATCTGGAGATGAATGTCATTGCAGTAAGCGTGACCAGCGACCAGTGGTACGGTTTGGCGAGAGGCCAAAGCGGTATTTGGTTAGTAAATGTCCTTGGGAGGCGAAGGATCAAATGCCTAAGTGAAGCCTTGAGGTGGGTATAACCCGAGGTAAAGGCGGAGAAATGGTTCGGCTATGAGATTCTCGAGCAGGGGATTCAGGGAATATCCTGAGAATGTGATCATCTTGGACAAGAGATTAAGGCAAAGTCAATTTCGAGGACGAAATTTTTTAAGGAGGGTGGAATGTAATACCCGGTATTACATGGTATTGAAAATAAATAGATTTTTATTAATTTGGCAGGACCTCGGGTGGTCCGGGAAGGCCAAAAGTCAATTACGAGTAATTAATTAATAAAATTGCCGAATTGACGGCTGGGAGTGCCTCGGGACTTGGATGTCCAGGGATCATGGCAAGGGATTGGTGAGCGTCTTGAGATGAGGATAGAGACGCTGGCAGCGATCCGACCGGGAATAATTTTCAGAATAAATTCTGTATAAGCCCGAGTGGGTGCCAATACCGAATAGTCGAAGGGGACCTCCTGGAAGCTGAGGGGACCCTAGGGGTGGTTCGGTTTTCTGACTAAGGCAACCCTTAAGTATTTTCGGGTCGAATAAAGGTACCGTGAAGGCGCAGGGACGAAATTGGCTTTATCGAGAAAAGTCGATTATTAATTTGAGAATTTAAGTGGCTTGAGAGTAATTAATTTAGGTATTGGAGGGCCCAAATGATATTATTGAAAGTCTTAAGTGTAATTAGTAGATCCCAAGTGAAATAATTAGGAAATTGAGGGGCTAAATTAGTATAAATATATATATATGTGTGTATCTTCCGTACGAGAGGAAGCTTCAAGGAAGCTTCCTATGTTATCATCTCTGGCATTTGAAATGGCCGAGAGGAGCAGGATGAGAGAGGGAGATGCAGAGGAGTTGCGAGGGAGTGAGATCGCGAGAGTGTGAGAGAGCATTGCCGAGAGGGAGAGAGAGAGCTTGAGGGCGGCAACCATGGCCGACGCGGCTGAAGCAGCCGCGACCTGCAGCAGCTTCAATGGCGGCCGAGAAGGGCCGCGACTGGGTGGTGGCTCGCAGGAGGAAGCGGCCGAGGTCGTGCGTGGCGTGCGGAGGCGTCGAGGATGGCCGAATGAAGCTTCAGCGGCCAACAATGGCCGCTGGTTGCAGTGGAGGCTGGCCGCATGCAGGTGGTGGCGCACGATGAAGCTGGCCGCGGTGATGGCGGCCGACGGTGGCGGATGTGGAGCCGGCAGCAGTAGCACGATCGGCGGCGACGACCGGCGGACCAGGCGGCGGTGGGCAGCGGCCATGCGCGGCAGCCCTGCGCGCGCACAGTGAAGAAGAAGAAGGACTGTAGCGCGCGCGGGGAAGAAAGGAAATAATGAGAAAAAAAGAAAAAAAAAAGAAATGAAAAGAAAATGAGAAAATTTGGAAAAATATGGAAAAAATAGGAAAAATTCTCAGAAAAATGAGGGAAAGTTCTGGAAATTAGTTTGGGGCTTGAAGAGCTTGTCGGAAGCTCAAAAATGGAATTTTGGGCGCGAGCGGCAGCTCGGGAGGTAACGTCGGCGTGGGCGTTTCCGAATTTCTCTCCAAATGAGTCGAGGTAAATTAATATTTTTCTTCCCCAACTAATTGCATTAAGCGAGTTAATGTAAAATAGTTATTTGCAGGATTAAACCCTGTGCCGGGGTTGTTTGGAAAATTGTTGATGGATGGTTTTGGTGGTGTGTGTGGCGAAGTTGAGGGCATTGGTTTAATGCTGGATGTTGATAGAGTTGGGTTTGTGTGTATTTGTATCTAGGTTCGACCGGGGAGGCGGTGATCCTAGAAGAGCTTGGGATTCGGGCTGGTGTTCTCGCCGAGGCAGAGATAAGGCTTCGAGCCAGGTAAGGGATGGCCCCATGTGGAGGTGGCTTTGCAAGTCGGTAAATATGCTTGATAATGTTTTTATGTTGCATTGGCATGTAGTGGTTATATCTTGTGTGATGCAAGACCTAGTGGACCTATGGCCATATGGAGGACTAGTGTGGTAGGGGCTGATAGGTTGATGTCTCAAACCTGGTGGGTTGAGAGGATGTGTGAGCCTAGCCTCATTTGCATGCATTGGCATACATAAACATGATTATATTCATATTTACATGCATTGCACCCTTACTGAGTCTTTATGACTCATGAGGTTTTACCTCACGTGTAGATGATGCAAGTCTGGATGCAAGCCGGGATGGCGCCGGGAGGCCGTTGTGGCAACTAGCAGAGTTGTCCGAGTTATGTATTTTTAATATTGCTTGTATGTAGCCAGGGGGCGTGGTGTATGTATACCCTTGTGAGTAAATGTCTGTGTTATTGAGCTTAAATGTATTTAATTGTGTAATCATCATAGTGTGATAAATGATTGTGAGATTACTTGTTGAATGTGGCATAGTCGGTAAAGCCAAGGTTTGGACCGAGTCAAGATCAACAAGGTATGTTCTCATAAATCCCCAATACTCAGCGAAGTGTTTGTATGCTAGCCTTGTGCCTGGGTCACCTCTGGCTTGCTATGGGGTGAGCTGAAGAGAGGTGAAGCTCACTCGGGTTTCGGGTCTTGGTCCACTGGATTTTTCTTATTTGAGTTGGGACCGATTCCTGAGTGGAGCGAAGGGAAGGACGAAGCCTAGTTCCCACCTAGGGCGTTTCCTGTTGAAACATAGTCCAACCCTTCAGTTGTGGTTGTCGGGTGAGTAATCCGGTCGATTATTTATCGGTGGCGCCCGTAAGTGGGAGCGGGTCGTTACATCAGGTCACTCGGTCACCTTGGCCACTCGTCACCCTCAGGTCACTCGGTCACCTAGGCCACTCGTCACCCTCAGGTCACTTGGTCACCTTGGCCACTCGTCACCCTCAGGTCACTCGATCATTTTTGGCCACCAGATCATTTTAGGCCACCAGATCATTTGGCCACCAGATCATCAGCCTTATTGATTGATGCTCAAAAATGTCAAAATTTTATTATATTTATACCACCAGTTTAATCTTAAAATTGGTTTTAATTGAATGTTTATATTCAATTTGTGGTTATATGCAGGTTTAAAAAATTAATATAAAATATATATAATATAAAAAAAATAGTAATGATATGCCCTACAAATTTGGAGTATTGCAAGACCTAAAAAAGTCATGAGACATGGACATGAAGCCCAAAGGCCCAGAGGGTTGTAGGAGATCAAGGAAATAAGCCGATGGAGCAAGAGGTCGAGCCGAGACCAAGTGGGGAGGACCCACTCGGTTATGCCAAGTGGGTACGACATTGCTTTGTTTATCGGACATAACTTTCTCATATGAGTTCCGATTGAGGTGATTCAAAGTCCTTTGGAAAGAAAAGAGAATTATCTACAACTTTTGTGTTTTGAGATTTAAGATATTAGAGCTGAATCAAGGTGTAAATCAGGCATGAAGTTGATGCACCTGCATTATTAAGGCTCAGAGTCAAGTATTGAAGGAAGATGGATCCAAACCAAGACAAAAGGGCAAAAGAAGGCATAACCGAGTGGCCCTCCACTCGGTCGAGAAAAAGAAGGCATGACCGAGTGGCCCCCCACTCGGTCATGACCGAGTGGCCCCTCACTCGGTCATGGGGAGACTAATTTCCCCCACTTTTCATGACCCACTCAATTATGTCGAGTGGGTACGGCACTGCCTTAGTGTTTCGGCCATAAATTTCTCATACGAGCTCCGATTGAACTAATTAAAAGTCCTATGGAAATCTAAGAGAATTATCTACAACTTTAATGTTTTGAGTTTTTAGAGATTTGACCTGAATCAATGTGAAAATCTGGCTTGAAGTTGAGATATGGGAGCCACTCAAAACCGAGCCAAGGAAAAGGGCAAAAGAAGGCATGATCGAGTGGCCCCCCACCTGATCATGACCGAGTGGCCCCCCCACTCGGTCATGACCGAGTGACCCCCCACTCGGTCATGGTCGAGTGGGCTTGGGCCAATCTCTCCTCTTTTCCATCTCGGATGGGCCGTGAAATCATAAAAATGGGCTGCGAGATTCTCGCCTTGATTCTCGCACGTCTTCTCTCTCTCCTCCGCTATAAATATGAGACCATGCCTTCATCACAAGGTACGCAATTTTGACTAATCAAAGTATACTTTTCTCATTTTCTCTCGAGATTCTGACTTAAGCATCGGAGGGTTTGCGCGGGGACCCCCACCCGCGTCCTAACGGTGCTCTCATTTTGTAGGCCACTTGGTCACCAAGGCCACTCGGTCATCAAGGTCACTCGTCGCCCTCAGGTCACTCGGTCACGGCCACTCGTCGCCCTCAGGTCACTCGGTCACGGCCACTCGTCGCCCTCAGGTCACTCGGTCATCAAGGTCACTCGTCGCCCTCTGGTCACTCGGTCATCAAGGTCACTCGTCGCCCTTAGGTCACTCGTTCATCCGAGACCACTCATCATCCTCAGGTCACTCATTCATCCGAGACCACTTGTCACCCTCAGGTCACTCGTTCATCCGAGACCACTCGTCATCCTCTGGTCACTCGTTCATCCGAGACCACTCGCCATCCTCAGGTCACTCGTTCATCCCAGACCACTCGTCACCCTCAGGTCACTCGTTCATCCGAGACCTCTCGTCACCCTTAGGTCACTCGTTCATCCGAGACCACTCGTCACCCTCAGGTCACTTGTTCATCCGAGACCTCTCGTCACCCTCAGGTCACTCGTTCATCCGAGACCACTCGTCATCCTCAGGTCACTCGTTCATCCGAGACCACTCGTCACCCTCAGGTCACTCGTTCATCCGAGACCACTCGTCACCCTCAGGTCACTCGTTCATCCGAGACCACTCGTCATCCTCAGGTCACTCGTTCATCAGAGACCACTCGTCAGCCTCAAGTCACTCGTTCATCTTGGCCCGCCTGATCATCAGCCGACCAGATTTACCAGATCCATTAAACCATCAGATCTATCAGACCCTTAACTCTGTAAGATCACCAGATCTGGACCTCTACCAGATCCAGTTACTCGTCAAGATTCTCATTAGTGAAGGCACGACTCCCAAGACTCTTGTGTCTCTCCTCAATTAAAAATAGATTGTTGTATTTTGGAAGCAACAATTGGCGCCGTCTTTGGGAAACGCAAGACAAAAAGTCAACAAGAATGGCAAACACTCGTGGACACCGACGAACTCTCTCTCAAGGCGTAGAAACACGCCTACCACCACAGAACTCTCAACAACAAGGAGCACCTCCCATTATTCCCGATTCTCACCCACAAGGAGCACCTCCGCCCCGTCATAATGCTCAACCCCAGCAGGTGGGGAACCAATCAGTCCCATCTCCACTTAACATCGGCTCAGGGCCACTTCCTATTGATCAAGCGGGGACTTCACGACAGCCACCGCATACCGTCCCGTGGGAAGAGTATGAAGCATTGAGATAACAACATGTTGAGGGCATGCAGGCACTTCGAGACATGGCTAGTATACTCCAAGGTATGATGCCTAGAGGGACGTTGCCTGATACCTTGAAAAAGTTTATACCACCACCTGAGCCTCAGCCCGAGGTGGGAGCTGATTCCTATCAAGAGGCCAATCCCGATTCTCATTCCCAATCCACTCCTCGTGGGGAAGATAGATCACCACCACCAAAGAAGAATCCTCACGCCATGCCCCGAAGAAATGAGAGCCCAAGAAAGGAAAACAGGGTTAGAAGCGCCCAAAGACGGAGATACCATGAAACTGGGGCCGGCACGCCAACAAGACATGATAACCAAATAGCAGCAAGTATACGAGATGACATGAAAAGGGTAGTTGAAGAAGTACTTGAACGAAAGAAATTGATCCCAGCCACGGAGGAGCAACAACGCAGAAAATGTCCGTTTACTACAGATTTATTGGATAAGCCACTGCCTAGAAATTCAAGATGCCTCAAATCACCCCCTATTCCGGCAAGGATGATCCCTATGATCACATTCAAAGCTAGGAGTCGTTGATGATATTGCACGGATGGGACGATGACATAATGTGCCGAGCTTTCTCCTTAACTCTATCAGGGCATGCCCAGACATGGTTCAACAGTTTACCTGAGGCCTTTATCTCTTCATTCGGTCAGCTCAAAACGGAATTTGTTAAGACATTTATGATTAATAGTCGAAGAAAAAAAGATGCCACATACTTGCTAAGTATTCGACAGGGGAACAAAGAAACTCTGCGTCAGTATGTGGATAGATTTCGTAACGCCACCCTCGAAGTTCATGATTTACCAATTGCAATGGCAGTGTCTGCTATGTTACACGGAACACGACTAACTCCTTTACAAGAATCATTATCTTTGGACCCACCAACTTCCCTAGAAGATTTGTTTACTAGAGCAAATAAATACGTGCTCCATACGAAAGTTATGAGAGTTGTAGGTGGGAATAAGGGTAGAGAGCGAAAAAGGAAGGAAAACGATGTTGAAGAGAACTCCAGGCGGGTTAGGGGATCAGATATATCTCAGCCCCAGTTCCACCATTACACCAAACTTCTCCAACCTTGGTCAACCATACTTGTAGCGATCGAAGGGTCAGGTCTCATTAGACTCCCGAAAAAGGTTGACCATCCCATGGGGAAGAATAGAGAAGAATATTGTAGATATCACAAAACTCGTGGTCATTGCACTGACCAGTGCCCGGAATTAAGAGATCAGATTGAGATGCTAGTTCGTGAAGGACATCTTCAAAGGTACATACAGGTCAAAGATAGTGAGCCTCGAAAAGGAGAAGATAGACAGGAAGAACGAGGGAGATCAAATCAAAGATGTCAAGAGAGAGGAAGAGATTATAGAGAGAATCCACCTCTAGATAATGAACCAGTTCATGAGCCCATACATGTCATCTCGGGTAGTGAAACTATGGCAGGGGACTCCTCATATTCCATCGCGACAAGCCATGAAAGGACATGCCCTTAGAAGAAGGCAGTCATCCACCATTAATGCCATCAAAGAGAAATCTGGGAACAAAATTTAGACATATTGAAGAGACCCTATGTTAAAGAACGAGAAACTAAACATTTCGTGCTCAGAGGCAACAATAAGACCTAAAATGAAACAATGGATGTGCTCACTTCTTTCAAAAAATGTAAGCGTTTTCATTACACACTGCTTTGTGAAAGTTTGTTTGTTATGCTCTACTTACAGGAAAAATAAACTCAAGCCAGTTGCCTCGCTCACGGCCCGGCAACGAGGGAAAAATAAACTCGAGCCCGTCGTTGTCCTGCTTATGGCCCGGCAATGAGGTAAACTACGATCGAGCCCATTGTCCCGCCTATGGCCCGGCAACGAGGTAAACTACGATCGAGCCTGTTGTCCCGCCTATGGCCCGACAACGAGGTAAATTACGATCGAGCCCGTTGTCCCGCCTATGGCCCGGCAAAGAGGTAAACTACGATCAAGCCCGTTGTCCTGCCTATGGCCCGGCAACGAGGTAAACTACGATCGAGCCCGTTGTCCCGCCTATGGCCTGGCAATGAGGTAAACTACGATCGAGCCTGTTGTCCCGCCTATAGCCCGGCAACGAGGTAAACTACAATCCAGCCCATTGTCCCGCCTATGGCCCGACAACAAGGTAAACTACGATCGAGCCCGTTGTCCCGCTTATGGCCCGGTAATGAGGTAAATTACGATCAAGCCCGTTGTCCCGCCTATGGCCCTGCAACGAGGTAAACTACGATCGAGCCCGTTGTCCTGCCTATGGCCCAGCAACGAGGTAAACTACGATCGAGCCCGTTGTCCCGCCTATGGCCCGGCAACGAGGTAAACTAAGATCGAGCCCGTTGTCCCGCCTATGGCCCGGCAACGAGGTAAACTAAGATCGAGCCCGTTGTCTCGCCTATGGCCCGGCAACGAGGTAAACTACGATCAAGGCCGTTGCCCCGCTCACGGCCCGACAACGAGGAAAAAACAAACTCAAGCCCGTTACCCTGCTCACGGCCCGGCAACAAGGGAAAAATAAACTCAAGCCCATTGTCCCGCTTATAGCCCGGTAATGAGGTAAAAGTACATTCAAGCCTGTTACCCCGCTCACGGCTTGGCAACGAGGGAAAAATAAACTCAAACCCGTTGTCCCGCTTATAGCCCAGCAACGAGGTAAAAGTACATTCAAAGCCATTACCCCGCTCATGGCCCGGCAAGGAGGTAAAAGTACATTCAAGCCTGTTACCCTGCTCACAGCCTGGCAACGAGGGAAAAATGAAATCAAACCCATTGTCCTGGTCACCGCCTGACAACAAGGGAAAAGAAAGTGAAAACTTGCTGTCCTATGCACAACACCATAACTGGGAGCAGAATC
Source organism: Diospyros lotus (assembly GCF_014633365.1). Classification (NCBI taxonomy): domain Eukaryota; kingdom Viridiplantae; phylum Streptophyta; class Magnoliopsida; order Ericales; family Ebenaceae; genus Diospyros; species Diospyros lotus. The sequence goes on along the minus strand of NC_068349.1, from coordinate 24,223,327 downwards.
AAACTCATTGTTCGGTGCACAGTTAGACATCTATGGAAAGCGAGCTTACTAGTATATCTACCTCATACTTCTGCAAAGGAATTGAAAATCACTAGAGCCCAGAAATTTAAAAGCACAGTGTGCAAATAAGCTCTAGAGGATGTGTAGAAGATGAAACAACTAAAAGATAAGTAATGTTCAAAAGTTTACAGGACAAGATACTCTTTCACTCTAACCTTCCGGCTAAAAAAGTAGGGAGTAATTGATATGCCCTACAAACTTAGAGTATTGCAAGACCTAAAAACGTCGTGAGACATGGACATGAAGCCCAAAGGCCCAGAGGGTTGTAGGAGATCAAGGAAATAAGCCGATGGAGCAAGAGGTCGAGCCGAGACCAAGTGGGGAGGACCCACTCGGTTATGCCAAGTGGGTACGACACTGCTTTGGTTTATCAGACATAACTTTCTCATATGAGCTCCGATTGAGGTGATTCAAAGTCCTTTGGAAAGACAAGAGAATTATATACAACTTTTGTGTTTTGAGATTTAAGAGATTCGAGCTGAATCAAGCTGTAAATCGGGCATGAAGTTGATGCACCTGCATTATTAAGGCTCAGAGTCAAGTATTGAAGGAAGATGGATTCGAACCAAGACAAAAGGGCAAAAGAAGGCATAACCGAGTGGCCCCCCACTCGTTCGAGAAAAAGAAGGCATGACCGAGTGGCCCCCCACTCGGTCATGACCGAGTGGCCCCTCATTCGGTCATGGGGAGACTAATTTCCCCCACTTTTCATGACCCAATCGGTTATGCCGAGTGGGTACGGCACTGCCTTAGTTTTTCGGGCCATAACTTTCTCATACGAGCTCCGATTGAGCTAATTCAAAGTCCTATGGAAAGCTAAGAGAATTATATACAACTTTAATGTTTTGAGTTTTGAGAGATTTGACATGAATCAATGTGAAAATCTGGCTTGAAGTTGAGATATGGGAGCCACTCAAAACCGAGCCAAGGAAAAGGGCAAAAGAAGGCATGATCGAGTGGCCCCCCACCCGATCATGACCGAGTGGCCCCCCCACTCGGTCATGGTCGAGTGGGCTTGGGCTAATCTCTCCTCTTTTCCATCTCGGATGGGCCGCGAAATCATAAAAATGGGCTACGAGATCTCGCCTTGATTCTCGCACGTCTTCTCTCTCTCCTCCGCTATAAATATGAGACCATGCCTTCATCACAAGGTACGCAATTTTGACTAATCAAAGTATACTTTTCTCATTTTCTCTCGAGATTCTGACTTAAGCATCGGAGGGTTTGCGCGGGGACCCCCACCCGCGTCCTAACGGTGCTCTCATTTTGTAGGCCACTTGGTCACCAAGGCCACTCGGTCATCAAGGTCACTCGTCGCCCTCAGGTCACTCGGTCACGGCCACTCGTCGCCCTCAGGTCACTCGGTCACGGCCACTCGTCGCCCTCAGGTCACTCGGTCATCAAGGTCACTCGTCGCCCTTAGGTCACTCGTTCATCCGAGACCACTCATCATCCTCAGGTCACTCATTCATCCGAGACCACTCGTCACCCTCAGGTCACTCGTTCATCCGAGACCACTCGTCATCCTCTGGTCACTCGTTCATCCGAGACCACTCGCCATCCTCAGGTCACTCGTTCATCCCAGACCACTCGTCACCCTCAGGTCACTCGTTCATCCGAGACCACTCGTCACCCTCAGGTCACTCGTTCATCCGAGACCACTCGTCATCCTCAGGTCACTCGTTCATTCGAGACCACTTGTCATCCTCAGGTCACTCGTTCATCCCAGATCACTCGTCACCCTCAGGTCACTCGTTCATCCGAGACCACTCGTCACCCTCAGGTCACTCGTTCATCCGAGACCACTCGTCACCCTCAGGTCACTCGTTCATCCGAGACCACTCGTCATCCTCAGGTCACTCGTTCATCCGAGACCACTCGTCATCCTCAGGTCACTCGTTCATCCGAGACCACTCGTCATCCTCAGGTCACTCGTTCATCAGAGACCACTCGTCACCCTCAGGTCACTCGTTCATCTTGGCCCGCCTGATCATCAGCCCACCAGATTTACCAGATCCATTAGACCATCAGATCTATCAGACCCTCAACTCTGTAAGATCACCAGATCTGGACCTCTACCCGATCCAGTTACTCGTCAAGATTCTCATCAGTGAAGGTACGACTCCCAAGACTCTTGTGTCTCTCCTCAATTAAAAATAGATTGTTGTATTTTGGCAACAACAAGTAATAACAAAATAATATAATATAATATATAATACACATCTAAATATAATATATAAATTTAATACATATATATTAATGACATATATATTTCAAATGCATTACAGCGTGAAGCAGTGCCATGGAGGCTCAAATCAAAGAAGCAATTGAAATGGTCAGCCCACTGTTTGGAATTAAAAGCTCCTAGCCGCAAGCTTAAATTAAAGTCCAGCTAATTGAAGCTCAATTCAAGGAAGCCAACTTTGAAGCCCAACTCAAGCCATGGGGAAGAAATACATGGAGACAGTAGATCACGCGTCTGCGTGCCTCAGAAAGCTATTTCAAGACAACATGCGAAAGTTTGCAGAGAACCCTGGCAGAAGAAATATGCAGAAAATGATCAGAAGTTGTCTGGGGATTCAAATTCAAAGTATCCGTTACCAGAAGAGTATAAAGAGACCAAAGCTTACATTCAAGAAAGACACAACATGAGAAGTCCCCATCCGCCATTTAGCCAAAATAAGGGGAAAAGTGCACTGTTCTATTCCTTTCTTTTTGTTCTTAAATTCCAGTAGTTTTCATTTCTCCATGTTGTTCCAGGGTTCTTCATTCTAGTTACTTACATTTTGTAATTTTCATTTATGTTCTTTACATTCTGTAACTTTAATTTATTGTTCATCTACATTTCTCTAATTTCAATTTCAGTGTTTACATTCTAGAATTTTAATTCATGTCTCTTTAATTTTAGTTAATTAAATACCACAACTTAATTTCTGCATTTTTATCTCTGTTCTTTCTTTTTATGTTTTCACCAATGGAGATGTGTGGCTAAATTTAACTTGGGCCAAGGCAAGGAATGTGTCCAGTGCCACTGTTTGCCCAAGAGAGCCGAACTCCGATTGAATTAACAGAATGCTTATTTGAATTGAGAAATGTGTGTATATTGAATCTTTGGGTTTGAGTTGAAACAAAAGCCTAACTTAGAGTCTCCATGCCATGTATAGAGGTTACTTAAATTGGAAATGTTTTCATACTCAATCTCATTTGATTAATCTGAATTATTGATCTCTGTTCCTTAATTGCAATCCAATTTATGGTAGTTGCTTAATCTAGACTCTCTCATGCCATTTATGGAGAGTGCTTAACATAGAACTATTATCATCTTGGGATACAGTGAATTGCATAACCTCAATTTTAATCTGTCAATGTTAAGTATTTTGATATCTCGTTGGTAAATCAGTGGGCTGGCACATAAATTGCTTTGTCCCAAGATTGCTTCCATACACAAACCTCATCTTATTTTTAATCTTGAAAAACAAATCATTTAGCTGAATTGGTCTGACAAACCCGTTTAGCACGTAAAGATTTTTTCGCCGCTTTCATTTCTGTTTTGATCTCCTAGTGAATCGACCTGGACTTACCCAGAAAATTAAATTGTGCTACAGCGCACACTCGTACACTGGCGAGTATAAACGCCTTGTGCCTGCATGTTTGTTTCTTCTTTGTTTATTTTTGTATGTGTTTGTTTGAAATAAATGCACAAGGTTAAGCGCAGCCACTTATCAGACCATCAACTCTATCGGATTACTAGATCTGCACCTCTACCAGATCCAATTGCTCATCAAGATTCTCATCCGTAAAGGCACGACTCCCAAGACTCTTGCATCTGTCTGCAATTAAAAATAGATAGTTGTATTTTGGCAAGAACGAGGATAAAAATCAATCATTACAAACTTTGAAATTTCCTTCTTTGGTTCTATCTTCCAAAGTAAGCCTCCATTTCTTCCAATCCAAACCCTCACGTGGCATTCAAGATAAGTTTCTTTATCTACTTCCATTATAAGCCAATGCAAAACTTACAAGTTATATTACTTTTGACTTTTAGGATGAATCCAATTATTACCATCATAAGGCTTTAGGGCTTTAGGGAAAATTCTCCAATCCTAACTTTCCAACTCAAGTCTTCTTAGATAAGAATTCATCATTGCAAATATTCCTATTTGTTGGAGACAAGCTATCTCTTTTACAAGTTATGATATTTGCATTTGGGTCCTAAAACCATTTGAAACACTTTATTGCAACATCCAAGCTTTACATTAAATTCTGGGTTATTACATCCTTGCCCCCTTAAAATAAATTTCGTCCCCGAAATTTTCCTTCATAACTCACTTAGTATATACTTTCCCATGCAAATTTCTCAAAATCATGGTGTCTCCAGGGTACCCTCTCTAAGAAATATTATTTTACTCCTCAAAACTCACTTCGAGGTCGACGATTTATTTGACTTAGCTGCCTCAACCAATGTGGCTTGCCTTAACTCTTGGCCTAAGGCACATATTTTTAGCTCATAAATCAAAATGTTTCATCCAAAAATCGATATCAAGGTTTTCAACCCTTTTCCCAATTGTCAACTCGTGGCCATACCTTTGAGTCTTCTAGAATAGCTTTTCAGATCTGTTCATCAGATGAGAGTGAATTGCCAGGCTAGCGACGTAAATAGATGTTCCATCAGGAATCACATCCAATGTCACAGGCTAAAAAGGCTCTACCAATCCCTACTCTCGGGTCAATAGAACAGGCTCATTCTTGCATTAGCCACCACGTTCACCCAGAACAGGCTATTAGAGCAAGCTCGTTAGCCACCACGTTCATTTCCCGAGATTGTATTGGATCACACAACCACAACCCTTCAAAAACTCTATCCACCATCGTTACCTTGCATTCGAATCCCTTTGAAAGAACATGCACTTCAAGCAATCATGAAGACCTTGAACTTTTCACATAGCGATGCCATAGCACGCTAACTACCGCATCAATATCCTCACCAATAAGGGCAGAGTTTAGGATAATCAAATCAAAGCCAATTGCTCACAATTTTAGGGTGTACAACAATGTGCATACCAAACCGAAGGTCAGGTCAGTAACCAGAATAAAATTTCCCTTCCCCAAAGGCCAAGTATGGGAACCACAATCCCATTGCTTGCTATTACTTAAAAACACATTTCCTAAGCAAGTTTACAAAACATCACATGCCTATATCGGGGAAAACATACCACCCGTAGTTACAACCTATCCCGACCCATGTATGCAATTACCATTCCTTCACCTTTTTTCCAAACCTCGGATTCCCCAAGACCACTAAGCACACGATGCAGCAGTTATACTCCTGGTACCGACACTTTCTCATGCTCGAATTCTCTTGAGGAGAACAAGTTAGATATCAATCCATAAACACAATCACAAACTCATATAAGTACGATTTGAACACCTCAATCGTCAACTCATAAAGGTTACAAGTGCGTTAATCCCAAATGTTATCTCCAGATACTCATAATAATTCGTAACATGATCTAGAGTAATCTTGCCACACCTTCCTTTTAATTCCCAATTACATTCCTTAAAAGCACAAATCATACTCAAGGTTACAATTAACCCACAACTTCCTAACTTACTACTTGACATCCCTCCTTTAGCCAAATTATAGGTTGATACATTTATCACCATACCTTAGATGATGTGACTGGGCTGATTGTTGATCCCATTACCCAAATATCCTCGAGATGGACATAAGAATTCCATGAACTAGACTTACCTCAACTCCATAATTATTGATTCCAAAGTCCAAAATTCTTAGAATCCTCAAGATTCCCAAATGTATCAAGTTTCGGCAAAATAGATTTTTAATACGGGATTCTGATAAACCATTTACAAAAATAACCACCAAACTCGGTTAGTCTCCCAAGGCTCCAAATTTATCAACCCTCTACAAAAAGTTGTAGATAAATAATCATATATGGAAATGTTCCCAAGAATCCAGTAAGCCATTCAAGATGTTCTAGCAAGGGTTAATTTTGCCAAATAATTAGAATACTTACTTATCCAAGTCCCGTCTTGTAAGACAATAGGCATCTCCCAAACGATTATTGCCTAGAATCCTCGAGATTCCAAATTCATCAACTCCTGTAAACTAACCATTAGTATGAGACTCTAATGAACCATATATGGGAATACTTCCAAAATTAGTTTCCCGAGACCTCAAATCCGTCAATTTCCTACAAACAGTTGTTGATAAGAAATTCTAACAAACCATTTATGGAAATGTTTCCAAAGATCTCGTGCATTACCCAAGATTACAGCAAGGGGTCTTAGTCCACTAAATAATAGAAATATTTACTTGTACTTCATCCCTTGCTTACTTACCTGTTGGACTAACCATAGTTGTCGGGAACAACCTCAAATGTCACGTAACCTATCTTGTCACCATACAACTTAAAGGTTAGTAACAGTGAACACCATCACCCTCATATTATAAACATCTCATGTTGCTACTTTATCCTTTTTCATCCCTAAAAGTAGCCCCATAACCTATCTTGAAATCCAGAAGTCTGCAAAGGTTAGTAACATCAAATGTATCTCTTGAATCCCAAAATTTCTATAGGAAAGAAAATAGTTCCCCAAGATCCTCAAATTAACATAGGGTCTTAATGACCTTAATTCCTTACATCCCTTGATTTTCGAGAATTCTCATAAATAATTTGACTTGCAAAATAACCTCTTGAGATCCTCAAGACCTAGTTCCATCAAGTTTCTGCAAAAATATTGGTTAATAAAATTTCTTATCCCTAGCAAATCAAATGATCAAACGATCTCCTTGGCACCCAATAGACCTTAAATAAACTTCTATATAAAGGATTCTATCTTCCTTTAATAATTTAATTAGTCTTTCCCAAGATTTACCAAATAACCAAATACTTACTCGCATCTTGCCCAACTTACGTACTTGCCAAATCTTATTGTCCTTAACAGGGACAACCTTGAACAATGAGCAACCTATCCTGTCATCAAAACTCAAAGATTAGCATACAATGCTATTTACGTTTACTCGCATTTATGCACTTCATAGACTCCTTATTTCATTATTTTATCCATCCAAGTACATCTACATATAATCCTTTGTCTCGCAAAACCAAAAATAATTCTTCCTTAGCTTCGAATCTATTCCTGCCATATATCAAAACATCCTCAAAGTTAGTCAACTCAAATCTAAATCAAAACTACAAAGCCACCACAACCCATAATATCCTCAAAGTTAGTTAAATCAAAATCTAAACCCAAATAATATATTTAAGCTTTGATACCAACTGTAACGCCCCACTTTTCCAAATACGCAATAACTTGAAATATAATTAAGACATCACCTACGGGCGTTATGGAAACCCTTACCAACGGAAGCATTGGATCGAACCTGCAAGCTTAACCACAAGTAAATAAAGGGGTTTCCACTAGATTTCCTTTATATGTACAGGAAATGCAAACAACTTTCAATAAACCAAAAAACACAACACATCACAGCAAGTACAATTGTAGGACACTTACACACACACCTCTTACAACCTTGAGTACCTTAGCTGCTATTCACAATGCATCATTCAGAGACTTCCAAAATCCAACAAACAACCCTTACCATGTTCATAGTACATAGTAACCCCGAGTTACACCTTAACAGCATAAAAGGTAAATCTAAGCCTTACATAACCCCTGTTTATACAATTGCGATACACAAGTCTCAAATAAATCCAAAGGTTACATAAGATCCATAACACATGAACAACATGGAGTTAAATTAAACATCGGCCTCCTCGTAGCCTTTTCTCCTGCTTGTCTTCAGGGTACCTGGCATGCTAATATACCCGGGACATTGAATGTCCCAGGGGCATCAACCCAAGTTAGATATTGACATCTAATTGAGTGACTTAGAAAAGGAAAGTACATGCGTGCAAATGCAATAATGTCATTATGAAATCCACCCCTGTGGTAGTAATGCTAGGGTGTTGCAATCACCCCCGCGGTCAACATAGTCACCCTTTGGCTCACTGCAAGAGCACGAGTTCTTCCATGATGGCCCAACAACTAGCCACAGTCACCAACACAAACATGATATATGACAAAGCAGAAGGAATATGCATAATCAAGGGAAAATATGACATGTAAGCCACAAAGGCAGGATATGCAAGCAAAATCCATACACAAGTGAAGCAAAAAATGCTCAAAGTGTCACAAAACATGCAAGAATCACTTACCTCAATCGTTTTCCCTTCGATAGCACCTTTCACAGCTCAATTTCGAGCACTAGGGGCTGTTTCTACAGAAATCACGCATTTCGGTGAACCACACCTTAAATATTTCTACATGGAAATTGTAGCTAATTAAATTAAAAGAACGATGGTGAAAATTTTAGGCCAAACGGAGGCCATATGCGCGCTCACGCGCCTCTGGAAGGGTGGCCACGCGCTGCCTCCTTCCTTGTTACGGATTTTGCAAGATAAAATTAAAAATGTTATAATTTGCTCATTTTTGCTCTGATTCGCTCTCCGTTTGAACCTACAGACTCCTATTTTCATGTTCTACAACTCTACGAAAACAAAATTGGCTTACCTTTTTGATTTCCTTTCTGTTTTCCCAATTTTCCGATCAGGTCTCTCTATCCTTTCTTCTTTGGTTTTTCTTGCACTTGCTTGTTTCCTTTTTCCTTAGCTTCTCATGGCCTTTACTCCTTCCCTTTATATAGCCTTTAATTTCCCAAATCCTCAAGATTTCACTTGGCCTCTAAGTTACTCATTTTCCACCCTAGTAATCATCACAACTTTGAAATTCTTCCAATCTTCCAATGTAATCTTCTACTTTTTCCAATCCTAGGTCACCAAATACACTTTCAAGATAAGCCTTATCATCTTCTTCCCTTGCAAGCTAAATCCCAGCCAATCCTAATCCTCCAAGTTTAGACTTTTAGGATAAAAATCAATCATTACAAACTTTGAAATTTCCTTCTTTGGTTCTATCTTCCAAAGTAAGCCTCAATTTCTTCCAATCCAAACCCTCATGTGGCCTTCAAGATAAGTTTCTTTATGTACTTCCTTTGTAAGCCAATGCAAAACTTACAAGTTATATTACTTTTGACTTTTAGGGTGAATCCAATTATTACCATCATAAGGCTTTAGGACTTTAGGGAAAATTCTCCAATCCTAACTTTCCAACTCAAGTCTTCTTAGATAAGAATTCATCATTGCAAATATTCCTATTCGTTGGAGACAAGCTATCTCTTTTACAAGTTATGATATTTGCATTTGGGTCCTAAAACCATTTGAAACACTTTATTGCAACATCCAAGCTTTACATTAAATTCTGGGCTATTACAGTACGAAAGGAGGTTGTGTCAATTGGAGAAGAAGATTGCGGCATTGAAACCGAAGCAGGGAGAGTCTTGTGGCATGGCCTCGAACCAGTCTCTTAGTTCAGAGATTATGGTTGTGGTGCAGCTCGAGCGTCTTCTCATTCCGACTATTAAGCCCTATGCGGGCACTACTAACCCGATGGATCACTTGGATCTCTTCACCTCTCATATGATAGTACAGGACATGTTTGATGCAATGTGGTGTAGAGTCTTCCTAGCTATGTTGGAAGGGCATGCGCGCACCTGGTACTCAAGTCTGGCCCATCACTCAATAGCCAACTTTGCATAGCTTTGGAGTAGTTTTTTGGCCTACTTTGTGCCTCTTCGGAGGCATCAGAGATCTATTATGGCTCTCGATAGCCTAAAGCAGAATCAGGGTGAATCCCTAAAGTATTTCATCTCAAGATTTAATATTGAGGCCTTGTGTAACGCCCCACTCCAAATACGCAATAACTTGAAATATAATTAAGACATCACATACAGGCGTTATGAAAACCCTTACCAACGGAAGCATTGTATCGAACCTGAAAGCTTAACCAAAGCTAAATAAAGGGGTTTCCACTAGATTTCCTTTACAAGCTCAAGAAATGTATACGACCTTCAATACTCCATAAAACACAACACAACACAACATGTACAATTGTAGGACACCTACACACACCCTTTATAATCTTGAGTATCCCAACTGCTATTTACAATACATAATTTGAACTACAAGGGTACATAGTGGAATAAAGTCCAGAGCTAGCCGTAAGACCCAAAGCTAGCGAAGCTCCACCTCCTTGCCCACGATTTGATCTGGAACCTGAAACACTTGATACTTCTGATAAAGCTGGGACGTTAAATGTCCTAGGGGTATGAAACACCCGAGTTAGATAATAACATCTAAGTGAGTGACTCAGAAAAGGAGAGTATATGCGTGCAAATGCAATAACGCAATTATGAAATCCACCCCTGTGGTAGCAATGCCAGGGTGTTTCAATCACCCCCGCGGTCATCATAGTCACCCCTTGGCTCACCGCAAGAGCACGAGTTCTTCCATGATGGCCCAACAACTAACCACAGTCACTAACACAAACATGATATATGACAAAGTAGAAAGAATATGTATAATCAAGGGAAAATATGACATGTAAGCCACATGCATGATATACAAGCCAAAATCCACACACAAGTGAAGCAATAAATGCTCAAATTGTCACAAAAACATGCAGGAATCACTCACCACGATCGTTTTCCCTTCGATAGCACTATTCATAGCCCGATCTCAAGCACCAGGGGCTGTTTTTGCAGAAATCACGCATTTTAGTGAACTAAAACTTAAATATGTTTACATGAGGTTGTAGATAATTAAACTAGAAGAATTATGGTGAAAATTTTAGGTCAAACGGAGGCTGGACGCGCCCTCACGCGCCTTTGGAAGGGTTGCCACGCGCCGCCTCCTTCCTTGTTACGGATTCTGCAACCTAAAATTAAAAATGCTATAACTTGTTCATTTTTGCTCTGATTCGCTCTCCGTTCGAACCGACAAACTCCCATTTTCGTGCTCTACGACCCTACAGAAAGAAAATCGACTTCTCTCTTCGATTTTCTCACTGTTTTGGATGATTTCCGATGAGATATCTCCACCCTTCCCCTTCCTTGCTTTCTTTGATTCTTTCTCCTCTTGTTTTGCTTAGTGTACTCACCACACTTATTATACTCCACTCCCACGTAGGTCTCCCCCCCTTTATAGAAGCTTTGAAAGCATCCATATCTCTAGATATTACTTTCCTCTTAAGTTACACATTTTTCTCAAGCCATCATTACATTATCCCTTAGCTTTTAAGTTACCACATTTTTCTCCTAAAGCCATCATTACTACATTATCCCTTAGCTTTTAAGTTACCCCCTTTTTCTTCCCAAGTCATCATTACAACCCTTGAATTATCCCTTTGGTTTATCTTTCAATTCAAGTTTCCATTTCCTTCCAATCCCAAGTCTCCAAATCTCACCTTCACGTGACTTTTAGGATAAGAACCCATTATAACTATTATCTCTTCTTTTCCAAGCCAATCTCATTCTTCCAAGTCATGCCACCCTAAGACTTTTGGGGTAAAGCTCATTATTACAATCATTCCTTCATAAGACTTTAGGGTAAAGTTCATCATTCCTTTATAAGACTTTAGGGTGAAGTTCATCATTACAATCATTCCCTTATTACGTTAATGCCCTGAATCAAAATACCATTCATTTTGCTATTATAATTTCCATTACAACATCCAAGCTTTATATCAAGTTCTGGGGTATTACATCCTCCCCCCCTGAGAAACTCCAAAAACAGTTTATATCGATGCATGATCAGGTATAAAATGTATGAGAAGACAACGAGAACTACTCTGAAGTGCCTCGTGAACACGTTAGCCTCCTCCAACGAGAGCTTTCTCAATGGCGCACGCATAACGCCTCTCGGGAGGTCCCTAACCATGTCACTTCGCTTCGACCTCATAGCACTCATGCAAGCACCGCATTAGTTGTTCCTTAGGCTCACAGTCTTCCCCACGAGAGCTTTCTCGATGGCGCATGCATAGCGCCTCTCGGGGGATATCCGACTTTTGCCTTCGGCCAACAACAAATAGGTACAACAGTATGGCCACATGAATTTTATAAATGCAACAGTTAAAAAAAAGCCAACAGCATATATTTTTCAAAAAAGTACAGGTCATATATGCAACATGATTTCACGTAAGAGAATAACAAGCGTTTATGTGTAAGAACTTCACGAAACACGTCTCACGCAATAGAAGTCTCTCATAAGAGAATAAAAAATAGGATTTGGAGTATAGGAGTCTCACGGAGTCTCACCTTGTTGGGTTATCTCTTCGACGGTATAATTTTACAGCAAATGGCTTAGGTTTCTGCAGAAAACATGCGTTTTGATAAACTTAACCTCAAATAGTTTTACATATAGTTGAAGGGTATTAAAGTAGGGGCATAACTGGAAAATTTCATGTAAAAAGGAGCCTTCATGCGCTCTCACGCGCCCCAAGAAGTCTGGCCACGTGCCCCCACGCGCAGCCATTTTTCGGCGCGTGTACCTCACGCGCAGGCACCAGATTCCGAACAACAACGCCTCATTTTCGTATTTCGGTCATATCTCCCTCGTTTTAACTCCAATTCAACCCCCGTTTGAACCTACGCGACCCTCTCTTCCCCTTATACAGGATTATCAAAAAAATGGGACTTACCTCACTTTTTGCTGACTAATTTTGGCGAACTCCAGCGAAGACTCACAACTCCAACGAGGCTCGTTCTCCGCCGCTTCTCCATCGCTTTCCTCTCGCCTTCTTGCCGAACCTCCTTCTCTCTCTCTAGAGCAAGCTCCTCCTCTTAGGGTGCTTCACTCCTCAAATTTGTTTGGAATGGTTTGAGAGCAACTCAAGGTGCCTATTTGTAGAATCCTTCAACCAATGGTGTTATGCCACTTGTCACAATCTTAGCCATGGACTCCAAAGACTCAAAGCCATAATTGAGTGGCTTTTGAAATCCAAAACTAGAATGAATTGAACTTTTGGAATCTAAGCTAAAACCCCAAACTTCTTTCAAATAACACTTTGGCCCTTATTTCAAGTCCTCAACTTCAATCTTTTACCACATAAGCTCTTAATTTCATCCTTATTTCGTTTGGATAATTTTTTAATTACAATTACACCCTCAACATCAAATTTATCGAGATACTTAAAATCCCAAAATTAATAACTCAAAATTACTCAATATATACAATTTTTTGAAAGCCCCTTACCATCATTCGGTCTTTTTAGACTACAACTTAGCTTAACCGAAAACCATTTCTGATTTGATTTCTTTCAGCGTTATAAATCTCGCCTCGAGATGCTCATCAAAAATATTCCTTTAACCTTAGGTATCCAAGCTCCAGGGCACTCCCTGCGACTGATTCAGTCACTTGTTGCCATTTCAAACATATTTTTTGGTATTTTAAACTCACTTAAAATACGTGGCAATTTCACGAAAATATAAGGCGTTATACCTTGGTTACGAGACCTCAGCTCCCCTTAGTCACGAGACCCTCAGCGCACGTGCACGTTGGAGACGAGATTCTACTCTCATCGCACCTTGGTGACAAGACTCTTGGGACACTTGACTCTCAGAACCCTTAAGACTCACCAAGTCATCAGAAACTCCCGTGGTCAACCACGCACCTTACATTCTTCCACATAACAAAAAAATAGATTGTTGTATTTTGGCAACAATAGCCTTAATTCCATACATTCCTCGAGTTTTGAGAATTCTCATAAATAATTTGACTCATAAAATAACCTCTTGAGATCCTTGAGACCTAGTTCCATCAAGTTTCTGCAAAATATTGGTTAATAAGAATTTCTTTTCTCCCAATAATTCTTTGAAAATCAAATGATCAAACAATCTCCTTGGCACCCAATAGACATTAAATAAACTTCCATATAAAGGGTTCTATCTTCCTTCAGTAATTTAATTAGTTTTTCCCCAAAATTTACCAAATAACCAAATACTTACCGCATCTTGTCCAACTTTTGCAATCACCAGATCCTGTTGTCCTTAATAGGGATAACCTCGAACAATGAGTAGCCTATCCTATCATCAAAACTCAAAGATTAGCATATAATGCTATTTACATTTACTCGCATTTATACACGTATATAGACTCCTCATTTCACTATTTTGTCCATTTGGGTACATCTACATACAATCCTTTGTCTTGCAAAATCAAAAATAATTCTTCCTTGGTTTCGGATCTATACCTGCCATAGATCAAAACATCCTCAAAGTTAGTCAACTCAAATCTAAATCAAAACCACAAAGCCACCACAACCCATAGTATCCTCAAAGTTAGTTAAATCAAAATCTAAACCAAATAATATATTTAAGCTCTGATACCAACTATAACACCCCACTACTTGAAATATAATTAAGACATCACCTACGGGCGTTATGGAAACCCTTACCAACGGAAGCATTGGATCGAACCTGAAAGTTTAACCAAAGCTAAATAAAGGGGTTTCCACTAGATTTTCTTTACAAGCTCAAGAAATGTATACGACCTTCAATACTCCATAAAACACAACACAACACAACAGGTACAATTGTAGGACACCTACACACACCCTTTACAATCTTGAGTATCCCAACTGCTATTTACAATACATAATTTGAACTACAAGGGTACATAGTGGAATAAAGTCCAGAGCTAGCCGCAAGACCCAAAGCTAGCGAAGCTCCACCTCCTTGCGCACGATTTGATCTGGAACCTGAAACACTTGATACTTCTGATAAAGCTGGGACGTTGAATGTCCCAGGGGTATGAAACACCCGAGTTAGATAATAACATCTAAGTGAGTGACTCAGAAAAGGAGAGTATATGCGTGCAAATGCAATAATGCAATTATGAAATCCACCCCTGTGGTAGCAATGCCAGGGTGTTACAATCACCCCTGCGGTCATCATAGTCACCCCTTGGCTCACCGCAAGAGCACGAGTTCTTCCATGATGGCCCAACAACTAGCTAAAGTCACCAACACAAACATGATATATGACAAAGCAGAAGGAATATGCATAATCAAGGGAAAATATGACATGTTAGCCACAAGCATGATATACAAGTCAACATCCACACACAAGTGAAGCAATAAATGCTCAAAGTGTCACGAAAACATGCAGGAATCACTCACCATGATCGTTTTCCCTTCGATAGCACTGTTCATAGCCCGGTCTCAAGCACTAGGGGCTGTTTTTGTAGAAATCACGCATTTTAGTGAACCAAAACTTAAATATTTTACATAGGGTTGTAGATAATTAAACTAGGAGAATTATGGTAAAAATTTCAGGTCAAACGGAGGTCGGACGCGCCGTCACGCGCCTCTGGAAGGGTGGCCACGCGCCGCCTCCTTCCCTGTTACGGATTCTGCAACCTAAAATTAAAAATGCTATAACTTGTTCATTTTTGCTCTGATTCGCTCTCCGATTGAACCTACGGACTCCCCTTTTCATGCTCTACGACCCTACAGAAAGAAAATTGACTTACTCTTCGATTTTCTCACTATTTCGGCTGATGTTTGATGTGATGTCTCCACCATTCCTCTTCGTTACTTTGTTCGATTCTTTCTCCTCTTATTTTGCTTAGTGTACTCACCACACTTGTTATATTCCACTCCACGTAGGTCTCCCCCCCTTTATATAAGCTTTCAAAGCATCCATATCTCTAGATAGTACTTTCCTCTTAAGTTACACATTTTTCTCAAGCCATCATTACATTATCCCTTAGCTTTTAAGTTACCACATTTTTCTCGTCTTAAGTTACCACATTTTTCTCCTCAAGCCATCATTACTACATTATCCCTTAGCTTTTAAGTTACCCCATTTTTCTTCCCAAGTCATCATTACAACCCTTGAATTATCCCTTTGGTTTATCTTTCAATTCAAGTTTCCATTTCCTTCCAATCCCAAGTCTCCAAATCTCACCTTCACGTGACTTCTAGGATAAGAACACATTATAACTATTATCTCTTCTTTTCCAAGCCAATCTCATTCTTCCAAGTCATGCCACCCTAAGACTTTTGGGGGTAAAGCTCATTATTACAATCATTCCTTCATAAGACTTTAGGGTGAAGTTCATCATTACAATCATTCCCTTATTACGTTAATGCCCTGAATCAAAATACCATTCATTTTGCTATTATAATTTCCATTACAACATCCAAGCTTTATATCAAGTTCCGGGGTATTACACCTTGAGCATTGATACTTCGACCATAGTGTCGCAATGGTGGCTTTTTAGAATGCCCTCAGGCCCGGCCCTTTCGCTCAATCATTGGCCAAAACTCCCCCGCTCACATTTATGGATATTCTTAGCCAGGCAATGAAGTATATCAATGCTGAATAAGTTATGCAAGCAAAAATAGCTGGATACATTGAGAAGAAGGAAACAAAGATGAAAGTGAAGCAAGATCGCTACGGGGCAAGCAGCGTAGTTCAAAATTTTTGAACCTTACCTAGATCCCGACGATTGGATCGACGTCGAAATCAAACAATCACATACATAATAAAGTAAATCTAACCTTTAGATTTTTAAGTCATTTGCGGATTGAAGCCGTCCAAGTGTCCGGCCTCTAACTTGTGATACGCGGCACGCGTCCGTTGGCGAGGAGAGCGGACTGGGAGTGCTAGCTCCTTCTCCTAACAAGGCTTATGAATGGACGGGAAAAGAATCGATTTTCAACTCTTGAAAATCAACAAAATAAAAATGGCTTAATTTGGGCATCCCATAAAGGGCTATATATAGAGAGGCAACCTCCTAGGGTTTCCCAAACCCTAATGGACATGGATTGGGCTAGCCCATTAATCCTAGTCCAAAGTGGCCCAAATCCATTTATAAAATATTTGGCCCAAATCTAATTCAAGCCCAAATATTTAATATTTAATATTTGGCCCAAATCTAATTTAGCCCAAATATAATATTTATTATTGAATATTTGACCCAAATCTAATTTAGCCCAAATATTTAATTTAATTTAATATTTGGCCCAAATACTTTATTTAGCCCAAGTATTAAATTAAGCCCAAATTATTAAATTAGAAACTTATTTCTAATTTAATCAATTGCTATTTTAGGAAATTTTTCCCTTTATGATGACCCCTCGTCATATCGACGTCATTACGTCTGTTTGTTCTTTTCCCATGAGAACCTACGATAGCACAACTTCTTGCCGAAGTGTCCCACTTAACCATACGTCCGCTTTCTTGGTTTAAACCAGGGACTGTGCCTATTGCGTATGACTCATTAGGCTCCCGAATATGTTGGCAATGTGTCGGTACGAACACATAAGACAAGATTGGCCTCTAGCAAGGCATCATGCCTACCCAATTATTTAGAAGGATTCATAATCCGCAAATAACCTTTCACGAGCATGATTACCGTGTAATTCGATCCTCTCGTCAATGTATCCTATGTGATCTGAAGTTGGCAATGTGTTGCTTGATTATGATCACATAAGTCTTTCTTCAGTTATCCGGATATCTTCACTTAATAGAAAGTGAATCAATAACTCCTTATTGATCTCTTTCACCATGGCCATGGATTTAAAGTGAATATCCACCGAAGGCGCCTTAGATATATCATCCTCTATCAAGGGATAGACGAGTCCCATCTTGGTTATGCACCCATCTCCATAAGCCTCACGATATGCCCAACGATCGCCTACGTGCAGCCTTTATCTAGGCCCATCGAAACGATGTCAAAGCATATCGGTCTTCTTATGAGATGACCGTGACAACCTCAGGTCCAAGGATTAGTTACACCCATCTCGTATGAGAATTCCATCAACATATAACCAAAATGGATTCTCATGGCGAGTCATGTCCAGTGACATGTTCTCCAACATTGGTCACCTATGTACTTGTCTAGACATCCCCATGCCTATGTGTGTGAGACCCCCATTACTATCACATAGCAAAAACATAGCACATACAAGTCTTACCGCAATTGTCAATGTCCATTCTTGACATTGCTACGACTTGGGACATTTAATGATGTCGAGAAACCGTGATGCATCATCTCACATCTTTATAGATTAATCACAGTATACATCATATGGACTTCTATCTAGTTTCATCCGATCATTACATTAATAACAAGAAACTAATAGAACGACTTCTTGTAGAACTAAATAACTCTTTATTCAATATGAAATATGATTAAAAATGTCAGCGTACAATTTGCCCAATCTAATTGGGTTTAGAGCACCTACACTAACAAAAGAAACATTCTGAAGAGCAGAAGAGTGAAGGTAAAAGGGAGGATCGCAAAGAAAAGCCCTTTCCTTGGTGGGAATCGAGTGGGTTCACTCCCTTGAATGCTCCTAGAGCAGAGATCCTTCCTATTATTGAGGGCAAAGATTATCTGAAGAAACCACCACCTATGAGGGCACCATCCAATAAGAGGAACAAGAATAAATATTATTGTTTTCGTCGGGATCATGGCCACGATATGAATGAATTCCACTAGTTAAAGGAAGAGAGTCAAGAGGTTATTAATTGGGGTTTCCTTAGGAGTTTTGTAGCTAGGGAAGTGGATCCCCGAAAGGGGTGAGTGCGGCGTTTGCGAAGTCTTCCTCCCAAACGGGATTAAGCTGAGGAGAAAAATTGCATTCGGAATTCACCCTGGAGGGAGAGACTGCCACAAGCGAGATAAGATCATCCATAGCCCCCAGTGTTCCATACCCTCGTAATGGGGGAAGTCCTGGGAGCGAAGGGCGAGGAGGATTTTGTAGTGGCTCAGACTTCAGGGCTGAAGAGGTTGAGGAGGGGGGAGACGATCTCCTTTTCAAATAATGACCTCCCAGAGTATTCTAACTGAAACGATCCACTAGTGATAATAGTCAAACTTGGAAAGTAGGAGCTTAAGCGGATCCTAGTAGATCCAGCTAGTTCTTCAGAGATCTTGTACTTGCGCCTTCTTAGGCATGGGATACTAGCTGAAGTAGTTGAGGTCGGCCCATGTCCCCTTAGTAGGATTTGACGAAGAAGCAGTGTATTTTGATGGAGTCATTCAGCTTCTGTTGGTCTTAGGAAAGGGCTCTCGAACCTCTCGAGTCATGCTGGATATCTTGGTGGTGGATGTGCTTGCGACTTATAACATGATTCTAGGAAGGTTAGGCCTTAATGCTCTTTAGGCTATTCGTAACACATATCACATGATGGTGAAGTTCCCCACAGCTAATGGGGTAGGAGAAATGCGAGGAGATTTGTGTTCAACCCTGGAATGTTATATGCCATCCATAGGTATGGCACGGGGTTTCGAGGCCCCGTGAAGGAAGATAGAGGGGAAATCAGTATAGGGAGAGACTTTTGGTCATAAACAAGACTTGGATGGAGGAAAAGCAGAGGGACTTTCGCCAGCTGTCAATTTCTTATTGGAGGGGTCGGGGGATCTGAAGATGGCAGAGCCAGTGGATAAGCTTGCTGAGGTACCTTTAAAGGAAGACCATCCTAATCGGTGTATAAAGATAAGTGTTGAGCTAAAAGACCCCCTAAAGGATCAAATCTTGGCCTTTCTGCGGTAGTATGTAGATGTTTTTGCATGGACAACTCAAGACATGCTGGGGGTTGACCTGAAGGTTATGATGCACAGGTTGGGAATACGTCCGAGTTTTTGACCTATCAAGCAGAAGAAGCGAAGTTTTGCCCCGGAAAGAGCCAAAGCAATTGAGGTAGAGGTGGAGAAGATGATGGAGGTGCAATACGTTTGAGAGGTTGATTATCCCGATTGGTTAGCAAATGTGGTGTTAGTGCCCAAGGGAGAGGGTAAGTAGAGGCTCTGCATCGACTTCACTGACCTTAACAAGGCTTAGCTAAATGATAGTTTTCCCCTTCCTCATATAGATGGCTTAATTGATAGAACAACTGGATGTTTGCTGATGAGTTTTCTAGACGCCTTTTAGGAATATCACCAGATTCTGTTGCACCCCAAAGATTAGGAAAAGACGACGTTCATCACTAATAAAGTAACCTATTGTTACACAGTAATGCCGTTCGATTTGAAGAATGCTGGGGTCACCTACCAGCATCTAGTGAATAAACTTTTTCAGCATTAGCTGGGCCAAAATATGGAGGCTTATGTAGATGATATGTTGGTGAAAAGCCTCGTTGTCGAACATCATCTAGCTAACTTAGAAGAATGTTTCCAAACTCTTCGTAAGTTTCATGTAAAGCTTAATCCTATCAAATGTGCTTTTGGAGTTTCTGTAGGAAAGCTTCTAGGCTATATAGTTCATCATTGGGGGATTGAGGCAGACCTAGTGAAGGTTAAAGCCATTCTGGACATGCCGGCCCCGAGGAACATCAAAGAAGTACATAGCCTAATAGGAAGAATGGCGACCTTAGGAAGATTCCTCTCTCGATCAGTGGATAAGGGTCTTCCTTTTTACAAAGCCCTATCGAAAGCAAAGACTTTTGTCTGGAATAATGAGTGCCAAGAAGCTTTCAGCAAGTTGAAGGCACATCTGGCTTCGCCTCCTGTCCTCACCAAACCTCAGCAAGGGGAATCTCTATATCTTTATTTGGCGGTGGCCGATGAGGCCATAAGTTCGGTGCTGGTTTGAGAGGAGGACAGAAGACAGAGGCCTATTTATTATGCCAGTAAGTGATTGATCGGGTTAAGGTTCGGCATTCCCCCATGGAGAAGTTAGCCTTTACCTTGATAATCTTGGCGAGAAGACTTCGACTTTACTTTCAGGCTCATACCATTATTATGCTCACTAACTGACATTTGAGGAAAGTGCTTAGTAAACCGGGGCTCTCGAGAAAAATGTTGAAGTGGACGATGGAGCTGACAGCTTTTGATCTTGAGTATAAGCCTCGTTCGGCTATTAAAGCCCAAGCATTGGTAGATTTCATCGCCGAGGGGATTGGATTATAGGAGGCTTCAGAGCAGGACCAAAGGCCATGGGTGTTGGTTGTTGATGGGAGCTCGACCTCGAGCAGCGGTGGAGTGGGGCTGATGATCAGAAGTTCTGATGGGCAGACCTAGCCGTATACCTTGCACTTTGAGTTTCGAGCATCTAATAATGAAGCAAAATATGAGGCCTTATTAGCTGGGTTGAGACTTTCGGAGCAGTTGGGAACGCAACGAATCAAAGTGAGTTTGGACTCTAACCTGGTGGTGCAGCAAGTAAACAGGGAATATATAGCTCGAGAGGGGCACATAGCGAAATATCTGGCTATGGCCAAGGATCTGATGGCGCGATTTCAGTCAGTAAAAGTGGAATATGTTTCTCAGGCTATGAACGTGGAAACGGATCTTTTGTCCCGAATTGCTTCATCCTCTTTTCCTATAAGTTCTCGAGAGATTTGAACTGAGTCTTTACCGCAAGAAAGCATCGAGGAGTGTAACACCCCCTTCTCCTAGAATTGCCTGAGAAGAGGTGCTACGGGGAAATAAAATAAAACTAATTGATAAACTAAAATCTGATACTATAAATGAATATCTCAATCAACTGAAATAAAAACTCTGAGTCAATATAAACTGAAAACCATAAACTCTGTCTAAGGGACAATCCCTCAATTGAAATATAAAATAAACCTAAACTGATAAGATATCAACTAATCCAAACATCTTTTATCTTGAGCGGCTCCACGTACACACATTATTAACCACTGCTGTTAAACCCCACATCTGAAACTCCCTCACTAGGACCTAAAATGGTGAAGACTACAAGGTGAGCTACAAAGGTCAGCAAGTATAAGCTGGAAAGAATAACTTAAGCTGAATCGAGAAATATTGATAGTCATAAAAATACTAATTGTCCTTGCACTAAGAGATAGAATAATCATTGTAAGGTTGCATTTACGAGATGTAATACACATAAATTGTAAAATAAATGCAGGTATGCAACTTTGACTCATAGGCCCACATTATTGTAATACATACCTGACTTATCTGAATCCTGCAAACATAAAAGCTATAAACACATATTGTGGGTAATATGCCCCTAGACTCCTGGTGGCCATCAAGCGAGCAACTCATAAACTGAGCTAAAAGTAAAACTAATGGGATCCCTGCGGACTACCCGCCTGGCGCGCATAATGTAATGCTCATATACATGTTGTCACATGATGTGTAGTGCTCCATATAAAGTCATGCTCGATGCTCATACCAAAATGTATGCACATAATCTCACGAAATAAGCCTGAACATGTCATAACATCACACAATAGTATAAAATGCACAAGCTGTTATTACTATTATTGGAACCTAAATGTTACTCGTATTTTCCTTTAAAATACAAAATTTATTGATATTTATTTATTTAATTATTTATTCTAAGAGTGCAACATGAAAAGTTCCCAGGGGGGTTACCCATGATAGGACTATTGGAACCAAATATGTGAAGGATGAAAATTTGGTGAGAGTGTCATATGTCATAGGGCCATTTGGATATGGAATTGGCCTATTCGGATACAAGACACATGAATTTTGGATGGATTGTGAGAGCCACCCGAATGAGCAAAATATCATTCGAATACCACACACAAACATAATTGGACACATCCGGATATAATACAAAGTATTTGGATATCACTCACAATTCACAATAGACACATCCAGATACGAAGACGAAGATCCATATACCACTAAGACCATCCAGATTTGAAAAATGGCTATTCGAATGTCACTCACATAAAACTTTTTGACTCATCCGGATAGCCTTAAGCCCATCCGGATGCTACTCACAAACTTTGAAAAATCTATCCAGATATGAGGAAACCTATTCGGACGTCTACAACTTTTAAACCCAGAAACAAACGAACACAGAGACTAAAACTTGATTCAAATCTTAACATAACTATACCATTCTGAATAAATCTTGGGAAAGCAATCCCAATCAACATGAAACAACATTAGAGTGAATCAAAGATCGTATCTTGGAGAATTAATGCAAAGAAACATGCATGACTTGCCATTAACTTCACTGTTATACGCATATATATATATATAACATATCTGTTGATTGTTACTGATAAATCTTGCAAACCAGAATGATAAATCTGGAATAACTGAGAAAGAATGCTAACATGCTCCTGTAAGAAAGGATTACAAGGAGAAAAACTTACCTGATCGAACTCTCTAATTGAACCCTTGAACAA
This sequence comes from Diospyros lotus, assembly GCF_014633365.1. NCBI lineage: Eukaryota > Viridiplantae > Streptophyta > Magnoliopsida > Ericales > Ebenaceae > Diospyros > Diospyros lotus. Next base: position 24,200,199 of record NC_068349.1, on the reverse strand, counting down.
ACTTGAAGACTCTGTTATCTCTTAGATTCTCTGTTCTTGGCTTCTTGCTCCTTCACGGCATGAAGGCTCTATAAAGTTATATATATAGATATAAGAAACCTTAAAATCCATCTCAATCTCCTACTACGTTTTGGAGACTCTCAACTTCATCTCCCGCATGGACTCCCAATCACAAAATAACTTTAATTAGGTAATTAAATTCTAATAACAACTTCTTAAATGACCCTTATGTCCTTGCTTTTAATTTCCACAATAAATAAATAGAATTAAATGCTATTATCTCAATTAAAAATCTAAATTGCTACATTAAATAATTAAATGAAAATTTCTCTTAATTAAATACTTCAATAATTAATTAAATAATTCTAAATAAATATTAGACCCTCAGATGGGTCGTCACAAGGAGTCAATCGAACAGATGTGTGTTAATGCCGAACCCAGTTGGGTGGATCCCATACTCCTATACTTTAAGAAGGGAAAGCTTCCCGAAGGCGACCCAGAAGCTCGAGAAATCAAGAGAATGGCCCAAAGGTTTGTTATAGTCAATGGGGAGCTCTATAAGAGATCTTTTTCCCAACCTTTATTGAAGTGTGTATGACCTCGAGAAAGAGACTACATTTTGAGGGAGATTCATGAAGGGATATGTGGAAGCCATATTGGGTCTCGAACCGTTAGCCAGAAGGCTCTTCGACAAGGGTATTATTGGCCAACGATGATGATGGATTCAGAGTAGCTAGTCAGAGCCTGCGATAAATGCTAGCGAACCTCTAACTTAGTCCATCTACCTGCCGTCACTTTAACCCATCTGGTTACACCTTGCCCTTTTGCTCAGTGGGGCATCGACATCTTGGGTCATTTTCCTCCAGGGGCTATGCAAGTTAAATATATTAATAGATTAATTCACAAAATGGGTTGAAGTAGAACTAGTGGCCTCCATTACTGCTCGGCGAGTAAAGCAATTTTTGTGGAAGAATGTGGTGTGTTGGTTCGAAATCCCTTGAGTCCTAATTTCAGATAACGACGCTTAGTTCACTGACCGATTGGTGCAGGAATGGTGCCAGAAGTTGGGAATAAGGAAACATTTCACTTCGATGGCTCATCCGTAAGATAATGGCCAAATCGAGCTCACTAACTGAACCTTATTGCATGGCATAAAGGCCCACGTGGATAAAGCGGATGGAAGCTGGGTGGATGAATTACCCAGTATCTTTTGGTCTTACAGAACCATGGCGAATGTATCTACAGATGAGACTCCATTCAACTTATGTTATGATTTGGAAGCTCTGATCCTAAAGGAGATAGGGGTGTCAACCCTCAGGGTCGAGCTTTTCAGCCTAGAGTCCAATGAGTAAAATCTAAGAAACAACTTAGACCTCTTGGATGAATTTTATGATCAAGCAAGGGTTTGACAGGCTGCTTATAATCGACGTATCAAGAGGTATTACAACCAAAGGGTTAAGGCTCGAAGTTTCCTTCCCAGAGATTGGGTGTTACGACGAGCAGACGTTTGAAACACTCAGGAGGCGAATAAGTTGAGACCTAATTGGGAGGGCCCGTACAGAATGGTGGAAGCCCTCAGTCTTGGCACTTATAGACTCGAAACCGCGAAGGGTACACTCATAAAAAATACTTGGAATGTACAAAATTTGAGGAAGTTTTATCAATAATATTCCTTCTTGACGTGACCCTCAGGTTAAATTTATTTTCTCCCAGCAATTTAGTTCCCCACAACAAAAATTCCAGGGGACCACCCCTGATAAAAAATAGGATAACTAAAAGGATCAAATATGATCCTCGGGGGCCCTAAGACCCCGATAAAAAAAGGATCATATATGATCCTTGAGGGCCCTAAACCCCCGATAAAGAGAAAAAAGGATCAGATATGATACTGGGGGGGCTCTGAACCCCCAATAAAGAGGAAAAATAACCTCCATCAAGAGCCGAAAGTGAAGACACCTAACTCTTTCTCAAAGAGTGGCTAATTAGTGCTGGTAACATTCAGTCTTCGTGAAGAAATGCGAAAATTTTGTAAGATTTTGAAAAACCAGCAAACGAAGAAAGAAGAAAATGACTACGCTGAATTTTATTAAGATGTTGTATTTACAAATACAAAGGCATCTATTCTAAAGAACATAAAGGAGTCGAAACATCAAAAGTGATAGAGTCCACTTCCTAGTTCGGAAAGTGCTCCTTCGCGAGTTTTCACTCCGAAGCGTAATGTAACACCCAGTAATCCTGGTGTTAAGAGAATGAGAATGGAAGTGAGAAAATTTAAAAAATGCCCTTGAGAATGTGAAAGATTTTGAGATTGAGGGTGCCCTATGAGAGGGGTATTTTGGTAATTTGGATAGTGAAGTCCAATAAAAAAGGTATTTTGATAAATTGGAAATAATTCCTATGTGGAATTAGGTGAATAAATGAATTAAATCCCAATTTTGTATTTATGTGGAGATATGGGATTAATAATTCACGAAAGGGTATTTTGGTAATTTGGAGTGATTCAATGGAGGAAATTAATTATGGAAAATAGGGAAAATTGAGAATATGAAATTATTGGAGGAAATAATTATTTTTCCCTAAATTGGTGAATAAAAGTGGTGATGCCACATGGATGGCCAAGATAAAGACTTGGAAGCCAAGTTTGTGTCTTAGAGTGACACTTGGCATAATCTTGAAAATTTGAGAGAAATTATATATATTAGAAATGTGGGGGCATATATATATATGTGGATTTATGAGTTGGAGAATGATTTATATAAATCAAAAATAAAATGAAAAAGGGGTCATTTTTGGCCCATGTGAGTGTAATCATTAGGTTGCTTAAAGAAAAATGCAAAAAGAAAATGGAATTTAGTCACTCATTTATGAGTGAAAATGGGAGGATTATTTAGATAAAATGAGTGAAATTAGTCAAAATAAATATATGAGAAAATGGCTAATTTTGCTATTGGAAGACTAAATTGATCCAAGGGTTAGGATCAAGTCTTGAAAAGGTGAAATATATCCAATGGCTTGTATTAAGTCTTGAAAATGGCATAAAATTGTCTCATTAAAGTAAATGAGAAAGAAATGGAATTTTCAAGAGCTTGTGCTTTTGGTGGAGGGCTAGGCTTTGTTCTCTCAAATCCATAAAGATCCAAAGGCCTAGATTCATTCTTGAAATATGGAGGCCTAGTATAAAATGGCAAGTGTGGAAGACTTGTCTCCCTTTGGCCATTTGTAGAAAGAATGAAAGAAAGAAGAGATGAGATGAAAGGAAGAAGAAGAAGAAGAGAAGGGAATGAAGATGGAAGCTCTCTTGAAATGAAGATTTAAAGATTCAAGAAGAGGTAAGGGATGGCCCCATGTGGAGGAGGCCTTGCATTGCATTGTAAGTAGGTTGCATAGACTTTTATGTATCTCTTTGCATGCTTTACTTGTTTATGAGACCTATGGCCATGGGGGTGGGAAAGAAATGGTAGGTTGATGCCTCAAACCATGTTGGGTTGTGAGGATGGAATGACCTAACCAGGCTTGCATGCATTTGCCTTTACATAGACTTGTTATGCTTGTATTTACTTTGCATATGCACCCTTACTGAGCTTTTGAGTTCATGAGGTTTGTTAGACCTCTTTGTAGGTGTTGAAAGCCTCATGGAAAAGGTGAAAATGGGAGAGAAATGGCTATGAGTGTTGAAGGCTAAAGTTGTGTAGCCTATGTATTTTGGTTGGTAATGTAAAATAAATTGTATTTCATTTTGGTTTCATGTGTATGAAGCTTCCATGTTATGTATGGTAGTTAAGAGAGGGAAAAATTTTGATGTGTTTGAGGTATGTTGTAATAAATAAAACTAAGATGGTTTGTTTGTGAAATGAGGCTTTGGAATGAGAAAAATGGAGGTTTTGATGCAAATTAGGGGTGTTTAAATTTCTGAAAAATTTAGGGTTTAAAAGCCCAAGAGAAAAAAAAAAAAAAAAAAGATTTTGGAAGCAGCAGGTGGCAGTAGCAGTAGCTGCTGCAGGGTGTGTGGGTGTGCTGGGCCATGCGGGGGCACGCGGGTGGTCGCGCGGAGGCGGGCGCGCACGCAAGGGAGGGCGGCCCGGGCTGTAGGCGCACTGCGAGGCCCCGGGTGTGCTAGCGGGCCCCGTCGGCTAATTTTTTTTAAAATTTGGAATTTTGGGGAATTAAGGGGCAATTCTAAATTGATTTTTGGGCCTCGGAGGAATTTTCAAACTATCAGGATTTTTCAGGCATTTTTGGAGAAAATGTCGAAATTTTTGAAAATTGAAAATTTGAGTTTTTCCTCCAAAAATTAGTAATCAAGCAATGGATTGATTTAAATGGTGATTTTTACGGAGCCCGGTAAAATTCTTGGATGGAAAAGAATTAAATATAAATAAGAAAATGGTGGTTAGGTATTGTCAAGAGTTTTCTTTTTAACCGAATGCGGTGTGGTTGAAGCCCAATTCTGTTATGAATCTTGGGGTTGAGGGAAGGGAAGGATGAGCTTAGTTTCCACCTAGGGCGTTTCATCTTGAAACATAGTCCACCCTTCACAAAGGCCGGGGAGGTGGATAATTTGGGTAATTGTTCACGAGTAACACTCGTAAGTGGGAGCGGAGCGTTACACGTAAGCCTTAGAATTTTGGAATTCCTCACGACCATTCTGAAAAGCCACGTGGGCATCTTCAAGGGTGGGTCAAAGCTTTGCATTAGCTTCTTGGAGGTCTTCCTTACACCGGGAGTAAGACTCCATGGTCTCAACTTGGCTCTTTTTGCTTTCATTCAGCTCTGAAGATAGCCTCTTTACATTTTCCCTAAGCTTCTCATTCGTGGCATTCACAACATCTAGCTCCTCTCCAAGCCTGGAGTTGGCCTGATGAGCTTCCAACATCCCATTCTGCGCTAGCTCCAGATCCTGGCAGGCTTCGCCTCCTCCTAAGCCAATTCCACTAATTTATCAAGAACGCGCACATGGTGCTCGAGATCTACTACCTTGGAAGAGAGGGCCTCGAACTCTTGAAGCCTCTAGACTTCCAAATCCAAGGCTGCGATGCTAGCTAGGTGTTCTGACTCTTGTTAGGTGATCGAATTCTTAAAGATTGAGAGGCATTGCACAAAAGAAAAGAAAAGGAGAGAGATTGATCATCAGAGCCTAATTATATAAATAGCTTGAAAGGGAATTGTTGTTGCCAAAATATAACAATTTATTTTTAATTGCGGACAGATGCAAGAGTCTTGGGAGTCGTGCCTTCACTGATGAGAATCTTGACGAGCAATTGGATCTGGTAGAGGTCCAGATTTGGTAATTCGATAGAGCTGATGGTCTGATAAGGCTGATGATCTGGTAGGCTGATGATCCGGTGGGCTGATGATCTGGTGGCCAAATGATCTGGTGGCCTAAAATGATCTGGTGGCCCAAAATGATCTGGTGGCCAAATGATCTGGTGGCCCAAAATGACCGAGTTACCTGAGGTCGACGAGTGGCCAAGGTGACCGAGTGACCTGAGGGTGACGAGTGGCCTTGTTGACTGAGTGACCTGAGGGTGACGAGTGGCCAAGGTGACCGAGTGACCTGAGGGCGACGAGTGGCCAAGGTGATCGAGTGACCTGAGGGCGACGAGTGGCCTTGGCGACTGAGTGACCTGAGGGCGACAAGTGGCCAAGGTGATCGAGTGACCTGAGGGCAATGAGTGGCCTTGTTGACCGAGTGACCTGAGGGCGACGAGTGGCCAAGGTGACCGAGTGACCTGAAGGTGACGAGTGGCCTTCCTGACCGAGTGACCTGAGGGTGACGCGTGGCCTACAAAATGAGAGCACCGTTAGGACGCTGGTGGGGGTCCCCATGCAAACCCTCCAATTCTTAAGTTAGATCTTGAGAGAAAATGAGAAAATTATAGTTCAATTACTCAAAATTGCTTACCTTGTGATGAAGGCATGGTCTCATATTTATAGCAGAGGAGAGAGAGAAGACGTGCGAGAATCGGGCCGAGAATCTCACGGCCCATTTCGATGATTTTGCGGCCTATCCAAGAAGGAAAATAGGAGAGATTGGCCCAAGCCCACTCGACCATGACCGAGTGGGGGGTCACTCGGTCATGACCGAGTGGGGGGCCACCCAATCATGTCTTCTTTTGCCCTTTTCCTTGGCTCGGTTTTGAGTTGTTCCTATACCTCAACTTCATGCCCAATTTTCATATTGATTGGACTCGAATCTCTCAAAACTCAAAACATAAAAGTTATATATAATTCTCTTATATTTCTACAGGACTTTGAATCAGCTCAATCGGAATTCATATGAGAAAATTATGGCCAAAAAACCAAAGCAGTATCGTGCTCACTCGGCATAACCGAGTGGGGTCATGAAAGGTTGTGGAAATTTGGTCTCCCCATGACCGAGTAAGGGGCCACTTAGTCAGACCGAGTGGGGGGCCACTCATTCATGCCTTCTTTTTGGCTTTTGTCTTGGTTCAGGTCCATCTTCCTTCAATACTTGACTCTGAGCCTTAATAGTGCAGGTGCATCAACTTCATGCCCGATTTACACCTTGATTCATCTCGAATCTCTTAAAACTCAAAACATTAAAGTTGTATATAATTCTATTATATTTCCATATGACTTTGAATCACCTCAATTGGATCTCATATGAGAAAGTTATACCCAAAAAACCAAAGTAGTGTTGTACCCACTTGGCATAACCGAGTGGGTCCTCCCCACTTGGTCTCGGCTCGACCTCTTGCTCCATCGGCTTGTTTCCTTGATCTCCTACAACCCAATGGGCCTTTGGGCTTCATGTCCATATCTTGCGACTCTTTTTAGTCTTGTGATTCTCCAAGTTTGCAGGGCATATCAGGAATCAAACAAAAAACATTACCTTCATAGTCTCAGCGTAGTAATCTATGTTATCGGAGGTAGGCAAAACACTCCAAACCATTGGCTATACGAGGTCTACTCCCAACTCGGGAACAGAAGCGAGAGAGACCAAAGGAGTCACCAGGATATTAGTGAGAGCCCCAGTCATGTCTGCCGAAGAAGAGGAGGGAGTAGTGTCAACCCTTCGCTGCTTGGCCCTTTGAGCTAGAATCTGCTTAGTGGATAATACTGAGGTCTCTTATAGCTAAGCTCTCCTTGTTAATTCTGGGTGGCCCTCCAGTGATAGGGACATTAGTATATGCCTAAAGATAAAAGGAATCAGAATGGTAAGGTGCGTTATGGTTGACTCCATACCTTTAGATGGCTGACTTCTCCGGGCCTCTACTCCAGCCACCTTAAGCGCCTGGGCGATGGTTTCGTCGTTGCCTCCTTAAGGATCTTGTGGTAAAGAAAGTGGTGTTATTCATGTGGGAGAAGGTTGAGGGTCCCTCCTATTCTTCAGAGCTTCAGGCCTGGAGGAAGGGCCCTTCAGACGAGCCCTAGCACTGCCCTTTAAGACCTCTTGAAAGGTATTAAGGTCTCCCTCAGTCGATCTCTTTGATTTAAAGGGAGCAGAGAGTTCTTTACCCTAAGAGGTCTTGGGAACCTTCTTAGATGGAGCAGGGAGTCCTTTGCCCTGAGAGGTCTAAGGAGCTTTCTTAGCTGCTTTTTCGATTTGGCAGGGGCGGAAGGTCCCTTGATTTCGGGAAAGTCTAAAATTATCCCCTCGGTGGCGGGGGAGTAGGGTATCTCCTAAGGATCTTTAACTGCATAGAAGAAATAATGGAATCAATGTCCAATAAAGACGAGATGAATAAGGAAGTAGGGAAGAAGGATAAGAGCTAATACTTACAGGTCCTACCATCCAGGCCCACCTTGGCAAGCTTCGGATTTGTAAGCCATTCCTCTCCCTAGTCCCTGCTTATACCCAGGATCCTACCGGTCGACTCTTTGATGGCTTCGATGCTTGGACGTTTGCGTTTGGTGTCCAAGGTCTACCCATTGCATACGGACCAGATCCCTTGTGCGGAGCCTAAACCCCGAGGGCAGATGAAGACATAGCGCTCCTTCCAGTGGTCTGAATCCTTAGATCCCCCGAAGAACATGAGAGACGTGGCTATGGCCTCCATTCCAGGATGCTCCTTGGATGTGAGAAGGCAGCCTTCCTTCATAACCCTTCGTGAGATAGAAATCCAACCTCCAGGGTCGCGGTTGGTGGTGAAGAAATAATCGAACAGCTCTCCCGAGGGCTCTACCCAGCCGAGGCTACAGATGATGACAAAACCCATCAAATACCTCCATTCGAAAGGTGATGGTTAGGTGGGAACCATGGTGAGGTGTTGAAGGAGCGACATGACCCTTCCTCGCGGGGGGGGGGGGGGGGGGGGGAAGCAAGTGAAAGCCCCTGTCAAAGGCACATTTGTAGATGTAAAGGCGGCTGAAAATGGGATGGCATGCCCTTAAATGTGTGTTGAACTCGACCTCCCAGTCTTTGGGAACATTATACTTCTCCCTTAAATGTCGGCATTCCGACTCACTCATTAATTGGCAGGGGATGGAGGAAGCAAGTTGACTTTCCCACTTAATTAGTTCTGCGTCGGCCAAGTTGAGTCTTCTAGATCCGGTAATCCCATGGAAACAGAAGTTTAAAGAAAAGACAAGAAAGGAGCAAGAAATGCACGCAACGCACAGTAAAACAACAGCAAGCTAGACAGAACAAGATCGGGAGAAGAAATAAATAGAAGGGTGAGAGTCACGTATTAAATCCTTATAGGCAGAGGATAAAAAGTTAGGTAATGATGAGCATTAATTACCCTGAATTACACATCTCCAGAGAGTACAATTCAGACAACGTCAGGAAAAATCAATGTTTACACCAATAAAAATTGATAGTGACGCTATGAAAAGGAAAAAACTCCTCAACTTTCTAGTGGATTTCAACCTTCGGAGGAAAATGAAGCTTGCCGTCAGAGATAATCGACGCTCTATTCCCGAACCCTTAGAGATTTTGACACTTTTTGAGCCATTGAAGTTTGATGGCTCGAGGAGTGGGGGGCAAATGATGAGGGAAATGCCCTTGGGTTCATAATTATTGCTATAACCCGAGAATACAACCAATAATAGCAAAGACACATGTTCATCGGGGAGCCAATCCAAGGTCGTTATCCAGCCTAAGTCCGGGAGGGACACGTGGCAGAAACGTGTCAACAAATCGATTAACCTTTTTGTCAACGAAGATTCCCCGGATTCCTCGGTCTCAATCATCATTCCGAAGATCATGAAGGTGGGGATTATCCCGAACACCTCGAAAATAATTACCATATCCATACCATCAAGATTATAGCTCCGCAAAGGATGAGAACCGAATCCCAAGGGTTCGAAAAGGGAATTCTTATCTTGGCAAGAGGATAAAAAAAGGCAATCAAGATGAGTAAGAGGATCTTCTCTTTTTTCCTTAAGTTTACAACTACAGACTTTAGCTTTGATAACCCGATGAATTGACTTGAACATCAGAGGGATCACGGGGGAACGAGTCCCTGACTCTGTTTTGCATGTACTAGGTCCGAGACAAAAGAGGGTGATTGGCTTCGCATCATCACATACTTCAAAATTAATTCATGAAACCTTGCAACTAATTCAATTAAATCATACAATAACTTTCTTACAATCACTTTTCTCCACTACTATAAACATAAGGAGTAACATGGATGATTTTTTTTTTTAAATCAATATTTCCTAAGCATTACTTGGCTTTTGACGCAAATGTCGACATTTTATGATGAAGACACCCGGTTACTCCCTTAAATAATTGGTTATAATGCATTTTCATACTCATATTTTGAACCACTGTTTAATGATGCAAGAGTACACTGTTAACCCCTAGTTACTGCTAAGCAGCTTAAAACATAGGAGTATGTAAATAACAATCATATTTTTTTTTTCATCATCCCATTTTACTTCAACTTTGTTTAGGTCTAGCTTCTAGAAATAACCACAATATTATTCTCACATAATCAATCATGCATAATCACAAAATCCCATGAGTTTATCAAGAAGCATATATTTCAACAATCACGATAATCCGGTATAATCAATTCCCTTTCATTAACACTGCTAAATCTAGAATGAATAATCAAATAAAATAACTCACAATCTTGAATTAACTATGCATTGAACCAAAGTTAATATAGAAAACATGAAATCAGCCTAAACATGAAAATAAAAATATTTTTCTAAAGAAAATCATCATTCATGCATATTATATATTTCTTTTTTTTAGGCAATAAAAAAATAAGAATTATTGAATTTTCAACCCCCACACTTAAATTAAACATTGTCTCCAATGTTTAAAAATGAAAAGAAGAGAAAAACAAAAGCAATACTCCCCTGATTTAGGCCTTCTTGGAATGTTTGAAAATTGTTGGGCGAATTCTATTAGACGAGAAAGGGTCGGATTTCTGGATTCAACAAATCTTAGGAAAAAAAATGAAATAAGAAAACAATCCAAAATATTCTAAAAAATTAAGAGAGATAAAATAAAAATAATAATAATAATATTTTGAATAGGTTACCTCCCATGAAGCCTTTCTTTATAATCATTAGCTTAACTAAGTTGCATTCTAAAGGATCCTTCAAGTGAATGGTGGATTTGGAGAAAGATGTATGTCAACCATCGACAAAAGGCTTCAATCGTTTCCCATTAACTTTGAAAGTTCCCGTAGTTTCATGAGAGACTTCAATTGCACCATAAGGGAAAACTTGAGTTATTGTGTACGGACCACTCCATCTTAACCTTTGCTTGCCAGGAAAAAGCTTCAATCTAGAATTATAGAGAAGAACCTTGTCTCCAACTTTGAACTCATTTTTAATGTGTGCATCATGCCATGCCTTGGTTCTTTCTTAATAAAGCCTGGAATTTTCATAAGCTTCATGTCACCATTCTTCAAGCTCATTCAATGTCATCTTCTGTTGTGCACCTATGGCTTGCAAATCAAAGTTAAGAAATTTGACAACCCAATATGCTTTATGCTCTAATTTGACAGGAAAGTGACAAGTCTTACCAAAAACTAATCGATCAAGAGACATTCCAATAGGTGTTTTGAAAGTTGTCTTGTAAGCCCAAAGTGCATCATCTAATTTAAGGACTATAAGCACCCCCGCTCGGATATCCCAACCACCCAGACTACTCGAAGGGGAGCGCCTACAAAAGGAGAAAGAAAGAAACACAAGATAGGAACTACCCTGGCATGCATACACAAGAATTAAAACAGCGGAAGCTAAGTTATACACATGCATGCATTACGGGTACTCCTCTAGCACAGAGGTCACATGATAAATAAATGTATACAGACTCCTGTGTCGACATACATGAGACACGAGGAATGACCAGGCATAGTAAAAAATAATAGAGTAAATCCCTCTCAAATATCAGAGTCAACTAGGGCTGACGAGGGAATGATGGGGACTGACGGAACTGCTTCTACACCATACCAACTCTACCGCTAGATGCTGTCTCCCTTGCCTTTAACCCACGCTGCCACTACTTGGAATGATGGAAAGCAAAGTGAGTCGAGGGACTCAGCAAGCATGAGAGAGGAAGGTTGTAGGTTGAACATATCCAGTAAACTCTCCCCAGAACACCAACCCCCAAGCACACACAAGCCATGAGACGCCTAACACAGTATAAAAGCATAAATAAAAGCACGTATCAGTCATTGGGGCCCACACAAGACACACGGCACCAAAGTCCCATACCAATCTACCGCTGCCCTGAAAGGCAACATATACCTCGAACAAACCTGTGCGCGGTATCTCAGGTCGATGCTCCTATCACCTGAGTGCTCGCATCGATCCTCCCGACACCCGAGCTGTAGAATAGTCGAGCCGTAGGCTCCCTCAAATGGTTCTCCCGTTCGAAACCTGTGAACTGTCAGTAACCATACAATGCACATAAAAATGCAATGGCGTAGTGAGCATCAGCGTGATACACTGGCGCCCATACATCCAGGCATCAGGCCATGCTCCGCCCACATAGTAAACCACATGCGATGCATATGCCCATATCAGATGCAATCTAACCATGCTAGAGTGTCCGTGTCCAAGCATACTCAATAAATGAATATCCCAACATGCATCCCGTACCCACGTGCATATCAAACCATGAATGGTAATACAATATATTGAATCATGTAGTAAATCACATAATGGCAGAGCTAATCAGCAATGTCCGGCACCGGTTAAAGGTCAGTGATTAGGAGTGTCCGCCCGATGGTCCACTTCAGGGCCGTACAATAGTCTACTCCAACGTCACCAAACAACCGACCCCTACCCTACTGCTCGATAGCCCTAGCCGACCCACACCCGAGAAATCCATAAATAAACCCGTACCTCTAAGAACTTAGTCCCCAAGTTGGGTTCAACATCATTTCGAAAGGAATGGGGGCAGTACAAACCCCCGTAGGCTTTCAATAACTAAAATTTTAGAAGTCCCAGATTTAATTTAAATTATACTAAATTAATAATAACTCAAAAAGTAATGATGGGAGCCAAATTGGAGTAAGGGAAGGGGTAAAATACAAGAAACAACAGGGACTTACATGAAGATTGTAGGGTTTACTGAGGAGGTTTAGATCTTGCCTTTTAATAGTAGATTCCCACCTTCTTGCTCTGTCGCTGCACAAATTAGTAATTTTTACTAATTACAGTAAGCTCTGATACAAGACTTATACGCGTATCTCCAATAATCTGGTTAAATTGGTATAAAATCGGGGCTATTACGGGTATAAGAGGTCACTAAAAATTAGAAAGTGAAGAGGGCTTGCCTTATTTCACAGATTTTTGGCCCTAAATGCCCACGTACTACAAAATAATAATAGCACTAAAATAAGCCAAAATATAGCCTAAAAATAAGATTTAATCCATAGAAAATGTTTCATGCTAGCTGATTAACCTGCCTCGCCCTTCAGATATTCAATTGCACGAAATAAAATCAACTTTCTAAATTTTCCCTCTATTTTCTCCCTTCTTTGCCACTGTCTTCGCACCTTTTTCTTCTCCCAATTGCTCTTTGTTTTCCTCCAATTTATTTTCAATTGAAGCATTAAATAACAGCCTATTACCTAAGAAAAATTGGTCAGAAAGCATGGCCAATTTGGTCTTGAAAATCCCAAAAAATAGAGGAGGCATGGGAGCAGCAACACGAGCACGCCAACGTGCACCACATGGTCGCACAATGGCCTGCATTGGTGCCCCGAAACAACGCCTTTTTGGCCTGCCCCCTACAACCAAAATAATTTTTTCCTTTCCCCAACGCGCGCACGCTAGCGGACTCAAACCCGCGATCGCCTCTCGCCTCTCGCCCCTCGCGCGCGCCAACCGCCTGCTCTAGCCATTCCTTCACTATAATATACACACCAATTAATCTTAAAGAGACCTTACCGTCATTTTCGAAAATTACACCTAGACCTCGAATTTTCCAGAATTATCACTTAAGCCCCACTTTTCTAATTACACTTATACCCCAACTCTTTCCAAATAATACCTATCCACCAAAAATAAAATAATGAAATATTTTTCTTTAAATTAACCTAATAAATAATTATTTCCACCTACCATTAAATAATTCAACATTTCCTATATTACCCAAATAAATTATCACATTCTCATACATCCCCAAAGATTTAGAAATTAATTACCTCAAGCCCTATTATGAAGTTTATTATTATTATCATCAGGAATAAAATATATTAACATATCATTTTTAAATTAAATTAACCCTATAACTGAATAACTAATTTAAATCTTGAATAACGGGCCGTTACAAGGACAAAATCCTTTCTAGACAAGCTCATAGTATTTTCCAAAATATTTTTCAATTCCCTATTTAAAATTTCCACTTGTCCACTAGTTTGGGGATTATAGGGGGTAGCCATTTTATGGGAAATACCATATTTAGTCAATAAATTTTCAAATTGTTAATTACAAAAGTGTGTACCTCCATCACTAATGATAGCTCTAAGAGTACCAAATCTAGTGAAAATATTTTTCTTCAAAAATTTAATGATAACCTTTGCATCATTAGTGGGACATGCACTAGCTTCCACCCATTTACTCACATAATCAATGTAAACAAGTATATACTCATTATTAAAAGATTTTGGAAAATGACCCATGAAATCAATACCCCAAACATAAAAAATATCGCAAATAAGAATATTGTTTAGGGTCATCTCATTTTTCCTTGAGATATTACCTATTTGTTGGTATCGAACACAAGCACTTACATAGGCATAAGCATCTTTTTTAGCAAGTAAATACTTTAATGCAGAATGGTCAGTATAGACAATCACTTTAGAAAAGATCAAATAAGTTCTAAATTTTTCAATATCAAACACTACAGAAGTAGTTAATTTTTAGTTGTTAAATAATTTTTTTGTGCATTATTAATAGTTCTACTTGTGTAATAAATGGTATGAAGTTTCTTGTCTATTCTCTATCCTAAAATTGCACCTAAAGTATCATCACTTGCACCACATGATCTCAAGAGGAAAATTTCACACGGGGGTTGAAACTATAGGGGTTTGGATCAATTTCTCTTTGAAACAATTAAATGCTTGTATACAATCATTAATAATCTCATAAGGTGCATCTTTCACTAAAAGATTAGTTAAAGGCCTGACAATTTTAAAGAAGTCCTTAATGAATCTCCTATAAAAAACTGCATGCCCCAAAAAACCTCTAACTTCTTTTACTGATTTAGGAAGAGAAAGTTTTTCAATTAATTCGATTTTAGCTCAATTCACTTCAATACCTTTAAACAACACTTTGTGGCCTAAAACAATTCCTTCTCTAACCATAAAATGAAATTTTTTCCAATTAAGAACAATGTTAGATTCCTCACATCTTTTGAGCACCAAAGACAAATTATGCAAGAATACATCAAATGAAGACCCAAAAATAGAGAAATCATCTATAAAAATTTCCATAAAATCATCAATGAAGTCTGAAAATAGAGACATCATGCACCTTTTAAATGTTGCAGGAGCATTACACAAACCAAAAGGCATTCTCCTAAATGCAAATGTTCCATATGGGCATGTAAAAGTAGTTTTCTCTTGGTCTTTGGGAGCAAAAGGAATTTGGTGATAACTAGAATAACCGTCAAGAAAATAATAAAATTCTTGACCAGCAAGTTTTTCAATCATTTGATCAATAAAGGGAAGGGAAAATGATCTTTTCTAGTAACATCTTTTAATTTCGTATAATCAATACACACCCTCCATCCCGTTACTGTTCTTGTGAGAATTAATTCATTATTTTCATTTTTCACCACGGTAATTCCACCCTTTTTTAGCATAACTTGCATAGGACTTACCTAAGAAAAATCAGAGATAGGAAAGATAATACTTGAATCAAGCCATTTTATCACCTCTTTCTTTACTACCTCTTGCATATTAGGATTTAACCACCTTTGGGGTTGCACCATCGGCTTGAATCCTTCTTCCATCAAGATTTTGTGCATGCAAATTGATAGACTTATTCCAGGAATGTCAGTAATGCTCCATCCAAATGCCTTTTTGTGCTCCCTAAGCACCCTCATCAACTTTTCTTCTGTTGTTGCCAAAATACAATAATCTATTTCTTTTTCATGTGGGAGAATGTAAGGTGCGTGGTTGACCATGGGAGTTTCTAGACACTTTTGAGGCTTAAGGGTTCTGAGAGTCCAGTGTCCCAAGAGTCTTGTCGTCAAGGTGCGATGAGAGTAAAATCTCATCTCCAACGTGCACGTGCGCTGAGGTCTCGTGACCAAGGGGAGCTGAGGTTCTCGTGACCAACGCGAGCTGAGGTCTCGTGACCAAGGGGAGCTGAGGTCTCGTGACCAAGGGGAGATGAGATCTCGTGACCAAGGCGAGCTGAGGGTCTCGTGACCAAGGCGAGCTGAGATCTCGTGACCAAGGCGAGCTGAGGTATCGGGACCAAGGCGAGCTGAGGTCTCGTGACAAAGGGGAGCTGAGGTCTCGTGACCAAGGGGAGCTGAGGTCTCGTGACCCGGATGAACGAGTGACCTGAGGATGACGAGTGGTCTCGGATGAACGAGTGACCTGAGGATGACAAGTGGCCTCGGATGAACGAGTGACCTGAGGATGACAAGTGGCCTCGGATGAACGAGTGACCTGAGGATGACGAGGGGCCGTGACTGAGTGACTTGAGGGCGATGAGTGGCCGTGACTGAGTGACCTGAGGGTGACGAGTGGTAGTGACCGAGTGGCCTACAAAACGAGAGCACCGTGGGGGGTCCCTGCGCAAACCCTCCGATGCTTAAGTCAGAATCTCGAGAGAAAAATGAGAAAAGTATAGTTTGATTACTCAAAATTGTGTACCTTGTGATGAAGGCATGGTCTCATATTTATAGCGGAGGAGAGAGAGAAGACGTGCGAGAATCAGGGTGAGAATCTCACGGCCCATTTTGATGATTTCGTGGCCCATCTAAAAGGGAAAAGGGGAGAGATTGGCCCAAGCCCACTCGACCATGACCGAGTGGGGGGTCACTCGATCATGACCGAGTGGGGGGTGATAGAGCACATATTTTCATATTATTTAGCCCTCATATTTAGTCTTTTTTGCACATTAGTTGAGTCATTTTATTCATCTTGACTTTATTTCATTTTATTTTATAGGAATTGGGCTTCACACTATTTTACTTTATTTTTCCAGGTTTAGGGCTATGGGAGCATGAGATGGGGCATGAGACATCTTGATGGCAATGAGATATCTTGGAAATTGGAGATAGAGAAGTAAGGGCAATTTTAGCAGATTTAACCTCCTGCACTTCCTTCAGTATTTTGGCCAAGAAAAAATTCCAGAATGAAGATGATGTTTTCAGAGATACTGTAGAGGACTTCTTGGGCTTTCTGGAAAGGTATGGTTTGTCCAAATCCGAGTTCGTTTGGGCATTCAAACAGCACTTCAAAGTCGGGGCTAGGAAGTTGGGTCAAATTAGGAAAGCTGCACAGATGCTGATTCTTTAAAAGGCCATATCTTGGGCGTCCGATATCTAAATAAAGTGATTCAAAAGCCCAAATTTATCTAATCTTCCTGATATACAATTATTATGAAGAGGACGAAGCCCAGAACGCACGTTAACCTATCCGAAATCGGCTGTGAAGTGGAAGTAACCTAGGGTTTCCTCCTTAAGCTCTACTTAAGCACCTTAAGAGGCCATTAAAAGAGTATTCTTTTTGAAGGGCGTGAACAGTAGCCGGATTTCCTTCTCCCCATTGTTCTTGTCAAGATGGAGGGCTAAGGATTCTATAATCAGTTGCAATACCATCCTTGTTCCCGGTTTGAGTCTTTGGTTTTAATGGAAATCTATTTTTTAGTTTTAACTTTATTGTTCTCTTGTTTCTGTTCTCTCTTAAATCTGTGTATGTGTTGATACCGGTTGGATGAATGCATGCATTGTCTTTGTTTGAGAATCCAAAGTTTTTGTGCTCGGTTGAGGCTTTAACTAGAAGCAAGAACAACCTGTTTGGATTGTATTTCAATCAGTCTCGAATCTGTGCAAAAAGGGAATCAAAACTGATAGATTGAACTAAGAGGTTTCTGAAATCTTTTTATTGGTTTTCTTTCCAATCTTTGGCGGTTGTTAAAGGATTTTTCTGATTTTCGATTTGAGGATTAAAACTAAACAAATTGTTTAATGAGAAGGCGATGAAAACTGGGATAGAAGGTTGGTTTGCAACTGATTGCATCTTGATTCATTATGTTCTTGCATATCTTGTTTTCTGTTTTTCATCTAAAACTTCCCCCCCCCCGTTTAGCCTTGTTTTGACAGATCCGTTAGAGGTTCATTGGAAGACGACTTTGGGTTGCACCCTATTGCAAATCCGAATCATCATTCATCTAATCTATCGGTGTTCGACAGCCCCGATCAGATTTTGGCGCCGTTGCCGGGGAACCAATCTCGTTTCTGTCAAAAGAAGACTGATTCAAAAAAATATATAATATATATTCTTTGATAATCTAATAGCAGAAGTTGTGGTTGCTACTTGGTATATAGGTTGGAAACTAGCTGGTTGCGGGCTACCGGTCCAAAGCGAGTTAACCATACTCGGCACTGCTAGATACAACGCCACGTACCAAGTTTATGCCATAAATCAAGAAGTGAACATGCCTTCAGGAATAGCTACTGACAGAAAACTCTTATTTTCTGTTTTGTAGTGAGACCAGCAAGCTGCATCCAAGTACAAGAGATAGCCAAATTCAGCAGTTTTGACAGCAAACTCAGCAAGTGCAAGACAAAAACTTCTTATTCAGCAGTTTTGACAGCTTCCATGACAGATAGCAAAATTTAAGGATTGAGAACAAGATACCGGTTCTATCCTCTTCCTTTCTCATCCTTACTTGATGTTCTTTCATGTCTTTATGCCTCCCTTGATGTTTTCTTGCATTTAGAGTGGTCTTTGAGGCAAAATAGGACCTGATTTGATAAAAAAAAAAAAACGATTTTGACAGTTACTGTTCACTGCTTCCCACTTTCTCTGATTAAGCTGAAACTTGGTGTCCAAAGAAATGGGGGTGTGGTGAGCAATACTCACTGCTTTGCTATGACAAGAGCCTTTTTTGGCCAAATTCCAACGTTTGGACCACTTTTTGGCCACTTTTGTGATTTTCAGTGGCTGGTTTTGGTCCTTTTAGGGTCCTTAATGTGGGTGTGGTGAATTTTTGTAAAAAAAATGCTTAAAAAAATCATCTTAGGGCTTCTTGATTGATAGACTTTATGTGCCTTACGTTTTTGCATTTTTGGTGTGCATAGGCCAGTTTGTGTGCTGTTTTTTGTGAGTCATTTTGAGTGTGTTTTTGTGCTGATCTTTAGTGCATGACCAGGTCCTCTAAAGACATACCAATTGACCTAGACCTTGAAATAGAAAGGACCCTTAGGAAGCAAAGGAAGGCTAGAGAGTTAGAGCTTCGGATAGCTGATAATCCTCCTGCCTCTTCTGCCACTGCATCTGATATTCCTCCTGTTTCTATACCTACCCCTGACTTAAACACAATGGTGGGTAATGGGAATGAACACAATCGGAATGGAAATAAGGTAAATCATGGTCATTTGGATGGTAGAACCATTAGAGAATTAGCTGCCCCTGATGTGCACTACTAGTCTTTATGCATTCAATATCCCTAATTGGATGCAACCTTTGAATTGAAATCTGGGCTAATCCATTTGCTTCCCAAGTTTCATGGCCTTGCAGGTGAAGATCCGCACAAGCACCTCAAGGAATTCCATGTTGTCTGCTCCACAATGAGGCCACAAGGAGTTGATGAGGAGTAGATAAAACTTAGGGCCTTTCCATTTTCATTGGATGGAGCTGCAAAGGATTGGTTATACTACCTACCACCTGCTGCCATCACAAGTTGGGATGGGCTAAAAAGAATCTTTTTGGAGAAGTTCTTTCCAGCATCCCGAACAGCCGCCATTCGGAAAGAAATTTGTGGCATAAGGCAGAATCATGGGGAGACATTACATGAGTATTGGGAGCGATTCAAGAAACTCTATTCTAGTTGTCCACACCATTAAATCAGTGACCAGCTGCTGGTCCAATACTTCTATGAAGGTCTTATTCCAATGGATAGGTATTTGGTGGATGCAGCTAGTGGAGGAGCCCTCTCTGAAAAGACACCAGCAGCTGCTCAAGAGCTAATCTCCAAGATGGCACAGAATGCCCAACAGTTTGGTACCAAGTCAGCCACTCCCATGAGACAAGCCAATGAGATTGGTGTTGCTGCCATCAATGACCAACAGAGGATAGAGAACAAACTGGAGGAATTGGCCTCCATGGTCAGACAGCTAGCCCTTGATAAAGGACAGTCCAAATCTCAGCAGGTATGTGGTATTTGTTCATTATCCTCCCATGGTACTGACCAATGTCCTCAACTGTAGGAGAATACAGAAGCCTGTGCTGGCATTTTTCCAGGAAGACTCTTCCAGCCACAGCAACAAAGATATGATCCATATGCTGCCACCTATAATCCAGGGTGGAGAGATCATCCGAATTTGAGGTATGGAGGTCCTTCCAACCAGCCATTCCAGCCACAGTAGCAGCAACCTCAGCAGCACAGATTCAATGCACAAAGACCAAGTCAATCAATGCAGCAACCACAACCAGCTCCTAAATCCGAATCAAGCTTGGAAGATATCATGAAGCAGCTCGCTGCCAACAATCTCCAGTTTCAGCAAAGGACCGACACTGCCATACAAAATTTGGAGACACAGATTGGACAGCTGGCAACCAACATCAGTGAGCTACGGAGTCAAGGTTCGGGTCAGTTGCCTTCACAACCAGTTTCAAATCCAAGGGGCAATGTAAGTGCTATCGTTCTCCGCAGTGGCAAAGAGTTAAGCAGCCCACCCTCTCCACAACCAGAATTTGGGCAGCAACAAGAAAGCCAAAAGGAAGACCAGCCTCCTCCCATTCAAAAGGACAAGCAGCCCACCACCATTGATCAAGATAGAGGACAGACTTCTCACAACCATCCACTGCCATTTCCTCACCGAGCCACTCAAAATAAAAAGAGGGCAGAAGCTGAGTTGGACAAGGAGATCATGGAAACTTTCAGAAAAGTTGAGGTGAACATACCACTCTTGGAGGCCATCAGACAGATTCCCAAGTATGCCAAGTTTCTCAAAGACTTGTGCACCCACAAAAGGAAACTGAAAGGAAATGAAAAAATCAATTTGGGAAGAAACGTGTCAGCATTGATTCAACCTGCCATGCCTCAGAAATGCAAAGATCCAGGGACTTTCACCATTCCTTGCACTATTGGAAATTTGCAATTTCATAATGCTATGTTGGATTTAGGAGCCTCTATTAATGTGATGCCTAAATCTGTGTATTCTTCTTTGCAGGCAGGTGCAGGCACATTGACATCTACAGGAGTGGTGGTTCAGTTGGCAAATAGGAGCATAGCATACCCTGATGGAGTATTAGAGGATGTATTAGTAAAGGTAAAGGATTTCATATTCCCTGCTGACTTCTATGTTTTGAATATGGAGGATGATCACACACCCGGACACGCACCACTTATTCTAGGTAGACCCTTCTTGAAAACTGCAAGGACAATAATTAATGTGCATGAGGGTACTTTATCTATGGAGTTCGCTGGTAACACCATTCAATTCAATATCATTGATGCCATGAAGTATCCCTTAGAAGATCATTCTTCCTTGCATGTTAACTTTATTGACTTAATGATGGAGAAAGCATGTGTTGAGTTGTATAATCTTGAGTCTGAATTCCCCACCATCCATAATTTTCCTGATGATATGCATTGCCCTCAGAGTCATGACGGACTCAGTAAGTGTAGTGTTTGTTCTAAAATAGATGAGTTTTTGAGTATTGTTGAGAGTGCACCTTCTCATACTATATCCGATTCTCATGTACCTCCCATAGAGGAAGTTTCTGTTGTTGAGAATGTAGTGCAGATAGGTGGCAACATAAACAGACTGGTGCCTTCAATTCAACAGCCACCCACCTTGGAGTGTAAGCCCTGCCCGAGAATCTGAAGTACGCCTACTTGGCGGATGGAGACAAGCTACCCGTGATCATCGCCGACAACCTTCAGCCTGACCAAGAGGAGAAGTTCCTGAATCTGTTGAAGCAACATAAGAGAGCCATAGGTTGGTCACTTGCAGACATTCCCGGTATATCCCCTTCCTTATGCATGCACAGGATTCATTTAGAGGAAGGAGCTCGACCAGTGAGACAGCCCCAAAGGAGACTCAATCCCACCATTCTAGATGTGGTCAAGAAAGAGGTAAGTAAACTACTTTCGGCTGGCATTATTTATCCTATCTCTGATAGCAAGTGGGTGAGTCCAGTTCAGGTAGTTCCGAAGAAGACAGGATTCACAGTGGTAGCCAATGAGAGGAATGAGCTAGTGCCCATGCGAGTGCAGAACAGCTGGAGAGTCTGCATTGACTATAGGAGGCTCAACCAAGCTACCAGGAAGGATCATTTCCCACTCCCATTCATTGATCAGATGCTAGAGAGGTTAGCTGGAAAGTCCCATTACTGCTTTCTTGATGGTTTTTTTTGGTTATTTTCAGATTTGCATAGCACCGGAGGATCAGGAGAAGACCACCTTCACCTGCCCCTTTGGCACTTTTGTATACCGGAGGATGCCATTTGGTCTATGTAATGCCCCAGGTACGTTCCAGCGATGCATGGTGAGTATATTTTCAGATTTACTTGAGCATTGCATGGAAGTTTTCATGGATGATTTTTCTGTTTATGGGACCTCCTTTGATGAGTGTCTAATCAGTTTGGGTAGAGTCCTAGAGAGATGTGTCGAGAAGAATCTTGTCCTAAATTTTGAAAAATGTCATTTCATGGTTGAGTAGGGGATTGTTTTGGGTCATGTTGTGTCCAAGAGGGGTATAGAGGTTGATAAGTCCAAGGTCGATATCATTTCTTCTTTGCCTTACCCCGCGTCTGTGCGGGAAGTACGTTCTTTCCTTGGACATGCAGGATTCTACAGGAGATTCATCCAAGACTTCAGCAAGATTGCCCTTCCAATGTCCAACCTGCTTTAGAAGGATGTGGAATTCAAATTTGATGAGTCTTGCAAGATGGCCTTTGAGGAGCTCAAGAGGCGCTTGACTTCTCCACCCATCATCCAGCCACCCAACTGGGACTTGCCATTCGAGCTCATGTGTGATGCTTCCAATTATGTAGTTGGTGCTGTCCTTTCACAACGAGTGGAGAAGAAGTCACACGTCATTGCTTATGCCTCGCGCACTCTGGACAACGCCCAAGCAAACTACACCACTACTGAAAATGAGCTTCTTGCCATTGTGTTTGCTTTAGATAAATTTCGCTCTTATCTCCTGGGTTCTAATGTTGTCGTGTTTTCTGATCATGCAGCTTTGAAATATCTCTTGAAGAAGCACAATGTCAAACCCAGGTTGATACGGTGGATGCTCCTGCTTCAAGAGTTCAATGTTGAGATCAAAGATAAGAGTGGAGCTGAGAATCTTGTAGCTGATCATTTGAGCAGGCTTCCTTCCTCTTCAAATGCCACTACCATGGACTGTCAGCCTATCAAAGATGACTTCCCAGATGAGTTACTCTATCACTTGCATGGTACTGAGCCCTGGTATGCTGACATTGTTAATTTTCTAGCTGCATCTGATATCCCTGCCCATCTTAAGAGAGATCAGCTAAGTAAATTTAAAAGTCAGGCCAAGTACTATGTATGGGATGATCCATATCTATGGCGCATGTGTAGTGACCAAGTCCTTAGGAGATGTGTGCCCGATATTGAGTTTGCTTCAGTCTTGCATTTCTGTCATTCACTTGCATATGGTGGTCATTTTGGTCCTCAACGCACAGCTAGAAAGGTCCTAGACTTAGGTTTATATTGGCCATCCCTTTTTCGAGATGCTCATACATTTTGTAAGAATTGCACACGTTGCCAGCACACAGGATTAATATCATGTAGGAATGAAATGCCTCAGCAACTCTTACTATTTTGTGAGATCTTTGATGTTTGGGGCATTGATTTCATGGGCCCTTTTCCTGTCTCCTTTGGTTTTGTGTACATTCTTTTGGCTGTGGATTATGTTTCGAAATAGGTGGAAGCTAGAGCCACCAGGACTGATGATTCTTCTGTGGTTGCAGATTTTGTTAGATCTCATATTTTCTGCAGGTTTGGCATTCCCAAGGCCATCATCAGTGATCAAGGATCCCACTTCTGTAACAGAATGATGCAATCCATGCTCCGAAAGTATGGAGTTTTACATAAAGTGGCGACGCCCTACCATCCACAGACCAATGGGCAGGCTGAGGTTTCAAACAGAGAGATCAAGCATATTCTAGAGAAGACAGTCCAGCCCAACAGGAAAGACTGGAGCAAAAGGTTGGAAGATGCACTTTGGGCCTACCGCACGGCCTACAAGACTCCTATTGGCATGTCCCCATATCGACTGGTCTTTGGAAAAGCATGTCATCTGCCGGTAGAGATCGAGCATAAGGCCTATTGGGCGGTAAAGCAATGCAACATGGATATGACAGAGGCTGGTTCCCAACGAAAGCTTCAATTGCAAGAGCTTGAGGAATTGAGATTGGAAGCATACGAGAACTCCAGAATTTACAAGGAAAAAACTAAGGCTGCTCATGACAAATTCATCAACAAGAAAGAGTTCGAAGTTGGCCAGAAAGTCCTCCTATACAACTCCTGTCTAAAACTAATGCCAGGTAAGTTGCGTTCTCGTTGGATTAGTCCTTTTGTGGTTACTCATGTTTTTCCTTATGGTGCAGTTGAGCTTATGGATGAGTCAACCGCAAGGCGATTCACAGTCAACGGGTAGCGGCTTAAGCCATTCTACGAGAGCTTTCAGGAGCATACTATGGAGGAGCTGCATCTCCTCAACGCCGCCTACAATTGACAAATTCAGGCTGTTCCTCTCTCCTTATTTTTTTATTATTACTTGTCCTATACCTGATTCTTGCTGCATGCTTACATTGAGGACAATGTAATGTTTAAGTGTGGGGGGAGGAGTTTTAGAAAATTAACTTTATAAAAAAAAAAAAATTGCAAAATGAGGCAAATTGAGTTTGAAAGAATTTAGCATGATTAGAAAGTTGATCTTATCTTTTTAGGCTTTCAAGTAAATTGGAAATGAGTTTGGCTTGGTGAGTTGATTGAGGTAGCCTTTGTGGGGATATTTGTGCATGTTCTTGTCCTTTCTTATGCTATGCCTGCATCCACTAATTATGGGTATCACTCCAGAGTTTGTTTTGAATCTTTATTGAAGCTATCAATGCTCATGCATGTGAAAAGATGATTAAGGCATTCTTTCATTTTACTCGTTAAAAAAAAAAAAAAAAGTGATCTTTTCCATTCTTTAGGTTGAAGAACATTCATTGCATCCCTTGATTAAAAAAAAAAAAAAAATTTAAGCAAGTCCTTTGGAATCAAAAAGAAAAATAGATAGAAAGGCCAAAGGCCAAGGTGAGATGGAGCATAAAACGCACTCGCCAAGGTGAGATGGAGCGTAAAACGCACTCACAAAGGTTGGGATGGAGCGTAAAACGCACCCACCTTTCAAAAAAATTGTGTCTATTTTCTGCTTGCTTAATAGTTCTTCATTGATCTTGGGATTGTCTTGAATGTTTTCTTTCTTCCTAAAGTTTACTTTTCATTGTTATCTTCCTATCCCTTTCACCTTACCATGTTTGAGCCATGAATAAAAGTCCTTTTGATTTGCATGCAAAAAGCATTGAGAGTGGAGATTTAGAAGATGAGCATATCTGGTAGTGGAATTATGATTGGGTGGAGTTGGGCATAGCAATTGAGGAACTTGAAAGCATGTTCTTATTCTATGAGGGTCTGCTTATTTTGACTCGCCTTGCCAAGTAAAATTGTCATGCTACTTGTTTGTTTGGGAAGTGTAAGAAAGATGATCTTTGAAGTGTTGAATTCCTATAAAACTTGCCATGCCTCTCATTTTGCATTCTTTGCATCCTTTTTGTTTGAAAGAGTGAATGTTAGTGTTTAGTGTTTTGCCCAGGAGTGCAAAAGTCCAAGTGTGGGGGAATTTGATAGAGCACATATTTTCATATTATTTAGCCCTCATATTTAGTCTTTTTTGCACATTAGTTGTGTTATTTTATTCATCTTGACTTTATTTCATTTTATTTTATAGGAATTGGGCTTCACACTATTTTACTTTGTTTTTCCAGGTTTAGGGCTATGGGAGCATGAGATGGGGCATGAGACATCTTGATGGCAATGAGATATCTTGGAAATTGGAGATAGAGAAGTAAGGGCAATTTTAGCAGATTTAACCTCCTGCATTTCCTTCAGTATTTTGGCCAAGATAAAATTCCAGAATGAAGATGATGTCTTCAGAGATACTGTGAGGACTTCTTGGGCTTTCTGGAATGGTATGGTTGTTCGAATCCGAGTTCGTTTGGGCCTTCAAACAGCACTTCAAAGTCGGGGCTAGGAAGTTGGGTCAAATTAGGAAAGCTGCACAGATGCTGATTTTTTAAAAGGCCATATCTTGGGCGTCCGATATCCAAATCAAGTGATTCAAAAGCCAAAATTTATCTAATCTTCCTGATCTACAATTCTTATCAAGAGGCCGAAGCCCAGAACGCACGTTAACCTATCCGAAATCGGCTGTGAAATGGAAGTAACCTAGGGTTTCCTCCTTAAGCTCTACTTAAGCACCTTAAGAGGCCATTAAAAGAGTATTCTTTTCGAAGGGCGTGAACAGTAGCCGGATTTCCTTCTCCCCATTGTTCTTGTCAAGATGGAGGGCTAAGGATTCTGTAATCAGTTGCAATACCATCCTTGTTCCCGGTTTGAGTCTTTGGTTTTAATGGAAATCTATTTTTTAGTTTTAACTTTATTGTTCTCTTGTTTCTGTTCTCTCTTAAATCTGTGTATGTGTTGATACCGGTTAGATGAATGCATGCATTGTCTTTGTTTGAGAATCCAAAGTTTTTGTGCTCGGTTGAGGCTTTAACTAGAAGCAAGAACAACCTGTTTGGATGGTATTTCAATCAGTCTCGAATTTGTGCAAAAAGGGAATCAAAACTGATAGATTGAACTAAGAGGTTTCTGAAATCTTTTTATTGGTTTTCTTTCCAATCTTTGGCGGTTGTTAAAGGATTTTTCTGATTTTCGATTTGAGGATTAAAACTAAACAAATTGTTTAATGAGAAGGCGATGAAAACTGGGATAGAAGGTTGGTTTGCAACTGATTGCATCTTGATTCTTTGTGTTCTTGCATATCTTGTTTTCTGTTTTTCATCTAAAACTTCCCCCCCCCCCCCCGTTTAGCCTTGTTTTGACAGATCCGTTAGAGGTTCGTTGGGAGACGACTTTGGGTTGCACTCTATTGCAAATTCGAATCATCATTCATCTAATCTATCGGTGTTTGACAGCCCCGATCAGGGGGCCACTCGGTCATGATCGGGTGGGGGGCCACCCGATCATGCCCTCTTTTGCTCTTTTCCTTGGCTCGATTTTGAGTAGCTTATGTACTTCAACTTGATTCCAGATTTACACCTTGATTTAACTCGAATCTCTCAAAACTAAAAGCATGAAAGTTGTAGATAATTCTCTTATCTTTCCATATGACTTTGAATCATCTCAATCGGAGATCGTATGAGAAAGTTATGGCCAAAAAACCAAAGCAGTGTCGTACCCACTCGGCATAACCGAGTGGGTCATGAAAAGTGGGGGAAATTAGTCTCCCCATGATCGAGTGAGGGGCCACTCGGTCATGCCTTCTTTTTCCCGATCGAGTGGGGGGCCACTCGGTTATGCCTTCTTTTTCCCTTTTGTCTTGGTTCGGATCCATCTTTCTTCAATACTTGACTCTGAGCCTTAATAATGCAGGTGCATCAACTTCATACCTAATTTACACCTTGATTCAGATTGAATCTCTTAAATCTAAAAACATGAAAGTTGTAGATAATTCTCTTGTCTTTCCAAAGGACTTTTAATCACCTCAATCGGAGCTCATATGAAAAAGTTATGTCCGATAAACCAAAGAAGTGTCGTACCTACTTAGCATAACCGAGTGGGTCCTCCCCACTTGGTCTCGACTCGACCTCTTGCTCCATCAGCTTAGAGGTCTCGGGACCAAGGGGAGCTGAGGTCTCGTGATCTCAGCTCGCCTTGGTCACGAGACCCTCAGCTCACCTTGGTCACAAGATCTCATCTCCCCTTGGTCATGAGACCTCAGCTCGCGTTGGTCACAAGACCTCAGCTCGCGTTGGTCACGAGACCCTCAGCTCCCCTTAGTCACGAGACCTCAGCGTACATGCATGTTGGAGATGAGATTTTACTCTCATCGCACCTTGGCGATAAGACTCTTGGGACACTGGACTCTCAGAACCCTTAAGCCTCAAAAGTCTCTAGAAACTCCCGTGGTCAACCACGCACCTTACATTCTCCCACATGAAAAAGAAATAGATTGTTATATTTTGGCAACAACATCTTCTTTAAGACCAATCAAAGAAGAAGAAATAATCATAGGTAAGGTAGATGAATCCCCCAAATAAACATATTTTAAATGAGAAGGAAGAGGTTTAAGTTTAAGAATATGAGGTTTCTCAATTGATGGTTTGGTTTTCGAAGAAGAAGAAGAAGAAATATCCAAAGGCATCAATTTGTCTTTTTTAGAAGGACAAACTTTTTTCTTTCTCCCAAATAGCCCTTATCCTCCTTATGTTGTTCATCTAAAATTTGTTTCTTCACATCAAAAGAGTTAGCAATGCAATTTTCTATGGGGTCATCTAACCTAAATGCATGAAACTTCCTATCTACCAAATCATCAATGCAATCTATTATTAAGACTTCATTTTCATTTCGATTGGAATGTTTCATAACCTTAAACACATCAAAGACAACTTCATCATCATTAATTCTAAGGCTAAGTTTTCCTTGTTGGACATCAATTAATGCTCTCTCTGTGGCAAGAAGAGGTCTCCCTAAAATTAGGGATGTATCATAATCTTCTTCCATATCCAGAACAATAAAGTCAATAGGAAAAATAAATTTATCTACTTTTACCAAGACATCTTCCACTAGTCCCCTTGGATATTTGATACTTCTATCAACCAATTAAAGAGAAACAGTGATGGGTGTTGGTTCTTTTAATCCAATCTTCTTGAAAATAGAAAAGGGCATCAAATTGATACTTGCACCAAGGTCACACAAAGCCTTAATCAAAATTAATTTCACCAATAGTACAAGGAATAAAAAAGCTCCCTAGATTCTTGAGTTTTGGAGGCAATTTGTTTTGTAGAAATGCTAAGCATTCTTCATTAAGTTTCTCCATCTCAAATTCCTCCACCTTTCTTTTGTTTAAAATGATTTCTTTCAAAAATTTCGTATAACTTGGCATTTGTCAAATAACATCAAGAAGAGGGATGTTAATATGCAACTTTTAAACAACTCTAAAAATTTAGCAAATTGTTTATCCAAGTTAGCCTTTAGAAATCTTTTAGGAAGAAAAGATGAGGTTTGTAAGTTTCAAATTAAGAGAAAAAGACCTCTCATTTTTCTCCATTGATAACTCAACTCTTCTTTAGCTTGAAGCTCTCGAATTTCTTCTTATTTTGTATGCTCCTTGTATTGTTATTCTCTTCCAAGTTTTTTTCCACTTCGCAAAGTGATGGCTTTTACATGTTCCCTTGGATTCTTCTCAGTATTGCTAGGCAATCCTTCTTGTGGTCTTTCTGAAATTGCTTGGGTGTTCATACCCCTGGGATATTCGACGTCACAGGTAAATTCGACATTCCAGGTACCCCCGAGCTAGAGTTCAGGAAAAGGCAAGAAGGTGGCAGACGTTTAGACCTTGTATTTTAGTTTTCAATATTGTTGTACGAGCAACAATTTGAATGTTGTATTATAAATAACAGCTAGGTTACTTAAATTAAAGTATGTACAAGGCTTGTATTTTGTGGTTGTATTATAAGTTGTATGTGAACAATACTGATAGCATGCATATTTATACTATATTTTGGCATTTCACCTCAGTCTTATTAGGCCATTTGAAGTAATTTTTGCTGATATTTCATTGTTTCTATTTTATTATGCTTCAAATCATCCTTACACTATTTTCTATCTTACTTCTATGGATCCAGGCTTTAGGGAATGTTGGATGGACTAGAGAAGTGGCTCAACTAAAGGAGCTTGGGCTCACTTTCAAGGAGCAGACTTGGGCTCACTTTCAATTTTGCTGTTTTTGGGCTCACTTATTTTCTGTTGGGCTAAGCCCAACCCTAGCCTTCCTAGCTCTTCATTTCTTAGCCATGTATTTGAGGCCTCTTAGCACTCATATTCAGGGTGTGGGAAGTGAAAAAGAGAGAGGATTCTGGCCGTTTTTGGGTTATTAGCATTTTTCTGTTTCCTTTATCTTTTGTTCCACTTTGTTTTCCTTGCTGTAATGATAGGCTAGAGCATTGGTAACCGGTTGTGTATCTTGAATCCATGTGGAATCTGAGTCCCGGATGAGCTACAAAAACCTGGTTTGTTTGTTTTAATCTTGTTCATTTCCATTTGGTTTAGTTTGAGCAGATTTGTGAATGCATGGAGTTCATGGCAGGTTTGCGTGAATTTGCATGGTTTCATTTTCTGTTAAATGCTTAAGAGAACAGAATGTTATAGCCGATTGGTATAACATCTCGGAAATGAACATTATGTGCTTGAACGGTTGTTCTTGCATAGGTCCGGATAGGTTGAATAGAGAGTGGATGGTTGCATTTTGTTTATAAGAGGTTTCTATATTCATTTTGTTATTCCAATCATTCTAATCCTTGGATGGTTGTTGGGGATGCTTTAAGTTTGATATCCAGAGATTAAAACACCTAACAAGCTTAGATTTATAGAGTGAACGAGGAAGATTTCATAGAGGGGACAAATACACAGCCGGTTGCATTTCTTGTACTGATTTTTCATCCATCCTTGTTTTTCTGTTTTGTTAATTAGTTTTCTGTCAAACCCCCCCCCCCAAAACAAACTGTTGGTTATATTGGTTCTTCTTGTTCATAGAGGAAAGTGAGGCTCCTTGTGAGAGATGACCTAGGGTGCACTTTGCTGCAAACTAGAGAAGAGACATATAGATCTCTAATTCTGGAGTGGTTCGACAATCGCTCGCCAAATACTCGTGAAGTGATGTGGGAATGTTTGGTAAGTGTTATGGAAGCATATCCAGGTATGTGATCTATATTAAACTCATAGGAATCCTAAACACTTTAGGTTTGATCCTAGCTTCCATATCTCCAGATTCCTTTAACACCCCGAATATGTTTACGAGCCCTCATGTTTAAAGAACACATGGGTGTTACAGTTGGTATCAGAGTAAGATTTGAAATTTAGATTTTGTTGTTGCCAAAATACAACAATCTATTTTTACTTGGGGGTAGACATAAAAGTCTTGGGAGTCGTGCCTTCACTAACGAGAATCCTAATGAGCAACTAGATCTGGTGGTCTAATCAGAGCTGATGATCTAGTGGGCTGATGATCTGGTGGCCCAAGATGACTGAGTGACCTGAGGGCGACGAGTTGCCTTGATGACAGAGTGATCTGAGGGTGACGAATGGCCTTGATGACCGAGTGACCTGAGGGTGACGAGTGGCCTTGATGACCGAGTGACCTGAGGACGACGAGTGGCCTTGATGACCGAGTGACCTGAGGGCGACGAGTGGCCTTGATGACCGAGTGACCTGAGGGCGACGAGTGGACTTGATGACCGAGTGACCTGAGGGCAATGAGTGACCTACAAAACGAGAGCATCGTTAGGACGCAGGTGGGGGTCCCCGCGCAAACCCTCCGATGCTTAAGTCAGATCTCGAGAAAATACGAAATGATGCTTCAATTACTCAAAATTGCATACCTCGAGAAAAAGATGGGACCTTGTATTTATAGTAGAGGGTGAGGAAGGCCTCACGATATTGTCGGCGAGAATCTCGTGGCCTATTCGGGAGATCTCGCAGCCCATTCCAAAGATTTTAGAGCCCATTCGGTTGACGAGAGGGGGGTCCACTCGGTTGAAACGAGTGGATCGCTAAAAAAGGCAAAGCCGGGGGGTCAATCGGTCATGCCGAGTGACCCCCACTCGGTTGCGCCCCTAAGTGGGACCTCTCAATCTAACCGAGTGGACCCCACTCGGCTAGGCCCGGGTTGGGGTGAGTGGCAACTCGGCTCAACCGAGTGGACCCCCACTTGGTTGTGCCAAGTAAGGGTGTGGCCACTCGGCTAACCGAGTGGCACCCCACTCGGTTAGGCCGAGTGGACACCTACTCGGTTATGCCGAGTGGGTCCTCTTCAACCCCTTGCCTTTGCTTTCTCCCATCGAATTGGGGCCTACGCTTGATTGGATATTTGCTTCACCTTCTCAGGTACATCAATTGCTCCCTGCTTTTTTAGCCAAGAGGTCGGGTAAAAGAGCATAAGATCCCGGGAAATTTTGGTGCGGTTTTTGCTATATTTTGCTTATCTTCGAAAGATCATTTATGCGTGCTTGCTCTTTATTTTCTGTATCCGTCCGACAGCTTCAACTTTTTTTGTCTTTTGAGCCCCTATAAATAGGGCTTCAAGTCTTCATTTAATTTTCATAAGAATCAGCCGTGGTGTCTTCAGAACTCAAATTCTCTCAGGTCTCGGTGCGTTTGCAGTTACTGGGTCACTCGGTCATGACCGAGTGGCCATGATGTGCGGTTGGGGAGCCACTCAGTTATGACCAAGTGACCATATTTTTCGGCCGAGGCCACTCGATCATGACCGAGTGGCCCCCCACTCGGTCATGACTGAGTGGTCATGGTCTCACAGTGCCTTTATCTGCTTTTGGCTACTTGTTGCCTTTTTGTTTGCTTCTTCTTTGTCTTGTACTGATACTCTTTGCTTTACGTGCAGGTATTTGCTTACTGTGATCCTCTGTCTTTCCCACCTCTTCAACGTAACAAGGTAACGCTTTCAAGTCTTTTCAATATGTCGAGGAGAAGACCGGCATCACCCTCGGCCCCGCGCACATTCCTGCCACTTCAAGCTCTCGGCTCCGGTACGGGGCTTTTGAGAGGGTTTATGATGCCACCCCTTCTGGATTTATGGTGAGGTATCCTTGTCTTGATGAGCCGGACCCCTCCCAAGTAGATAAATGCTCTATTGGCATTCACTTTGCTTCGTTTGAGATGGGACTCCACTTTCCTCTTCCACCCTTTGCCATGGCGTGGTTGCGTCATTATAAGATTGTTCCTGCTCAACTTCACCCTAATGGTTGGGCCTAGATGGTGGGTTTTTCTGTGCTTTGTTATCAGCAAGATGTAGTCCCTTCCTTGATGCTCTTCAGTTGCTTTTACCGATTACGAAAAGCTAGCAAAGACCGCAACCTTTATACACTCCAGAAGGTATCAGGCTTCAAGCTATTCAGTGCTCTTCCTAACAAGATCAACTGGTTTGAAGAGCGATGGGTGGTGATAGAGCCTCCACCTGGTTGGGATGCTCCCCTACACTAGAATCATCAAGATGCCAGCCAAGTGTTGGTCCCTCGACACACACAATGGCCACGCAAGAGGGGGGTGAATTGAGTGATTAAAAACTTATTGAATCGATTCTTTCATTTTTAAAACTCTTGAGATTTTCTTATACACAAAATACACTTGTTATAAATATATATGTTGTTTGGAAATGATAGCAATATAAATACACAAACAACCACAATATAAACACAAGATATATAGTGGTTCGGTCTATCCAACACCTACTCCACTCTCTCAAGGTCAAACCGACACTTGAGGTTCCACTAAAACCACCACTAGGTTTCCACACAAGAACACCTAGCAAACTTGTACACCTTGAGGTTTCCCCTTAGCTCACCCCGGAAACTAATACAACACAATAATACACCTAGATTACTTGGGCTCTAGGATGCCACTCACAATCCACAATCTAATACAAATAAATCAATCATATGTCCAACACACTTGGACTATAATGGATATCAATACAAGATCAATATACAAGGAAAAATGAAATGATACAAGTTACCAATAAGAAGAAAACTTCTTCTTTGCCTTGAGGCTCCAATGGATAGATCTTTGAAGCTCCTTGGGCCTTGGATTGCTTTGATTGAGTGCTTGAGAGCTTGGGTGTGCTTTAGGAAGATAGGAAATGGTAGAGTATTAGCCTCCTTCAGATTTCTCCTTTTAATATTTATATTGAGGCTCCCAAAACGACTTGCAACAGCTCCAAAAATCCGACCGTTGGAGTCTGGCAGTCGACTGCTCTAACTGACAGTTGACTCCGCGACACCCACAGTCGACTCTCGCTGCCGACAGTCGACTCTCCCTCAACCCACAGTCGACTTTCTCACAGACAGTTGACTCTCATTGGCCTACAGTCGACTGGCCAAAACCCACTCTCGGCTACCTCGACTCTGCATAAATAATGCTCGGCTATATCGACTGATGCACATCCACAGTCGACTGCCATTTTGACTTACAGTCAACTGTCCCTCACCGGGAGTCGACTCTCAGTCCAGATTTCAGAAAAATAAGATTTGGTTTGATAATACAATACATAGCATAAATTCATTACAAGAGATTTACATTTCTTTAGTTTAAGTAAATGTCCACATTTTCTTTAATTTATATTTTACCTTCCATTTACTTTAATACATAAATGTAAACAACAAAGTACCCCCCATTTGGATTCAATAAAAATATCTAAAAAATCAAAATCCAAATAGATAAGAAAGTATATTTTGGGTTTTAGAACAAATTCCAGTTTTGACAATTTTAGCACTTCCAAAATCATACTTTCCATTACTTGAAAAATTCACTAAAAATCATTTTCACAATAACGAATACTAGCTATGAAAATATCGGGAGTTAGTTTTCCAAAAGGAAAACATTTTCTTATATGTTCCCTTATAGTGTGCTAATATTCTACTTAGAATCAAATAGCATTTCTTGGTTCATTTTGATACACAAAATACTATAATACTTAACAAGTATCAAAAATCCATTAGGGGTTTTAAACATACTAAAAATAGTTTCACTAAAATTATGTTTTGTTAAACATCAAAATACACAATAGGTTGAATGGAGCAACTTGGCTCAACACCAAGGGTTTCCTCCCTACAAGGAAGTTCGAGGCGTACATCGTCGTCTGGTGGGGATGTTAACGACGCGGGGTTCTGTTGACTTGATGAGTCTTCTGACTTTGGAAAATTTCAGAATCGCGGGTTGTGGGGTTGTGACGCCAACTGCTCCTCCTCAATCTTCTACACTATCTAATCGGGAAATGGAAGGAGTCGGGGAGGAGGAGATGGAAATGCCTGAATCGTCTTCGCATCCTCCTTTTGATCCTCAGGAGGAAAACACTCCTGGGGGTAGAATATCTTTTTGCATTGCCTTCCTTGTTCCATTATGGCATTTTTTTTCCACATTAAATGATTTATATTGATTTTTGCAGAAATGGCTGGATTAGGTAGGCTGATGGAATTGCACAGACGCCACCGTGAAGAGGAGGCACGCGTTGCGGCAACGACCAAGGTTTCTGCCCATGGCACCAAGGGATCTATGAGTTCTCATCATCCTCGGTCACGCAGACCTGCTAGTGTTTCTCCCACTAGGGCGGAAAGGTAACGTCGTCCGAGAAGTGACCATTCGAGTGTTGAAGTTCCTTCTCATACGGAAAGTCCATCCTCAATTCCTCTCTCCCGTGAAGAAGCCATTGACATTCTGTCTCCTGCTCCCAATTCTCAAGGGGGGCGAAGTTCGTCTTCTCAATTTGTTAGTGATATGACCTGAGTGGAAGAAGAATGTCGCCACCCTGTGATTCCCAACAGGAAGGATTGTCGCCGCCTTGAAGGCGAGAAATCAATGAGACAGCCTCCTATACTTCCAGTTTCGGGCGAGGTGAGACATACTATGATTCTCGGGGATGGTACGAAGCTTAGTGGTCGAGACTTTGTAGTTTCCCCAGGGGTACTAGAGACAGACTCCATTTTTGAACCAGGGATTGGCGCTCATCTCATTTATTCCACCATTCTCCCTCGAGATGAACGACGATTTATTGGCAGTAATCTTGCTCAGGCTAGAGATGAAGCGGAACAGCTCCTTGTGCAAGGGATTTAGGGGATCGTTGTTTCCAATGCCAGGGACAGGGCATATCATGAACAAATGAATGCCCAGATGTCAGACTGGAGGAACCGCCAATCTTCTTGGAACGAAGAGTGCTAAGAGCTAAAGGGTCGTGCTCGTCGGGCGGAGGTCAGGAAGAGAAATGCAAAGGTAGAGATTGGGCATATGCGTGATCGGCTGTCCGAGGTTGCTGTTGGTAACTTGGGCCTTCAAGGGGAAATTTAAGATTTACGCTCTAAGCTAGAAGCTGAAGAGCACAAGAACGTTGGGTTGCTGATGAAACATGAAGCACTTTTGCAGGAACACTCTATGCGTGGCTGCGCTTAACCTTGTGCATTTATTTCAAACAAACACATACAAAATAAACAAAGAAGAAATAAGCATGCAAGCACAAGGCGTTTATACTCGCTGGTGTACGAGTGTGCGCTGTAGCACAATTTAATTTTCTGGGAAAGTCCAGGTCGATTCACTGGGAGATCATTAATAAAATGAAAATAGAGCCACGATATAAATTGGGTTGTCAGGCCAATTCATTTGATTTTAAGTGAGCAAAAATGAAGTACTGTAATTGTAAGAAGTCTCGAGTCAAGGCAATGTTCAGTGCCAATTCCATAACTTCCCAACAAATAGATAGGTACCAAAAACATATGTCTAAATTAATTTGAGGTTTTGATATTAAAATGCATCTCAAGATGATGATAGTTCTTGGTCTAGCAATCTCCATACATGGCATGAGAGATTCTACATTAAGCAGCTACCATAAATTAAAATATAGTTAATATGCAGTAATCAGATAACCCATTTGGATTCGGGTATGATAGCATCTCCAGTTTAAGTAACCTCCATACATGGCATGGAGACTCTAACTTTGGCTTATGCTCCACTCCAAATTCAAAGATTCAATGAACGCGCAATACTCAAATTAAATCAGGTTTCTAGTAATGCATTTGAAGTTCGGCTATCTTGGGAAATCTGTGGCATTGGACACTGTCCTCGCCTTGGCCCAAGTTGAAGCTTAGCCACACATCTCCAACTAAAAATTAAAGAGACAGGAAGTAAAATGCTGGAATGTAAACACAGAAATTAAAATTACAGAAACGTAAATGAACAGTTAAAGAACATTACAGAATGTAAACAAGCATGAAAAGAAATTGCAGAATGTAACTAACAGAAAATGAAGAGCACTATATTGATGAAACAAAGTAAATGAACAACACTATTGGAATGAAAGAAAAAAAAGAAAGGAATAGAACAGTGTGCTTTTCCCCTTATTCTAGTTAAAATGGCGGATGGGGGCCTCTTTTTGTGAAGCCGACGGTAGATATATATATATTCATCTCCTGCGAATGGCCCTCGTCAAAGAAGAAATTACATCGCGTGCCACTACGGTCATTTGCGCGTGCTCTAACAAAAGATCGCATGCTGAAGCTGCTGTGCGCCTGTTGATTTCAGGAGCTGGGCTTCCTTTTTAATTCCAATTTAATTTCATGGGTTGCTTGGAGCTGGGCCTTCTTTTGCTTTGAACTTTGATGAGCCTCCAAGTCCACGCATGCTGCTTCCAATTCATTATAATATGTTATAATATGTTATAATATTATATATATTATATGATATATTATATGCTTATTTATTATATTATATATATGCTTCACGCATGTACTTATATGATATATATATGTTTTATATTTATATAGGTATTATATTTATATATATTATAATATATATTTATTTATTATATATTATATATTATATATTATATTTACCTACTATTTTATTATTATTATATATATATTTGGGAAATCTACATATAACCACGAAAGGCATATAAATATTCAATTAAACCCAATTTCAAGGTCAAAATAAGGGTGAAAATATAATAAAATTCTTACATTTTTGAGCATCAATCACTACGCCTGACAGAACTGAAGATAAGTCGTAGGAATATTGTGCCGGGCCATAAGCGGGGCAACGGTGAAGGAATATCGTCTCTCAACTGATTACTAAGATAGGAAGGGGAAATATACTTCAGGCTTTCTGAAATATGGATTTTATCTCACGCACGCCCATCTAGAATCGAGAATTACCAAATCTCCCAATAACTTCTTGTCATGGATCTCGATCTCACAATTCTCAAACATTTCTCTAGCTATCATAATCTTATCTCCTGGCGTAGACACAATCAAGTGGTATGGCAAAGAAATCTGGGAATGGGGAACATAACAT
This sequence comes from Diospyros lotus, assembly GCF_014633365.1. Lineage (NCBI taxonomy): Eukaryota > Viridiplantae > Streptophyta > Magnoliopsida > Ericales > Ebenaceae > Diospyros > Diospyros lotus. The sequence goes on along the minus strand of NC_068349.1, from coordinate 24,162,414 downwards.
ACAGTGCGCAGTGCAATAAAAGAATGTGTGGAACCAGTATCAAATAATGCACGCACATCATGACCATATAGGGATAGAATACCTTGGATAGTCCTGTCGCCCTGCTCTGCCTCCGCTGTGGTGAGAGCATAGATCCTACCTTGCACCTCTCTCTCCACGGGAGGTGGATGTTATGCCACTAGTTGTGCTAGTATGGGTGCTCCTCCTGGCCCTCTAACTGCGGGTGGCCTCTGGTTCGCCTATTGGCCTCTATTCTGGGGCGGTTGTGTACACCTGTTAGCTTTGTGTCTGTTTTGACCACATTTGAAATAGGTTAACTCTGGTGCTGGGAGCGCTGCTTGATTCCTTGGACAATTATTCTTCTTATGCCCTTCTTGACCACACTTAAAACAAACATTTTGTCCCGCAATACATGGTCCTTCATGCTTATTTCCACACTAATTACACTGTGGTTTATTTTCTGTATTATTTCCTGGTCTGCTTGTCCACTTCCTCTTCTTATTGTTGGATGAACCCTGAGATGTATTTGCTCCCTTTTTGGCTGCTTGTGTTGCTCTCCACTCTTTGCGATCTCGCTCAATAGTATATGCCCGCTGGACTACCGTAGTATAATCCTCGCTCAGACCTCCTCCAAAAGCATGACGAATATCCACACGTAATCCTCGCTGAAATTTAGCAGCTTTCTTTGCATTAGTGGATACTAACTCTGGGGCATAACGAGACAAGGCTGTAAACTCTGCTTCATACTGAGCCACTGTCTTGGTACCTTGCACCAATTCGATAAACTCGTAGACCTTCTGCTCCTTGACTCATGCTGGACAATAAGTATCGTTGAACACTTGTTGAAACTTGATCCATGTGGGTTCTCGATTCCCAAACCTCTGGTGAGTAGTCTCCCACCATCTCTCAGCATCGCCTCAAAACAGGAATGTGCTAAGTCGCATGCGTAGGTCGTCTGTACAACCAATAGATCGGAGATGCTTCTCTATCGATAGCATCCAATTCTCTGTCGTTGTTGCATCTGTGCCTCCATGGAATGCTGGTGGTTGGAAGGCCATAAAATCTTTTAGTAATTGGATCCCGGTATTTGTCTCCACAGTTGGAGCTGCTGGAGCAACTGGCAGATCGCCTCCACTGCCTCCTACTTCTTGTGGTACTTGCGGTTGCCTCACCTGATTAGCAGTTAGGGTATCAACCACCCTTATCAAGCCTGCTATCATACCTCGCATCTCGGTCATCTCCTTCCATAAGTCACTGCCAGACTCCCCTGGTGAGCCAGGCATGGATACTGGAATAGAAGCAGCCTGACTGCGAGTATGGGGTCATCCACCTCTATTACTCATCTTCCTGCATCACCACTTATGGTTAGAATATTGTAAATTAGGCCAACTGATCTAACGGACACAAGTCCTAACTCTACCCAACATCCCATGTGTGTACTGGAGACTCCTCAAAACACTGCTTTGATACCAATACTGTAACACCCCCTTCTCCTAGAACTGCCCGAAAAGAGGTGCTACGGGAAAAATAAAATAAAACTGACTGATAAACTGAAGATCTGATACCAATTGAATATCTCAATCAACTGAAATAAAATTTTGAGTCAACTTCAATTGGAAACCATAAACTACATCTAAGGGAAAAATTCATAAACTGGAATATAAAATAAACCTAAACTGATAAAAACACCAACTAATAAACTCCCAGACATCTTTGGTCTTGAGCGGCTCCATGTACACACACTACTGGACACTACTGCTAAGCCCCATATCTGGTACTCCCCCACTAGGACTTGGAATGGTGAAGAGTACAAGGTGAGCTACAAAGCTCAGCAAGTAATAAACTGGAAAGCATAATTGAAGCTAAATCGAAGAATATCGATACTGATAAAAGTACTTACTGAACTTGTACTGAGAGATATAATAATTACTGGATTGCATTTACAAGATGTAATGCATATAAACTGTAAACTAAATGCAGGTATGCAACTTTGGCTCATAGGCCCACATAACTGTAATACATACCTGACTGATCTAAATCCTGCAAACATAAAAACTGTAAGCACATACTGTGGGCAATATGCCCCTAGCCTCCTGGTCGACATCAGGCGAGCAACTCATAACTGAGATATAACTGAACTGATACTAGTGGGATCCCCGCGGACAAGCCGCCTGGCGCGCATAATGCAATGTTCATATAAGTGCTGGCACACGATATGTAGTGCTCCATATAAAGTCATGCTCAATGCTCATACAAATGTGTATGCACAATAATCTCACAAAATAATGCTGACCATGTCATAATGAACTACTAAACATGGTATATGATTTTTACTTGCTATATTGAGATACAAAGATTCTGAAATTTCTAAGTATAGGCATGGCATATTGGATTAAGCATAAAAATTCAATATTTGAATAATTGAATATTTATATTAAATTTAAGACTTGCATTAAGAGTTTATTAGAAGCCATTCGGATGCCATATGATACTATTCGGATGATTGAGGAAGCATAAGGAAGCAATTCGAATGAAAAAGCAGCCTATTCGAATGAAAAAAAAATGAATTATAGCAAGTTCATTCGAATGGCAGAAACTCATTCGAATGATAGAGGCTCATTCAAATGATAGATGATATATAACAAAGGCTATTCGGATCTGATCAAGGACTCATTCGAATGACTCACAAATTCATTCAAATGAATTTGATAATTTTCCAACTTTTGAACTGGCAAAGAGCGACTCATTCGAATGCAACAGTACCCTCATTCGAATGAATGAATGGGATACTCATGGGTCATTCGAATGACTGAGAGACTCATTCGAATGCTAGACTATTCAAAATGACATCTTATTCAAATCTTCAAGGACTCATTCAAATGACAAGAAAACTCATTCGAATGGCAGACTCAAAACTTCAAAAACACATACGAATGATACGATAACACCTGACTCATTTGAATGACAAAGGACTCATTCGAATGACTGATACATTATAAGGGAAAAACTTACGATAACACTGAAAACTCATTCGGATGCCTCAAAACTCATTCGAATGACACAAGACTCATTCGAATGACTGGAATCTCATCAGAAATAAAACTCACAATAACAAAGACGAAATCTTGAATCAAAAACTTAACATTACTACACCATTCCAAAAGAAATCTTGGGAGAACAATCCCAATTGATATAGAATAATATCAAGATGGACAAATCAATCGTTTATGAAAGAAAACACTGTAAAAATTATTCATAGCTTAACATAACTCACTGGGTAATGGTATACTCCATGAATATATACATATATACATGAACATACGATCTGATTAAATTGGAAACCCAAAACAAAGAGTCTTGGTATTCTGATATCACTGCTAACATGATTCGAGGATTATATTTAAAAGATTCATTATAAAGAATCACACATATCTTCTTCATGCACTCACTGTTTTATGCATATATATATATACACTGAAACTGATATAAATATGAGAACTCAATGAAAAGCTGGAATAAACTGAGAACGAACTAACATGAATCTGTAATGAAAGGAATTACAGATAGGATACTTGCCTTATGCTAACTCTGATCGGATCAACGATTGCAACGAAAATCTCTTAAGCAATCTCACTATTGAAGCTTCTTTCTTCTCTTGTTCTTCACACGGCGTGAAGAAGAACTAATGCTAATGGATTAAATATATACACATGAAACCCTAGATCAGACTCCTTTATGACTTGGAACCCTTCTCCCAACATAACTAGGGGACTTTAATCCCAATCCCCTCACAGACGGATTCATCAATCTCTTAACCACGATAACTTTACTTAATAATTAAATTCTAATAACAAATCCTTAAATGACCCTCATGTCCTTGCATTTAATTTTCACAATAAGTAAATATAATTAAATGCTATTTCCTCAATTAAAATCTCTAAATTGCCACATTAAAATAATTACTTGGCCAAATCTCCAAAATAAACTTAAATAATAAATTAAATAATTTCTAAATAAATTCTAAACCCTCTGATGGGTCGCTACACATTCTACTATGGGTTTCTGCTAGGGTATATTCGGCCTCTTGAGAGCTTAAACATTTGAGAAGAGGTGCAGTGTAAGCTCGCTTATATAATATCCCGTCTATGATGGTAAACCTTGCAGCCCGCATCTTAAGTCTTCTTGCTTCTTGTGGATCATTTGGTAATTCATTGCTAGTGAGATAACGGTAGAAAGGGGATCGTCAGTCTACCCCTGCTTTAACATATGATATTTCTTTTTCTTTGATGCTTGGTTGGTGAAGCACCTTAACAAATACTGTTCGTATTGTTGTCTCTCTAGTGGATGCTAGCTTAGATAAAGCATCAGCGTGTCCATTGAGTGATTTGTTTATTTGTGTTAACTAAAAACTCTGAAATGTCTGTGCCAGGTCTTTTACTTTGCACAAGTATTGTGCCATTATCTGTTCTCTGGTTTCATACTGTCCCTGAAACTGCTACACAATCAGCTGGGAATCACTATGGGCAGCCAATCGTGTTACTTCCAATTTCCTCGCTATCCTTATTCCTGCAATTAACGCTTCATATTCGTCCACATTGTTGGTACTTGGAAAAGCAAACCGCAGAGAATACTTTAACGTTTCTCCCTCGGGGGTATAAGTACTATCCCAGCGCTACTTCCTTGTGAGCCAGATGCTCCATCAACAAACAACAACCATTCTTCCTGTTCATTTTCTCCCATTTTAGTAAAGTGTGTACATTCCACAATAAAGTCAGCTAGTGCCTGTCCTTTTATAGCTTGCCGAGGCTGATATTGGATATCATATTCACTTAACTCAATGGACCATTTGGTAAGGCGACCGGAACATTCGGGCTTTTGCAAAATACTTTGTAAGGGTTGATCTGTAAGTACGATGATCGAATGGGCCTGCAAGTATGGCCTCAATTTTCTAGAGGCATTTAACAAAGCTAATGCCAATTTTTTAGCCACGGGGTAATGTGTCTCTAGGCCCTGTAATACCTTGCTGACATAGTAGATTGGCCAATCCACTTGTCCCTCTTTCCTGATCAATACTGCACTTATGGCTTCATCATTTATCCCCAAATATAAGTACAATGTCTCTCTAGTTTCTGGTCGTGTTAATAGGGGAACTTCTTTCAAGTATTCCTTTAGTGCTTCAAATGACTTTTGGCATTGCTCTGTCCATTCAAACTTTTTTTCTGCCCTTAATGTCCACAAGAATGGGAGCTCTCTTTCAGCTGACTTAGACAGAAAACATCCGATAGCTGCCATCCGTCCTGTCAATCATTGAACTTCCTTGGTTGATGTTGGCAGCTCCATATCCAATATTGCTTGAATTTTCTCGGGGTTTGCCTCGATTCCTCTTTGTGTGATCATGTATCTCAAGAATTTTCCAGACTGTACTCCAAAGGAACACTTCATTGGATTTAACCGCGTCTTGTATCGTCTAAAGACTCCAAGCACCTGTGTTAGCTTTTTCACATGTGATTCATCTTTCTGGCTTTTCACAATCATGTCGTCAACATATTCTTCCATGGTGTCGCCTAGCAATTCTTTAAAGACTTTATTCACCATGCGTTGATAAGTGGCTCCAGCGTTCTTAAGTCCAAAGGGCATGACTTGGTAACAGTACATCCCATTTTCGGTGATAAATGATGTTTTCTCTTGGTCTGGTAGGTACATCATTATTTGGTGATACCCTGAGAAAGCATCCAAACAGCTCATAAACTGGTATCTAGATGTTTCATCTACGAGATGGTCGATCATGGTAGCGAGTATGAGTCTTTGGGGCATGCTTTATTGAGATTGGTGAAATCCACACATACACACCATTTTCCATTGGACTTTGGGACCATAACAACATTGGCTAACCACTCTAGATATAATACTTCTCGAATGAAGCCCGCCTTTAGTAATTTATCAACTTCCTCTTCCAATGCTTATAGCCTATCAGGGGCAATGTTTAGCTTATTTTGTCGAACAGGCTTGAACTGGGGATCCACATTCAAATGGTGACATATCACTTCCAGACTGATTTCTGGCATATCTTTTGGTTTCCAAGCAAATATATCCGAATTTTCTCGCAGGCAGCTCACAATCTCTTCTTTTATATGTTCCAGAAGTTGTGAACCCACATATGCTACTTTCTTAGAATCTGCTTCACTCAGATGTACTGCCTCTAATTCTTCAATAGGTTAGGGTTTGCGTGCGGCTCCTTCTTCCAAGGATTTATGTATGGCCTTCTCTGCTATGGATAAGGTTTCTTCAGCTCTTTTTCCTTTTGTAGATGACACATAACAAGTTCGTGCCTTCTTCTGATCTCCTCGAACTTGTCCCACTCCAGTGGGAGTGGGGAATTTCATCAATAAGTAGCATGAGGACACCATGGCCCTTAGATCATTGAGTAATAGGTGACCCAAAATCATGTTATATGTCGCCGAGGAGGTTTTAACCACCATAAAATTCGCTTGTCGAGTTATGAGTTGGGGATCTACACCTAACGTGATAGGTAACTGAATAGATCTTGCAACTGGGACTGCTTCTCCAGTGAAGCTATACAGGGGCGAGGACACTTTTTTCAATCGATAATGAGATAAATGAATCTTCTCAAAACAGTTCCAATAGATCAAATTGATAGAACTGCCACTATCTACCAAAATTCTACTGATGGGGTGCTTAGCCACGATTGCTGAAATAACCATGGGATCATCATGGGAGAGTATTATATCGCCTCGATCAGTTGGGGCGAAGGTGATTGGCTCTTCATCATCTTTTACCTCCATCACCGAATTAACTTGGTATGTTTGACGAGCGTATGCCTTTCGGGAGGTCAACGTGTCCCCACCTAGGGTTTCCCCTCCTGAAATAACGTGAATGGTGAAAGTAAAGCTAGATTGCTACGAGGCAAGCAGCGTAGTTCAAAAATTTTGAACCTTACCCTGATCCCGGCGATTGGATCAAAGTCGAAATCAAATCATTCACAAACAAATAAATAAATCTAACCTTTAGATTATCGAGTCGTTCACGGATTCAAGCCATCCAAGCGTCTGGCCTCTAACTCGTGATACGCGGCACGCGTCCATTAGCAAGGAGAGCGGAATAGGAGTGCTAGCTCCTTCTCCTTTGCGCGGCTTGTGTATGAACGGAAAAAGAATGCCCTCGTTTCGTATTGATGCCAAAAGAAACGGGGAAGAGTAAGCGGCAATACGTTTTTCAACTCTTGAAAAATGACACCAAAAATCCCTTATATTTGGGCAACCCATAAATGGGTATTTATAAGGAGCTCTAGGGTTTCTTAAACCCTAATGGATATGGGCTGGCCCATTTAATTTAGTCCAATTAAGAACTTAAATTAAATGGGTTTATTCTAGTGCAACTAGGATTATAATTAAATGGCCCAATCCTTTTATAGGTTTAATAAAATATTGTGGCCCAAATCTAATTCAAGCCAAAATATATTTTATTTAATATTTGGCCCAAATCTAATTTGGTCCAAATATAATATTTAATATTTAGCCCAAATCTAATTTAGTCCAAATATAATATTTATTTTAATATTTGGCCCAAATCCAATTTAGTCCAAATATAATATTTAATTTAATATTTGGCCCAAATCCAATTTAGTCCAAATATTAACTTAAGCCCAAATATATTTTATTTCCTATTTGCCACTCCAACAAATAGAAAATTATTAAATTAGAAACTCCTTCCTAATTTAATTAATTGTCATTTTAGGAAACTCTTTCCATTATGACGACCCCTCGCCATAATGACGTTATTACGTCTATTTGTTTTTTTTTCGTGAGAACCTACGACGGCACAACTTCTTGTCGAAGTGTCTCACTTAACCATACGTCCACTCTCCTAGTTTAAGCCAGGGACCGTGCCTATTGTGTATGACTCATTAGGCTTCTGAATATGTTGGCAATGTATCGGTACAAACACATAAGACAAGATTGGCCTCTAGCAAGGCATCATGCCTACCCAATTATTCAGAAGGATTCATAATCCGCAAATAACCTTCCACGAGCATGGTTATCGTGTAATTCGATCATCTCGTCAATATATCTTATGTGATCTCAAATATGGCGATGTGTTGCTTGATAACGATCACATGAGTTTTCTTCAGTCTTCCGGATATCTTCACTTAATTAGAAAGTAAATCAATAACTCCTTATTGATCTCTTTCACCATGGCCATGGATTTAAAGTGAATATCCACCGAAGATGCCTTAGATACATCATCCTCTATTAAGGGATAGACGAGTCCCATCTTGGCTATGCACCCATCTCCATAAGCCTCACGATATACCCAACGATCGCCCACGTGCAGCCTTTGTCTAGGCCCATCGAAATGATGTCAAAGCATACCGGTCTTCTTATGAGATGACTGTGACAACCTTAGGTCCAAGGATTAGTTACACCCATCTCGTATGAGAATTCCATCAACATATAACCAAAATGGATTCTCATGGCGAGTCATGTCCAATGACACGTTCTCCAACATTGGTCACCTATGTACTTGTCTAGGCATCCCCATGCCTATGGGTGTGAGACCCCCATTGCTATCACATAGCAAAAACATAAAACATACAAGTCATACCGCAATTGTCAATGTCCATTCTTGACATTGCTACGACTTGGGACGGTTAATGATGTCTAGAAACTGTGATGCATCATCTCACATCTTTATAGATTAATCACAGTATACATCATATGGACTTCTATCTAGTTTCATTCGGTTATTACAATAATAATAAGAAACTAATTGAATGACTTCTTGTGAAATTGAACAACTCCTTATTCAATAATAAACATGATTACAATTATCAATGTACAACATACCCAATCATAAGAAGACCAATATGCTTTGACATCGTTTTGATGGGCCTAGACAAAGGCTGCACGTGGGCGATCGTTGGGTATATCGTGAGGCTTATGGAGATGGGTGTATAACTAAGATGGGACTCGTCTATCCCTTGATAGAGGATGATGTATCTAAGGCGCCTTCGGTGGATATTCACTTTAAATCCATGGCCATGGTGAAAGAGATCAATAAGGAGTTATTGATTTACTTTTTAATTAAGTGAAGATATCCGGAAGACCGAAGAAAACTCATGTGATTGTTATCAAGCAACACATCGCCATACTTGAGATCACATAAGATACATTGACGAGAGGATCGAATTACACGGTAACCATGCTCGTGAAAGGTTATTTGCGGATTATGAATCCTTCTGAATAATTGAGTAGGCATGATGCCTTGCTAGAGGCCAATCTTGTCTTATGTGTTTGTACCGACACATTGCCAACATATTCGGAAGCCTAATGAGTCATACGCAATAGGCACGGTCCCTGGCTTAAACTAGGAGAGTGGACGTATAGTTAAGTGGGACACTTCGGCAAGAAGTTTTGTCGTCGTAGGTTCTCACGGAAAAAGAACAAATAGACGTAATGACGTCGATATGACGAGCAGTCGTCATAATGGAAAGAGTTTCCTAAAATGGCAATTAATTAAATTAGGAAGGAGTTTCTAATTTAATAATTTTCTATTTGTTGGAGTGGCAAATAGGAAATAAAATATATTTGGGCTTAAGTTAATATTTGGACTAAATTGGATTTGGGCCAAATATTAAAATAAATATTATATTTGGACTAAATTAGATTTGGGATAAATATTAAATATTATATTTGGACCAAATTAGATTTGGGCCAAATATTAAATAAAATATATTTGGGCTTGAATTAGATTTGGGCCATAATATTTTATTTAACCTATAAAAGGATTGGGCCATTTAATTATATTTCTAGTTGGACTAGAATAAGCCCACTTAAGATTCTAATTAAATTAGAATTAATGGGCTAGCCCAATCCATTAGGGTTTTAGAAACCCTAGGATATTTCCTTATAAATATCCCTTTATGGGTTGTCCAAAACTAAGTGATTTTTGGTGTCATTTTTCAAGAGTTGAAAAACGTATTGCCGTTCACTCTTCCCGTTTCTTTTTGGCATCGATTTGAAACGTGACCGTTCTTTTACTGTCCATACACAAGCCGCGCAAAGGAGAAGGAGCTAGCACTCCTATTCCGCTCTCCTTTTCAACGGACGCGTGCCGCGTATCACAAGTTAGAGGCCGGACGCTTGGACGGCTCGAATCCGCGAATGACTCGATAATCTAAAGGTTATATTTATTTTATCTGTATGTGAATGATTTGATTTCGACGTTGATCCAATCGTCGGGATCGAGGTAAGGTTCAAAATTTTTGAACTACGCTGCTTGCCCCGTAGCGATCTTGCTTTACTTTCACATACCTTGGAGTATACCGGCCATGTCTCGAAGTGCTTGCATACCCTCAACGTGCTACTGTCTTAGTGCTTCATATTCTTCCCACGGGACTGTGCGCAGTGACTGTCGCGAAGTCCCAGCTTGATCGGCGAAAAGTGACCTTAAGCCGATGTTAAGTGGAGGTGGGACTGATTGATTCCCCACATGCTGGCTCGGGTAAATGGAGTGATCACCTCCTTGGGGTTGAGCATTATAAGGGGACGGAGGCGCTCCTTGTGGGTGAGACCTGGAAGTGATAGGGAGTGTTCCCTGTTGTTGAGAGCTCCGCGGTGGCAGGCGTGTTTCGATGCCTTAGGAAAGAGTTCGTCGGTGCCTACGGGTGTTTGCCATTCTTAAGTTGACTTTTTGTCTTGCGTTTCCTACAGACGACGCCAATTGTTGTTGCCAAAATACAACAATCTATTTTTACTTGGGGGCAGACGTAATAGTCTTAGGAGACGTGCCTTCATTGACGAGAATCCTAATGAGCAACTGGATCTGGTGGTCCAATCAAAGTTGATGATCTGGTGGGCTGATGATCTGGTGGCCCAAGATGTAACGCCCCGCTCCCACTTGCGGGTGTTACTCGTGAACAATTGCCCAAATTGTCCACCTGCCCGGCCTTTGGTGAAGGGCGGACCTTGTTTCAAGAAGAAACACCCTAAGTGGGAACTAGGCTCGTCCTTCCCTTCACTTAAATCTCAGGATTCACTAGCAAAATTAGGCTTTAACCACACCACATAGGCTAATAAAGAAAATCTCCTACAAACGCCCAATCGCCATTTTCTCATTTTTTTTTCTTTTCCCATTCAAGAATTTTCACCGGGCTCCTTAAAATCACCATTTAAATCAATCCATTGATTGATTACCAAATTTGGAGGAAAAATTCAAATTTCAATTTTTCAAATTTTCGGCATTATCTCCAAAAATGCCCGAAAATCCATTTATTTTGAAAATTCCTCCGGGGTCCAAAATCAATTAAGAAATGGCCCAATTTCTCCCAAAAATTCTAAATTTTAAAAAAATTTGGCTGGTGGGGCCCGCTGGCCGCGCGGGCTGGCCGCGCCTGCCCTCGCGCGCGCCCCCGCCCGCGCGCGTGGCCGCCCATGTGGCCCTGCCCGCGCCACGGCCGCGACAGCCCCCGCGCGCGCGGCCGCCCATGCGGCCCTGCCCGCGCGCAGGCTGCCGCCTGCTGCTTCCAGCACTCCTTTTCTCTCTTTTTTTTTTTTTTCTTTGAGCTATAAAACCCCAAATTTTCCATATCTCATTTCTAAAATATATGACTCCTAATTCCAAAATTTGGCCTCCAAAAACCCTCAAAAATTTATCCAACTAAATGCCTTTCACACTAGGCAAAAAAAATACATCTTTCCTTCAAGTCTCACACTTTGGGTTCTATGTTAGGCCAAATTTATTCAAAAATTTCAGAATTAAAAATCGATAAATATACACCCCAACTTCGATTTTTTTGTTTTTATAAATGAAGCTTATACACTCTCTTGATGCTTAATACAACATACAACACAAATGAAAGTACATATAGCTTAAGGCTTTATCGAGCCATTACAACACATCCTTGAAACTTCTCATTCATCCATAAGCTTTCCCCTTTCGCCTTGCTCTTTCTCATGCCTTGACAACCTACACGTGAGGGTAAAAACCTCATGAGCTATTAAGCTCAATAAGGGTGCTTATGCAATAAGTATGAACATAAACATAAATCATGTAATGGCATGTGCATGCAAATGTAGTTAGGTCTTCCATGCTCTCACAACCTTTCAAGGTTTGAAGCCTTAACCTACCCCTTTCCACCATGTACCTTAACAATCCCTATGGCAATAGCTATTATGTACATGAAGAGCATGCTTAATACAACATGAAAAGTTTATAAACATACTTACAACCATGCAAGGCCACCATCCCATGGGGCCATCCCTTACCTTTATTTTTTTAGCTTCCTTCAAGGTTCTTCAAGCTCCATCAAGCTTCCATGGCCACTCTCCCACTTTTCCCAATCCTTCTTAAAGAAAATAAAGAGTGGATTACTCAAAACCCCTTAGAAAGATGAAGAGAATAAGATAAATACACACCTTACCTCTAGGCTTCTTCTCATTCCTCTCTTCTTCTTCTTCTTCTTCTTCTTCTTCTTCTCTCTTCATTTGCAATCCATTCAAAATGAAAAATGGAAGACTTAGCATCTTCCAAATACCCTTTTATCTCTAATAACTTCAAGGTTAGATCCTAACCCTTGGATCTTCCTTCACTTTATGAGAATAAATCCCCACCTTCCAAACTAGCACAATCCATGTGCTCTTGTCTTCTTTAATCTCCACCATTAGATTTCTTTTACTTTTGAAGACTAGATCTCAACCATTCAAATCCCTTTACATGTGGCAATCCATGCCACTTCTCTTGAATCATCTCAACCATTAGATTTTCAAGACTTAATCTCCTCCCTTGGATCAAGTCTTCCATGCCAAAATAGCTATTTTTCTCATTTATTTTTAAGGGGACTAATTTCATGCCATCACTTGAAAGACCACTTGAGAGACATAATTCATTTCCATAATGAATTAATTAAATGCCACCATTTTCCAACCATTAATGCATGACTATTTTCTTTTCCTTTTGCATTTTCTTTTTAAGCAACATTATCATTGCCTTCATTAAATGCTAGAATGACTAATATCATTTCTTTTACATTTATTTAACTCTTCATTTAACTTGGACCACCACTTGCCAAGTGTCACTCCATGACACCATTCTTGGCTTCCAAGCTTTAATCTCATCCATCCATGTGGCATCCCCACATTTATTCACCAAATTTAGGGAAAATTAATTATTTTCTCACATAATTCAATATTCACCATTTTCCCTATTTCCATAATTAAATTCCAAATTCCAAAATACTCTTTGTGAATTTATTAATCCCTTATCTCCACATAATTACAAAATTGGGATTTAATTCACCTACTCACCTAATTCTATATAGGAATTATTTCTAATTTACCAAAATACCCTTTTATTGGATTTCACTATCCAAATTACCAAAATACCCCTCTGATAGGGCACCCTCAATCTCAAAGATCCAACACCTTCTCATGGGAATTTTTGGAATTTTCTCACTTTCTTTCTCATTCTTTTAACACCGGTAACACCGGGTGTTACACAAGATGACCGAGTGACCTGAGGGCAACAAGTGGCCTTGATGACCGAGTGACCTGAGGGGGATGAGTGGCCTTGATGACCAAGTGACCTGAGGGTGACGAGTGGCCTTGATGACTGAGTGACCTGAGGACGATGAGTGGCCTTGATGACCGAGTGACCTGAGGGAGACGAGTGGCCTTGATTACCGAGTGACCTGAGGGCGACGAGTGGCCTTGATTACCGAGTGACCTGAGGGCGACGAGTGGCCAACAAAATGAGAGCACCGTTAGGATGCGGGTGGGGGTCCCCGCATAAACCTTCCGATGCTTAAGTCAAATCTAAAGAAAATACGAAATGATGCTTCAATTACTCAAAATTACGTACCTCGTGAAGAAGATGGAACATTGTATTTATAGCGGAGGGTGAGGAAGGCCTCGCGATATTCTCGGCGAGAATCTCGTGGCCCATTTCGAAGATTTCAGAGCCCATTTGGTTGATGAGATGGGGGTTCACTCGGTTGAAATGAGTGGATTGCCAAAAAATGGCAAAGTCGGGGGGTCACTCGGTCATGCCGAGTGACCCCCACTCAGTTGCACCCCTGAGTGGGACCTCTCGGCCTAACCGAGTGGACCCCACTCGGCTAGGCCGGGGTTGGGGTGAGTGGCCACTCGGCTCAACCGAGTGGACCCCCATTCGGTTGTGCCGAGTAAGGCTGTGGCCACTTGGCTAATCAAGTGGCCCTCCACTCGACCATAATCGAGGTACGCAGTTTTCTTGGGCTAGTAGGGTACTATAGAAAATATATGGAAGGATTTTCTAGAATTGCTTTGCCACTTACACAATTGACAAGACAAGGAGTAAAGTTTGAGTGGAATGAGGATTGCGAATGTAGTTTTAATGAGAAAAAAAAGAGGTTAACTATTGCTCATGTCTTAGCAATGCCTCGACAAACAAGGGGATTCTCGATTTATACGGATGCTTCGAAAACTAGGCTAGGTTGTGTCCTCATGCAGCACGGGAGCGTGATAGCTTATGGGTCTCAACAACTGAAGAAGCATGAGCTGGAATACCCTACTCATGATTTGGAACTGGTAGCAGTCGTGTTTGCTTTGAAACGTTGGTAGCATTATTTGTATGGGGAAAAGTTCAAGGTCTTCACGAATCATAAAAGCTTAAGGAATCTATTTTCTCATAAAGATTTGAACATGAGGTAGCAACGGTGGAAGGAGTTTTTGAAGGACTATGATTATTCGATCCAGTACCATCCTGGGAAAGCCAATGTTGTGGTTGATGCTGTAAGTAGGAAAAAGCCTACACTAATAGCTAATATGGTGACTCATGAGTGGGAACTGGTGGAGGCTTTTAGCCGATTGACAATGAATGTGGTTATTGAGAGAACATTTGTCTACATCGCTGGCCTAACGGTTCATTCTCATCTGATGGTACAAATTCGACAAGCCACTTTAGAAGACCTAGGGGTGAAGTTGTGGGTTGATGACCAGGGGTAGGTCAGAAGCCTAGACTTCGACTTTGCAGATGGAATCTTGCGATTTAGGAATTAGATTTATGTGCCAAAGGCTAAGGAATTGAGGCAGACTATACTAAATAAAGCACATAGGGCAAAATATACTATTCACCTCGGTGCCACCAAAATGTATCGAGATCTGAGAAATTTATACTGGTGGCCAGGAATAAAGAAGGATATAACCCATCCTGTAGACCGATGTGTAACCAAAATGTATCGAGCATCAAAGACCTGTTGGAAGACTTCAACCTCTGGAAATTCCTAAATGGAAGTGGGAGCATATCACAATGGATTTCGTTACAAGGTTTCTAAGAGCAACCATGGAAAATGACGCAATATGGGTAATAGTGGACAGACTAACAAAATCCGCTCATTTCCTACCATTAAGATAAGACAACCTGCTAGTAAATTGGCCCAATTATATGTAAAAGAAATAATCAGATTGCATGGAGCTTCGGTAAGTATCGTGTCCGATAGAGATCCGAGGTTTACTTCTAGATTTTGAGAAAGTCTACAGAAATGCTTGGGAACACAACTATGCTTAAGTACGACATATCATCCTCAAACAAATGGGCTGCCAGAACAAAAAATCCAGACTATGGAAGATATGTTATGAGCCTGTGTAATTGATTTTTTGAAAGGATGGGAAGAACACTTACCTCTAATTGAATTCGCATACAAAAATAGCTATCATAGTAGCATTAGTATGGCTCCCTACTAGGCTCTTTACGGTCAAAGGTGCAGAACACCTTTATGACGGACAAAAGTAGGAGAGACAATTATTAAGGCCTGAAATAGTACAACAGACGAACAAAAAGATCAAGATAATTTAAGAATGAATTAAGGTAGCCCAAAATTGACAAAAGTCATATGCGGACAATCGAAGGAGGAATTTGGAATTCCAAACTAGAGACAAGGTATACCTAAAAATCTCACCCTCTCAAGTCTTACATCAGGGTAAGAAATGAGGAAAGCTGAACCCTCAATACATTGGGTCGTATGAGATCTTGGAACATATCAGACCAGTAGCATATCTGTAATATCCTAAAATTTGGAGATAAATAATAATTATTAATACCAATGGTTGAGGTCATTATTGGATATTTGGAGATTTAAGAGAAAGTATTTATTTA
Organism: Diospyros lotus; assembly: GCF_014633365.1. Lineage (NCBI taxonomy): Eukaryota > Viridiplantae > Streptophyta > Magnoliopsida > Ericales > Ebenaceae > Diospyros > Diospyros lotus. Next base: position 24,146,265 of record NC_068349.1, on the reverse strand, counting down.
TGTTGTTTTGAGGAAATAGGAAATTAAGGCACGCAATAATTTTAGTTAGGGGTATTTATGGAGATAATGAAAGAATAAAATAAATTAAATGAGTTTTAGGAAATTGTGGGGTGAAAGTAAAATAAATGGTAACTGTGGTGTGGCATATAGGTGTTGGGTTTCAGAAGTTATGGGGGTTTAAATGTGATTTTTGAAGATGTTGGGTAGGTGTCTTGCTACATCGCTCACCCTGCATTTATCACTTTTTGTATTTTTCTTTCACTAATTCAACTGATTTAGCAACTAATTATGTTCACAGATAGGATAAGGCGTTTAGACTCGCTAGTGCACGAGTGTGATTATAGCAGAAAATTTATATATAATTTTTTCGAGCAAGACCGGGTCGACTCACAGGGGGATTACTCATGGAAGGAGATAACCACACCAGTTCTTTTAATTAATCAGAATAATAAAATGAGATCAAACTAAATGTGATATGACTGTAATCTGGAAATGGAGAGGTCTTGGGTCAAGACAGATCTGGTGCCAAACCCAACTGATTTTCCATATAGCTTTCTGTGATGTAACTAGCAGCTCAAATAGCTCGGGTTTTCAACCATTAATGTACTACTGAGATGATGATAACTCTTTGTTCAAACAACCTCCATACATGGCATGGAGACTCTATGGTAAGCAGCTATCATAAATCAGTGTATAAATAACGTTTTGATAAATAATTGCTCGGGGCTTGGGTATGAGAACGTTTCTAGGTCAAGCAGCCCCCATACATGGCATGGGAACTCTAAGTTAGGCGTATGAACCAATCCAAGCCTGAGGTTTTGGTTAATAACATTTCCCAAACTACTTTTGCTTTGGTTACTTTGACATATGGAGTTCTGCTATATTGATTCATCAGTGGCTTTGGGCACCGTCTTTGCCTTAACCCAAGAATCAAATTAGCCACACATCTTCATAGGAAGTGTATGACTAAAACTAATCTCAATGGATGAATACGAGATTCGCAAAGAAAATAAATTGAGACAAACGATAAGAATTGAATAAACTACTACTGTATTAATTACTGGAACGAACTACAACTTGAAACAGAAATTAAGATGGACTTGTAATACAAAGCTCAGAACTAGCAAGAACAACTAGAGTAACTGAAGTGCTATTCGCAAAAAAAAAAGAAATACAGACAAGAACAAAAACGAGAGAAACAGACAAAAGAAAAAAAAAACTCTCTACTTTCCAATGATCTTCGTCTTTTTTGTGTTGTTTTTCTTAGTATCCTCTGTTCTCACCCACCTCTGATTCCAAAGAATGTTGGTTCCTTTTTAAGCTTACGGCGCATGGAAGTGGGGACCACTTGTTGAAAAGTTGTTCAAAAAGTTGTTGAATTTACCTCAGAGCCACTGCATTTATTTGCGCATGTCAGATTTTTGTTCGGATGCTCATTCGAATATGTTAGCAGAGATATTCGAATGTGCACTGAGTTTCTTTTGGCTGCTCGGGTCATTCGAATGAATTTTAATCCTATTCGAATGAATTTCACGTTTTACTGTTCCTTACACGGTAATTTTCTCAGTCATTCGAATGCAACAGTACTTTTATTCGAATGAATTTCTAATTTTTCTCTTGACTTCTTCATTGCAATCGGATGACTTGGGAAGTATTTGAATCTGGAATACCATGAGTTGCTTTTTATTCGAATTACTCAGCCTTCATTCGAATAGATTTCCTTTCTTTTTTCAATTACATTCGAATGACTTGGACTTTATTCGGATATATCTTCACTGCTTCCAAACGATGTGCTTATCCGAATTTCTTCTCATGCTCGGCTCATTCAATGACTTGGGAAGTATTCGAATATGCACAATCTTACCTGGAGATCTTGATTTTTGTTACTTCTTATTCGAATTAGGCCAAGTTTATCCGAATACATACCCGATATCTTGCATATTTGAATGTAAGAATGATCTATTCGAATGATTGAGCAGCTTTCTTCTGATTTGCTCCATATTTGAATATCTTTGAAGACTCATTCGAATGGCTTTGACTTTTATTAGAACACCTTCATTTCTTAGCTTTTTCTTCCTCTTCCAATCATGCCTTTGGAGAGTACGAGTCATTCTTTCATCTTTTTTCCTTCTTTTGGTCTGCAACAAGCAATTCTGGAGATTTTAAGTCGATCAAATGGATTAGGAGGTAATAAAAACATAACAAATTTTGCATTTTTTTAGCATCAATCATGTCTTTAAATATAATGAGAGGCATTACATGAACAAGGAGATGGCTGGGCGCACGCATGGGTGTGGCTTAGGCACGGGATCGAGCTATGGGGGGAGGCGCGACCACTATGTAGAATCTGCTAGATTTTTCTAGCAATTTGGGGGCACCCAACGATGCCATCTTTTACCCAAGCAGCAACAGTCTTGGGCTACGACGTGGCTGCCTCTCGCCTTCCTTTTTTGTGGCTTAAAAGGCACTTAAATTTTGAATAAATTAAGGAGTCTTGGGTAGCAAGATAGAGGCCTTTAAAGGCCTTAAATGAGGGTGTTCTTAAGTAGTTGGCAGAGGAAGAAATTGGAGAAAGAAGTCGCGGCCAGCCTTTGGAACAATTAGGCACAAATCCCTAGGACAAGTGGCAACATGGGGTAAAAGCAATGATGACACACAAATCTCGAGGACACGTGGCGTAACCTGATTTGCCAAATTTTTTTATAAATACCAAGCTTTGGGTGGAGATTTTGGTGCAATCCAAAAGAGAAGAAAGTAAAAGCTTTAGAGAGAGAGCATTTTGCAAGAAAATGGGGGAGATTCTGCCAAAAATGAGAGAGAAACGACCTCGCCGAAGTTCCTAGGCCACTCCTCAAAAACACTGCTAAATAGTTAGGAAATCAGCGAAATAAGTTTTTTTTTCTGTAAACGTGTAAAGGACTAAAAAAGGAGACCAAAGGTTCGAATAAGGGTCGAATCAGAGTTAAAACAAAGGAGATATGGCATTTTTAATTTTCTAAGGCGAAAATTCGATGGCCAGCAAGGAGGGTAACGACTGGCCCGTGCATCACATGTACCAGCCAAGCCTGCGCATCCAAGCGTATGACCACCTCTTTTGGCCCTGAAATTTTGTAGGCTTACCCCTCTTTCTATTCTCCACTACCCAATGCAAAAATATTTAAGAGAGGTTCACCAAAAATCGTGTTTTTTTTTAAATTTTTTTCAGCAGCCTTCGATGAATAGTAAACGTATTGTGAACAGTGTCCCGATGAGGAAAACCATCAAGGTGAGTGGTTCATACATGTTTTTGGTACATCTTTGACATTCTTGACTTCATTTGTGTGAGGTTTGTGGCTACATCTCATGTTTTATTCTCGTAAAGCACACTTTTTCTATTTTGTTTACCATGCATCATAACATCTGTGGTTGTGGAAAGCTTATGGGCTAACATATGTGGTCGAGGACCATGTGATAAGGCTAAGGTGTGTGTGGACATGTTAGCACAGGGATGATTGCCACTTCCTAGCTAGGGCTTCCATAGAGGGGAAGGACTTCATGATATTTAACATACTCACATTTGCACACATATATTCTTTTCTTTTCACTGGATCATTTTGCTTAGATATAATTATCTAACTTGGGTGTTCATACCCTAGGATATTCAACGTCCTAGGTAAATCTAACATTCTAGGTACCCCGAGCTCGAGTTCAGGAAAAGGCAAGAAGGTGGCAGATGTTTAGACCTTGTATTTTAGTTTTCGATATTGTTATACGAGCTGCAATTTGAATGTTGTATTATAAATAGCCACTAGGTTACTTAAATTAAAGTATGTACAAGGCTTATATTTTGTGGTTGTATTATAAGTTGTATGTGAACAATACTCGTGAAGTGCCGTGGGAATGTTTGGTAAGTGTTATGGAAGCATGTCCAGGTATGTGATTTATAATAAACTCATAGGAATCCTAAACACTTTAGGTTTGATCCTACCTTTTGTATCTCAGGATTCCTTTAACACCATGAATATGTTTACGAGCCCTCATGTTTAAAGAACATAGGGGTGTTACATTTTTGTTGATTATTAATCCAATAAAAGTTAGATGGCTCCTCCATCTTGGATTGTAAGTGTTGGAGTAGGGATTAAAATTTAACTTGTTGTTGTTAGTGTTGGTGCCCTAATGCTAGATTTAGATGGTAGTTGGTAGTTATATTTATGGGACTAATAATGTAATTCTTGCAATATGTAATGAAATATGTTTTCATATTTAAGGTTATATCTTCATTCATAGCTCTCCAATCATTAATACGAATTAGTTCATAGATTTCATGTTGAAGGCCTTATCCTTAAATGTTAAGAATATGTGACAATTGACCTTTGTAATAAGGATATCTTAATGGTTATTCCCAGTCCTTAGACTTCTCAGATGAGGGCTATGATTAGTCGAGTACGAACTGGCACATGGGAGTAGCCTTTGATTAGTATGAGATGCTAATGATAAAGGATGGTGAGTTGCATGCCATAATCCATGAGATGGGTATAGTATACATGTGGGTAGGTGTTAATGGAACATTTATTGAATGTGACGCACATGATAGATCATGTGGCTCAGAGGATCTATGGTTTATCATAGGCTTCGATTGTGTTAATGGTCCTTTGACCGGAGGCAACACTGCTGTCTTGTGTGTTGGTGCCAGGGATTTGTCGTTGCTAAGAACCATCTAGTTACAGGGTGGGAGATGCATTGTGTGGTCCCTATGGAGTGGTACATGAAGGGAGGTGATTGCTAATGGGATCCATCGACCTCCGGCGTGAGGTAAACATCCTATGCAATCAGTGGTGGTCTTGATTGTAGAAACCCTTGGCCAGGGTACACTTGATTGAAAAGTGTTCCAATGTCAAAAAGAATTTCGATCTGTCGTCTCAATCCCACCACACTAATTTTGGCATAGTCATAGAGTTAGTGAGTTTAATCAGTCCTTGACTCTCACTCGATCGGGATGATAATTGATGGAGGGATTATAATACACGGGAATCGAAAGTCCAAATAGGTTCTATTATGATGTAAGACTTTATTACTGGTAAGATCACCCTGACATAATGCTAGTTGTCACTCAGGATCTTTCAGGGTACTTCGAGGAGATGGAGAGATCCTTGTTGTAGACCAAAAGTATTTGGTCAACGTCAAGGTGGTTGACGTGTCCTGATTGCGACTTAATAGTAAACCTAGAAGGTCACAAACATATTCAGGTGTGATGGTTGACTAAGCGATTAAGGTTGAAATTGTCATTAAGAGTTAATGAAGCTATTGTTAAGAGTTAACGGGCCTGGTTCAATGATCAAATTAATAAGGAGCAATCGTCAAAAGTTGACAAGCATACACATAAGAGTTAATGGGGGCCTTAGTGTCATTATGTGATAATGAAAGTGCCATTAAGAGTTAATACCAAGCCTGGATACAATTTTTTGAAAGTTTTAAATAAGGGGCAAAAACGGTCGACAACCGTTGGAAGCTGTCAACCAATTTCAAGAGAAATGGTAGACAACTCCTTTCAAGCAATCATTTGATCTTGTTGCAGAGGTCGCGAATGCATGATCAGTTTGTCGTCTTTGGCAACCAAAATTGGGACACGTGGCATAGGAGGACAATGGGAGGACGAGAGGCTCGAAGGCATGTGTCCTTGTCATCCCTTGATTCACTCTCTCTCCTAGTCAGTTCTGTCAGATTAGGTGGGTTTTGGGCATCTAGGGTTTATGTATTTGATATTTAAGCCAAAAACGAGAAGAAACTATGGCATTGGTTTTTCTCTCCCAAACCTTAGCCCGAATCCTTCTCACTCTAGAGAGATAAAACCCTCTTTGATTGCCCTTCTTTCATAACTCCTTAATCCCTTCATTGCTATATAGCAACCCAAGCAAAATAGTGAGATTGTTTTTGTGCTTGGGTTTATTCATATTAAACCCATTTTTGTTTTATCCATAATCTCTCTCACTCTCTATCTAGCACAAAGAAAGAGTTGTGAGATTCACTATCTCACTAGAGCGTGGACTTGAATGAAAGGCAAATGTCCATGTCAAAGAAAGTCAAGGAAGGTAAAATTGGCCAAATAAGTAGAATTTGATAAAAACCAAGAGATTCGCAAGGGTTTGAGGTTAAAAACATGCAAATAAGGGCACTCAGGCCAAAGTACAGAATATGTAAATTGCTCGAGGGAGGTTGAAACGATGAAGTTTTTGGAAATTCTTGAGGAAATGAAGAGTATGGAACTTATAAACAATAAAGGAATTAATGGAAAGTTTAGCGGTATCAAGGATAGGGGCGAAATGAGTTTGGAAATTATTTGGGGGGCAAAAGTGTAAAAAATAGAAACTTAGGTGAGAAACTGACCAGCCGCCTGTGGCTACCAGCTAGCCGCCTCTAGGTGATGATGGTTGTGTTGGGGAAGGCCATTGGTCAAGAACGATGGTGATGTGATCGGGTTTAATGGCGGAGGTGACCAGCGATTTGGTAGAGAATTTTGAGAGATTTTTGGGATGATTTAGGGATATTTGAATCATTTAGAAGTTAGATCTGGTGCTTAAGGGATAAGTATAACACCCCATATTTTCATGAAATTGCCAGTATTTTAAATGAGTTTAAAATACCAAAAAATATGCTTGAAATAAGTGACCAAATCAATCGCAGGGAGTGCCCTGGAGTTTAGATACCTAAGCACAAAGGTATATCTTTGACGAGTGTCTCGAGGTGAGATTTATGACAGCGAAAAAAATAAAATAAGAGACGGTTTTCGATTAAGCTAAGTTGTAGCCTAAAAAGACTGAATGATGATAAGGGCTTCTCGAAAATCATACATATCGAGTAATTTTGAGTTATTAATTTTGAGATTTTAAGTATCTCGATAAATTTGTTGTTTGAGGGTGTAATTGTAATTAGAGAATTATCCAAATGAAATAAGGATGAAATTATAAGCTCATGTGGTAAAATATTAAAGTTGAGAACTTGAAATAAGGGCCAAAATGTCATTTGAAAAAAGTTTGGGGTATTAACTTGGATTTCAAAAATTAAATTCATTCTAGCTTTGGATTTGAAAAGCCATTCAATTATAAGTTTGAGTCTTTGGAGTCCGTGGCTAAGATTGTGACAAGTGGCATAATATGATTGGTTCAAGTAATCTATAAAGGCACCATGGGTTGTTCTCAAATCATTCAAGAGAGTTTTGAGGAGTGAGGCACTCTAAGTGGAGAAGCTTGCTCTAGAGAGAGGGGGGGAAATTTTGCAAGAAGGCGGGAAGAAAGCGGCGGAGAACGAGCCTCATCAAAGTTGTGGGTCTTTGTGAGAATTTTCCAAAATTAGTCAGAAAAAAGTGAGGTAAGTCCATTTTTTTTATAATCCTGTAGAGGGGGAATAAAGGGTCGTGTAGGTTCAAACGGGGGTAGAATTGGAGTTAAAATGTGAAAGTTATGGCCGAAATACGAAAATGAGGTAAAGCTGTCCGAAATCTGACTGAAGGATCATGAACGAGGATCAAAAGCATGCAACGGAAGCGTTTTAAAATAAAAGACGATCCTCGTATTGGTTAGATTCTAGGAGACTTACTTTTACGGCGGATTACCGGACGGAATGGAGCGATGGGAGCTTCTTCGCGTGGAGGAGACGACGGCTGTCCTGCTAGCCTTCGGCTCCGTCGCATCAGAACTCAAACGCCCCCTTTCGATCTTCCGGAGTATGACTCGAACTCGTGGCCTCTCTTCGGTGAAGAAGAATGAAAAACGACTTGGATGAAAAAACAACTAAAGAGAGATTTATATAGGGAGAACCCTAGGGTTAAAACCCTAGTGGGCCAAACCCTAATGGGCCAAGATCTTTTAATTAATTTTCTAATTGGGTTAGCCCAATTAATTAATTAAAACCCTAATGAACTATTATTTTATTTTAGCCCAATGGACCATTCTAAATAAAATAATTCTCTCTTAATGTAATTCATCCAACAAGCCAAATGTATTAAAAATACATGAGTTACATCGAGCTACCCCGGGGACCAAAAGACAAATTATTCACGGCTACTAAAATGACCAAAATATCCCTGCTACCTAGTAGCTATATTTTGTCATTCTAAGTGTTCCAACTATCACCATATGGTAACACTGACCCCACGAATAATTTTGCATATGCCATGTCTTTGACCTACTAGTGTAATGACGAAAATACCCCTCTGCGTAACACCCATCATTTAGAAAGGAATAATGTACTAAACCCTTTCTAAATGACTTCTACCATCCTTAGATCACTAGTCCAATAATCCGTGACTACTCGAATGTACTTGCTTATCATTGGGAGCTACCCAGAAGCACACACTCATAAGTCACGTTCCCAGGGCCCTGGATTATTCGATTATTCTTGGACAATCACAAGGGGGTGAATCACAGAAACTATCTTGTATTAGTCTGTCTTAGCTAATTAGAAACCATACTCCCAACTCAAAAGGATATTGATCTTTGATAGACCTCACCTACAATGAATCTAAGAATATAGCTCTAGGTTCACTAGACCACCAACTAATACTCAAGTGTTAGAGTACTCGTCCACGTAGTAGCAGTGATAGACTAGCTCCATGATAATTAGTACTTTGTCATTAGCTTCTATCACAGGTCCACTCTACGCATTCCAAATGCGCTTGTACAATTAGAGTAAACGGACTGTTTACTGGCTAAGGCAAGCCATCCTCCATTAGGATCTATTGTACAATGATCTTATCATGATAGAATGCCCAGTTCTATCAAAAGATCAAGAGTTATATTTTCTTGCTTATTAAGTACCCATGATTCATGCCTAATTGTGAAGAACGACCCATCACATGAATCACTTACTTAATAGCATGGACACCTTTCCAACAATTAAATGCAAATAATATATGTGCCATAAACTGAATAAAAGAAACATCATTACCATAAATTAAACAAAACGTGTCTTTAGGGCATACATTTCCAACAGTTACATGCGTCAGAAAGTGGCTGCGTGTGAAGGCGCGTGGCCCACCTTTACATGGTGGGTGAGGGGCCCATTTTTCTTCAACATTTCCAGTTTTACCCCTAATTTAATGCCCCTCAACCCTATGTAAAAATATTTAAGGTTAGGTTTACCAAAACGTGTGTTTTCTATTGAAACCTAGGTCATTTGCAGTGAAACAGTACCGTCCAAGAGATAAACCAACAAGGTGAGACTCCTATACTCCAAATCTTATTTTTTATTCTCTTATGAGAGACTTCTATTGCATGAGACGTGTTTCGTGAAGTTCTTATATGTATTCTCTTATTATTCTCTTACGTGAAATCATGTTGCATATATGAAATGTATTTTTCTAAAAATTATATGCTATTGGCTTTTTAACTATTGCATTTATAAAATTCGCGTGGCCATACTATTGTACCTATTTGTTGTTGGCCGAGGGAAAAAGTCGGATATCCCCCAAGAGGTGCTATGCGTGCGCCATCGAGAAAGCTCTCGTGGGGAAGACTGTGAGCCTAAGGGACAACGGATGTGGTGCTTGCATGAGTTCTATGAGGTCAGGCCAAGGTAACATGGTTAGGGACTTCCCGAGAGGCGCTATGCATGCGCCATTGAGGAAGCTCTTGTTGAAGGAGGCTAATATGTTCATGAGGCACTTCGGAGTAGTTCTCGTTATTTTCCTCATACATTTTATACCTGATCATGGATTGATATAAACTGTTTTGGAGTTTCTCACTAGAAGATTTTTCTTCTAATTAGACTATGTCCTTGCAATATTCAAATGTTCCAGGTTCGACAAACAGCTAAAAGGGAAAGGAGGTAGCAGAAGAATGAGTTTAAATTATTGTCTGTAGCATGCTTAGCATATCATTATTTATGTGTGAACCTATGTATGTTTTGGATATGTTTAAGACGTTTGGTTAACACTTGCGAGAGATGATGTTCTTGTAATGCATTTTCTAGACGTCTTGAACGATCTTATTTATGATAAATAAAGCATTATGGTTGTGAACCATATCAGGTTTGATCTAGCTTCCGCATTTGAAATTTTAACACCTGTCTTAGCTATTTAATATTGGGTTTGTTAAGCTGAGAAGGTGAAAATTAGGGTTTTGGGGAATTTATGTGATGTATGACAGCGATTGTGGTATGAAAAATTTTTATATTCCCGAAATCCTAAGTTATAACACACCCAAAAAAATTGGGGTGTTACAGTTGGTATCAGAATGAACCTAAGGAAAAGTTCGCATGTGGCTAGATGAGTAAAGCAACCGTAAGTTTTGGGAATTAGGTTAGGAGTTTTGAAATATTTAGTGGCATACTCTTGTTGCTTATTCAAATTGAATTGTGCCATGCTGTGATGATTTAATAGATCTGAAAGTAAAACAGGATTGCTACGAGGTAAGCAACGTAGTTCAAAAATTTTGAACCTTACCCCGATCCCAGCGATTGGATCAACGTCGAAATCAAATCATTCACAAACAAATAAATAGATTTAACCTTTAGATTATCGAGTCGTTCGCGGATTCGAGCCGTCCAAGCGTCCGACCTCTAACTCGTGATACGCGACACGCGTCCATTAGCAAGGAGAGCGAAATAGGAGTGCTAGTTTGATGGCGCGCATATTTTATATTATTTATCCCTCTTATTCCATCTTCATTGCACTCTATTTAGATTATTTCATTTGTCTTATGTTTATTTTATTTTATTGGGCTTCACTCTATTTTTATTCTTATTTGGCAGATTTGGGCCGCAAATTTGAGCTATTTCAATAGAGGCGCAAGTGGGCTTCGCAAGGTGGATGAACATCGAGTCTGAAAGAGGCAACCATACTTCATTATGGGTTATGGGCAAATTTAGAATCCATTGGGCCCTTTTTAATTAATTAAATTATGGGCCATATGTATTAAAAAAACCCTAAGCCCATTTAGCCTAGGTTTTTCTTTTCCAAAACCCTATAAATAAGAGCTAGCAAAGAGGCATTAGTGTGGCCGATTTTTGGAGGATTCTCACGGTTTCAACCTAGAAGCTATGGAAGGCTAATTCGCTTGTAATCTACTACATTCCCGTACCCCTTGCCCGGTTTGAGTCTCGGTCATATAGTCGGATCTGGTTTGGAACTTGATTCTCATGTTTTTATTGATGATTTCGTTTCTTTTCCTTCTCTAAGTTTATGTATGTTTCTTTTACGCAGTTGTGTGAATGCATGCATGATCTTTGGATGGGTTTAATTGACGTGCTCGGTTGAGGCTTTGATTAGAAAGAAACGGTATATTATAAATTGTATGAGCGATTGCTCGTTTGGATTTAATCTTTTACGGTTGTAGAAGAGTAAAATCAAACCAAATAGATTATTTTCATAAGTGAGACGGCGATTACCGTGGTAAGGAGGTAGGGTTTGTAGCGGGTTACGTTTTAGTTGGTCGCAAATTCATCTTTGTTTCATTCTTGAGCGTTTTTAAGTTCGATTTTCATCACAACCCCCCTCGTTTAATCTTGTTTTGACAGTTCGTTGACAATTCGTTGGGAAACGACCTGGGGAGCATCCTAGCTGCAAACCAGTTCTAATACATACACTAATCTGGTCAGTTCGACAGTCTCGATCATAGCTCTTTCTCCTTTTTGCGGCTTGTGTATAGACGGAAAAGAATGCCCACGTTTCAAATTGATGCCAAAAGAAATGGGGAAGAGTAAACGGCAATACGTTTTTCAACTCTTGAAAAACGACACCAAAACTGTCTACTATTTTGGGTAACCCATAATGGGATATTTATAGAGAAATATCCTAGGGTTTCTAAAACCCTAATGGATTGGGCTAGCCCATTAATTCTAATTTAATTAGAATCTTAAGTGAGCTTTGATCGGGTTGTCGAACACCGATAGATTAGATGAATAATGATTCGGATTTGCAATAAGGGTGCAACCCAAAGTCGTCTCCCAACGAACCTCAAACGGATCTGTCAAAACAAGACTAAACAGGGGGGGGTTTGATGAAAAACAGAAAACAAAATAAACAAGAACACAGTAAATCGAGATGCAACCAGTTGCAACCTTTCCTCCCTACCCGGGTATCATCATCCACCATATAAAGAACCTATTTATCTTTAATCCCCAGATCTAAAAAAAATGCTTGACAATCGCCGAAGACTAAATCGAAACAAATATAAAAATCACAGAAGATCTTCTTAATCAATATACAAGTTCCAATTTTTTTAGCACACAGATCTGAAACCGACATGAACAATCGCCCATTAAGTTTATGTTGTTTCTTGCAAACCAATACCCCAATCGAGCCTATTAGTCAAATCTGCCCAAGCATCATGCATGCATTCATACGATTGCATAAAATACATACACACTTGAGAAGAAGCAAAGAAACAAAACCATATGATTAAAGATGAAAACAGATATACAAAAACGTCCAAAGATTCAAACCGGATAAGGAGTATGGCATGCAACCAGTTACAAAATCCTTAGCCTTCCATCTTGACAAGAACAATGGAGAAAAGGAAAATTGGCTACTGTTCACGTGAGAAAAGAATAATCCTCCCCTAATGGCCTCTTAATGTGCTTAAATAGAGCTTAGGGAGGAAACCCTAGGTTACCGAAACTTCACAGCTGATTTCGAATAGGATAACATGCGTTCTGGGCTTCAGCCCTTTCATAAAAAATTGTAGATCACGAAGAGTAGATGAATTTGGGCTTTTTAATCACTTGATTTGGATATCGGACGCCCAAGTTATGGCCTTTTAAAGATTCAGCGTCTGTGTAGCTTTCCTAATTTGACCCAACTTTTCGGCCCCAACTTTGAAGTGATGTTTGGAGGCCCAAACAAACTCGGATTTGGACAAACCATACCATTATAGAAAGCCCAAGAAGTCATCTACAATATCTCTGAAGACATCATTCATGTTCTAGGATTATAACTTGGCCAAAAATTTGAAAGAAGCACAGAAGGTCAAATTTGTTAGCACACTTTTGCTTCTTTGTCTCTAATCTCCTTGTTTCCCTTCTTGCCATCAAAATTCCTCTTGACCCAAGAAGCCCAAATCTGTCCAAAATAAAATAAAATAGTGTGAATCTCAATTCCTATAAAATAAAATAAAACAAAATCAAGATGAATAAAATGACACAACTAACGTGCAAAAAGACTAAATATGAGGGCTAAATAATATTAAAATATGCGCTCTATCAAGCTTATTCTAGTCCAACTAGAAATATAATTAAATAGTCCAAATATAATATTTAATATTTAGCCCAAATCTAATTTGGTCCAAATATAATATTTAATATTTGAGCCAAATCCAATTTAGTCCAAATATAATATTTATTTTAATATTTGGCCCAAATCTAATTTAGTCCAAATATAATATTTAATTTAATATTTGGCCCAAATCTAATTTAGTCCAAATATTAACTTAAGCCTAAATATATTTTATTTCCTATTTGCCACTCCAACAAATAGAAAATTATTAAATTAGAAACTCCTTTCTAATTTAATCAATTGCCATTTTAGGAAACTCTTTCTATTATGACGACTCCTCGTCATATCGACGTCATTACGTCTATTTGTCTTTTTTCTGTAAGAACCTATGATGGCACAACTTCTTGCCAAAGTGTCCCACTTAACCATACGTCCACTCTCCTAGTTTAAGCCAGGGACCGTGCCTGTTGCATATGACTCATTAGGCTTTCGAATATGTTGGCAATGTGTCGGTACAAACACATAAGACAAGATTGGCCTCTAGCAAGGCATCATGCCTACCCAATTATTCAGAAGGATTCATAATCTGCAAATAATCTTTCACAAGCATGGTTACCGTGTAATACGATCCTTTCGTCAATGTATCTTATGTGATCTCAAGTATGGCGATGTGTTGCTTGATAACGATCACATGAGTTTTCTTCGGTCTTCCGGATATCTTCACTTACTTAGATAGTAAATCAATAACTTCTTATTGATCTCTTTCACCATGGCCATGGATTTAAAGTGAATATCCACCGAAAGCACCTTAGATACATCATCCTCTATCAAGGGATAAACGAGTCCCATCTTGGTTATACACCCATCTCCATAAGTCTCACGATATACCCAACGATCGCCCACGTGTAGCCTTTATCTAGGCCCATCGAAACGATGTCAAAGCATACTGGTCTTCTTATGAGATGACCGTGACAACCTCAGGTCCAAGGATTAGTTACACCCATCTCATATGAGAATACCATCAACATATAACCAAAATGGATTCTCATGGTGAGTCATGTCCAGTGACACATTCTCTAACATTGGTCACCTATGTACTTGTCTAACCATCCCCATGCCTATGGGTGTGAGACCCCCATTGCTATCACATAGAAAAAACATACCACATACAAGTCTTACCGTAATTATCAATGTCCATTCTTGACATTGCTACGACTTGGGACGTTTAATGATGTCTAGCAACTGTGATGCATCATCTCACATCTTTATAGATTATTCATAGTATACATCATATGGACTTCTATCTAGTTTCATTTGGTTATTACAATAATAACAAGAAACTAATAGAATGACTTCTTGTGAATTTGAACAACTCCTTATTCAAATAATAAACATGATTACAATTGTCAGTGTACAACATGCCCAATCTGATTGGGTCTAGAGCACCTACACTAACAAGATCACCCTGTCTTCTTGCCAGATGATGAATACAAGAAGGAACAGGTGCGAGAGAGGTAATGGCGAAGAAAGCAATAGCAACCCGCACCCAGGAGGTGGTGTGAAAGGTCAAAGAGATGCACGAGTCGACCTCGGTGAAGGCCGAATTGATAGGATCAAGAGAATCCTATAAGGCATGGCTAGGCGAATTTTAGAGTTGCAGCCTAAGCAAAGAAGAGTAAATTCCTTGGAGAGGTATCTACGACAAAACCCGCCAATGTTTCGAGGAAAACTGGCAGATAACCCCACAATTAGTGAATACTGGTTCGACCAGACCGAGAAGATCCTACACAGATTGAGAATCTTGAATGAGGACAAGGTCGAGTATGCAACCTATATGTTGGAAGAGGAAACGGCCCAATGGTGGAGGTCTATGCAGCGAGCGATACCGAACCAGACAGGATCTCAGGGGTCGGCAACAATGTAGAATTAGGGGAGGCACCCCAGATGTCGTGGGAACGGTTTAAGGAACTGTTCAATGGGAAACTCTTTCCCACTTGCTGGAAGTTGGATAGAGCTCAAGAGTTTATGAACTTACGCCAAGGGTCAAATATGTCTGAATTTTTGCAATTAATCAAGTATATGCCGCTGTTCAGGATGGACGATGTGGATAAGGGACGAAAATTCTTACAAGGCTTATGGATAGAATTTCAACAGCTGATGAGCCATGTCCATGTGGAGTCTTATGCGGATATAGTTTTCAAAGCTATGACGGCCGAGGAGAATATGACACGGGTGGCAGAACTAAAGGCCACAACTGTTCAAACTGGAGGACAATCAGAGAAATCTCACTCGACTATGGGACCTTGGGATGGGAAGATTGTGAAAAAGGGAAAGGCGTGCTTTAAATGCAAGAAGAGGCACCCAGGCAAGAGGTGCGATGGCCAAGCCATTGTTTGTTACACCTGTGGATAGCCCGGGCATACTTTCAGAAATTGCTCGAAGGGAATGGTCCAAAAAGGTAAAGTCATAGCAGCAACACGAGTGAGCGTGATTTGCTACAATTGTAACCAACACGGACACATCTCAAGGGATTGCTCGAAGAAGAAAGAGCAACAGCTAAAGATTGAAGAAGGAAAGGGGACCAGATAGGGGCAGGTCTATAATTTGACCAAGGAGGACGTAGAGGCGAATCCAGTAGTTATCCATGGTACTCTCTTCATTTTGGATACTCCGGTGCATGCATTGATAGATCCAAGGTCTACTCATTCTTTTATATCGCATGCTTTGGCTGGGAGTTTGACAATAGAAACTGAGTCTATGGGGTGTCTTATGGTGATTTCGACACCTATGGGTAAAAGTATGAAGTCCTCAGAAATTGTGAAGGGATGCGAAATTAGCCTGAGTAATGTTCTATTCCAGGCTGATCTGATTCTGTTAGAAGTATATGACTTCGATGTAATCTTAGGGATGGACTTCTTGTCCAAGTATGACGCCAATATAAACTGTCGTAGGAAGATAATGACCATAAGAAAACCTGAGGGAGGGTGGGTCAAATTTCGGGGACAAGGCGACTGCGAGGTTGTAAAGATGATTTCAACAATGAAGGCTGCAAAGTTGTTGAGCCGATGAGCTCATGGATTCATAGCTTATGCTCAATTAGAAGAAAGAGAGGTACCGAAACTCAATGAGGTGCAAGTGGTACAAGAATATGATGACGTGTTTCCGGAAGAATTACCAGGACTACCTCCACCTCGCGAAATTGAGTTCTCAATTGAGTTAGTGCCAGGAACCCAACCGATATCAATTCTGCTATATCGAATGGCTCAGACGGAGATGAAAGAATTGAAAAGTCAACTACAAGAGTTGACTGATAAGGGGTTCATTAGGCCAAGGACGTCGCCATGGGGCGCACCAATGCTATTTGTAAAGAAGAAAGACAAGAGTTTAAGGATGTGCATTGACTATCGTCAGCTAAATAAGGCCATGGTAAAGAACAAGTATCCGCTCTCAAGGATAGACAAGTTGTTTGATCAACTGCAGGGAGCGAAGGTGTTCTCGAAGATCGATTTGAGATCCAGATATTATTAGCTGATAATTAAACCAAATGATGTTCCGAAGATGGCATTTCGGTCAAGGTATGGCCATTTTGAGTATTTTGTAATGCCATTCAGATTAACTAATGCTCCAGCAGCATTTATGGATCTTATGAATAGAGTGTTCAAGCCCTACTTGGATCGGTTTGTGATCGTCTTCATAGATGATATATTGGTGTATTCTTCGAATGAGAGTGACCACAAAGAGCACTTGAGGATAGTGCTAGGAACCCTCAGGAAACACTAATTGTATGCCAAGTTCTTAAGTGCGAGTTTTGGCTATCCCAAGTGGCGTTTCTTGGGCATGTGATCTCAGTTGTATGAATCTCAGTGGATCCTGCCAAGATTGAGGCTATTCGAGGATGGAAGTAGCCGATGTGAGTGAATGAAGTACGGAGCTTTTTGGGATTAGCAGGCTACTATTGAAGATTCATGGAAGGGTTTTCGAAAATAGCTGCACCTATGACGAAGCTCATATGGAATGAGGTAAAGTTCGAATGGACTGCAAAGTGCGAGGAAAGATTTTAAGAGCTCAAGGACAGACTGACCACGGCACCTGTGCTAGCAATGCCTAGTGGGCCCA
The DNA here is from genome assembly GCF_014633365.1 of Diospyros lotus. Classification (NCBI taxonomy): domain Eukaryota; kingdom Viridiplantae; phylum Streptophyta; class Magnoliopsida; order Ericales; family Ebenaceae; genus Diospyros; species Diospyros lotus. The sequence continues at coordinate 24,128,963 of NC_068349.1, read as the reverse complement.
GTGGATATGTTGTATACACCGATGCCTCGAAGGTTGGTTTGGGTTGTGTATTGATGCAGCATGGTCGGGTGATCGCATATGGATCACACTAGTTGAAGATGCATGAAGTGAACTACCCAACGCATGACTTAGAACTGGCAGCGGTGGTATATGCTCTGAAGTTATGGAGGCACTACCTATATGGAGAGACGTTCGATGTATTCATGGACCACAAAAGTCTAAGGTACGTGTTCTCATAGAAAAAGTTGAACATGAGGCAGCGACAACGGATGGAGTTCCTGAAGGACTACGATTGCACCATTTTGTATCACCCGAGGTGTGCCAACGTGGTGGCTGACGCATTGAGTAGGACTGTGCCTACTATTATGGTCGGGTTGATGCCCCAAGAGTGGCTGCTGATTAAGGCTTTTAGCCTGATGACGATAAGTGCAGTGCCGAAGGGATCTTCTGTCCTAGTAGCTGGCCTGGCGGTTCGACTGGATCTGGAGACCGAGATACGGGAGGCTAGTGGGAGTGACGGGCATATACGTCTATGGGTAGACGAGCAAGGCTAGCCCAAGAGTTTGAATTTTGAGATGCGAAATGGCATTCTTAGTTTTCGGGGTAGAGTGTACATGCCAAACCTTCGGGAGTTGAGGCAGAAAATTCTAGATGAAGCCCACAGAGCTAAGTATACTGTGCATCCAGGAGCCACGAAGATGTATTGAGATCTTCGAGAAATCTATTGGTGGCTGAGGATGAAGACCAGCGTGGCAAAGACAGTGGCACAGTGTGATGTATGCCAAAAGGTGAAAATTGAGCATCAGAAACCTGCAGGACTGATAAGGCCCTTGGAAGTTCCCGAGTGGAAATGGGAACATATCACGATGGATTTCGTGACAGGATTTTCGAAGAGCCGAAGGGGCTATGATGCCATTTGGGTGGTGGTAGATAGGTTGACAAAGTCAGTGCATTTTCTGACTACAAGGATGGATCAATCGGTACAAAAATTTGCAGAGCAGTACGTGAAGGAAATAGTACGACTCCATGGTGTGCCGGTAAGTATAGTTTCAGATCAAAACCCGAGGTTCACCTTGAGGTTTTGGGAAAGTTTACAGGAATGCATGGGGACCTAGCTAAAATTGAGTACGGCTTATCATTAGCAGACTGATAGGCAATCAGAGAGAACAATTCAAACGATTGAAGATATGTTGAGATCCTGTACCCTTGATTTTGGAGGAAATTGAGAAGAGCATCTGCCATTGGTAGAATTCGCGTACAACAATAGTTACTACGGTAGCATCAGGATAGCTCCTTATGAGGCTTTATATGGAAGAAAATGTCAGTCGCCTATCTGTTGAACTGAAGTAGGGGAACGATAGATTTTGGGGCCCGAGCTTGTGCAATAGACTACCGATAAGATTCGAATAATCTAAGAGAGAATTCGAGATGCGCAAAGAAAACAAAAATTCTATGCTGATCAAAGAAGAAGGGATCTAGAGTTCGAGGTAGGGGATCTAGTGTATCTCAAGGTGTCACCCCAGAATTTGGTGACGCGTGGAAATGGTAAAGGAAAGCTGAAGCCAAGGTATATAGGACTATATCCGATTGTGGAAAGAGTCGGACCTTTGGCCTATCAATTGGAGCTTCCACCTAGCTTGTCCAAGATTCATAATGTGTTCCATGTCTCCCAACTTCGAAGGCATGTGCCAGATCCAACCCTCAGAGTTCGGGTGGAGACAATTGAGCTAAGAAATGACTTGACTTACCCGGAGTCACTTGGAGCAATTTTAGATCGTCGAACTCAAGTGTTAAGGAATAAAGAGATCCCGTCAGTGAAGGTTCAATGGGAAAGTGTAAAGCCCCGCTCCCACTTACGGGTGTTACTCGTGAACAATTACCCGAATTGTCCACCTGCCCGGCTTTTGGTGAAGGGTGGACCATGTTTCAAGACAAAACGCCCTAGGTGGGAACTAGACTCATCCTTTCCTTCCCTCAACCCCAGGATTCATAGCAAAATTGGGCTTCAACCACACCACATTCGGTTAAAAAGAAAACTCATGAAAATGCCCAACCATCATTTTCTTATTTATATTTAATTCTTTTCCATTCAAGAATTTTTTCGGGCTCCATAAATCACCATTAAAATCAATCCATTAATTGATTACCAATTTTGGAAGAAAAACTCATCATTTTCAATTTTTCAAAATTTTGACATTATTCTCCAAAATGCCCGAAAAATCCTGATAATTTGAAAATTCCTGCGGGGCCAAAATCAATTAAGAAATGCCCCAAATTCTCCCAAAAATCCAAATTTTTTAAGAAATTTGGACGGTGGGGCCTACTGGTGCACCGTGGCCCGCGAGGGGCCCCGCTGGGCACTTGCCGCTCATGCCGCGCGCGATCGCTGCCGCTCACCCGCACGGCCCAGCGCGCCCCAGGGCCTGCTGCAATTGCTGCCACCTGCTGCTGCTACTGCCCCCTGCTGCTCCTTCACTTCTTTTCCCTTTTTTTTTTTTTCTTAGGCTTTTAAACCCCAAATTTTCCAGAAATTTAATTAAATAAAAGACTTCACTTTCATCCAATTTTTGACTCTATTTTCCAACAAATCATTTTATTTTTATTTCTTGGTTGCTTCCCACAACACACCCAACAATGAGACTTACACCACAACTTAGGCTTCAACATGCCATAAGCCAACATCTCATTTTAAAATAAAATCAAATACTCCCAAGATATGAAATACACACATGATCTTAGGCTTTAACAAGCCATTAACAACCAAATACATTACAAGGCATGAACTAATCACAACAACATAGGCCTTTCATATGCTACACACTATTCTTGGATCTTCTTTCCATGCTTCCACATGCCATTCCACCATTGCCTTTACTTTACCATGCTTTCACAACCTACATGTGAGGGTAAAAACCTCGTGAGCTATTAAGCTCAATAAGTGTAACGCCCTGCTCCCACTTATGGGTGTTACTCCTGAACAATTACCCGAATTGTCCACCCGTCTGGCCTTAGGTGAAGGGTGGACCATGTTTCAAGACGAAACACCCTAGGTGGGAACTAGCCTTGTTCTTCCCTTCCCTCAACCCCACGATTCACAAACAGAATTGGGCTTCAACCATACCGCATTTGGTTGAAAAGAAAACTCATGAAGATGTCCAACCACCATTTTCTTATTTATTATTTAATTCTTTTCCATCCAAGAATTTTTATCGGGCTCCATAAATCACCATTAAAATCAATCCATTGATTGATTACTAATTTTGAAGGAAAAACTCATCATTTTCAATTTTTCCAAAATTTCGGCATTTCTCCCCAAAATGCCCGAAAAACCCATTTATTTTGAAAATTCCTCCGAGGCCCAAAATTAATTTAGAAATGCCCCCTTAATTCCCAAAATTCCAAATTTTTAAAAAGAAATTGGCCGACGGGGCCCGTTGGCACGCCCGAGGCCCTAGCGAGGCCCCGCTAAGCGCTAGTCGCGCCTGTCGCGCACGCCCGATCGCGCGCGACCACTGCCGCCCGTGCGCACGGCCCTGCCCACGCGCGCCCGGTCGCTCATGCAGCCCTGCCTGCACGGGCGGGGCTGCTTCCTGCTGGTTCTAACTTTTTTTTTTTCCTTGGGCCTTCTAACCCTAAATTTTTCAGAAATTTAATTAATTAAATATACTTTACTTTCAATAAATTTTAGCCTTTTTTTCTCCAAAATCAAGGCTTAAACCATACTCTTGATGCTTCCATAACATTCCAAATAAGACTTCACCAAAACTTAGGCTTCCACATGCCATAAACCATAATCCAATACCTCACTTTCTAAATGGAAACATACATTCCAAAATATAAAATACACACATGCTCTTGGGCTTTAACAAGCCATTATCAAACAAATGAAATTACATCTCATAAATTAAACATAACAAGTTAGGCTTCCCTAAGCCATACAATGCACTTGAATCATCATTTCCATTCTTCCACATGCCATTCCACCTTTGCCTTGATTCTTCCCATGCTTCCACAACCTATATGTGAGGGTAAAAACCTCATGAGCTATTAAGCTCAATAAGGGTGCAATGCAAAATAAATATGAACATAACAAGTTTATATGATGCCAAATGCATACAAGTGTGGCTAGGTTTCTTTACCCTCACAACCCTCCAAGGTTAGAGTCATCAACCCACCATTTCAACCATGTTCTCAAACTAACCTATGGCCATAAGTCTCATGAACATAAAAGAACATGCCAAATGCAACATATACATTTATGAAACATACTTACAACCCATTGCAAGGCCACCCTCCCATGGGGCCATCCCTTACCTCTTCTTGAATGTTTAAATCTTCATTTCTAGAGAGCTTCCATCTTCATTTTCTCCCATCTAAGATGGAATTCAAACAAGAACTCACTTTCTTTGCATATAAGAACACTAAATAAAGAAAAGAAGAATGCACTTACTTGATTTCTTTCTCTTCTTCTTCTTCCTTTCCTCTCATCTCTTCCTTCTTTCATTCTCTCTACAAATAGCCAAAGGGAGACAAGTCTTCCACACTTGCCATTTTATACTACCCTTTCCCATTTTCAAGAATGGATCTCCACCATTCATTAAAAGCACAATCCATGTGCTTAAGGAGAATTAAATCTCCACCATTCATTTTAAATAAACAAGTCTTCTCTCTTAAAGAAAACACAAGAAAGCACAATCCATGTGCTCTTTTCTTGATTAATCTCATCCATTGGATTAATTTGCCTTTTCAAGACTTAAGCACAACCATTGGATCACTTGCAAATTTCTTTTTATTTCCAATTAATTTAATGGGACTAATTTCCAACCATCACACTTGAGAGACATAATTAATTTAGTTCCCATTTAATTTAATGGGACTAATTTCCACCATCACATGAGAGACCACTTGAAAGACATAAATGCTTTCCTTCTCATTTAAATAAATCCCAAAATTTTCAACCATTAATGGGTGACTAATTACCCATTTCATTTGGATTTATTTAATTCTCCTTAATCATTCTCTTTATTAAATGCTTGAGAGACTAATTAGCATTTCCTTTTGCATTTAATTAATTCCCTCATTTAACTTGGACCACAAAATGCCAAGTGTCACAACAAGACACTAACCTTGGCTTCCAAGTTCTCATCTTATCCATCCACGTGACATTACCACATTTATTCACCAATTTTGGGAAAAATAATTATTTCCTCCAATAATTTCATATTCTCCATTTTTCCTATTTTCCATAATTAATTTCCTCTATGGAATCACTCTAAAATTCCCAAATACTCTTTGTGAATTTATTAATCCCATATATCTCCACATAAATACCAAATTGGGATTTTTATTCACTTACACACCTAATTCCACATAGGAATTATTTTTAATTTATCAAAATACCCTTTTTATTGGACTTCACTTTCCAAATTAACAAAATGCCCCTCTCATAGGGCACTCATATTCTCAAGGATCTAGCACATTCTCAAGGGCATTTTTGGAAGATTTCTTACTCTATTTCTCATCCTCTTAACACCGATTACACCGGGTGTTACAATAAGGGTGCAATGCCAAATAAATATGAACATAACAAGATTATATGATGCCAAATGCATGCAAGTGTGGCTAGGTTTCTTTGCCGTCACAACCCTCCAAGGTCAGAGGCATCAACCCACCATTTCAACCATGTTCCCAAACTAACCTATGGACATAAGTCTCATGAACATAAAAGAACATGTCAAATACAACATATACATTTATGAAACATACTTACAACACATTGCAAGGCCACCCCTCCCATGGGGCCATCCCTTACCTCTTTTCTTCTCTTTGAAGCTTGAAATCCTCTTCTAAAGAGAGCTTCCATCTTCATCTTCTTTCATCTAAGATGTCATTCCAACAAGCCACTTAATTTGCATACAAGAACACTAAATAAAGAGAAGAATTATGCACTTACCTTGATTCCTTTCTCTTCTTCTTCTTCCTTTCCTCTCATCTCTTCTTTCTTTCATTCTTTCTACAAATGGACAAAGGGAGACAAGTCTTCCACACTTGCCATTTTATACTAGCTCTCCATTTTTCAAGAATAAATCCTAGCCATTGGATTTATTTGGTTAGAATAAATCCTCACCCTCCAAACTAACACAATCCATGGCATTAAGTCTTGCTTAAAATCCACCATTGGATCTTTTCTCACTTTACAAGACAAAATCTTAGCCATCCAAAGGAAGCACAATCCAAGTGCTTTGCTAGGTTTTAATCCTAGCCTTTGATCTAATTTGGAGCTTAAATCTCTACCTTCCAAACTTTTCTCTCTAAAATATCTCCACCCATTTAGCAATCCATGCCAACTTCTAAGACTTAATGATAGCCCTTAGATCACTTTCCAAATCCAAGAATTAATCTCATCATTTGAATTATCATTTCTTTCCCATTTAAATTAATGGGACTACTTTCATATCCATCACATTTGAGAGACATAAATACTTTCTTATGTATTTAAATAAATATCATATTTTCCAAGGCATTAATGGTGACCATTTACCATTTTCTTTTGGATTTTCTTTAATCCATATAATCATGCCTCTCATTAAATGCTTGAAAGACCAATTAGTATTTCTTTTGCATTTAATTAAATCACCCCATTTATACTTGAACAAGACTTTGCCAAATGTCACCTTTAGACATTAACCTTGGCTTCCAAGCTTCCATCCCCACCATCCATGTGGCATTACCACATTTATTCACCATTTTAAGGAAAATATAATTATTTTCTCAAATAATTGCATATTCTCCATTTTCCCTATTTTCCATAATTAAATTCCTCTATGGAATTAATTCCAAAATTCCCAAAATACCCTTTGTGAATTTATTAATCCCATATATCTCCACATAAATACAAAATTGGGATTTAATTCACTTACACACCTAATTCCACTTAGGAATTATTTCCAATTTACAAAATACCCTTTTATTGGACTTCACTATCCAAATTACCAAAATGACCCTCTCATAGGGCACTAATATTCTCAAGGATCTAACACCTTCTCAAGGGCATTTTTGGAAGTTTTCTTACTTCCTTTCTCATTCCCTTAACACTGGTTACACCGGGTATTATAGAAAGCACTCTGATGATGAGGCAACATGGGAACTTGAGGAAACAATTAGGAAGAAATATCCTCATCTGTTCGAGGATTTGGAAATAGAGTAGGAAATTTTTATATTTTCTTCCAAAAATTGTATTCTAGAATGCAATAATTATTTAACCTTTAATAATTTCAAGTATGTTTCAAATTTCGAGGATGAAATTCTTTTAAGAGGGGAAGAATATAACACCCCATATTTTTGTCAAATTGTCACGTATTTTAAGTGAGTTTAAAATACTAAAAAATATGCTTAAAATATGTGACCGAATCAGTCGTAGAGAGTGCCCTGAAGCTTAGATACCTAAGGATAAAGGTATATCTTTGACGAGCATCTCGAGGTGAGATTTATGACACTGAAAGAAATAAAATAAGTGACGGTTTTCGATTAAGCTAAGTTGTAGCCTAAAAAGACTGAATCATGATAAGGTCTTCTTGAAAATTGTACATATCAAGTAATTTTGAGTTATTAATTTTGAGGTTTTAAGTATCTCGATAAATTTGATGTTTGAAGGTGTAATTGTAATTAGAGAATTATCCAAATGAAATAAGGATGAATTATAAGCCCATGTGGTAAAATATTAATGTTGAGAACTTGAAATAAGGGCCAAAATGTCATTTGGAAAAAGTTAGGGGTATTAGCTTGGATTTCAAAATCCATTCAATTATAGGTTTGAGTCTTTGGAGTCCATGGCTAAGATTGTGACAAGTGGCATAATATGATTGGTTCAAGTAATCTATAAATAGGCACCATGGGTTGTTCTCAAATCATTCAAGAGAGTTTTGAGGAGTGAGGCACTCTAAGTGGAGAAGCTTTCTCTAGAGAGAGGAGAGGAAATTTTGCAAGAAGGCGGGAAGAAAGCGGCGGAGAATGAGCCTTGTCGGAGTTGATGGTCTTCGTCAGAATTAGCCAAAATCAGTCAAAACAAAAGCCAGGTAAGTCCTTTATTTTGATAATCATGTAGAGGGGGAAGAGAGGGTCGCGTAGGTTCAAACGGGGGTCTAATCGAAGTTAAAATGAGAAAGTTATGGCCAAAATATGAAAATGAGGCGAAGCTGTCCGAAATCTGGTGGTCGCGTGTGAGTTTCATGTGCCGGAAAGTGGCTGCACATGAAGGCGCATGGCCCACCTTTATAGGGCGCATGAGGGGCCCATTTTTATTCAACATTTCCAGTCTTTTCCCTAATTTAATGCCCCTCAACCCTATGTAAAAATATTTAAGGTTAGGTTTACCAAAACGCGTGTTTTCTGTAGAAACCTAGGTCGTTTGCAGTGAAACCGTACCGTCCAAGAGATAAACCAACAAGGTGAGACTCCTATACTCCAAATCTTATTTTTTATTCTCTTATGAGAGACTTCTATTGCATGAGACGTGTTTCATGAAGTTCTTATACGTAAACTCTTGTTATTCTCTTACGTGAAATCATGTTGCATATATGAAATGTATTTTTCTGAAAATTATATGTTATTGGCTTTTTAAGTGTTGCATTTATAAAATTCGTGTGGCCATACTGTTGTACCTATTTGTTGTTGGCCGAGGGAAAAAGTCAGATATCCCCCTAGAGGTGCTATGCGTGCGCCATCGAGAAAGCTCTCGTGGGGAAGACTATGAACCTAAGGGACAATGGATGTGGTGCTTGCATGAGTTCTATGAGGTTGGGCCAAGGTGACATGGTTAGGGACTGCCATAGAGGCATTATGCATGTGCCATTGAGAAAGCTCTCGTTAGAGAAGGCTAACATGTTCACGAGGCACTTCGGAGTAGTTCTCGTTATTTTCCTCATACATTTTATACCTGATCATGCATTGATATAAACTGTTTTGGAGTTTCTCACTAGAAGATGAATCTTCTAATTGGACTAAGGCCCTACAATATTCAAACATTTCAGGTTCGATAAGCAGCTCAAAAGGAAAGGAGGTAGCAGAAGAATAAATTTAAATTGCTGTTTGTAGCATGTTTAGCATATCTTTATATATGTGTGAACCTATGTATGTTTTGGATATGTTTAAGACGTTTGGTTAACACTTGCGATAGATGATGTTCTTATAATGCATTTTCTAGACGTCTTGAACGATTTTATTTATGATAAATAAAGCATTATGGTTGTGAACCATATCAGGTTCGATCTAGCTTCCGCATTTGAAATTTTAACACCTATCTTAGCTATTTAATATTGGGTTTGTTAAGCTGAGAAGGTGAAAATTAGGGTTTTTGGGAATGTGTGATGTGTGATAGCGATTGTTGTATGGAAAATTTTTATATTCCCGAAATCCTAAGTTATAACATGCCTAAAACAATTGGGGTGTTACAATAAGAATGCTCGAGATTTTGTGGATTTTGGCATCAAGAACAGGAATAAATAGGGGTTTAAGGCTGAGAGTTCAAAAGCAAAATCGGGCAAAGTTACTCTCGTTTTAGCTTGAATCGAGCCTCAAGGATAAGGGGCTTTTGTTCTTTGAGTTGTGGGAAGAAATTCTAGAGAAAATAGGAGAGAATGGTGTACATTTGATAGGGTTTTAATAAGCTTGTGGGAAAATTGAGTGTTGTCAGACCAAGACTTGCAACAGGTCGTTCGAGGCCTTTTTGGTGGTGTTTTCTGATAGTTGAGGGCACCCCTAGGATCACTTCAAGGAGATCTTCAAGGCCGTGTAGTTAGATCGGCCTTCGGAGATCATCGCAGTCGGCTACCGTTGGAGAAGACAGCCCGCGCAGACTCCACCTTCAGCCACTTGCCCAGTGCGTGAGGGCGCGTGAGGTACAGGTTGCCTTCGAAATTATTTTTGTAATTTTTAGAAAAATATTTTAGGAATATTCATGGAAAAATATTTGGTGAAAATGCATGATAAATAATTATTTTGGAATTTCTATGGAAAGGAATTTATGAAAAAATAGAGAAAAATATGAAAAATAGAGGAAAATATGGAAGAAATAGAAATTTTGATTTTTATAAATACGCTAATGATCAGGAACATTCAACGTTCTAGCTAGGGACTACTACAAAAGCGAGGACGTGGCCAGTTGAGGGCTGATAGCGATGTTTAAAGTGGTAGTGTCGTTATCATTTTGTAACGTTGTAATACTTATTTTAATGTGGAAACATTGTGTATGAACCTCGTGGTAGGCCACGGTATTTTGATGTTATTATATCCGTTGTGTAATATTATGACTCATTTTGTTTAATACTATTGATCTTGTTAGTTAAACGGGCAAGACTGGATTTTTGGGATCTTGTGTGTATGTGAAGAATGTTCTTGGAATCACCGAGGGTGCCGGCTTATGTGTGCATGTGAAGATTGTTCGTGGAATCGTGCATGTGTTGGGCATGTGAAGATTGTTCTTGATGCACCATGTGTAATAATCTTGGAAAAAAAAATAAAGATTCTCGAAAATTCCCTTATAGTGACACGCTTGGCGAGGCAGGGTGTTACAATATGCTTCTTTGAGAGTTTTCCTCAAGAGGGTACCACCTGTAGTTGCATCTAACATTGAACAAGAAGATTGATTATTGCCACTATAAAAAGTTTGCACTTGCATCCAAAGAGGTAAACTATGGCGAAGACATTTCCTAAACAGTTCCTTAAATTTCTCCCACGACTCATATAAGGATTTGTTGGTCCTTTAGGGTATGACCACTCAAGAAGGGGCGAATTGAGTGATTAAATTTTTCTCAATTTTAATAAATATTATTGATTAATGATTTTATTGAAAAATATATATTGGATAAATATCATAAATTATATTTGAGATTAATAATAAATATAATCAACAAGATATAACAAAAATAAATACAACGAGGCACAAGACAATTTATAGTAGTTCGGTGTCTTCACATACACCTACTCCACTCTTCCAAGGTCTAACCACCCTTAGGGTTCCACTAAATCAAAATCATCAAGGTTTCCACACTAACTCACCTTGAAAACTAGATAGACACCTAGATTATAATGGGTTCTAGGCAATCACTACACTAAGGTTTTCTCTCTAGCTTACCTTGGAAACTAGATTCACCTAGATTTTAACGGATCTAGGAAACCTATACAATCCTCAATAATAATTTAAATGTTACAAATAATTTGTCCACACTTGGACACAAATAAACAATTAAGAACAAAATATACAAGGCAATAATATTTAAATAAATAAATAAATTTGTAATCTCAAATAGAGAAATTCGGATTTATCGTAGAAGACTTGAAGAACTTTTCTCATCGAAGACTTGAAGAACTTTTCTCGTCTTGCCTTGTGGTTCTTCAGTGCATGAACAATGAATCTTTGAAAGCCTTGGATGTTTGGAAATTAACCTGAGAGCTTTTGGGAGATTTGAATGTGCAATATGTGCAATGGTTACTCAAAAAAAGAGTTTGGGGGGTATTTAGAAGCATTTTAGGCACTAAAGAAATGATTAATGTGAAGTTTGAAATTCAAAAAATATTTAGACTTTCTCAAACAATAAGAAAACATGTCTCACCTTTAATTCAAAATAAATTTACTTTTTGCATGAGAAAATCAAGATTTGAAAATTCAAATATAAGGTTTTGAGACATAAATGATTAAAACAAGAAAATATGTCTAAAAGCAATCTCCTTTAATTCAAAATAAATTTACTTTTTGCATGAGTAAGAGAAAACATGTTTAAAAGCAATTCTCTTTAATTCAAAATAAATTTACTTTTTGTATGACAAAGAAAAAACGTGTCTAAAAGTAATTCTACTTTAATTCAAAATAAATATACTTTTTGTATAAGTACTAAAAGCATTTATCAATAAATAAAAATTCAAACAAAAACTTTTGGGACATAAATGATCAAAAGAAGAAAACATGTTTAAAGACAATCCACCTTTAATTCAAAATAAATTTACTATTTGTACCCACTTTTAATTAAAAATAAATTTATTTTTTATATGTCAAAGAAATACATTTATATCATAAAAATATTTTTGTTAATTATCAAAACTTAATTAATATGAGCAAGTTGGCTCAATATTCTCCCCCTTTTTGATGATGACAAAAAATATGATTTATAAGGTGATTAATGTGATAAAAAAATTTTAAACTCCCCCTTAATTTTATACTATAAGCTTCCTCTTTCAAAAATACTAATAGCATAAAAGTGTTTTGGATATAGCTTAATAGATAAAATAGAGAAAAATTTAAGAATTTTAAAGACCAAACCTGATTGCCAAATCTGATTGTCTTGATTGCACCTGCTTGATATCCTATCTCTCACATATACTATTTCCTCACATACACAAAAAAATATCATAATACATTTTTTTTCCCCCATACAAAAATAATATACAATTCACACTCTCATATGTACAATCTCTCATCTCATAACATCTTATTCTTCTCCCTCTTTTTGTCATAATCAAAAAGACATTGTTAACGAAAACAATAAAGATATATAAACAATATAGCTCACGAGAGAAATATATCGAGCATAATCCACAATATCGAGCATAATTCAAGATTACACAACATCAAAGAAAGTAATTATAGTATAATCGAGGGATATAGTAGCATTATAAAATTTACAAAGCAGTAATATAAGGCACTCGCATTGATAGTCTTGGATTTCGCCGATGCTCAATGCTGATGATGGTTGCCGAACACGATGGATCGAAGTTCATCTATATCACCTAGGAATGACCATTGGCTGCTACTAGTTTCAACTGGGTAAGGTTGCAAACTAGCCTCTTAAAAATAAGGAAACGACATATTTTCTTCTTAGATGACTGGGTTTGCAAAATTCCAAATAAGGTTTGGACTATCCACGAGAAAAGATTCATTGTCATAACATTGGTTTAAATTAGTTTCTGATTGAAACCAATTTTGAACATTAAGAGGGTTTACATAAAAGTTTGTAAATAGTAATTCCTCCAATAAAGCTAAATGAAATTGAAGATCGATGACCTGTTGTTGGAGGAAAAAAATGTAGGAGACACAACCGTAAATAGGATCTTGAAGCCTAGCTTGAGCTTCATACAAGAGTGTAGGGATAGCCCCATAACGGGCACTAATCAGAAGCTGGTCCAGTAGCTTTGAGGCATTACTAGCACAAAAAATCTTATGAATAGCTACAAAATCAGTAACTCTTTCTCCATGGCAGAAGTAAGGAGCAAAGACACATGATTGAGTACATTTTCTTCTTAATACTTTGCAGGCACCACATGGAGAACTAGGTCTTGACATGATCTTCTAGTTTATTTATTTATTTATTTTATTTATTATTATTATTATTATTATTATTATTATTATTATTATTTTAAATAGTGACTTGTCACTGTTTTTAGGGTTTTTGATTAACAAAGGCGAGAGGGAGAGGGCGAGAGCAAAAGGGCGAGGACGAGAGCAAGACAGAGCAGTGAGATGAGAGAGAGGTAGTGAGCGATGGAGCAACGAGAGGCAAGACCAAGGGCGAGGGTTTTGATCAGGCACCGTATGAAGGTTTGGAGGATTTGGGGGCTGGGGATAATGGAGCTCACAAACCCTAACAAGAACAAAGAAACACAAACACGAAGACAGAAAAAAAAAATGAATAACAAATAACTGTGAAATCCTAACAAGACCAGTCATAAAGAGAGAGAAAAAAAATGCGAATGAAATGGAGCTCACTATGAAGTCGGATGAAAGAGACTTGGGACACGTGGATCCGATCGGCGCCGTGGATCTGATCGGCTGCACGACGAAGAGGTGGCTACGAACAAGGGTACCGATGGAAGATACCGACGGCGAGGGCGATAAAAGAGAGAGATGGGTTTCGGGTGAGATGAGGAATAGCGAAACAGAGAGTTATTCGAAGAAGAGAGTGAGAGAGATAACAGAGAAGGGGTTCGACCTTATTTAGGTCAGCCCTTTTTTTAATTTTGATTTTTTATTATTATTTTTTATTTTTATTATTTTATTTATCTATTTATTTTTAATAGAAATGAAATTACCCAAATTTTTTTATTTCAATATTCTAAGGTACCTAAAGGGATTTATTATCCCTAATTCCCTTCTAATTTATTCTTGAAAATTCATTATGATTCAAACATAGAAAAATCTTTTAGTTTTGGAACTAATTTTCATTTTTCATTTTTCTTGCACATATCAACAATATTTATTCTCCTTAATCAATGCATATATCAAAGATTTGACAATCACTCTAAATTTTAGAGATCAATGAAAATTTTCATAAAAACATAAAGACAAACTTATAATTCAAAATCATTAAAACTCATATACCAATTGATAAAACAATGAAGCACTAGGATACCAAATGATTTTAAGAAATATATTTAGGTATACTTATATTTAAAAATAGGAGATGAAAATTGATCGATTAATTTCATTTTCTCCTAGAGGCTTTAGGTCTACTATGAAACCTTCCATAGTCGATTGCAATAATGCATTTCTGAAAAAAGCTTCCTCATTTTGAAACATAGGCCAAAGCTAATTAACAAAACATATATTAATATATCCTACAAGACTTAATTCTTTCATAAATGAAACATTTAAACACACAACATATTTAGACCCTAAAAAAAAAAATAATTCTTCTAGGAAATTAATTGAAGCAAATTGGAACGGGGAGGTGAATTGAGTGATTAAAATTTTTCTAAATTTAAATAAATATTCTTGATTAATGATTTTATTGAAAAATATATATTTGATAAATATAATAAATTATATTTGAGATTAATAATAAATGTAAGCAACAAGATATAACAAAAATAAATATAATGAGGCACAAGACAATTTATAGTGATTCGGTGTCTTCACATACATCTATTCCACTCTCCTAATGTCTAACCACCCTCGGGATTCCACTAAATCAAAATCACCAAGGTTTCCACACTAGCTCACATTGGAAACTAGATATACACCTAGATTACAATGGGTTCTAGGCAACTACTACACTAAGGTTTTCTCCCTAACTTACCTTGGAAACTAGATTCACCTAGATTTTAACGGATCTAGGAAACCTATACAATCCTCAATAATAATTTAAATGTTACAAATAATTTGTCCACACTTGGACACAAATAAAAAATTAAGAACAAATTATACAAGGCAATAATATTTAAGTAAATAAATAAATTTGTAACCTCAAATGGAAAAGTTCAGATTTGTCATAGAAGACTTGAAGAACTTTTCTCATATTGTCTTGTGGCTTTTCGGTGGATGAACAATGAATCTTTGAAAGCCTTGGATGCTTGGAAATTAACTTAAGAGCTTTTGGGAGATTTGAATGTGCAATATGTGCAATGGATACTCAAAAAAAGAGTTTGAGGGGGTATTTATAAGCATTTTAGGAACTAAAGAAAGGGTTAATGTAAAGTTTGAAATTCAAAAAATGTTTAGACTTTTTCAAACAATAAGAAAACATGTCTCACCTTTAATTCAAAACAAATTTACTTTTTTAATAAAAAATCAAGATTTGAAAATTCAAATATAAGGTTTTGAGACATAAATGATTAAAACAAGAAAATATATCTAAAAGCAATCTCCTTTAATTTAAAATAAATTTACTTTTTGCATGAGTAAGAGAAAACATGTTTAAAAGCAATTCTCTTTAATTCAAAATAAATTTATTTTTTGTATAACAAATAGAAAATGTCTAAAAGTAATTCTATTTTAATTCAATATAAATATACTTTTTTGCATAAGTAATAAAAGCATTTATCAATAAATAAAAATTCAAACATAAACTTTTGAAAAATAAATGATTAAAAGAAGGAAACATGTTCAAAGACAATCCACCTTTAATTCAAAATAAATTTACTGTTTGTACCCATTTTTAATTAAAAATAAATTTATTTTTTATATGAGAAAGAAATACATTTATATCATAAAAATATTTTTGTTAATCATCAAAACTTAATTAATATGAGCAAGTTGGCTCAACAGGATTCATTACCAAACTGTAAAAAAGTTGTTATGTTATTCTTTAATTTAGTCGTTTTAGTAGTTGAAAAATATTTAGATAAATGTTTTTGTGTCAAATCATTCTATGTAGTAATAGAACCTGTAGGAAAATAATTAAACCATTCTTTTACTTTATCTTTTAGGGAGAAGGGAAATAACCAAAGTCAAACAGCATCCTCACTAACTCCATTATGCTTAAAAGTATCACATATTTTAAGAAAATTAGCAATATGAGAATTAGGATCATCATTAAGGCCAGAAAATTATACTCATCTGAATCATTTGAATAATTGCTGGCTTGATCTTAAAGTTGTTTGCTTGCACATTTGGCCTCCTAATGCTTGATGTAATGCCATCTAGAGTAGGTGTAGCATATGAGCTTAATGTTCTTTGATTATTTTGGGTTTCTTGTTCTTGCTCCATCTTGTTCTTTTTTTTTTCTTTTTTTTTTTCTTTTGCTTTTTCAAACATGCACCATGAAACCTATAAAGAAAAAGAAAAATACTAAAATTAAAAAGAAAATTCTTAAAAGCTGAAAAAATAATAAATAGTAAAATTATATTAAAATTATAATCCTAAAAGAAATCAAAGAGATGTTCAATCTAAGACTAACTTATGCAGTTTTGATAAGCAATAAACGAGTCCCTGGTGCAACGGCACCAAAAACTTGATGTGTGATTTATGTACAATTAATTCAACAAAGTGTACCCTAGTTAAATATACATATAGTGATAAACGAATGTTGATTCCACAAGGACTAAATCACAATACCAAAATAATTTTAATTTAACCTAAGTTGAACTAATTAATTAATCGGATGAATAAAAAGAAAAATAAATAAAAAACTGAATTCTTTATGAGAAAAACTAATTAGTGAATGTACTAGGGTTTAGTTTTCATTTAATCTGGATTATGTAATTATCTATTCAACTCGATTTAAAACCCAAAATACCCTTACAATATTTTATAATTATTTGTATGTGATGGTGGATTTTTCTCAATTAATTAATAAACTTTCTCAAGTCATATTAATCCTTTATTAATTTAATTTCACCGTTAAATTTCTAAGCAGATGTCAAAAGAATAAATAAGCATTAAGTTCTTTAAAAACCTCTAATCTTGAAATGGGATTTGACTCACTAAGTTTTCTCGATTTTCAAATATACGATAATCATTTCTCGATATCATAGTCAATCATGTGATTTATATTGCTTATGGATCTAATTTATAGCAACCTTTTATTCGATCATACATAAATCATTAAATCATTAAAAGGTGAACAATCTTTTAAGGCATTAAGTATAACAATATAAATTCCTTATGAAAATAATAATCAGGTTTTGAATCAAATTAAACAAGTAATAACATAATCCCAAGATTAAAATCCATGCAAACCCTAGCTAAAATAATTTAGCTAGATATAATTAAAATAAAAAAAGGTTGAAAGTTGCATGGAGAAAAGAGGATGCTCCTTGTCTAAATCGGGAACAAATCTGGATCACACAACGGGTTGCATCTGCTTGCCCCATACGCCTTGCTTACGACTGCTTCTCCTTGCGTGATTAATCTTTGTTGTGTTCCTGCTTCCTCCTCTCCCCGCTTCACTGCTTCCTCGTTCCAATTTGCTTCAATTAATTTCTACCACAAATTAAATTGCTGAGGCCATTTCCTTCCTAGTCAATGTCCTCTCCCTTTATTATAATATAATAATATATATAGGTATTTGCCCAAGGGCAGATGTAGGGGGGCTGTCACGGGCTTCAACCTGTGCCAGCCCTAGCTAAACAGTAGTAATATATATTAGATAAATATATATATATATGTAAAAGCCCATGTAAAACCCCAACTAAATATTAATATAGCTCAGTCCGATGGCTCCTCCTACATCCGCCCCTATATGTGCCATGCGCCCTAGCCTGAGACCTCCTCTAATTCAATTTCCTGCCACTAATTATAATATTATATATATATGTATGTAAAGCACGCATCCTCCCCAAACTTCAATTCAAATGCTCCTACTTTCAATATAATACTAATATATATATTTGGCAGCTTGCACTTCTAATTCAATTTCAATTCTTCCTACATCAATTCCTCCTCTAATTAATTATTAATTTTAATAATATTATAATATTAATTTTAATAATAACATTATAAATTAACATATAATATGATTTTATGTCCAAATCTTTGAATTAAAATCCTTTGTTGGATTCTTACAAAAAAAGATTAAAATAATATAAAATCCATATGAACACATATTTTAAGAAAGAATAATAACACAAGGTTAAGATAAAAATTAAATAAAAATATGTATATAATTGAGCCCTATCAAGATGCAACCGGAACCCTCTAATGGAGTTAGGGTAGAACTCTCTCAATGGAGGTGAATCGTTGCTCTATAAGTGTTCCTTCTTTGGTTGCTTCTTGACTATCGAATAGTTGGATCTTAAAGGGAGAATACAAGAGGGAGAAAATGCAAGAAACTTGGAGCAAGAACAAGCTAGATGCAACTATGGAGGAAGGAGAATAAGCAAATGCCAGCAAGCACCTTTGTTGAGATCCAAGAGAGGAAGAGAAATAATAGAGGGATACACTCATGAAAGTGCCCATTTATTTTCCCAAATTCCCTCATAAATTAACTCATTGTCCCCCACTTGTCAGCCACGCTTATTCTTTTCCATATCCCTTTAATCAAGCAAATCATTCAAGTATTAAATACTGAGAGGCAAAAATTGGTGGAACTTTAGTCAATTGAACTATGAGGTCCGGTTGACCTAAGTCATCCAAAACCCTTTGATCAAGTTCGAGTTTAGTCAACCTAAGTCCTCCAGAACTTTTCTAATCAAGTTTAGTCGACCTAAGTTGTCCAGATTGCACTGCTTCATCAATTTTGCATTCTAGCCCCGTTATTATCCAAGAATAGCCTTTGCATTATCCAATAATGCAACTAAGACCCCTTTCTAACTAATAGCAACCTCCCAAAACCTTAGATCCATGCGTCCAACACATAATAACATTTTAAATCATTGTCCCACAATGATGAGAAACACACTAAGAGCAATGGATCACTAATTTGGGCATTAATCGGTTTGCGTGTGACTTTCTATGTTCACAACCATGTAGTAATCAAAACATGTTAACTCCTTGACGTTAGTCGATCCCATCGACCTACTAAGGGGATCTCTCCAAATCCCAAAAGCACCCTGAAGAATCCTAAGTATCCACTAGACAAGACTCAGAACGATCCTAATGGTAGTGAATTCGAACTTCATATGAACCTATTAAGGCTCATCAATTATCGTGCACTATAGTCCGTCCACTAATTTGTTGAGTTCTAACTTAGTTAAGAGGGGGGTGAATTGACAACTTTTAAAAACTTTAATGCAAAACTTATGCACGTATATATATATATGAAAAAACAAATTTAAAACAAACCAAAATTGTAGTTGAGAGTACGGGAGCACTTAAATACTAGATGGATAATATGATATACGCCGGCTATGCTAGTATGTGCTTAGATCCAATATACTCTTCAAATTACAACTTGGTGAAAACATGTGATTTGAATGCACACAATAACAAGACTTTAAATAAACCAAATGGAATATTGAATGAGTACAAAGAATGATCAATTAAAGCAAATCAGAATATAATAACCAACAAGAATGTAGGCCTTAGGATTTGGCCACTTTAGATAGCACAAGACCAAAAACAAACAAGTATAATCAAGCAAGAATAAGTAAGAGTGAAAAGAAGAAGAACACAGTGATGTATAGTGGTTCAGCCCATATGGCTTACATCCACTACCTAAGGATTTCCTTCCTTAGGATTTTCAACCAAATCCACTATATGAAACTTTTGTTATAACCACCAAAGCCTTCACTTGGCTTCACCACCACCAAACTACTTCTGGAGTCTCACACTCACTAGTTTGGATTTTATACTCTCTTTACAAGATACAAGAATAGTATAGATTGAGAAATAGGGTTCTCTCAAAAATAATACAATGAAGTGCAGAGAATTCTCTTAGTTTTCTCTCAAGAAGACAAAGGAAAAGAAAGACTTAGAGAGAATGAAAATCTTGGCCAATGATGTAGAAAATAATAAGGCTTCCAAAAGTTGTTCCAAAGCCTTCAAGAGATCCTTTTATATAGTGTTAGAGTAAGCTTTCCTTGATCAATCTTAGCCCTCCATGTGGCAAGTCTTCAAGCCAATCTCATCCCTTCATTTTGAATTCTTGATTTACCTTCCATAATCAGCTAACTTGATTTATCTTTAAGACCTTTGACTTTTGTTGATCTCCAATCAACCTTGAATGAGCAAATCAATTCCACTAATGCATGGCTGATTTTAAGGATTAAAATATCATCAAAACCTTTCATAATTCTTGCAAAATCGATAATAAATAAGAAATGATCAATTCTGACTTCTAGTTGATCTTCAAACTCCTTTGATTGTGCACTTGGCCCCTTAGTTTCCATAACAAGCATAGCTAATTTGAAATTTGAATTTAAACCTCCAAAAGGTGTAAAATCCAACCAAATATTCTCAAATAATGAAGTAAATTTGTCCAATAATGAAGATATCAATTATAACTTCAAAAGCCCTTAATTGAACAAGTTTCCATACTAAAAATGTTGACGAATAGAGAATCAATTTGTGTAGCTGAATATATGCAAGATATCCTTTGAATATTCTCCCATAATGAAGATATCAATTAGCCATAATGAGTAGGATAATTGATTCCATGATTTGAGTCTCCATATCCTTTTAATGAGAGAGAATCAGCAATAAAGGAAAGTAATATCAATCAAGGTTTAATTTTCAAACCTTAATTTCCTCCATTAATGTTGAACAATAATGCTGAATCTTTAACTTCTCCATTTGAATGCAATTCAAAAAATTCTTCCATATTTAACTGAGTAGAGGAGTTTCTAGGAACCTTTAAATTTACTCCTTGATTCTCTTACCATATTTAGACCAACGAGATGATGTATCCTTGATGAGTGTGCTCCACGTGGTTGCCATGTCATCAAAATGCCACATTAACAATGCCATGTCGCCAAGTTACATATATGGCAACTCTATATAGTGGACTACTCCAATCTCCTCAAAAACTTCCATATAGATCTTTTGAACTTCCCATATATGAACAATGATTCCATATATATATCTTCTAGACTTTCCATTCCAAGAAGAACTTTCCATACATAGCTCAAATACTCAAATTTCTAGAAAGCTCTCTAAAAACTTGTTTCCATATATAATGAAATCTCTATATCAATATAAGAAGTTTCCATATATAACCTGTGTCATGAAATCACTAGAGAATAGCTTTGTAAGCCTTATGAAGGCTTCATACTTTGTTAGTACATAAAATATAAATGAAGATTCACATTCACACATGCCAATCATCAATCATCAAAATCTACACTCAACATAATTGACATCCCGGCTGAGTGAGAGTCATGGACTGATTAAACTCACATGACTTGGTAACTATGATAGATCCGATATGGTGTGTGGTATAGATAGCATGTTAGATCCCATCAGACATTGAAACTCTTTCCAATCTCATGCTCACCTTGCCTAGGGGATTTCCAACCACTACAACCAATATAGATTATATAGGATGTACACCTCCAATGTATGGAGGTCAATGGATCTTATCAGTGAACATATGTATCCATACACCACTATACAGAGACCACACAATGAGCATTCCCACCTTATACACCGAATGGTTTTGCTCAGTGGTAAATCCCTGACACCAGTGCACAAGACACCATGTAACGTCTCGTTTCTCAAATATACAACGATGCTAAATATAAGCTAATATCATATACGGGGGTTATGGAAGCAAAGGATTGAACCTGATAGTTAGCTAAAGCTAGATAATAAGGATTTTCACTATAAATCTTTAATGTAGGTACAATCATATGACCCCCGAAAGCTTACAAATAAACCCTTATCATCATGGCAGTTTCCTTATACAACATCTCTAGTGCATCACTCGAGATATACACATAGTGAATATGGAAGAAAGCCCAAAGATTACAATAACTCCTCCTTATACAAAGACTTGTAGTATATGAATAGCAACAAGTTAAACTAGACTTCGGCCACCTCTTAACCCTTTCTCTTGCTAGTCTCTGGGGAACCTGACATGTTTGATATACTTGGAACATTGAATATTTTAGGGGTATGAAACACCCAAGTTAGATAGTTACATCTAAGTGAGATGGTTCAGGAAAAAAGATACATGCGTGTGTATGCAAGAAAGGAAACATCTCAATGAGTGATTCAAGGGAGGAAACAGTGTGTGCACATACAATTTGCAAAAATATCAAGAAATCTCCCTTTGTCTCCATCTTCCTCGCTAGTTATCATGTCAAGCTCTAGCCCCCACACTACGGACATGAGATTGAGGTCCAAACTCGTCAGCCCCTCACTACAGGCAGCCCACACTATAGGCACATGATTGTTCCTTGATCACCATGATGACCCACCAACCAGCCACAAGATGCCGTGATATGTGCACAAAATAGAAAGAACATGCTCGGAACAAAGGAAACACGAGATGTAAGCCACGAACCACACACAAATGAAATAAGAAATGATCAATATGAAGCAAGAAGCATGAAGGAACCACTCACAAATGAAACAGCGGATGGTTAAGATGAAGAAAAGCACATGCAAGAACAATTTACATGCATAAGAATCACTCACCTTGACTGTTTACCTTTTAGGTGTACTATTCACAATTGTCAATTTAGGTTTTCTACAAAAAACACGTATTTTCGTAAAATAAAACCCAAATATTTTTATAGAAACTTGTTCGAAATTCTTTAACTTACTTGTGTGTAAACTTTTAGGGAAAATAAGGTGTCACGCACCCTCACCCTCTCTGAAAAGTGGGTTCACGAGCCTACAGGCGCAGGCCAGACTGACCCGTGTTGTCTTCTCTACCACCAGCCAACACGGATTCGCTGTACCTTTATTTTTTTAGCCTTTTCTCTTTCGTTTTAACTTCGATTCGACCCCCGTTTGTTCCTACTACTCCCTTTCTTCCTCCTCTACCAAAATATAAGTTTAGATCGGACTTACCTCGCTATTTTTGGGCAATTTTGGCCCAGATTCCAATGAATCTTTAAACTTTTTGGCAAAGCCCATTTCTTCCTGATTTCTCCATCGATTTCACTCCTTATTTTTGTAGAATCTTCCCCTCTCTCTAAAGAACACAATCCTCTCCTCACAGCCTCTCAACCCCAACCCAGTTTTGGCCTTAACTCACTTGAATTGGCTTGGCTAAACTTTGGTTCTATTTATAAAAACCCTAGGCCAATCACGTGTCGCCACCACGGGGTTATTTATGAGGCATCATCATGACTTCCAAGTGGCCAATGGTTGCTTGCTACATGCCCTACCACCTCATGCTCCATTTTGTGTGCCTTATCATGCCCTCCAACGGCCCATTCCATCGGTTCATTTCTTTAATGATTCAGTTACAGGTTTTCAACAATTATATCACAGCTCGAAGTTTTGCCCTATTATACTTTGGCCTTTATGTTATCGCACCTTGTCCTGAACCTTTCAAAGAGTACACTCTTACCCCAAACTTTTCGAGAACTATACTTTTACCCAAACTTCAATAATTACAATTTTACCCCTAGTTCAGAAATTGTACTTTTATCTCAAAACTTTTATAATCCTTTGAAATGTCCTATTTACTAAAATATTTGAATTTTAAAAATCTCGAGTATTACACACCACATGTTACCTCTAGTCCAAAGACCAGATACACAATTGAGAGCGAGAAACCGATCATTAATCCCAAAGCCATGTGATTTTCATAGGTGTCACATTCAATAAATGTTCTACCAACACCCATCCACATGTCTTCTATATGCATCCCACGTAATGTGGTGTGTGACTTACCACCCCATTCCCATTAGTATCCCATGCTAACAATGGTAGTAGCCCATGTGCTAATTCACTAATCGATATATCATATTCCATTTTTGATAAATCTAAGGACTGGGGATGCCTTTAAGATATCCTGAACTAGAGATCTAGGTCACATTATCTCAAACCTTTGAGAGTAAGAACTCTATTAGGATATCTAAGGACTCATTCATAAAAGTGAAAGGGAGAGGTATGAATGAAGATATGACCTGTTTATTAATATCAAGAGTTAATCAAGAGTGCCATTCACATACATCCCTTGTAATACAAATCTAGCATCTAGGGCATTATCACTAACAAACTCTCACTTGCACTGATGCTTATTTACAAACTACAACTACTGAATCGTTGCATGGTATCCTATACCCATCTTTTGAAGATGGCATTCTAGTTGAGTCTGTGTTTATGCCTTGGTCAGTGGGTCAAGAAACATTCTCTAATGATGTCACCTTTTGTAGCTGTACGTCCCCACATGTTATAATCTCTCTCATCAAATGGAAGAGGTGCTCAATGTGCTTGGACTTTTGGTGAGATTTGGGTTCCTTGGCTTGTGTAATAGCCTTGTTATTGTCGCAATATAAAGGTATCGATAACTCAACAAATGGAACCACCCCAAGTTCAAAAATGAACTTTCTCATCCAAATAGCTTCTTTGGTTGCATCACATGTTGCCGCATACTTTGCCTCCATGGTAGAATCAATAGTTATTTCCTGCTTGGAAAATTTTCATCTAACTATTAGCTCGTTTTCTCTCAGCCAACCTTCTTGTTCTTCTCTCAATCAAAAACCCTAACTCCCATTGCTCATTTTGCTTTTCTCATAGCTATTGTAGCTCATTGTTCTTATAACGCCCTACTTTTCAAAATACACAATGACATTAAATATTATAAGCTAACATCACCTGTGGGCGTTATGGAAACCCTTAACCAACAAAAGCATTGGATCGAAACTAAAACCTTAACCAAAGCTAAACAAAAGGGGTTTCCACTATATTTACTTTAAAGTATAAGATATGCATATGACCTTCAATACTACAGAAACACAACATGTCACTGTAGTACAACTGTAACACATGCCTATACTGACAAATAACCCTTGCCATGGTAGCTTCCCCGTACGACGTCCGAAATGCATCAATCGAGATATGCACACGGTGACTTGACATACCTCTTTCAAACACAGGCATCATGACCACCACAATAGTACCACATACCCTGTATACCCACTAATCTATGGCATTACAATCGCATGTCTTGTACATCATTTGTATTACAACTATAGGACACCCATACCTACCTTTTACAACTCGAGCATCCTAGCTGCTATTACAATACATCATTTGAATTACACGGGTACATAACAAAATAAAACCCAAAACTAGCCAAGCACCACCACTTTGCCCTTACTCAAATTGAAACCTGGATCACCTGGTACATCTAATGTACCAGGGATGTTGAATATCCCAGGGGTATGAAACACCCAATTTAAATAATGACATCTAAATGAGTGGTACAAGAAAAGAAATAGTGTATGTGAAAGCAATATGCAATATATCATAGGAAATCTCCCCGCCACCTTCATCCTCATCGATACTTGGGTAAAATGCCTCAGCCTCACCTCTAGGCACATGACCAGGGTCCAATCCCTTGACCTCACCTGTAACGCCCAAGATTTTTAAACTGAAATATAATGTAATACTTGGGATTTTTAGCTTCTAATACTTGAGGAAATATGTCCTTTCAAGGGATTATAGAAGCCTTGAGACAAAGGTTCAGTTTCTGAGCCAGTGGAAAAATCGTAAATATTGAAGTTCGGGTAAAAGTGGAATTTACCTAAAATCTTAGGGTATTAGCTTAATTTATCCTTTCTTCAGGGGCTAAAATGCAATTAAAAAATAGCCCGGGGACTAAGTTGTAAGGGCCTAAGTGCAAATTATCCGAAAATTTTTGGGCCAAGGTGTAGTTCTTGAAATCTTAAAATATCTCATCAAAATATCCCAAACTAAGTAGTTAAAGTAACCAAATATAGCTAACTAGTTAAAGGTGTAATGATGGGAAATGTAGAAAAATCAATTAACCATGTGGGAGTAATGATGAGAAATGTAGAAAATCAATTAACCATGTGGGAGTAATGATTGGAAATGTAGAAAAATGAATTAAACCACGTAAGATGTAATGATGGAAGTGTTGAAAATGTAATTAAGCATGTGAGGCTCAAAATATAAAGGACACATGGCAAGCTTCCATTGGTCATTAGGAAGATAAGATAAGATTACATGATGGCTCATAATGACCCCCCTAAGGTGGCATCGCGTGATTGGCCAAGGAAAAGCTTACTTAGCCTCCAAGTTTACAAAAGTCTCCAAACCTTATCTTAAGGACATGTGGCAAGCATTTATTGGCCACACATGGAAGGTAATAATAAGGCCTCATGATGATAGGACATGTGGCAAAACATGATTGGCCGAAAATGTCTATAAATAAGCCTTAAGGTAGTTCACAAGTTTTATAAGAATTTGGGCAAGGTTAAGAGAATCAGAAAAGAGGATTTTATCATAGAGAGTGAGGGGAAAATTCTGAAGAAAGAAGGAGCAAATTTGGTGTAGAAACAGGAGCAAAACAGCCTCGCCAAAAAAGTTGGATCCTTTCCAACCAAGTTAAGGTAAGTACACTATGAACTATCTACGATGTTTAGGTATGCTCATGAATCCTGTTTATGTGGTCCCTCATGTTATGTTTCAAGCAAGTTTCATGCTCTCAAGCAAGTTATGGGACCAGGGTTTAGTAGCGGTACGCACGAAGGTTCTTACCCCTGCAAGTTGGTAGAACCTATCGTGTCCCCTTATGTTATATGTTCATGTTGCAAGTTCATGTCATGTTTAAATACGTTTGATAGTTCTCTTGTACTTACTGAGATTTGCGTAATCTCACCCTTATGTTTTCCCCCCAGGTGATCATTGTTAGTGTAGGTGCTTTAGACCCAATCAGATTGGGTATGTTGTACATTGACAATTGTAATCATGTTTATCATTTGAATAAGGAGTTGTTCAAATTTACAAGAAGTCATTCTATTAGTTTCTTGTTATTATTGTAATAGCCGAATGAAACTAGATAGAAGTCCATATGATGTATACTGTGAATAATCTATAAAGATGTGAGATGATGGATCACAGTTTCTAGACATCATTAAACGTCCCAAGTCGTAGCAACGTCAAGAATGGACATTGACAATTGTGGTAAGACTTGTATGTGCTATGTTTTTGCTATGTGATAGCAATAGGGGTCTCACACCCATAGTTATGGGGATGCCTAGACAAGTACATATGTGACCAATGTTGGAGAACGTGTCACTAGACATGACTTGCCATGAGAATCCATTTTGGTTATATGTTGATTGTATTCTCATACGAGATAGGTGTAACTAATCCTTGGACCTGAGGTTGTCACGGTCATCTCATAAGAAGACCGGTATGCTTTGGCATCATTTCGATGGGCCTAGACAAAGGATGCACGTGGGCGATCGTTAGGTATATCGTGAGGCTTATGGAGATGGGTGTATAACCAAGATGAGACTCGTCTATCCCTTGATAGAGGATGATGTATCTAAGGCGCCTTCGGTGGATATTCACTTTAAATCCATGGCCATGGTAAAAGAGATCAATAAGGAGTTATTGATTTACTTTCTATTAAGTGAAGATATCCAGAAGACCGAAGAAAACTCATGTGATCGTTATCAAGTAACACATCGCCATACTTGAGATCACATAAGATAAATTGACGAGAGGATCGTATTACACGGTAACCATGCTCGTGAAAGGTTATTTGCGGATTATGAATCCTTCTGAATAATTGGGTAGGCATGATGCCTTGCTAGAGGCCAATCTTGTCTTATGTGTTTGTACCGACACATTGCCAACATATTCGAAAGCCTAATGAGTCATACGCAATAGGCACGGTCTCTGGCTTAAACCAGGAGAGTGGACGTATGGTTAAGTGGGACACTTCGGCAAGAAGTTTTGCCGTCATAGGTTCTCACGGAAAAAGAACAAATAGACGTAATAACGTCGATATGACGAGGAGTCGTCATAATGGAAAGAGTTTCCTAAAATGGAAATTGATTAAATTAGGAAGGAGTTTCTAATTTAATAATTTTCTATTTGTTGGAGTGGCAAATAGGAAATAAGATATATTTGGGCTTAAGTTAATATTTGGACTAAATTGGATTTGGGCTAAATATTAAAATAAATATTATATTTGGACTAAATTAGATTTGGGCCAAATATTAAATATTAAATATTATATTCAAACTAAATTAGATTTGGACCAAATATTAAATATTATGTTTGGGCTTAAATTAGATTTGGGTCAAAATATTTTATTTAAACTTATAAAAGGATTGGGCCATTTAATTATATTTCTAGTTGGACTAGAATAAACCCATTTAATTAAGTTCCTAATTGGACTAAATTAAATAGGCCGGCCCATGTTCATTAGGGTTTAAGAAACCTTAGAGCTCCTTATAAATATCCCTTTATGGGTTGCCTAAAATTGAAAGAGTTTTTGGTGTCGTTTTTTAAGAGTTGAAAAATGTATTGTCGTTCACTCTTCCCCGTTTCTTTTTGGCATCGATTTGAAACGTGGGCGTTCTTTTTCGTCCATACACAAGCCGCGAAAAGGAGAAGGAGCTAGCACTCCTATTCCGCTCTCTTTGCCAACGGACGCATGCCGCGTATCACGAATTAGAGGCCAGACGCTTGAACGGCTCGAATTCGCGAATGACTCGATAATTGAAAGGTTAGATTTATTTATTTGTTTGTGAATGATTTAATCTCGACGTTGATCCAATCGCCGGGATCGAAGTAAGTTCAAAAATTTTGAACTACGCTGTTTACCCCGTACCGATCTTGCTTTACTTTCAATCATGAATGAGGAGATCGAGACGTGGACGTGGAGCGTGGTGGCTCATTGAAAAAGAATTTTCAAGAATTTAAGTTTTAGTTTCCTTTTGAAACAAAGTTACTAGGGTTGAACTCTGATCTTTTCCTATATGTATGCCATAAAGCATGTCTTTGATTTTTATCTAATTTAAAGGAAGTATGAGTTTGGCTTTAAGCTCTAGATATTTTTATATATGCTATTGTTGTAAAGCATCTTTGCGAAGTCTTTATTTCTTCTGTTGAAACCATGTTTTTCATGTCAAACTTTACATTTACACAAAACATGCTTTGAATTTTATTATGTTCGAAACTTTTCTTAAGTTTATAAAAGTCTGGTTTCTCCAGTTTTTCTGCACTAAACCTTAAACTTCATTCGAATATTATTATTATTGTTAAGCATGTAAGTAAGTTATGGGTGTCACATAATGTAATACTCGGGATTTTTAGCTTCTAATACTTGAGGAAATATGTTCTTTCAAGGGATTATAGAAGCCTTGAGACAAAGGTTCAGTTTCTGAGCTAGTGGCAAAATCGTAAATATTGAAGTTCAGGTAAAAGTGTAATTTACCTAAAATCTTAGGGTATTAGCGTAATTTATCCTTTCTTCAGGGGCTAAAATGCAATTAAAAAATAGCCCGGGGACTAAGTTGCAAGGGCCTAAGTGCAAATTATCCAAAAAGTTTGGGCCAAGGTGTAGTTTTTGAAACCTTAAAATATCTCATCAAAATATCTCAAACTAAATAGTTAAAGTAACCAAATATAGCTAACTAGTTAAAGGTGTAATGATGGGAAATGTAAAAAAATCAATTAACCATAACTTACTTACATGCTTAACAATAATAATAACTTCGGTTTAGTATGCAGACAGCTGTACATCCCAATAGTTATGAGCAGCTAGCTCTGGTTTGATTATCTTGAATCTTGCCCTGTTGAAATATTGGATGATGCGGTAGTAGATACACTCTGGTACACTTGGGAGCATGGGTTCCAGTAGAAGGGAAATTGTGAGTAGTGTTGTGTTACTTATGATTTGGAGATTTGGGTTGGTATTGAAAGAAGTTTTAGAAGTGACAGGAATTGGGTCAATTACAACTCTCGGAGACGGGGTAGGAGGCTCTAGCCTAACAATAGCACCACGGGTGTGTAGCTTGTAACAGCGGATCTAAGCCTAAGGACCAAGGCAGAGGACTAGTGATGGGCTCGTGACTGATTACCGGTGCGGCTTATAGGCTAGCTCGCGATAAAGATGTGAGACCCATGAGTCAAAGCTACATAGTGAACTGTGGAGACGGTCAGATACCAAAGTTTGGGCAGTACCGTGGCTGTTATGCTGGGACTAGAATCCAAGTTCTAAAGGACCGAAGCACTGTAATAGGATCCCTAATTGTCTGTAGATGGTTGAAAGCTTTTTTAGATTGACAATTTGTTGTCAAATATTCGGTAAGAGATTCTCCGGAATAGTTGGTACAGTTGTGGGATGATATCTTTTGAGGAAGGTGTTTTGG
This sequence comes from Diospyros lotus, assembly GCF_014633365.1. Lineage (NCBI taxonomy): Eukaryota > Viridiplantae > Streptophyta > Magnoliopsida > Ericales > Ebenaceae > Diospyros > Diospyros lotus. The sequence continues at coordinate 24,098,504 of NC_068349.1, read as the reverse complement.
GGACACCATAATCTTAAGGAAATTTAATGGAAACCCCTTTTATTTAGCTTTGGTTAAGCTTTCAGATTCGATCCAACGCTTCCGTTGGTAAGGGTTTCCATAACTCCCATAGGTGATGTCTTCTTATATTCCATGTTGTTGTTCGACCAAGTGTATCCCCCTGGGGAGCACCAGTATTATTTGTCAAGAAGAAAGACGGATCAATGAGGATGTGCATCGATTACCGGGAATTGAATAAGATTACTATTAAGAACAAGTATCCTCTTCCCAAAATCGAGGACTTGTTTGATCAGTTACAAGGTGCACAAGTATTCTCAAAGATTGATCTAAGGTCAGGATATCACCAGTTGAGGATCAAGTCTAGTGACATCTAGAAGATAGCTTTTAGAACTCGGTATGGTCATTATGAGTTTTTAGTCATGCCCTTTGGCTTGACTAATGCGCCTGGAGTTTTTATGGACCTAATGAATCGAGTTTTCTATGAGTACTTGGATAAATTTGTCATCGTCTTTATTGATGATATATTGGTGTATTCTCGAAGTGAAGAAGAGCATGAAAAACATTTGAGGGTTGTTTTAGGGATCTTGAAGAAAAAGAAGCTATTTGCAAAATTCAAGAAGTGCGAGTTTTGGTTGGAGCGGGTGGTATTCCTTGGGCATGTTGTTATAGCTCAAGGAATAGAAGTGGACCCCAGCAAGGTAGAAGCAGTATTGAATTGGTCAAGACCAACCAATGTAAATGAGGTTCGCAGCTTTTTGGCTTTAGTTGGATACTACAGGAGGTTCATTAAAGGGTTCTCCAAATTGGCAGGGCCTTTGACGCAGCTGACTCGCAAAGGTACTAAGTTTGAATGGACAAAGAACTGTGAAACTAGTTTTGAAGAATTAAAGAAGAGGTTGGTCAATGCGCCAGTATTAACTATTCCTGAAGGGTCAGAAGGTTTTGTTATTTATAGTGATGCATCCAAACAAGGAATTGGATGCGTATTGATGCAAAAGGTAAGGTAGTTGCATATGCATCAAGGAAGTTGAAGCCTTATGAGCAAAACTATCCTACACATGACCTAGAACTTGCTGCAGTAGGGCATGCCTTGAAAATCTGGAGACACTATCTATACGGAGGTAAATGCGATATCTATACCGATCATAAGAGCCTTAAGTACATCTTCACACAAAAAGAGTTAAATATGAGGCAAAGGAGATGGCTGGAATTGGTGAAGGATTATGATTGTGAAATCCACTACCACCCCGGCAAAGCAAACGTGGTGGCTGACACTTTGAGTAAAAAGAAAATGAGCCAAGTAGTAGCTTTGACAGCATAAAAGCCTTTGTGGAAGGAGTTCGAGAGATTAAGCCTCAAGATTGTTGCTACACCATCTAATTCTAATGCTCGTATGGTAGCGCTCTCTGTCCGATCGACTCTCCGTGATCGGATTAAGAGCCATCAGAAGGGAGACCAATTCTTTGAAAACATCAAAGTTGAGGTTAACACTGAGAAGCAGAAGGACTTCACAATAGCTAGTGATGACACGCTCTACTACCAAGGGAGACTGTGTGTGCCAAACTTTGAGGAACTAAGGCAAGAAATTCTAGAAGAAGCCCACTCCACTCCTTATTCTGTACATCTTGGAAGTACAAAGATGTACCGTGACCTAAAAGCAGTATTTTGGTGGAGAAATATGAAGGAAGATAGCTAAATTTGTCGAGAAGTGTTTGATATGTCAGCAGGTGAAAGTTGAGCACCAACGACCAGCAAGGTTACTGCAACCATTGGAGGTTCCAAAGTGGAAATGGGAACATGTGACGATGGACTTTGTTGTAGGATTTCCAAAATCAATAGCAAGATATGAGGCTATTTGGGTTATCGTGGATCGACTTACCAAATTAGCTCACTTCTTACCTGTTCGGATGACATTTACAATGGATCAGCTTGCACGACTGTATGTTAAGGAAATAGTACGACTACATGGTGTTCCAGTTTTCATTGTATCGGATAGGGACCCGAGGTTCACATCCAACTTTTGGAAGAGCTTACACAGAGCCATGGGAACCAAATTGAGTTTTAGTACAGCTTTTCCTCCTCAGACAGATGGACAATCTAAAAGGACAATACAAACTTTAGAGGATAGGCTTCGTATTTGTACCCTAGAATTTGGTGGACATTGGGAGAAACATCTACCATTAATTGAATTCGCACCTGTAACATCCCGCATCGAGCGATAGGAAGGACCAGAACAACTTACCCTGATGGGCCTACGCGAACTTCCCAGGGGGGTCACCCATCCTTGGATTTTCCCAGGTCAATCATGCTTAACCCTGGAGTTCTTTGCCTGCATTCAACTCAAAAGGTATCCAGCTGGTGTTGTTTCCTTCCTTACTTATCCTTGATATATACTATTCCCCTCTGGGCTCCCGGGGTATTACATTCTCCCCCCCTTGAGCACATAACGTCCTAGTCATGCGACCTTACAACTGGTCCCAAACCTTCTCCCCTTTGGAGGCTGTCATCGTAGAAGCCTGCCAGGAGCCACTCCTTGATCAGGTCTCGCACCCCGGTGCCACTCCCCGCCCTCATTGGACCGCCTTCTCCAAGGGTTAGCTTTGGTACCACCTATAACATCCTGCATCGAGCGATAGGAAGGACCAGAACAACTTACCCTGATGGGCCTACGCGAACTTCCCAGGGGGGTCACCCATCCTTGAATTTCGCCAGGTCAAGCACGCTTAACCCTGGAGTTCTTTGCCTGCATTCAACCCAAAAGGTATCCAACTGGTGTTGTTTTCTTCCTTACTTATCCTCGATATATACTATTCCCTTCTGGGCTCCCGGGGTATTACATCACCTCTAAGCACAGGATTACTTCTCGATCATTGTGACGATTCATGAACAAATCGCCAATCATCATGTTCAAACTCCAGACCCACCACATGGTTACGTGTTTGCTTCCCATCGCATGGTCACAACCACGTATGATGACCCATTAACTAGCCACATACACAAATACCATAAAGCATGAAAAATAGGTAAGAAATGTTCGGAAGCAAGGAAGTATGAGATGCAAGCCACCAACCACACATAAATGAAACCAATAATGATCAAGAGGAAGCAAAAAGCATGCAGAAACCACTCACCTTGAAGGTTTACCCTAAGAAGCACTGTTTACGACGATCGGGAATGGATTTTCTGTAGAAATCACGTATTTCAGTAAACCAAACACCAAATATTTTTACATAGGGTTGTAAGGAATTAAAAGAGGTTCAAAGTTATAAAATTATAAGTCAAAAGGATAAGCCACGCACCTTCACGCGCCCTAAGAAGGAGGCCCACGCACTGCCTGTTAGTGTAGGTGCTCTAGACCCAATCAGATTGGGCATGTTGTACACTGACAATTGTAATCATGTTATTATTTGAATAAGGAGTTATTCAAATTCACAAGAAGTCATTCTATTAGTTTCTTGTTATTATTGTAATAACAGAATGAAACTAGATAGAAGTCCATATGATGTATACTGTGAATAATCTATAAAGATGTGATATGATGCATCACAGTTTCTAGACATCATTAAACGTCCCAAGTCGTAGCAATGTCAAGAATGGACATTGACAATTGCGGTAAGACTTGTATGTGCTATGTTTTTGCTATGTGACAGCAATGGGGGTCTCACACCCATAGGCATGGGGATGCCTAGACAAGCACATAGGTGACCAATGTTGGAGAACGTGTCACTGGACATGACTCGCCATAAGAATCCATTTTGGTTATATGTTGATGGAATTCTTATACGAGATGGGTGTAACTAATCCTTGGACCTGAGGTTGTCACGGTCATCTCATAAGAAGATCGATATGCTTTGACATCGTTTCGATGGGCTTAGATAAAGGCTACACGTGGGCGATCGTTGGGCATATCGTGAGGCTTATGGAGATGGGTGCATAACCAAGATGGGACTCGTCTATCCCTTGATAGAGGATGATGTATCTAAGGCGCCTTCGGTGGATATTCACTTTAAATCCATGGCCATGGTGAAAGAGATCAATAAGGAGTTATTGATTCACTTTCTATTAAGTAAAGATATCCGGATAACCGAAGAAAGACTTATGTGATCATAATCAAGCAACACATTGCCAACTTGAGATCACATAGGATACATTGACGAGAGGATCGAATTACACGGTAACCATGCTTGTGAAAGGTTATTTGCGGATTATGAATCCTTCTGAATAATTGGGTAGTCATGATGCCTTGCTAGAGGCCAATCTTGTCTTATGTGTTCATACCGACACATTGCCAACATATTCGGGAGCCTAATGAGTCATACGCAATAGGCACGGTCCCTAGCTTAAACTAGGAAAGCGGACGTATGGTTAAGTGGGACACTTCGATAAGAAGTTGTGCCGTCGTAGGTTCTCACGGGAAAAGAACAAACAGACGTAATGACGTCGATATGACGAGGGGTCGTCATAAAGGAAAAAGTTTCCTAAAATAGCAATTGATTAAATTAGAAAGTAGTTTCTAACTTAATGATTAAATTAGAAAGAAGTTTCTAATTTAATAATTTGGGCTTAATTTAATACTTGGGCCAAATAAAGTATTTGGGCCAAATATTAAATTAAATTAAATATTTGAGCTAAATTAGATTTGGGTCAAATATTAAATAATAAATATTATATTTGGGCTAAATAAGATTTGGGCCAAATATTAAATATTAATTATTTGGCTTGAATTAGATTTGGGCCACATATTTATAAATGAATTTGGGCCACTTTAATTTCTAGTTGGACTAGGATTAATGGGCTAGCCAATTCATGTCCCCTAGGGTTTGGGAAAACCCTAGGAGATTGCTTCTTTATAAATAGCCATTTATGGGATGCCCAAAGTATGCCTCTTATTTTGTTGGTTTTCAAGAGTTGAAAATCAATTATTTTCCCGTCCATTTATAAGCCTTGTTAGGAGAAGGAGCTAGCACTCCCATTCCGCTCTCCTCGCCAACGGACGCGCGCCGCGTATCACAAGTTAGAGGCCGGACACTTGGACGGCTTGAATCCGCAAATGACTTAAAAATCTAAAGGTTAGATTTACTTTATTATGTATGTGATTGTTTGATTTCGACGTGATCCAATCGCCGAGATCGGGGTAAGGTTCAAAATTTTGAAATACGCTGCTTGCCCCGTAGCGATCTTGCTTTACTTTCACTGCCATGTGAAGCCCCTGCCGGCACGTGTACTATGTTCACCACCATCTTCTCAGATGATAGCGCGCAACCCTTCTAGTTTTTCGATCATATCTCCTTCGTTTTATCTCTTATTCGACCCCCATTTGAACCTACATGTTCCTCTCTTCCCCCTTTACAAGAATATAACAAAAAATAGACTTACCTTGTGGTTTTTCTGACTGTTTGGAACGAACTCCCAGAAAGACCCAAAAACTCTAGTGAGGCTCGTTCTTCGTTGTTTCTCTTTCTTCTTTTTGCAAAATTCTCCCTTCTCTCTCAAGAACAAGATCCTTGTGATGCCCCGCTCCCACTCACGGGTGTCACGCGTGAGCAATCATCTAAACTGCTCACATGCCTAGTCATTTCTAAAGGGTCAGAACTAGGCTTCGTACTTCTCTTCCTTCAACCCCAGAATCGACTAGCAAATTGAGCATTATGAATTCCACACTCTTCAAGTTAATTTCCATTTAAATTCCCCAATCACCCTTTTATTATTTTATTTCTTCTTCTTTTCCAATATTCCACCAGGCTCCATATAATTCAAAATTTCAAATGACTAATTAATTTTCCTAATTTTGAGGAAAAACTCATAAATTTTAATTTTTAAAAAATTTGGCATTTTCTCCAAAAATGCCAGAAAAATCCCTTTTATTTTGAAAATTCCTCCGGGGCCCAAAATTAATCTAAAAATGCCCCAAAAATCTCAAATTTTCCAAAATTTTAAGAAAAATTGGTTAGCGACCTGCTGGCGTGCCAGGGCCTGCATAGGGCCCAACAATACGGTGGCAACAAGGGTTGGTCGCGGGCTGCACGCACCTACCGTGTGCTCATGCCCACGCACCGCCGTGAACCCACGCGGGCCTACTGCGTTCAGCTGCCCCTAGGGGCCACTTGTTGGCCTCAGCTGCTACTAGCTGCCATCCTTCACTTTTTTTCCTTTTTTTTTTCTCTTAGGCTTTTTAGTCCAAAATTTCTAGATTTCCACCGCCAAAAATAAAAATAAAAAATACATCAAAATTTTTATTTTTATTCCACAATGAGGCTTACACAACCTTATTGAGGCTTACACAACAAACATCAAAATAAAATACACTCCATGACCTTACACAACCCTCTTGAGGCTTACACAATAAAGATCAAAATAAAATACACTCCATGACGTTACGCTTCAACAAGCCATTACTAACAAAAATAAATTTTACATCAAATACATCTAAATCTTCCAAGGCTTCAAGCTCCAAAATCCCTTTTCTCTTGGCACATGAAAGACCTACAAGGTCAGGATGAAAACCTCATGAGCCATAAAGCTTAGTAAGGGTGGAAATGTAAATATGAACATAAACAAGAATATGTAATGCAAAGTGCATGCATGTTTAGCTAGGTCTCTTTGCCCTCACAACCCACCAAGGTTTGAGGCATCAACCCACCTTTCCCACCATGTCCCCAACTACACTTATGGCCATAAGTTTCATGTACATAGAAGGGCATGCCAAATGCAACATCATAAGTTTATGAACCATACTTACAAACAATGAATGGCCACCCCCATAGGGCCATCCCTTACCTTTTGATGCTCTAGGGCTTGAAATGCAACTTTTAACCTCCAATCCCCTTGCTTTCAACTCTCCCACTTAATAGCAAACTAAAAAAAAATGAAAAGGCTAAGCCACCATCAAGAGAAACAAAAAAGATTTATACTACAACAAGGAAGAATCCTTACCTTTCTTCCTTCTCTTCTCCTTTCCTTCTTCTTCTCTATTCTTTTCTTCCATTTCCTTCTCTTACACTCTCGACCATTGCAAGACTTGCAATTTCTTTCTTCTTCCAATCTTATTTCCTTCACTTATTCTCTAATCCAAACCCATTCCAAGACTAAATCTTAGCCATTGGATCTTCTTGATACAAGCACAATCCATGTGCTTTGAAGAGCTTTAATCTCAACCATTCATTACTTTAGTATTTAGTAATCCATTCCATTTCCTCTTCTTAAATCTCAACCCTTTATTGAGATTGGAGATTAAATTTCCACCTTCCAAAGAAACACAATCCATGCCACTTGGAGGCTTTTAACACAAACCCTTAGATCTTCTCCCATCTTACATTCAAGATAAATTCTCCACCCTTGGATCACTTTGTCTTCAAATCCCAAAATTAGTCATTTTCCCATTTATTTAATTTTCACTAATTTCAACACATCACATGAGAGACATAATTCATTTTCTTATCCACTTAAATAATTCTCCCATTTTCAAAGCATTAATGAGAGACATTTTTCTATTTCCATTTAGAAATTCTTTATCCAACATAATAATGGCCCTCATTAATTGCAAGAGTGACCATTTTCCATTTTGTTTTTCCTTTATTTTGATCTCTCATTTCTCTTGGACATTAGCTTGCCAAGTGTCACTCTTAGACACCAACCTTGGCTTCCAAGCTTTAATCCAAGTCATCCATGTGGCTCCACCACATTTATTCTCCATTTTAGAGACAAATAGATTACTTCTCACATATAAATGAATTATAATTAATTTTTCTCTTTAATAATTTAATTCCCTCATGGAATTATACTCCAAATTACCAAAATACCCTTAAGAATTAACAATCCCATCAATCTCCACACAAATGCACAAATGAGAATAATTCACAACAAATTCTCATTCCAACAAGGAAATACTTTCCAAATTTCCCAATTACCCTTTATTGGGTCTCATTACCCAATTTACCAAAATACCCCTCCCTGAGGGCACCATTATTCCCATAGATCCACTTATCTCAAGGGCACTTTTTTGGAAGTTTCTAATAACCTTCCATATTTTCTAACACCAATAACACAGGGTGTTACACTTCTCCCTTTTGATTCCCTCAATTTGGCATAAATTCACCTCAAATTTACTTCGAATGCTTTGTAAACAACCCCAAGACCTTATTTATAGATTTTCTGAGCCAACCATGCGTCGCCACCTCTGGGGTCATGATAAGGCTTTGATCTAATCCCCAAACAGCCAATCAATTATTGCCACTTGTCCCAAAATTGGATTTAAATAGAGTTTGGAATCCAAAGTGATCCAAAGTTACATTTGAATAGAGTTTGAAATCCAAGATATTTTGAAATTCAAGATATTTTAAGTTCTTACCTTTTACACCAATTCCCAAGATTTTTGGCCAATTACACTTTTACCCAAACTTCAATGACTACAACTTTACCCCTAGCTCAGAAAATGAACTTTTGCTTCAAGGCTTCCACAATCCCTTTAAATGTCCTATTTTCTCAAGTATCTGAATCTAAAAATCTTGGGTGTTATAGTTCTTGATAGTGAGACTATCAAGTTTGAGAGGCCTATCTTTTCATTTAACTAACTTCATTTTCTGCCCTTAATCTCCCTTACTCTCTTTGTCTAGCACAAAGAGAGAGCAGAAGGATTCACCATCTCACCAGAATGTGGACTGACTAGGCCTCCCGTGTTTTCAAGAGTCAATTTGGTCTAACTGAAATCTATTCGAGAGCTATTTTGGAGCAAGGAGTTGTTGCTATCGGGAGGATTTTAGCTTCTACATCAACCTTCAAGAGTTGAAAGGTATACCTACTAAACCCCCTATGGCATGGTTTTGTTTCGGTTTGCATATGGACACAGAAAATGAGTCTTGCAAGGTGATTTTGGTTTATGTTTCCGCTACCTATTTTGATGTATTTGAAAAGTGTTTTTGAATTCATTTAAAAACCTTGCAGTGGTACACCTTATAATGGCATTCATCATCAGTGATATCAGAGCCTTGGCTCGTTTTCATGTCCTATGCGGTTGTTTTTCTGATATGTATGTTTTTCGGGTTGGTTTGCTCATTGTTTTTGAAAGTTGCATTTTCTGCCAGTCGATAATTTTTTTCCATCGATCAACAATTATAAGCTTTTGCCTTGGCAAACTGTCGACAGGATGGATGAAGTTGTCGATTGTTCTAAGCAAAACCAAGAAATGGTCAACATATCACTTGAAGTTGTCGACTGTTCCTAGCAGAACCTAGAAACGATTAATAGTTTGCCTCGAAACTATCAATCGATTTTGGCTTATCTAAAAATTTTAAAATTTTTTCAATTTCTGTTTTTATACAATATGATTACTATGATACAAAATCGATTAATGCTCATGATATGAGATATCAATGACCTGAAAATGATGCATATTACATTAACAAGGATATTAATCAAAATCGCCATAATATTTAATGGGATTGAATTGGGAGGGTGATCATGGACTTATACAATGTGATTGTGTGGATGTATGAGTGAATGGATGTATGTTATAGATATTCATTTATCTGTAAAATAATACTTTTCATTCTATTTTTGGGAATGTAATGAGATATAAGTCTCCTTGTAATTTCATTTTAATAGGAAAAACGTATAGTACAAATTTCTTGTGAAATGAAGGAGCCATCAAGAGTTGGTGACGCAAGAAGCAAGAAGGCCACGAAGGAGATTTCCCATGAGATGGGTGTTGCTTGCTTTGTGTTTGATTCCTTAATGATGTTATTGATTAAGTCTAGAGGCTTGGATTTAATCAATTAGCTAAAAGTCCATGATCACCCCACTTTGTATGCTTGAATTTATTTGTGTATGAGATACATAAAGGGAAAATTTAATGCATGTGAAAAGTGAAACCTCAAAAATAAATTATGAATTTATTTTGAATGCATGAAGTTTATTTATGTATGAGATATATAAAGGGAAAATTTAAATGCATGTTCAAAGAGAAAATTCTTCGAAAATAGAATATGAATTTATTTCTAAAATGCATGAGTTTATTTATGTATGAGATACATAAAGGAAAAACATAAATGCATATGTAAAGTGAGACCTTTAAAATAAAGACCAAAATCTTCCCAAACGTGCAAACTAATAATATTATATATGATAAATAAGATTTATCGTGACCCTCCACCGTCATAGAAATTCGTCACTCGATTGAGTGTGCCCAACATACCACCAAAGTGTTGAGGGTACATTTCTTGAGAGTTGACTGAATTTCCTATTTAACCATTTGATGTTGCTAGTTACCCCACACAAATATGGCCAACATACCCCCCAAAGTGTTGAGGTCATAGATGTTTCAAGTGAATCACTAGCTAAGACGGTGGGTCTTGTAACGCCCAAGATTTTTAAACTGAAATATAATGTAATACTTGGGATTTTTAGCTTCTAATACTTGAGCAAATATGTCCTTTCAAGGGATTATAGAAGGCTTGAGACAAAGGTTCAGTTTTTGAGCCAGTGGCAAAATCGTAAATATTGAGGTTCGGGTAAAAGTGTAATTTACCTAAAAACCAGGGGTATTAGCGTAATTAGTCCTTTCTTCAGGGACTAAAATGTAATTAAAAATTGGCCTAGGGACCAAGTTGAAAAGGGTCTAAGTGCAATTACCTGAAAAGTTTGGGCCAAAGTGTAATTCTTGAAATATTTTTCCTAAGGGCATTTGGGAGATTCAAGAAAAGCCTTATAAATGATTTTAGAGATAAGGATGAAGGCTCATGATGATATTAGAGATAAGGATGAAGCCTCATGATGATATTAGAGATAAGATGAAGGCTCATGATGACTTTAGAGATAAGATAAGTATTCATGATGACTTTAGAGATAAAAATTAAGCCTCATGATGACTTTAAGGATAAGATTTGATATGATTTGGATAAGATTTGATAAGATCTTATTTGGATAAGATTTGATAAGAATGATTGCAGAATATCTTAGAAGATATGGAATGATTAGAGAATATTTTAGAAGATTTGAAATGATTATGACTTACTTGGAGACCAAGTTTCCAAGCCTATAAATAGGGCTCATGGCCAAGAGTTTCCTCATTCTAAGTTGGGATAAATTCGTGCTAGACGGGAGTGCTTCGAGCTTTTTGTAAAGGTGAAGCCTTCAACATTCAAATCTCATCAAACCAAGTTAAGGTAAGTACATTATGAACTATTTATGATGTTTAAGCATGACCATGAACTATGTTATGTGGTCCCTCATGTTATGTTATGTTCACGCAAGTTTCGAGACCGGAGCTCGGTAGCGCTACGCATGAGGGTTCTTACCCCTGCAAGTTGGTGGAACCTCTCGTGTCTCCATACGATATGTTATGTTATATCATAACTTGTTTAAATACATATGATGGTTCTCTTGTACTTACTGAGATTTGCATAATCTCACCCCCCTTATGTTTCCCCCTCCCCCAGGTAAGCATGAATGAGGAGACCAGGACATGGACGTGGAGCGTGGTGGCTTGTTTAAAAAGGATTTTCAAGAATTTAAGTTTAGTTTCCTTTTGAAACAATGTTTTATAGGGTTGAACTCTGATCTTTTCCTATATGTATGCCATAAAGTATGTCTTGGAATTTTATTTGATTTAAAGGAAGTATGATTTTGGTTTTAAGCTCCAGACATTTTTATATGAATATTATTATCATTAAGCATGTAAGTAAGTTACGGGTGTCACAGGTCTTGTCTATGTATGTCACTCTCCAACATACCGCCAAAGCGTTGAGGAATAGGTGGCACATGGGTCAGTGGATCGAACCTCACATGAGATGTGATAGGCAAGAGTTGCCTACTCAAATATGTGGGTATCCCAACATACCACCAAAGTGTTGAGGGGTATTCATTTAGGAGAGAACTCGATCATCCACCAAGATTCCACTCAAGGATTCGCATTTTCCACCATGGAAAGTGTGGGATTCAAAAAATTAAGTGGTAGGTACCATTTGGTTTGAGACTAAACTAAATGGATTATGTAAGATAAATCAATCTAACAATCATTTATTTATTTATGCAGCATTTTCAAAATGACACTTTCAAACTGCATCGTGCGTCTTTTGGACAAAAATACTTTAACTGGACCTAACTACAAATATTGTCTTCATAACCTAAAACTGGTTTTGGGTATGGAGAAAATTCTTGATGTCTTGGAATAGCATGTCCTTTAATCTCTTCTTGAGGGCTCTAGTAAGGAGGAATGGGTTACATAGGAGGAAATAAGGGATCAAGACTTGAGGGCTAGGACGTATATCTTGGCATCTATGACCCATGAGCTCCAACGTTAACATGAGCACATGGCAAATGGTCATAGCATGATTGTGAATCTACAAGAGCTCTACTGGGAACATAGCCGAACAGTTAGATATGAGATATCTAAGCAATTGTTCAATGCTAAGATGGTAGAAGGCACTGATGTGGGAGACCATGTACTCAATGATTGATGCTCAAAAATGTCAAAATTTTATTATATTTATACCCTTAGTTTAATCTTAAAATTAGTTTTAATTGAATATTTATATGCAATTTGTGGTTATATGTAGGTTTAAAAAATTAATATAAAAATATATAGATAATAATAATAAAATAGTAAATAAATATAATGTATAACATATATAAATATAATACATATATATATATTCTATATTCATGTGTGACATACATATATATAATATATAATATATCAATAACATATATTCTTTGTATGTTGCGTGAACCAGTGGACTTGAAGTAAGGCTAATTGCAATTTGACTTGGAGACCAAATCAAGAAGTCCAAACTGGGGCCCACGCATGTGCACATTGAAAGCGAAATTGAAGTCCAGAAGCGTGAAGCCCATTATTATCAAACTGAAGCCCACAATTGAATGTTAAATTAAAGCCCAGCTCAACCCATGGAGAAGAAATACACGGAGACAACAGCTAGGGTGTGATGTTTTACATGAGAACTTATTCCAAGCAGATCACGCTTTCGCGTGCCTCATAAAGCCACTTCAAGACAGCACACTGAATTTGGCAAACAAAAGTAATATTCAGAATGTTTCAAAGGATTGGCGGGAGATTTGAGAGTTTTTGTTACCAGTGGCTTATAAATAGACTAGAGTATCGAAGAAAAAAAAGAGATCCCCATCCACCATTTTAACTAGAATAAGGGAAAAGCCCATTGTTCTATTCCTTTCTTTTTGTTCTTAAATTCCAATAGTTTTTTATTTCTTCATGTTGTTCCAGTGTTCTTCATTTCAGTTACTTACATTCTGCAGTTTTCGTTTCTGTTCTTTTTATTCTGTAACTTTAATTCATTGTTCATCTACATTTCTCTAATTTCAATTTCAGTATTTACATTCTAGAACTTTAATTCCTGTCTCTTTAATTTTTTCTTTGGAGATGTGTGGCTAAGCTTAAACTTGGGCCAAGGCGCGGACAGTGTCCAATGCCATAGATTTCCCAAGATAGCCGAACTTCAAATGCATTACCAGAAACCTGATTAATTTGAGTATTGCGCGTTCATTGAATTTTTGAATTTAGAGTGGAGCATAAGCCAAACTTAAAGTCTCCATGCCATGTATGGAGGTTACTTAAACTGGAGATGCTATCATATCCAAATCCAAATGGGTTATCTGATTACTGCATATTAACTGTATTTTAATTTATGGTAGTTGCTTAACGTAGAATCTCTCATGCCATGTATGGAGATTGCTAGACCAAGAACTACCATCATCTTGAGATGCATTTTAATATCAAAACCTCAAATTAATTCAGACATATGTTTTTGGTACCTATCTATCTGTTGGGAAGTTATGGAATTGGCACTAAACATTGCCTTGACTCAAGACTTCTTACAGTTACAGTACTTCATTTTTGTTCACTTAAAATCAAATGAATTGGCCTGAAAACCCAATTTATATCGTGGCTCTATTTTCATTTTATTAACGATCTCCCAGTGAATCGACCTTGACTTACCCAGAAAATTAAATTGTGCTACAGCGCACACTCGTACACTTGCGAGTATAAACGCCTTGTGCCTGCATGGTTGTTTCTTCTTTGTTTATTTTGTATGTGTTTGTTTGAAATAAATGCACAAGGTTAAGCGCAGCCACTCAAGATGATCAATTTAATTGGTCAACTTGAAGTGTTGGATTTCTACATGGATGTCGAGCTGCAGATTGACCTTATCCTCCAGTCACTCCCATAATCTTTTTCCCCAATTATTCTCAACTTTAACTTGAACAAGCTTGAGTGTCTGCTCCTAGAGTTGTTAAATATGTTGACAACTGCCCAAGCGCAAGTCAAAGGAAAAAGGCAAGAAGGAGTTCTTGCGATAGCCTCATCTTTAAAATCTTCTAGGAGAAAGAAGAGTTCTTCCACTAAGAAGAATAAGCTCGGGCCAAAAAGGAAAGTTTTCAAGAGCAAGCATAAAGAGAAGGGATCGAGGGGAAAGTGTTTCCATTGCCAGAAAGATTTTTATTAGAAGTGGAACTGCCCAAAATATCTCGACATCTTGAAGGTCAAGCAGTCTAAGAATCAAGGATTAGGTACATCTTCCTTATATGTTATTGAGGTGATCAATGTGATTAGTCATTATCCCATCTCTTGGATTCTTGATTTAGGTGCAACTTCTCATATTTGTGTTTGTGTGCAGGATCTCGAGAAGAGTAAGTCGCTTGGGAAGCGAGAAGTTATCCTCTGTGTGGGAAATGAAGCTCTTGTAAAGCTATTATCAATAGGGATAGCTTTTATTACTCTTAATTATGGGTTATTAACTCTTAAAGACTCTTTGTATTTTCCAAATGCTTTCAAGAATGTAGTGTCCATTCCTAGACTTGTGAGGGATGGTTACGAACTATCTTTTACTTCTAATGTATGTCATATTCATTATGGTAATGATGTGGTTGGTATGGGCATTATGATGAATGGTCTTTATGTTTTGGAGTTGCATGAAAGTGTCAGACAAAGGGATGTAAATGTTCCATCCACTAGTAGTGGGAAGCGTTCTTGTGATGATGATGTTAACCTTAAACACTTATGGCATCTTAGATTAGGCCACATAAACAAGAGAATGATTAACAAATTAGCAAAAAAAGGATTAATTGATCTAGTAGGTTCTAAACTGGGGCTAACTTGTGAATCCTATCTCCTCGGGAAAATGGCTAAGTCACCATTTGTTGGACAAAATGGGAGAGCCAGTGAGTTATTAGGGTTAATCCACACAGATGTATGTGGGTTATTCTCTATAACGGCAAGAGGTGGTTATCACTACTCCATAACTTTTACTGATGACTTGTTACGGTATGATTATGTGTACTTATTAAAGTACAAGTCTAAAGCTTTTGAAAAGTTCAAAGAGTTTAAGGATGAAGTAGAAAATCAGACTGGAAAGAGTATCAAGATACTTTGATTAGATTAAGGTAGTGAATACTCGAATATAGAATTTAATGAATACCTCAAGGCCAATGGTATAATTTCCCAATTAACTCCTTCTGTAACCCCACAGTTGAATGGTGTTTCGGAGAGAAGAAATCGTACCTTGTTGGACATGGTACGTGTGATGCTCCGTTCCCACTTACGAGTGTCACTCATGAATAATTACCTGAATTGTCCACCTGCCCGACCTTTGGTGAAGGGCGGACCATGTTTCAAGACGAAATGCCCTAGGTGGGAACTAGGCTCGTCCTTCCCTTCCCTCAACTCCAGGATTCACTAGCAGAATTGGGCTTAACCACACTGCACTTGCCTGAAAAGAAATGTCATTATGATGCCCAATCGCCATTCTCATATTTATATTAAATTCTTTTTCCATCCAAGAATTTCACCGGGCTCCAAAAATTATCCATTTCAATCCATACATTGATTGATTACCAATTCTGGAGGAAAAACTCAAAAATTTTCATTTTTCAAAATTCGGCATTTATCTCCAAAAATGTCTAAAAAATCTCTTTATTTTGAAAATTCCTCCAGGGCCCAAAATCAATTAAGAAATGCCCCAAAATCTCCCAAAAATTTCAAATTTTTAAAAAAATTAGTTGGCGAGGCCTACTGGCCTGCGTGGGGCCCCGCAGTGCGCTGGCCGCGTGCGCCTGCCGTGCGCCCGCTCATAAGCCACGCCTACCGCACGCGGTAGTGCACCCGCACGCCCCAGCTTTTTCCTTTTTCAACGAGCCACCACGCTCCACGTCCACGTCCACGTCCCGATCTCCTCATTCATGATCACCTGGGGGGAAACATAAGGGGTGAGATTACGCAAATCTCAATATGTACAAGAGAACTATCAAACGTATTTAAACATGACATGAACTTGAAACATGAACATATAACATAAGGGGACAGGATAGGTTCTACCAACTTGCAGGGGTAAGAACCTCCATGCGTAGCGCTACTAAACCCCGGTCCCATAACTTGCTTGAAACATAACATGAGGGACCACATAAACATGATTCATGAGCATACCTAAACATCGTAGATAGTTCATTGTGTACTTACCTTAACTTGGTTGGAAAGGATCCAAATTTTTTGGCGAGGCTATTTTGCTCTTATTTCTACACCAAATTTGCTCATTCTTTCTTCAGAATTTTCCCCCCACTCTCTATCATAAAATCCTCTCTTCTGATTCTCTCAACCTTGCCCAAATTCTTATAAAACTTGTGAAATACCTTAAGGCCTATTTATAAACATTTTTTACCAATCATGTTTTGCCACGTGTCCCATCATCATGAGGCCTCATTATTACCTTTCATGTGTGGCTAATAAATGCTTGCCACATGTCCTTAAGATAAGGTTTGGAGACTTTTCTAAACTTGGAGGCTAGGTAAGCTTTTTACTGGCTAATCACGCGATGCCACCTCAAGAAGGTCATTATGAGCCATCATGTGATCTTATCTTATCTTCCTAATGACCAATGGAAACTTGCCATGTGTCCTTGATATTTTGAGCCTCACATGCTTAATTACATTTTCAACACTTCCATCATTACATCTCACATGGTTTAATTCATTTTTCTACATTTCCAATCATTACTCCCACATGGTTAATTGATTTTCTACATTTCCCATCATTACACCTTTAACTAGTTAGCTATATTTGGTTACTTTAACTACTTAGTTTGAGATATTTTAAGGTTTCAAGAACTACACCTTGGCCCATACTTTTCAGACAATTTGCACTTAGGCCCTTGCAACTTGATCCCCAGGCTATTTTTAATTGCACATTTTGGCCCCTGGAAAATGGATAAATTAGGCTAATACCCCAAGATTTTAGGTAAATTACATTTTTACCCAAACTACCATATTTACGATTTTGCTCCTGGCTCAAAAATTGAATTTTACCTCAAGACTTTCATAATCCTTTGAAATATCCCATTTCTTCAAGTATTTGAATCTAAAAATCTCAAGTATTACATCATATTTGAGTCTAAAAATCTCGGGTGTTACAATCTACCCTCCTAAAGAATTTTCGTCCTCAAAAACTTACCTTACTTCTCATCATCAAACAGCTGGGGATATTTGTATCACATCTCATCCTCATGCTCACAAGTTGCTTCTTCAACTGAATGATGTTGCCATAACACCTTGACCAACGGTATATCTTTATTACGAAGCCTCCGTACCTCCCGAGTGACAATGCTTATTGGTGCCTCCTCATATTTTAGGTTTTACTGTATCTCTAATGGTTGATGCTTTATTACATGGGTTGGGTCAGGGACATGCTTTCTGAGCATTGATACATGGAAAACATCATGTACTGTTGAAAGATCTGGTGGTAAGGCTAACTGGTAAGCCACATTCCCAACCCGCTTCAGGATCTCAAATGGGCCAATAAACTGAGGTCTAAGCTTTCTTTTCTTCCCAAACCGTAAAACTCCTTTTATGGGTGTAACTTTTAAGAATACCTTATCACCAATAGTGAACTCCAAATCCCTTCTTCTTTTATCTACATAGTTTTTCTGTCTATCCTGAGCCTTCTTCATATTATCCTTGATCTTTTCAATGGCTCGTATAGTTTGTTCCACAATCTCTGGACCCAAAATCTTTCGCTTGCCCACTTCATTCCAATGAACAGGTGATCTGCATTTCCTTCCATATAGCGCCTCATAGGGTGTCATGCCAATAGATGCATGGTGACTATTGTTGTATGCAGATTCAATTAATGGTAGATGTTTCTCCCAATGTCCACCAAATTCTAGAGTACAAATATGAAGCATATCCTCTAAAGTTTGTATTGTCCTTTCAGATTGTCCATCTGTTTGAGGATGAAAAGCTGTACTAAAACTCAATTTGGTTCCCATGGCTCTGCGTAAGCTCTTCCAAAAGTTGGATGTGAACCTTGGGTCCCTATCCAATACAATGGAAACTAGAACACCATGTAGTCTAACTATTTCCTTAATATACAGTCGTGCAAGCTGATCCATTGTAAATGTCATCCGAACAGGTAAGAAGTGAGCTGATTTGGTAAGTCGATCCACGATTACCCAAATAGCCTCATGTCCTGCTATTGATTTTGGAAATCCTACAACAAAGTCCATCGTCACATGTTCCCATTTCCACTCTGGAACCTCCAATGGTTGCAGTAACCCTACTGGTCATTGGTGCTCAGCTTTCACCTGCTGACATATCAAACACGTTTCAACAAATTTAGTTATGTCTTCTTTCATATTCCTCCACCAAAACACTGACTTTAGGTCACGATACATCTTTGTACTTCCAGGATATACAGAATAAGGAGTGGAGTGGGCTTCTTCTAGAATTTCTTACCTTAGTTCCTCAAAGTTTGGCACACACAGTCGCCCTTGGTAGTAGAGCATGTCATCACCAGCTATTGTGAAGTCCTTTCGCTTCTCAGTGTTAACCTTAGCTTTGATGTATTCAAAGAATTGGTCTCCCTTCTAATGGTTCTTAATCCGATCATGGAGAGTCGGTCGGACAGAGAGTGCTGCCATACAAGCATTAGAATTAGATGGCGTAGCAACAATCTCGAGGCTTAACCTCTCGAACTCCTTTCACAAAGGCTTTTATGCTGTCAAAGCTGCTACTTGGCTCATTTTCTTTCTACTCAAGGCGTTATCCACCACATTTGCTTTGCCGGGGTGGTAGTGGATTTCACAATCATAATCCTTCACCAATTCCAGCCATCTCCTTTGCCTCATATTCAACTCTTTTTGTGTGAAGATGTACTTAAAGCTCTTATGATCGGTATAGATATCGCATTTACCTCTGTATAGATAGTGTCTCTAGATTTTCAAGGCATACACTACTGCAACAAGTTCTAGGTCATGTGTAGGATAGTTTTGCTCATAAGGCTTCAACTGCCTTGATGCATATGCAACTACCTTACCTTTTTGCATCAATACGCATCCAATTCCTTGTTTGGATGCATCACTATAAATAAAAAAATCTTCTGGCCCTTCAGGAATAGTTAATACTGGCACGTTGACCAGCCTCTTCTTTAATTCTTCAAAACTAGTTTCACATTTCTCTGTCCATTCAAACTTAGTACCTTTGTGAGTTAGTTGCATCAAAGGCCCTGCCAATTTGGAGAACCCTTCGATGAACCTCCTATAGTATCCAACTAAACCCAAAAAGCTGCGAACCTCATTTACATTGGTTGGTCTTAACCAATTCAATACCGCTTCTACCTTGCTGGGGTCCACTTCTATTCCTTGAGCTGTGACAACCTGCCCAAGGAATACCACCCGCTCCAACCAAAACTCGCACTTCTTGAACTTTGCAAATAGCTTATTTTCCTTCAAGATCCCTAAAACAACCCTCAAATGTTTTTCATGCTCTTCTTCACTTCGAGAATACACCAATATATCATCAATAAAGACAATGACAAATTTATCCATGTACTCGTAGAAAACTCGATTCATTAGGTCCATAAAAACTCCAAGTGCATTAGTCAAGCCAAAGGGCATGACTAAAAACTCATAATGACCATACCGAGTTCTGAAAGTTGTCTTAGAGATGTCACTAGATTTGATCCTCAATTGGTGATATCTTGACCTTAGATCAATCTTTGAGAATACTCGTGCACCTTGTAACTAATCAAACAAGTCCTCGATCCAGGGAAGAGGATACTTGTTCTTAATAGTAATCTTATTCAATTCCTGGTAATCGATCCACATCCTCATTGATCTGTCTTTCTTCTTGACGAATAATACCGGTACTCCCCAGGGGGATACACTTGGTTGAACAAATCCTTTCCCCAACAGTTCCTGTAATACCTGGCATTACACGGCATAAAAAATAAATAAATTTTGATTATTTTGGCAGGACCTCGGGTGATCCGGGAAGCCCAAGGGTCAATCTCGAGAAATTAATTAATAAAATTATCGAATTGGCTGCAGGGAGTGCCTCGGGACTTGGATGTCCAAGGAAGAGGGCAAGGGATTGGTGAGCGTCTCAAGATGAGGATAATGACACTAGAAGCAGTTCGATCGGGAATAATTTTCTAAATAATTTCGATATAAGCCCGAATAGGCGTCAGTATCGAATTGTCGTAAGGGACCTCTGAGAAGCTGAGGGGACCCTAGGAGTGGTCTGATTTTGCGAGTAAGGCAACCCTTAAGTGTTTTTGGGTGGAATAAAGGTCCCGTGTGGGCGCAGGGACGAAAGCGATATTCCCGAGTAAGTATTGGTTATTAATTTTTGGGAAAATCAAAAATCTAAGTGGTGTGTTGATAATTAATAAAAACTTGGAGGGTCCGGGTGTAATTATAAAAATCCCCAAGTGCAATTATTAATTTCTCAAGTGAAATTATGAGATATATGGGGGGTTTGATTTGTAACATATATATATATATTTATATATGCGGGCGTGAGGAAGCTTCCTTGAAGCTTCATTTGTCTCTGTATATTGAAATGAAATGGCCGAGAGGAAGCAAGCCAGAGAGGGAGGAAAAGTGAGCTCGCGAGAGAGATAGAGTAAGAGCATTATCGAGAGCGAGAGAGAGCTCGATGGCCAGAAGGCTACCATGGCCAAAGAAGTAGCGACCATGGCTAATGGCCAAGCAGCACCAGCGGTCGAGCAATGGCACTGGGCGGAGTAGCAGCGGCCGAGGCGCAGGTAGCCGGTGGTTGTGCGGCTGTTGAAGGCGACCAGTTAGCAAGTGAGTGGCCGCGACAAGGCGGCCATGAGCTTCGCCGATCAGCAATGGCAGCAACGTGCAAGGGAGATCGACGCTGGCAGCGGGCTCTCGGCGGTCTGGGGCGGTGCGATGCGGTTAGAGGTGGAGCCGTCAGGCGATGGCGGTCGACGGGAAGGCGAGGCAACCGTCGGAGCAAGCGGTGGGCGAGGCTGGCCGTGCGCAGGCGCAAGGAAAAAGAAGCACAACGCGCGTGGGAAGATCTAAGGAAGAAGAAGGGGAAAAAATGAAAATAAAAAGAAAAGAAAATAAAGAAAATCTGGAAAAATGGAAAAAATAGGAGAAAATTCCAAAAAAATCCAGAAAAGTTCTGAAAATTATTTTGAGGCTCGCGGAGCATGTTGGAAGCTCGAGAATGGGATTTTGGGTATGAGTTGGCAGTCAATGAGGCATCGTTGGCGTAGGTGATTGACTAATTTTTCCTTTCAGATTGGATGAGGTAATTAATTATTTCTTTTTAAATTAATTGTTTATGTGTGATGTTGTAGAGTAATTATTTGTTGGATTAAATCCTGGGTTGGGGTTGTTTTGAAATAATTGACGGCTGGTGTATGTCGTGGTTGATGTAGTTTGGTGATAGTGTTGATGGGTGATTTCGCGGTGTAAGCAAAAGCGAAGGCGTTAGTTAATGTTTGATATTGCGGGGTTTTGTCTGTTTGCCTCTAGGTTCATCCGAGAAGGCAGTGATCCTAGAGAAACTTGAGGTCCAGGCTAGAGTTCGTGCCGAGGTAGAGAAGAGGCTTCGAGCCAGGTAAGGGATGGCCCCATGTGAAGGTGGCCTAGCAAGTTGGTAAATGTGTTTGATAATGTTTTTATGTTGCATTTGCATGTAATGGTTAACACTTGTGTGATGCGAGAGCTAGTGGACCTTTGGCCATAAGGAGGACTAGTGTTGTGGAGGTTGATAGGTTGATGCCTCAAACTTTATAAGGTTGTGAGGATGGATGGCCTAGCCTCATTTGCATGCATTTGACATACATAAGCATGGTTATATTCATATTTACATGCATTGCACCCTTACTAAGTCTTTGTGACTCATGAGGTTTACCTCATGTGTAGATGACGCAAGTCTAGATGCAAGTAGGAATGGTGCTAGGAGGCTGTTGTGGCAATTAGCTTTGTTGCCTAAGATTGTTGTTGTGTATTTTGTTATCTCTTGTATGTAGCCATGTGGTGCTATGTATGAATACCCTTGTGAGTAAATGTATGTGTTGTTGAGCGTTAGATGTATCTAATTGTTGTGATCATCATAGTGTGACAAATGATTATGAGATTGTTCGTTGTATATGGCTTTAGTTATCGAAGCTAAGTTCGGACCGAGTAAAGATCAGCTAGGTATGTTCTCATAAATCCCCAATACTCAGCAAAGTGTTTGTTATGCTAGCTTTGTGCCTGGGTCACCTCTGGTTTGCTATGAGGCGAGCTGAAGAGAGCTTTGTGCCTGGGTCACCTCGGGTTTTGGTCTCAGTCCGCTGAGTTTTTCTTGTTTGGGTTGGGATCGATTCCTAAGTGGAGAGAAGGGAAGGACGAAGCCTAGTTCCCACCTAGGGCATTTCCTATTGAAACATAGTCCAAACATTCAGTTGTGGTTCGTCGAGTGAGTAATCCGGTCGATTATTTACCAGTGGCGCTCGTAAGTGGGAGGGGGTCTTTACAATTCCTCTAACTGGGTTTTCAACTCATGTAGCTCCTTTGGTGCCATCCTGTAAGGAGCTTTAGAAATAGGTGTGGAATCGGGCACCAAATCAATAGTGAACTCTAC
The DNA here is from genome assembly GCF_014633365.1 of Diospyros lotus. Taxonomy (NCBI): domain Eukaryota; kingdom Viridiplantae; phylum Streptophyta; class Magnoliopsida; order Ericales; family Ebenaceae; genus Diospyros; species Diospyros lotus. Next base: position 24,075,602 of record NC_068349.1, on the reverse strand, counting down.
TTCTCGTTCTGGTGGCATTTTAGTCAGGTCTTTAGGGAAGACCTCTGGAAAGTCCCTTACTACTTTAACGTCATTCACTGTTAATTCTTTTCCTCCCTTAACCACCACTGACATTAAGAATCCAATACATCCTTCCGACTATAATAGTTTCTTGGCTTTTAATGCTGAAATGACACAGGAACGGTGTTTTGTCTCAGCCACTGAAAGGCAAAGTTCCACCCCTTCAGGATACTTACAAACTATTTCCTTTTCGAAGCATAAAATGGCCGTATGGTGCTTGGAAAGAAAGTCCATTCCCAAAATCACGTCAAATTCTTGCATATCTAAGACATATAAGGTTGTTTCTAAAACTTTCCCTCGATCTCCACCTTAGCTGTTCTTACTACATGATTCGTGCTTATTATACCTCCTGAGGGTATCGCTACTACTAATGGAGTACTTACATGTTCCATATGTGCATTGATTTTGCTTGCAAACTTAGGGGATATAAAAGAATGGGTGGAACCAGAATCAAACAAAGTATAAGCAGGTATTCTAGAGATGAGGATGTTACATGCCAATACGTTATGATCTTGATCCTCCTCTTGCGTTGAGAGAGCATAAACCCTAGCTTGACCCTTTGGGGGATTTCCTGGCTTATGCTGATATGGTTTTTATTGTTGTTTCTTTAGATGACCCGTGGGATAGAATTTGGCCACATGACTCATTTCACCACAATTGTAACAGGCGTCGGTTCCCATGAGACACAGTATAGTATGACACTTCTAACATTTGCCACATATTGGGTTTAGTTGATAATTTCCCGATGTTGGACCTCCTCCTTTATTCTTCTTCGAATAATCCTGCTTCCCTTTACCTTTATCCTCCCACTTACGCTTTTCTGGTGGTCCAGACTGCGATAGCTTGCTATTGTTGCTGGAGCTTTCTCTAAAGTTCACCAGTTGGGCCTTAGCTAGCACCTCATGATACGTGCCTAACTCAAAAGTTACGACTGCCTGCCGTAAATCATCTCTCAACCCTTGTTCAAAGCGCCTTGCCCGCTTTTATTCTGTATCCACTAAAGCTGGGGAAAAACATGATAGCTCATCAAACTTCCTTTCGTATTCAATCAAGGTCACGCTACCTTGTTTTAACATGAGGAACTCTGCTTCCTTTTGGTTACGGATGTTAGCGGGGTAATACTTCTTAAGAAAAAGTTCCTTGAACTGATCCTAGGTCCACACATGTCCTTGGGGCCTGGATCTGGCAGTAGAATCCCACCAATGCCTTGCAGCATGTTGTAACATATACGTAGCGCAAGTTACCTTCCTAGGGTCTGAATAATCTATGAGGTTAAAGATCCGTTCAATTGCTACTATCCAATCTTCAGCTACCAGAGGGTCTAACCCACCCTCAAAAGTTGGAGGTTGAAGCTTCCAAAACTGCTCTACCAAGGTAGCATTGTTTCTTGGGTTTTCTTGGGAAGGTGCAACTGGTGGTGTGGCAAGTGGCGTCATGTTGCGAATGGCATCAATGAACTGCATGAACTGCCCATTGAGATTGTTGGTTTCGTTAGCCTCATTTTGCAACTGCCTGCCCCTACTATTAGCACTTCTTGCACGAGTTTTCATAACCTTATGTGAAAAAGAATAATTAATTCCTGAATGAAGGGTCCCTAAGGAGAAAGAGTACTATTGTGGAACTATGTGTTAACTACGATTTGTAAGTTCATCGTTTCATCTACCAATATGTATAACACGCAACTAAAGAGCTTCCAAGTAAGAAGGGGGTCACGTGGACCACTTAAGTCCCAAGCTCACCTTAGACAGTTTAGGTCTTTGTGACAAAGCCCTTAGCGCGATCACACATATCAATAAACTCAACAATAGATTCATGTTTAATTACGATTCATTATGCAAGCTCTTCTTGATGGAATTGATTCCTAATTGCTTTCATTCTAAAAAGCCCTTCCTAAACAAGTATTTCCACTATAATCATGAACTCTTGAGTTTGGAGCAATATCACTAGCGAAAAAATGAATACCAATTAATGGCAAATAAGAATCATATCTCTCACATACTTATTCCAACATGAGCTTCATACGTGTGCATACATATAACAACATATGCTCATAAATATAGCTTGAGAGAATAACTGAATAGTTAAGGGGAATATGGCTTGCATGAGCATATTATCCATAAAGAATAAGCATAGCAATTCTTATAACTTACCCGAAGATCAGAAGCTTGAACGGGACGTGGTGGATTTTCATGTTTCCTTAAAAGAATTTCCTTACAAATTTTACTAAAAGCACAAAATTTTCTTTGAAAACAATTTGAGTCTACAGGAAAGTAAACTTTGCTCTTATACCATTGTGTGACACCCGTAACTTACTTACATGCTTAACAATAATAATATTCATATGAATTTCGAGGTTTAGCGCAGAAAAACTTGAGAAACAAGACTTTTATAAACTTAAGTAAAGTTTCAAAGCATAATAAAATTCAAAGCGGGTTTAGTGTATGTATAAAGTTTGACACAGAAAACATGGTTTCAATAGAAGACAGAAAGACTTCGCGAATATGCTTGGTAGCAACAACATCCATATAGAGAAATTCGGAGCTTAAAACCAAATCCAAACCTTCTTTAAATCAAATAAAATTCCAAGACACATTTTATGGCATACATATAGAAAAAGATCAGAGTTCAACCCTGAAAGCTTTGATTCAAAAGGAAACTAAAACTTAAATTCTTGAAAATCCTTTTTCAACGAGCCACCACGCTCCACGTCCACGTCCCGATCTCCTCATTCATGATCACCTGGGGGGAAACATAAGGGGTGAGATTACGCAAATCTCAATATGTACAAGAGAACTATCAAACGTATTTAAACATGACATGAACTTGCAACATGAACATATAACATAAGGGGACACAATAGGTTCTACCAACTTGCAGGGGTAAGAACCTCCGTACGTAGCGCTACTAAACCCCGGTCCCATAACTTGCTTGAAACATAACATGAGGGACCACATAAACATGATTCATGAGCATACCTAAACATCATAGATAGTTCATAGTGTACTTACCTTAACTTGGTTGGAAAGGATCCAAATTTTTTGGCAAGGCCGTTTTGCTCTTGTTTCTACACCAAATTTGCTCATTCTTTCTTCAGAATTTTCTGAAAGTAAAGCAAGATCGCTACGGGGCAAGCAGCGTAGTTCAAAAATTTTGAACCTTACCCCGATCCTGGTGATTGGATCAACGTCGAAATCAAATCATTCACAAACAAATAAATAAATCTAACCTTTAGATTATCGAGTCGTTCGCGGAATTGAGCCGTCCAAGCGTCCGGCCTCTAACTCATGATACGCGACACGCGTCCGTTGGCAAGGAGAGCGGAATAAGAGTGCTAGCTCCTTCTCCTTTGCGCGGCTTGTGTATGGACGGAAAAAGAACGCCCTCATTTCATATTGATGCCAAAAGAAACGGGAAGAGTGAACGGCAATACGTTTTTCAACTCTTGAAAAATGACACCAAAAACCCTCTTCAATTTGGGCAACCCATAAATGGGTATTTATAAGGAGCTCTAGGGTTTCTTAAACCCTAATGGACATGGGTCGGCCCATTTAATTTAGTCCAATTAGGAACTTAATTAAATGGGATTATTCTAGTTCAACTATAGGAATATAATTAAATGGCCCAATCCTTTTATAAGTTTAAATAAAATATTTTGGCCCAAATCTAATTTAAGCCCAAACATAATATTTAATATTTGGTCCAAATCTAATTTGGTCCAAATATAATATTTAATATTTGGCCCAAATCTAATTTAGTCCAAATATAATATTTATTTTAATATTTGGCCCAAATCCAATTTAGTCCAAATATTAACTTAAACCCAAATATATTTTATTTTCTATTTGCCACTTCAACAAATAGAAAATTATTAAATTAGAAACTCCTTCCTAATTTAATCAATTGTCATTTTAGGAAACTCTTTCCATTATGACGACTCATCGTCATATCGACGTCATTACGTCTATTTGTTCTTTTTTCGTGAGAACCTACGACGGCAAAACTTCTTGCCGAATTGTCCCACTTAACCATACGTCCACTCTCCTGGTTTAAGCCAGGGACCGTGCCTATTGCGTATGACTCATTAGGCTTTCGAATATGTTGGCAATGTGTCGGTACAAACACATAAGACAAGATTGGCCTCTAGCAAGGCATCATGCCTACCCAATTATTCAGAAGGATTCATAATCCGCAAATAACCTTTCACGAGCATGGCTACCGTGTAATTCGATCCTCTCGTCAATGTATCTTATGTGATCTCAAGTATGGCGATATGTTGCTTGATAACAATCACATGAGTTTTCTTCGGTCTTCCGGATATCTTCACTTAATTAGAAAGTAAATCAATTACTCCTTATTGATCTCTTTCACCATGGCCATGGATTTAAAGTGAATATCCACCGAAGGCGCCTTAGATAAATCATCCTCTATCAAGGGATAGACGAGTCCCATCTTGGTTATGCACCCATCTCCATAAGCCTCACGATATGCCCAACGATCGCCCACGTGCAGCCTTTATCTAGGCCCATCGAAACGATGTCAAAGCATATCGGTCTTCTTATGAGATGACCATGACAACCTCAGGTCCAAGGATTAGTTACACCCATATCGTATGAGAATTCCATCAACATATAATCAAAATGGATTCTCATGGCGAGTCATGTCTAATGACACGTTCTCCAACATTGGTCACCTATGTACTTGTCTAGGCATCCCCATGCCTATGGGTGTGAGACCCCCGTTGCTATCACATGACAAAAACATAGCACATACAAGTCTTACTGCAATTATCAATGTCCATTCTTGACATTTCTACGACTTGGGACGTTTAATGATGTCTAGAAACTGTGATTCATCATCTCACATCTTTATAGATTAATCACAGTATACATCATATGGACTTCTATCTAGTTTCATTCGGTTATTACAATAATAACAAGAAACTAATAGAATGACTTCTTGTGAATTTGAATAACTCCTTATTCAAATAATAAACATGATTACAATTGTCAGTGTACAACATGCCCAATCTGATTGGGTCTAGAGCACCTACACTAACATTTTCCCCTCACTCTCTATCACAAAATTCTCTCTTCTAATACTCTCAACCTTGCCCAAATTCTTATAAAACTTGTGAACTATCTTAAGGCCTATTTATAGACATTTTCGGCCAATCATGTTTTACCACGTGTCCCATCATCATGAGGCCTCATTATTACCTTTCATGTGTGGCTAATAAATGCTTGCCACATGTCCTTAAAATATGGTTTGGAGACTTTTGTAAACTTGGAGGCTAGGTAAGCTTTTTCCTGGCCAATCACGCGATGCCACCTCAAGAAGGTCATTATGAGCCATCATGTGATCTTATCTTATCTTCCTAATGACCAATGGAAGCTTGCCATGTGTCCTTGATATTTTGAGCCTCACATGCTTAATTACATTTTCAACACTTCCATCATTACATCTCACATGGTTTAATTCATTTTTTTACATTTCCAATCATTACTCCCACATGGTTAATTAATTTTCTACATTTCCCATCATTACACTTTTAACTAATTAGCTATATTTGGTTATTTTAACTACTTAGTTTGAGATATTTTAAGGTTTCAAGAACTATACCTTAGCCCATACTTTTCGGACAATTTTCACTTAGGCCCTTGCAACTTGGTCCCCAGGCTATTTTTAATTGCACAGTTTAGCCCCTAAAAAATGGATAAATTACGCTAATACACCAAGATTTTAGGTAAATTACATTTTTACCCGAACTACCATATTTACGAGTTTGGCCCTGGCTCAAAAACTGAATTTTTACCTCAAAATTTTCATAATCCTTTGAAATATCCCATTTCTTCAAGTATTTGAATCTAAAAATCTCAAGTATTACATCATATTTGAGTTTAAAAATCTCTGAGTGTTACAATTTTCCTATACTAGACAATGATAATTCTAAGTAAATAATATATACAAGATAATTCACATGAATTGGCATTAAAGCATACTCTATGTCTCACAATTAACCTATGCTATTTAGATTTCTTAAGACCTTCTACTAGGATAACATTTACTAGCACAAAATTTAGGGAAACAAATTGTATTCTCCCTCTTAGTCAATACCTATATCAAAACACTATAAATATCCCTTAATTTTGAAAATCAATAAACATTTTCAAAAAAATCATAAAGGCAAACTTATAGATCAACATCATCAAAATTATAAGCATAGAGTTTAGGGAATATACCACCAAGGATGAAATTTAAATATCTCTTACTCTTGGTTGGTAAAATGAGAGGTGATATTCTTCTTCACCTTCCTCTTCTCTTCATGCTTGATACATCCATACAAATTTCACTTTGAATTCCATTTGGATATCAGGCAACTCTGCAAAAAGAGATCATCCACAAGCTTTTGGTGCCCAAACCATTTTGGGTTCACCAATGTTAGCATAAAAGGTTTCCTTTGGAACCGATACTTGTTTAAGAACCTTGGGATAGTTCCTTTTAAAATCTTTGTTAAAAACATGATACCAATAGTTAGGATGTGAAGCAAAGGACTTTTGTTTCCTCTTTATGAAACTAGTTTGCTTTTTATCCTTATCCACATTCCTATTAACATGAGGATTTTTTTGTATCAAAACTTGCTTGGATTCTTGAGGATTAGAACGAGAAATACTAGAAAGCATAGTTTCCTTAGGAATCCATTTCATTTTAGGTCCATAAAATGATTTCCTTTTTAAAGGACAATTGTATGCAATGTGACTTAATTTACAAAAATAAAAGTATTTAATTCCATGATAGGTGTGTAAATGTGAGCTTTTGACTTTTGCTCTTAGACTATGAGAAATTTCAACACCTTTGTCATGATCATAAGAGTTTGAAATCTCCTCTTTTAAAATGAATTTCTCATTTAATGAACTATTTGAGGATTTCAATTCAAATTCTTCCAAAACTTTTTTCCTTTGAAAATTCTTTATTGGAAGAAGCAAATATTCATTCTTTGATCTTAAAACTTCCAATTCATTTGACAATAAGTCTAATTGCTTTTGAAGAGTATTATTTTTCAAACATAGCTTTTCAAAATTTTCATATAAATCATTTAAAGCATTCAACAACTCTCCATTTAAAAACGTATCATGATCATCATTTTTAGCATTCAAAAAACTAGACTCATGACTGTTAGTGTAGGTGCTCTAGACCCAATCAGATTGGGCATGTTGTACACTGACAATTGTAATCATGTTTATTATTTGAATAAGGAGTTGTTAAAATTCACAAGAAGTCATTCTATTAGTTTCTTGTTATTATTGTAATAACCGAATGAAACTAAATAGAAGTCCATATGATATATACTGTGATTAATCTATAAAGATGTGAGATGATGCATCACAGTTACAAGACATCATTAAACGTCCCAAATTGTAGCAATATCAAGAATGGACATTAACAATTGCAGTAAGACTTGTATGTGCTATGTTTCTGCTATGTGATAGAAACAGGGGTCTCACACCCATAGGCATGGGGATGCCTAGACAAGTACATAGGTGACCAATGTTGGAGAACGTGTCACTGGACATGACTCGCCATGAGAATCCATTTTGGTTATATGTTGATGGTATTCTCATACGAGATGGGTGTAACTAATCCTTGGACCTGAGGTTGTCACGGTCATCTCATAAGAAGACTGGTATGCTTTGACATCGTTTCCATGGGCCTAGACAAAGGCTGCACATGGGCGATCGTTGGGTATATCGTGAGGCTTATGGAGATGGATGCATAGCCAAGATGGGACTCGTCTATCCCTTGATAGAGGATGATGTATCTAAGGCACCTTCGGTGGATATTCACTTTAAATCCATTGCCATGGTAAAAGAGATCAATAAGGAGTTATTGATTTACTTTCTAATTAAGTGAAGATATCCGGAAGACCGAAAAAAACTCATGTGATCGTTATCAAGCAACACATCGCCATACTTGAGATCACATAAGATACATTGACAAGAGGATCGAATTGCACGGTAACCATGCTCGTGGAAGGTTATTTGCGGATTATGAATCCTTCTGAATAATTGGGTAGGCATGATGCCTTGCTAGAGGCCAATCTTGTCTTATGTGTTTGTACCAACACATTGCCAACATATTCGAAAGCCTAGTGAGTCATATGAAATAGGCACGATCCCTACCTTAAACCAGGAGAGTGGACGTATGGTTAAGTGGGACACTTCGGCAAGAAGTTGTGCCGTCCTAGGTTCTCACGAAAAAAGAACAAATAGACGTAATGACGTCGATATGGCGAGGGGTCGTCATAATGGAAAGAGTTTCCTAAAATGGCAATTGATTAAATTAGGAAGGAGTTTCTAATTTAATAATTTTCTATTTGTTGGAGTGGCAAATAGGAAATAAAATATATTTGGGCTTAAGTTAATATTTGGACTAAATTAGATTTAGGCCAAATATTAAATTAAATATTATATTTGAACTAAATTGGATTTGGGCCAAATATTAAAATAAATATTATATTTGGACTAAATTAGATTTGGGTCAAATATTAAATATTATATTTGGACCAAATTAGATTTGGGCCAAATATTAAATAAAATATATTTGGGCTTGAATTAGATTTGGGCCATAATATTTTATTTAACCTATAAAAGGATTGGGCCATTTAATTATATTTATAGTTGGACTAGAATAAGCCCACTTAAGATTCTAATTAAATTAGAATTAATGAGCTAGCCTAATCCATTAGGGTTTTAGAAACCCTAGGATATTTCCTTATAAATATCCCTTTATGGGTTGCCCAAAAATGTAGTGATTTTGGTGTTGTTTTTCAAGAGTTGAAAAACGTATTGTCGTTCACTCTTCCCATTTTTTTTTGGCATCGATTTGAAATGTGGGCGTTCTTCTACTGTCCATACTCAAGCCGCGCAAAGGAGAAGGAGCTACCACTCATATTCCGCTCTCCTTGCCAACGGACGCGTGCCGCGTATCACGAGTTAGAGGCCGGATGCTTGGACGACTCGAATCCGCGAACGACTTGATAATCTAAAGGTTAGATTTATTTATTTGTTTCTGAATGATTTAATTTCGACGTTGATCCAATCGCCGGGATCGGGGTAAGTTCAAAATTTTGAACTGCGCTATTTACCCCGTAGCAATCTTGCATTACTTTCAGTGGTATCAGAGCCATCGTCGAAATATTTCAATTCCTTACATGCGGATTCGGTTATGTTGTTATTTATGAAATAATTAAATAATTGTTGCGTTTGTATTTTTTTGAATTGCAAAACGCTTTTGGTGAAAGGGCAAAAGATCGTGTTTGACACGAAAAATGGCGAAGCGGGGTTCGGGGTGCATACGGATGCACCGGGGCATCGAAAGACGTAGCCGAGCGGGGCCCGCGCACGCTGGGCATGGCCTAGGCGCGCGCATGGCCTGGCCAGGTGCGCTGAAGCGCTGCCAGGAGCGACCGCGCAAGGCGCCCACAGGCGCGGCCGCACGCGCGCTGGCGCGGCCAGGCAGGCCCGCGTGCGGCCTTTGCGCGCCCCGCGCGGCTCCAGCGGGCCACGCTCACCCCCCCAGCAGCCCTTTCCACGCGACCGGGCGCTCTAGGCGCAGCCCATGCGGCCCCAACCGCGCCCCTTGGCTTTTTGGGCTGCCGAGCCGCCTCCCGGCTTTTCCCGCTCCCTCGGGCTTTGGTTTGACCATTCCCCGGGGTCCACATGAAGCACCCAGGCCAACCCTTCAGTGGCCCAGTGCGTTTCGTTCTCTTTGGTGGGGCCCAGCCAAATTGTTTGGCTATTTTTTATTATTTTTATCCGATCCATGAGTGTATGACACTTATGGGTCATGATTAAAATTGGGTCAGGGCTGTTAATTGGATTATTTATTAATTATTGGGCTGCTAGTGTATGTTTGACATGCATTGGTTGATCCAAGGCCTGTTGAGCCTTGTTAGTTAGACTAATGGATGGAGCCCGAGCCCAACACAATTAAAACAAGTTTGTTTTTCCAAAATTATACAAATTTTCAATTTATTGAAAGCGTTTCATTAAGATTGAAATAGATGCGACAATTAATTAACATAATCTAAATGAATCAATTAGATTGATTGCATGGGTGTATGGTATGGATCGAGTCGACCATTTATTTTATGTTGGGAATGAATGATTGTAAATTTGGTTTTTAAAATAGGGCCTGCGTGTCCTGCCTCTCTTATACTCTGATGTACATTCTCTTCTCATCTCACTCCCCCCGAATGTAACTCGGGGTTTCTGATTCTATGTAATGTATATAGAATAGAATAGAGTAGTAATAGTTATAGTTTGTATGAAGAGCAAGAGATGGAGCTAAATTGAAGACAAGATTCAAAGGCCAACGAAGGCTTGAAGAATGTGCTTATGAAGCAAGATGTGATTCTTCACCTAGGTTTGACCCACTAGCTTCCCTTCTATGGCTCGAGGGGACTAGCCATAGTTATCCATACCATACACCAGTTTGAGTCATTTATTATGCATTATTAATTTGATTAATTGCATGTGATGAGACCTAAATAAATAAATAATAAATCCCTCATTAATATTAAGCCAACTTGCCTTCCATCATTATGAAGCATTAGGTTTCTAACTGGCACTTGATTTGTTGAGTCACACAAGGTCATGTGTCACCTATGATTCCTATGTTTCATGGGCCATGAGATGTCCCTGAATGATGGGTCCGACTTAACTAGAAAGGTGGGGTTTGTTGAGTCACTCAAGGCCTTACTGAGTATAGAGGCAAAGATTGGGAGTCACATAAGATATGCTTGACAAGGAGTTGTCAACCCAATGAATCTAGGAGTTGCATGTAGATGCAATTGGTAGCAAGTACCTACCTAATCGATCCTAGCACAATTTGTTGAGTCACTCAAGGTTGTGCGAGGGGAGATGGGATCCTAGCCCATTAGGAAATCTTCCAACGGGATTTCCCGAGTTATGTCTTAAGGGTGGCAAACTCGTAGAAAATAGTGGGAGCAATCATAAAATGTTACTTCTTGCAATTTATGATTTCGTAATTCAATATGATTATAATAATATCTCTATTCAGTTGTTGATCCAGAATGTCTAGAAACATGTCGATAAGATCGATACTCGAGGGCAATAATACCTTCAACGGGACTAATTTCTATAACTGGAAGATCATCTTGAGGATAGTCCTCACGTATGATAAGATTCTCTATGCGATAGAGAGCTATCTTCTTACGAAGCCACCAGTTAAAGAAATAGTAGCACATTAGGCCTGGACGATGCACAGGGGTGATATGATTATCGCTTGATATATCGTCTTGGCTGCCATGACCCTAAAACATAAGTCGCAACATAAGAGTTAGGATGCCTATGAGATCATGGCTAGGCTCAAAGATCATCTATTGAGAAGCATGTCATGGAGATGATACGTTTTATCAATAGGTTGCTACAGCTAAACTTGGGTATGGATGCTGAAACTTACCCTAGATTTGGTGATACAATCCCTCCCTAACGGCTATGGAAAAGACTCTTGGAGAGTGGTTATCCATACTTAAGGGGACCAAGCCTAAAATTGAATAGGCCAAGGGAAGTGTTCTCTTAGTTGAAGGGCCCAAGGGGCACAAGGGCAAGCCTGAGAGTAAGAAAGCCAAAAGGAAGAAGAGTTCTTCCATAGCGCAATCTGGAAGTGTCCAGAAGACCAAAACCTAAAAGGGTAAATAGGATGCGATCTATTTCCACTATGATAAACCGGGAGGTGTAGAGTAAGAAGAGTTATACTCAGGGCACTTCAGGTATTTATGTTATTGGAATTAATGAATCTACTTCTGATCAGTCCACATGGGTATTAGATACTGGATCTAATGCTCATATTCACACTTTCGTGTATGGGCTTAGGAGTATGAGGGTATTAATAATGGGAGAAGTGTACCTGCACATGAGAAATGGATCAAGAGTTGTTCCATTAGTTGTAGAGACCTATTTATTGACATTGCCCACAGGGCTTGTATTAGAGTTACATAACTGTTACTATAATCCTAGTTTACTAGGAATATAATTTCTAATTCTTGTTTGACAAGGATGGATATTCATTTTTTTATTTAAAGGACAATAGTTGTTCGTTTTATAAAAATGAGTTGTTTTATGGTAAAACAACAATATGTAATGGTTTGTATGTCCTTGATGTTGATACTCCTATCAGTAACATAAATACTAAGCGACTTAAATCAGATGATTTAAATAACACTTATTTATGGCATTGTCGCCTTAGCCATATAAATGAGACTCGCACATCCAACTTGTATAGAGATGGATATCTCGGCACATTTGATTATGAATCATATGGTGCTTGCGAATCTTTTTTACTTGGCAAGATGACTAAGTCTCTTTTTAAAGTAAATGGAGGCTATATAAGTGCTAGGGTTTGTGCACATTGATGTGTGTGGACCCATGTCCACCCAAGCTAGAGGTGGATATGTCTACTTCATAACCTTTACTGATGATAGATCATGTTTTGGTTATGTGTATCTTATGAGACACAAATCTGAGGCTTTTGAAAAGTTCAAAGAATTCATATTTGAAGTAGAGAAACAAACTAAGAAAAGTATCAAAGTATTTCGATCAGATCGAGGTGGTGAATACTTGAACAGTGAGTTTCTAGATCATCTGAAGCAGAATGTGATTCTCTCACAATGGACTCCACCTGGAACATCAGAGATGAATGGTGTGTCTAAAGGAGGAATAGGACCTTGTTAGACATGGTCTAGTCCATAATAAGTCGCACTGAACTCCCTATTACATTTTGGGAATACGCACTCCTCACCACGATCTTTGTTTTGAACAGGGTTCCAAGTAAGTCAGTTACTCAGACTCCATATGAGATATGAAAAGGAAAGAAGCCAAATTTATCTTTCCTTAAGATTTGGGGTTATCAAATTTATGTCAAACGTGTTGACAATAATAAGTTAAAGCCCAAATTGATGAGATGTTTGTTTGTGGGATATCCAAATGGATATTACTTTTACCACCCATATGAACAAAAGGTGTTTTGTTGCCAAGCATGTGGTATTTCTTAAGAAGGAATTCTTAGATGTTGTGGCTAGTGGGAGGAATGTTAAGCTCGAATAAGATTCGAGGCAAACCACAAACAAATACTCCCCTCCAGGAACCCGAGAAAGATCAGACACAAGAAGTTGTGTCAACTCCTTAACCTTCTACACAAGAACCTCATAGGTCGATGAGGGTTCATTGCGAGCAAGAGAGATATGGATTTCTCATCTCAGCACATGGAGATGTGCTTCTGGTTGTGAACAATGACCCTACTACCTATGATGAGGCAATGTCTGACATTGACTTTGGGTTATGGCAGATGGATGACAAAACAGCTTTCCTTAAAGGAAACCTGGTCGAGGATGTGTATATGACACAGCCTGGCGGTTTTGTTACTCATAAACATGCAAATAAGATTTGCAACTTGCAAAGGTCCATTTATGGACTAAGGCAAGCATCCCAGAGTTAGAATCAATGTTTTGATGAAAAGATCAAAAGGTTTGATTTTTCACAAAAGTTAAGTTGATCATTGTGTTTACAAGAAGGTTAGTGGGAGCGTGGTGGTCCTTTTAGTCCTATATGTGGACAATATATTGCTCATAGGGAATTGTGTTCCCATGATATAATTAGTTAAAATATGGCTTTCAAAATATTTTCTCCATGAAGGATTTGGGAGAAGCAGCCTATATTCTTGGAATAAGGATCTATAGAGATAGATTCAGGAGGTTGGTAGCACTCTCCCAAAACGCGTACATTGACAAGGTGCTAAAGAGGTTTAGCATGGAAGATTCTAGGAGGAAAATCTTCCCATGTCACATGGAATACATCTTTCCAAGGCTCTGTGTCTGAAGACACAAGATGAGAGAGATAGGATGAGTCGAGCACAATATGCCTTGGCTATTGGCTCAATCATGTATGACATGTTATGTACGAGGCCTGATATCGCATATACTTTGAGCATATGTAGTAGATATCAAGCTGATCCAGGTGAGAAACACTGGATTGTTGTGAAAAACATTCTTAAGTACTTGTGAAGAACTAAAGAGATGTTTTTGTCATATGGAGAATGAGAGCATACCATAAAGGGGTTCATGGATGTCAGTTTCCAATTCGACCATGATGATTTTAAATCACGTACAGTCGAAATTCATATTCTGCGTATATGGCTGGGCCATGAGTTGGAAGAGTTCCAACAAGAGATAGTGGCAGATTCAATAACTGAAGTCGAATACATAACAACCTTCGAAGCAGCTAAGGAGGTTGTATGGATCCGTAAGTTCATTGATGAACTTAAAGTAGTGTCCAGCATTGTTGATCCAATAACAGTTATTGGGACAACAATGGAGCCATCGCATAAGCGAAGGAACCACGGTCTCATCAACGGACCAAATTTGTATTGCGGCATCACCATTTGATAATGGAGACTATCTATTGAGGTGACATATATAGAGAAAGTATCGACGGATGATAACGTCATAAATCCCTTGACTAAAGCTCTATCCTAGGAGAAACATGAAAGTCATGTTCGATCATCAGGTATAAGATACATGAATGTTTAGCTCTAGTGCAAGTGGGAGATTGTTAGTGTAGGTGCTCTAGACCCAATCAGATTGGGCATGTTATACACTGACAATTGTAATCATGTTTATTATTTGAATAAGGAGTTGTTCAAATTCACAAAAAGTCATTCTATTAGTTTCTTGTTATTATTGTAATAACCGAATGAAACTAGATAGAAGTCCATATGATGTATACTGTGATTAATCTATAAAGATGTGAGATGATGCATCACAGTTACCAGACATCATTAAACGTCCCAAGTTGTAGCAATGTCAAGAATGGACATTGACAATTGCGGTAAGACTTGTATGTGCTATGTTTTTGCTATGTGATAGCAACGGGGGTCTCACACCCATAGGCATGGGGATGCCTAGACAAGTACATAGGTGACCAATGTTGAAGAACGTGTCACTGGACATGACTCGCCATGAGAATCCATTTTGGTTATATGTTGATGGTATTCTCATACGAGATGGGTGTAACTAATCCTTGGACCTAAGGTTGTCACGGTCATCTCATAAGAAGACCGGTATGCTTTGACATCATTTCGATGGGCCTAGACAAAGGCTGCACGTGGGCGATCGTTGGGTATATCGTGAGGCTTATGAAGATGGGTGCATAGCCAAGATGGGACTCGTCTATTCCTTAATAGAGGATGATGTATCTAAGGCATCTTCGGTGGATATTCACTTTAAATCCATGGCCATGGTGAAAGAGATCAATAAGGAGTTATTGATTTACTTTCTAATTAAGTGAAGATATCCGGAAGACTGAAGAAAACTCATGTGATCGTTATCAAGCAACGCATCGCCATACTTGAGATCACATAAGATATATTGATGAGATGATCGAATTACACGATAACCATGCTTGTGGAAGGTTATTTGCGGATTATGAATCCTTCTGAATAATTGGGTAGGCATGATGCCTTGCTAGAGGCCAATCTTGTCTTATGTGTTTGTACCGACACATTGCCAACATATTCAGAAGCCTAATGAGTCATACGCAATAGGCACAGTCCCTACCTTAAACCAGGAGAGTGGGCGTATGGTTAAGTGGGACACTTCGGCAAAAAGTTGTGCCGTCGTAAGTTCTCACGGAAAAAGAACAAATAGACGTAATGACGTCGATATGGCGAGGGGTCGTCATAATGGAAACAGTTTCCTAAAATGGCAATTAATTAAATTAAGAAGGAGTTTCTAATTTAATAATTTTCTATTTGTTGGAGTGGCAAATAGGAAATAAAATATATTTGGACTTAAGTTAATATTTGGACTAAATTAGATTTGGGTCAAATATTAAATTAAATATTATATTTGGACTAAATTGGATTTGGGCCAAATATTAAAATAAATATTATATTTGGACTAAATTAGATTTGGGTCAAATATTAAATATTATATTTGGACCAAATTAGATTTGGGCCAAATATTAAATAAAATATATTTGGGCTTGAATTAGATTTGGGCCATAATATTTTAATTAACCTATAAAAGGATTGAGCCATTTAATTATATTTATAGTTGGACTAGAATAAGTCCACTTAAGATTTTAATTAAATTAAAATTAATGGGCTAACCCAATCTATTAGGGTTTTAGAAACCCTAGGATATTTTCTTATAAATATCCCTTTATGGGTTGCCCAAAAATGTAGTGATTTTGGTGTCATTTTTCAAGAGTTGAAAAACGTATTGCTGTTCACTCTTTCCGTTTCTTTTTGGCATCGATTTGAAACGTGGGCGTTCTTTTACCGTCCATACTCAAGCCGCGCAAAGGAGAAGGAGCTAGCACTCCTATTCCGTTCTCCTTGCCAACGGACGCGTGCCGCGTATCACGAGTTAGAGGCCGGACGCTTGGACGGCTTGAATCCACGAACGACTCGATAATCTAAAGGTTAGATTTATTTATTTGTTTGTGAATGATTTAATTTCGACGTTGATCCAATCGCCGAGATCAAGGTAAGTTCAAAATTTTGAACTACGCTGTTTACCCCGTAGCGATCTTGCTTTACTTTCAATAACCATTTTCAATATCAATAATAAGAGTAGAAGTAGAGGTTACCTCCTCTTCTTCATTTACCATGAAGCACATGTTTGAGCTTTCTTCACTGGAGGCATGGGAACTTCCTTTCTCCTCTATTTGTTGATTCAATGAATTTTCAACTTATATATTTTCATCAACATGCTCACAACATTTGTTAGAGAGATATAATGAATCAAGAGTGTTTAATATATCTTTAGTATTGGAACATTTAGAAACTTTAACATAAATATCATCACTTAGGGCATGTTGTAAAATATGCATAGCTCTAATATTTAAAAAAAAAAAAATCATTTTATCATGATCATTCCATTCCAACTTTGGTTTTAAAACAAAACTATTTTCCACAATATACCACACATAACAATCAATGGATGTCGTGAAAATACAAATTTTGTTTCTCCAAAAGTCATAATAAGAGCCATCAAAATAAGGTGTCACATTAGTTGGATACCCTTCCTTAAGAGCCATGGATCTTTCCTTAGATTATTAGACCTTGAAATAAAGAGTTAGGCTCTAATACCAAATGATAGGTTTGAAATCCTATGGCACACACCCAATAAGGGGGGTGAATTGGGTAACTTAAAAACTTGATAGAACTTGAAAAACTTTTTGATACAAATTGAGGTTTTAGTGATTTAAAACATAAAATATACAAAATGACAAGTGTAAATCAAGAAAGATAAATATGTGAATCAATTGAGGAATAAATGAATGCTTGGAAAGATAAAGATCAAAGAATACAAGCACAAGAGAACACAAAGGATTTATAATGGTTCGATTTAACTCAAGACTAATCCACTACCTTAGCTCCTCACTAAGGATTTTGCAAACAATCCATTAAAACCTTCTACTTAACCAAGTAGGCCCTCTAGTCCAAGACTAGAAAATTACAAACCTCTAGCACCTAGCTAGGTATTTCAACCTCTTGCTTCAAAGAACATGTCCTCTTGCACTAGGAGTTAGGAAAATAAGAATGATACAAATGAAAAAGAAAGGTAAGAGTTAACACTCTTAGTTACAAGTTCTCTCACAATGAAAACAAGGTTTAAGAATAAATTTACAACGATAGAACAAAGCCTTGGAGAGAAAAATACAACAATGAAAGCATAAACTCTTATAAGCTCAAATAAAATGATTTGTAATTTCTAGATCAACTCATTTCCATTCATTAGCCTTCTCAAGTTCATTCATGACTTGTATTTATAAGCATCCCAAGAGATTTAAGAGAAAACTAGCTATTTGTGACCATTGGGATTTGAAAAACTAGCCATTGGAAACTTTCTGCGAAACAAACTATCAACAGAAGAAACGATTTAGTTGACAGATTAAGCATTAATACAAGACTTAGTCGACAAATTAAATCATTTAGTCGACATAATGAATTTATTAATTTTGTTAGTCGACAAAATGGAAAGCTTAGTTGATAGATATTGAGGCCAATGAAGAATCATATAAATGCATACACACTGTTAGTTGACAGAAACTAAACTTAGTCGACAGAATCAACAACTTGCACTCTATTAATCAACAGAAGAAAGGATTAGTCGATAGAATGAAGCACTTAGTCTATAGATGAAAATACACTACAAGAAGAGGGGCCATTACCAGCGAACTTTTCCCGGCGGTTTAAACAATTGCCGGGAATACACCAAAATCCCCGGCGGTTTAAAGAACTGCGGGTTATGGATACAAATCCCCGGCGATTTTGATTACCGCCTGGTATTCATGAGCATCCCCGGCGGTTTTTACAAACCGCTGGCTATAGAATGCACATCCCCGGCGGTTTGTAAAATCCGCCGGTGATGTTTTCCCATTCTCGGCGATTTTTTAAAATCGCTGGGATATGATTTAATATAACCCCGGCGGTTTTAGAAACCGCCGGGGATATAATTTAATATCACACCGCGAAATTCCCCCCCTCCCTCTGTCTCTGGCGCCCCCGCCCAAATCTTCCTCTCCATCTCCTTCTCTTCCAAAATCCCCCCTGCAAACCCTAGAACCCTCTCTCGATCAGGTCTGCTCGTTGTGTCTCTCTCGCCGCTGAGTCGCTGCCTGCCTCGCCCTCGCTCTCACTGCTCGCTCTCGCCCTCGCTCTCGCTCTCACCCTCGCTCTCGCTCTCGCTGCTCGCTCTCGCCCTCACTCTCGCTCTCGCTGCTCACTCTCGCACTCGCTCTCGCCCTCGCTCCTCGCTCTCGCTCTCGCCCTCGCTCTCGCTGCTCGCTCTCGCCTTCTTAGTCTCTGTCTCTCTCGCCCTCGCTCGCTCTCGCCTTCACCCTCAAAAAAGGTTAGCCTTGAAGCTTCTGCTTTGATTTGTCTGTTGTAGGTTTTCTTTTTCTTTTTTTTTCACAATTTTGGAAGTAGATCATATATATAGATCGATTTCTTGCTAGGACATTTTTTATCAGAAGTGTGTTTTTGTTACTAGAGGATTGTTATATAATGCTAATGGGTTTGATGAGCAATTGTGTTCTAGCTAACAATTGCCAATAATTGATGTTTCTAGCTGCTGCTCGCTCTCGCCTTCTTAGTCTCTGTCTCTCTCGCCCTCGCTCGCTCTCGCCTTCACCCTCAAAAAAGGTTAGCCTTGAAGCTTCTGCTTTGATTTGTCTGTTGTAGGTTTTCTTTTTCTTTTTTTTTCACAATTTTGGAAGTAGATCATATATATAGATCGATTTCTTGCTAGGACATTTTTTATCAGAAGTGTGTTTTTGTTACTAGAGGATTATTATATAATGCTAATGGGTTTGATGAGCAACTGTGTTCTAGCTGACAATTGCCAATAATTGATGTTTCTAGCTGATAATTGATGTTTCTCATGTTCCTTTTATTTGTTTTTTTTTTTCTATTGCAATATACAAATGTTTGTTTTATTTTTTATTTGTCTTTAATTGTTCTTGTTATGTGTTTTATATAATCCAATCTTATAATATGCAGCCTCTTGGATTTCCATTTGCAATGTCATTGACTAGCTAGATTGCTTGTTCTCATTAAGGATGGATAAAATTGTCAAAGCCAAAACAATTTGATTGACTCGCATTTGGTCTTAGTATTAAATCTTACGAAACAACATGCGACTTTAGTTTGTAATCTCTGTGGTAGGAGGATCGAGGGTCAATACTCCTTACCAAAATCTAAACTTCCATTCCAACCTCTGCCAGCTGATCCATGAAGCCATCAGCTGGCAGAGGTTGTCAAAAGCTGATATATTATTAGACTTGCATTCCGTGATTTTCTTCCCAAAAGCTGTTTGATTTCCTTAAATGTGGAGGCCTTGCACCATTTTTGGTAAACTTGTCTTGGTCTTGCCCAAACCATGAAAGCAAAGGCAACCTTATTGAATTATATTTTTTTTATTAGAAAAATACAACAATTAAAACCCACCCTATTTAAAACAGATCCAAACAAACTTGAAAAGAAGGCAAAATTAAACCTCTTTTGAAGAATCAACCTTGATTAGGTGGCTTATGTTCCAATTCATGCAAGCTCTATCCCAATCCTTCGGTGCTGGGAAACAACAGAGAAATCAAATTAGTTTCCTTCATCTCAAAGTTCACTGTGACTTACATTCAGAATGAGTGAGTGAGAGTGAGTGCCCCACATTTCCTACCCACATACTCATCATCATGCATGATTACATTCATACCCTCCATTAATTTTCTCACCTACAACCACAATATTTAACATATTTTAGATTCAATATTACATTATTACATGTGCTTGCTTGACCACGCATTTGTTGTGTATTAATTAGTGACTAACTAATCCAAAAGCCACAATACACACACACACACACACTGTTTAATTTATTAGAGACTTCATTCTTGACCCATTTCCATTATTTGAAGCCAATTAATTAGCTGGATGTTGAGCATGTGCATGCCCAAAGTGAAGAAAGAAAACATGTTAATTTTAACTGGTTCCATCTTCTTTATGGGCAGTCAACCTCCACATTCCCTTGTTCTTATTATTAGACTTTTAGTATATTATTATATGTTATATGGCCTTCCACGGAATGCATGCACGCGAGAAGGAAATCACCAAAATGAAAATATCAAACGCCCTTTTCAACCTGACGTCATCTAATCCAACTCTTATCTACAATTGCAATTTGAGGCTATCTCAATAGATGGTGCATTTTGCAGTTCCAAGAGATAGAGATGTGACTGGGATTCTCTACAATAGCTCCATCAAGGCAAGTTTGGTGGATCATCGTACATCCAATTCCAACCTAATATTGACGTGGTATTATGATCTTACTACTACGTCTTTAATTAACTTAATTTTCATGATTAATTAATTAACACGTGGTTTAATATTTCTGTTTTAGGCTTTATATTATCAATGTTTAATTTTTAAAAGCAATTTCTGAACCTAATATGCTAAATACTTCACTTGAGTATATTGAGTTTTGTAAATTTGAGTATACTGAGTTTTCATTTACAAAATAGCACACACGTTCTATTTCTTCAATCACTTCCACGTAGAAGTTCTAAAATGCCATGTACTATGTGAAATAGCAGCTAAGACAAATATGCTAAACACTTCCTTTGCCGGCGGTTTTAAAACCACCGGTAAAAGAAATCTACCTTTGCCGGCGGTTTCAAAACTGCCGGCAAAGGTATATTTTGCCAACGGTTATTAAAAATCGCCGGTAATGATTTCTTTTACCGGTGGTTTATTAAAACCGCCGGGAACCTTTTCCGACGGCAGTATTTCCGGCAGTTATAATTACCGCCGGTAAAACTTTTACCGGCGGTTTTTTAACTTTTTCCGGCGGTTTTTTCACCGCCGGAAAAAGTTAAAACTCTTGTAGTGATAGTTAGTCGACAGAGTGAAGGACTTAGTCAGCAGATGCAATGACTTTAGTCGACAGTTTGAAGGGCTAGTCAACAGTTTGAAGACACTTAGTCTACAGATGAAAACTTTGAAGATATAATTCATTCCACAATATACCACAAGTAAATATCATCATTTTCTTTAATTTATATTTTACCTTCTATTTACTTTAATACATAAATGTAAATAAGAAAATATACTCCATTTGGATTCAATAAAAATATCTAAAAAATCAAAATTCATAACCATAAGAAAATAGAATTTTGGTTTTAGTACAAAATTAGAATTTAGCAAATTTACCACTTTCAAAATACATATCTTCTATTTATTGAAAAAATTATTAAAAATTATTTTAACAACAATGAATATTAACTATCAAAATAGCGAGAGAAAGCTTTTTAAAATAAAAATATTTTTTTATATGTCTCCTTATAATGTGATAATCTTCTAGACTTAGAGAAATAGTATTTCTTGGTTTATTTTGATACACAAAATACTATAATACTTAAAAAATAAGTTTTCATCTAATATGATACAAAAAATACTATAATACACATATGTTTATCTAATGATTTAAAACCAATTTGTAAAAATCATTTAGGAGATTCTTTTAAATCTCAATACTTGTTTTTGCTAATCTCCAACTAATATAGAAAATCATAGATCATTTGGATTTTCATATTCTTGACAAATGACTTAGGGAATAAATTGATTTTTTTTTTCATTATCAAAACCAAATACAAAAGTAAAATTCACATCTCACACGCTTACATATATATATATATATATGTGTGTGTGTGTATGTGTAAATTACACATTTATCCCCACCAATTCTCCTTAATTGCACTTAGGGATTTCGATAATAACTCTTGGACCCTCCAAGGCCTTAAAAAATTACCCTCAAGCCATACAATATCTTGATTTATCAAAATTAATAATCGATATTTACTCGAAAAAGACCGATTTCATCCCTGCACCCTCACAGGACCTTTGTTTCGTCCTGAAACCACTTCAGGGTTGATCCTTATGAAAAATCGAAGCCCCTTTAGGGTTCCGTTGACTTTTCAGAAGTCCCTTACAATCATTCAGTTTTTCAGCCCAAATCATAGTTGTACCAGAAACTATTTTTGATCTAATTTCTTTCGATGCCATAAATCCTATCTCGGGATGCTCGTTAATACCATATTATTTTTCTTAGATATCTCAGCTCCAGGACACTCCCTACAATCGATTCGGTCACTCATAATTGTAAGAAAATACATTATAACACCAAATCTTTTGAAAATCTTACCTACGATCTAAGATAAATTACACTTGAGTCCTTTAAAAATTCTCAGATATTACAGGGGTTGAGTTTAATGAAAACAATTTTAAGAAAAACGACTAAGGAGCAATTCAAATTGGAATATCGTAATCAATCAAACGAACAAACCATGGTCTAAGTCAACATCCATCATTGGAATCTTACAATCGATCATCGATACAAATATATATCAATTCACACTCTGAATATTCACCCTTAGAACTATTTTCTTATCTCTCCTTAATCATAGTTAATTAGAAAACAAGCGATATAATCAACCATAACTACTAAATAACCCAAGACAAGCGCTAAGGGTTTAATCTAGTAGCATCCATAAGAGTTAGAGAGATTGATGGAACTAAACAATACAAGCACAAGCGGTTGCATTTAATTTAGTTGAGCGTTCTTCCTAAGATCTGATAATTTCTAACACAACAAATCATTAAATCTTACTTGCTTCACAAATTAGAGGGATCAAACAATTACTGATTTGATATCTAACTTAGTTGATTGCAACAAATAATAAACTAGTAGGTCTCTTAGTAATTAAATGAGACAATCATGAAGATAGGTATCGAAGAACGTTCAATACTCAAAGCATAAATTAAACAATAAAAATAAATTAAATTTCACAATTTTATTGATTTCGAGGCTTCTGTTCCCTTAAACCAGTATAAAAATTTAGCCACGCAGAGCCATGACAAAAACTCAAAGGAGAATTAAGAAAAGAAGGGAGAGAGGTGTTGCCCTTCTGTCCACTGTTTCTTCCTCTCTTCTACCCACTGCTTCGTTCTTCTTAATTCCTCCTTTGAAAAGCCCTCTTAAAATATTATATATGCAACACTCTAGCCCATCTCCAATTCTTTCCATGGGCCCACTTCAATTTCAAGTTAAATTGCATCCAACAGCTTCCTGGACTTTAATTTCTTGCTTCCAATTAGCCTTTCTACTATATAATATAATATATAAGTGGCCCCCAATTTCTCCATGACATCTCCAATTGCAATTTGGACTTCAAGTTCTCACGCATGACTGCTTTCGAATTTCTTCATAATTAATATATATAGCATGCGCATGGCCCTAGCTTCCCATGGCTGGGCCTCAATTCTTCTCATTTTAATTTGAATATAATATTATATGTGGGGCCTTTCAATTCCAATGCTAATTGCAATTTCTTCATGGCTTTAGCCCCAATTTTTCTTTGCCTTTCTAGATCTTGGAACTTCAAAAAATAAACTACTTCAAATCTGTTTGCAGGTTAAGGGACATTCCATAACATCAACAGTGTAGGAGTAGCAACATAAATCCTAATTTTGACCTTAATGCAGCCAATATCACTCAAAATCAAAATATGAAAGTTATAGATCATTTTTTTTTTTTCGTTCCATAATATCTTGAATCATCTCAATCGAAACTTGGATGGGAGAGTTATGTCTAGATTACAAAGAGCTCTTGAAACTGTCCAAAATTACCCAATTAGCTTTGTTTTGCGCTTAAATCCTCCATTTGCATTCTAAATCAAAATATAAAAATAATGAGAACATTTAGACACCAAATAAATATAAAAGACTAAAGCTTAAGTAAATAAAATATGACATTTTACATTCTCATCACGCATGTTCAGATTGATTTCTTAATAAGCCAACTCTAGGGAGATTGGAGGGCTCTTGCAGAATGGATCCAACAGTTAGGTGATTATGAGTCGTTCTACTTCTTTTTGTGAACAACTTCGCAAACATGTTGCACAATGGTTTAAGGAAGCTATAGAGGAAGAGGCAAATCTTGACCAAGAAGAGAATGAGACCCTGGAGAAGTAGATGAAGTGAACGGTGTTGGAATCATTGTAATCAGTTCAGATGAAAAAGACGATCCGGTCGAGTCCCATGACGATCATGATGGGTCAATTTTATGAATTTTGTTATAATTATTAATAATATTTTACTCTTAAAATTAGGTTTAATTGAATATTTTGTAATTATATGTAGGTTTGGAGAAAAATAAAATTTAAAAAGAAATTAGGGGTTAATTAGGAATTTAAAAAAAAGAATATTTTCCTTTAATTTTATCAAAAGAAATTAAATTGAAAAATAATTTGTAATATATATAAATATAATATATATATATATATATGCGTGCCATGCTATATAAATATATATATATAATATAATATAATTCATGTTCAATTGAAATTGGAGGCCCACATGCAATTGAAGTTGGAATTTGAACGCCCAGCCATTGACCATTTGAAAGCCCAGCAACTGAAGCTGCCGCAAGCCCAATTTAAAGACCCAGCATGGACGGACAACAGTGAGCGCACAATAGCTTCTTTAAACATGCGGTCCCAGCCTTGTAAATTCACTCAATTGCAAGGGTAATTAGGCTGGTGAGTTTTATATATATATACACGGAACAGTGAACAAGAGGGCAATCCCCCATTCTCCATTTCTGCCTACAGTAATAAGGGGGCTGGAATAAACGGAAGAACAGCAACGTCGCACGGCAAGGAGGAACGGCACTGAAGAATCGCACAGCAGGAACTCTCGTTTCTTTTCTTTAATTTTGACACTGTTTTTTAATTTCACGCACAGTATTTCTAATTTCTGTTCATTTTATTTGCTATTCTTTTATTTTTTATTATTAATTTTTGTATTAGAGTTATATTGATGCTTTATATTCTGTATTTTTAATTTTATTACTTTAAATTTCAGCATTTAATTTCTATCCTTTAAATACTGTCTTTTAATTTCTGTAATTTAATTTTAGCATTTCAATTTCAACAACTTTAATTTCAACAATTTTAATTTCTGTCATTTAAATTATGTTATTAAATTCAATAATTTACATTTCTATCATTTAAATTCTGTTATTAAAATTTATGTTAGTTAATTTTTGCAAATAAAGATGTGTGACTAATAATTCTCGAGCCTAGGCAAGGACAATGTCTAATGCCCAAAATTTTTCGTATTAGCCGAAATTCATTGTAAGTTGAGGTGTTTAAATTAATTTTTAGATTTTTGTCAAACACTTGAACTTGGATTGAGATATATGCCTAATTCGGAACCCTCATGCCATGTATGTGGGTTGCCCAAACTGAAAATATTATCATCCCCAAGCTTAAGTGGATTTTATATACAGTTTGATTTATGATAGTTGCTTAAGTTAAAGTCGGCATGCCGTGTATATTTGTTACTAGAATTAGACCTATCATCATCCCGAAACGTAATCAATAGCAAAGATTTTAAATTTAATTTAACCCGATGATACTATCTTTTGTGAATCTTGAGAAATATTTGGATTGACACTGAAATTGTCTTGATCTGAGATGTTTTGTTTTCAGTACCAGTTTGGTAAATTTTTCAAAATTAATTAATCGGTTTGATTGCCTACACACTTTGGTTTAATTTCTGCACTTTTGTTTTGTTTGCATAAATAAGAGAATTTGCTTGACAACCTAATTTATATCGCAATTTTTATTTCCGTTTTAATAAAGATCTCTTAGTGAATTGACCTGAACTCCCATCCAGTAAATAAATTTGTGCTGCAACGCACACTCGTACACTGACGAGTATAAACGCCTTGTGCTTGCATGCTTGTTTTCTTCTTTGTTTGTTTGAATTAATTGCATAAGGTTAAGCGCAGTCACCTTTTAGTTGTTTTAATGTTTGTAGTGATGCTTTGAGAACCATGTGTTATATTTGAACGATGGTTTGAGGTTGAAATAAAAATTTCATTTGAGCGAAATTTTCTCCTTGGAATGTGATTTCATCTTGTTCCCCTTTATAGGTGGTCATTACTACGCGACGAGAAAATGTGGCTTCTAGCATTCCTGATAGAAGGAATAATGATGACAATGATAATGAGGAACATCATTGCAATCACAATGACAACAATTATGTAGGGAACAATGGGCAAGCTTGGGAATCCATGGTCGATGAGGGATGACTGAATAGGATGGAAAAAGTCCTGGAGAACCTCTTCATGCATGTATGCGACTAGGAAAGAGCCAACCAAACCAACAAAAAATGTGTTGGAGCAATGCCAAAGAGAAAGATCGCCCGTGTTTAAAGGTAAGGAAAGAGATGACCCTAGTGTAGCCGAATACTGGTTAGAGCGAACAGAGAAGTTACTCCAACACATGCAATGTAGCAACATGGAGAAAGTTAATTGTGCCACATTCATGTTAGAAAAAGAAGTAGGAAGATGGTGGGAAACCATGGAGCGAGCCCTGCAATAGTTTAATTCGGTACAGGAATTAGAGTCAAGTCAGGCTTAGACGGTATCGTGGGAAATGTTTAAAGAAGCCTTCTATAATATCCCATATTTCATGATGTTATGTAAGTTCATGGAACTAGAAATCGGTTTGAGAATTTAGTTAAGTAATTGCCAAATCAATAGAAGGGAAAACCCCTGAACATAAATATCTAAGTAAAAAGGTATATCATTCACGAGTGTCTTGAGATGAGATTTATGACACTGAAAGTAATCGAAATAGAGATAATTTTTCGATACAGCTAATTTTCAGCTTGAAAAACCAAATGATCATAAGGGATGTAATACTTGAGATTTTTAGACTTAGATACTTGATGAAACAGGATATTTCAAGGGATTGTGGAAGTCTGGAGACAAAAATTTAGTTTCAGAGCCAGGGGCAAAATCGTAATTATTGAGGTTCGGATAAAAGTGTAATTTACCTAAAAATCAAGGGTATTAGAGTAATTAATCATTTCTTCAGGAACTAAAATGCAATTAAAAATTGACCTCATGACCAAGTTGAAAAGGGTTTAAATGCAATTACTTGAAAAGTTTGGTCCAAAGTGTGATTCTTGGAACTTCGCGATTGGATCATTAGGGTAATGAATTGGGTCAATTAACCATTAGAAGTCATGATGAGACACACAAATCAAAGCATAAGGTGGCAGGGCAAAGGTGTAAATAGTTGAGAAGGTGCGTACTTGAGTTTATATTTCAATTCAACTTTAGATTTCAAACAAAATTAAATCCACTTTTGAATTACTTTGGAGTCCAAGACTTAGCCTCCAAGTTTGCTCAGTCTCCAAGTTAGGGACATATGACAAGCACTCATGATGATGCATAATGACTCCCTTGAGGTGGCGGATAAGACTCATGATGACCTCACAAGGTGGCAATGTGTGATTGGCTATAGAAGTTTGCTTAGCCTCCAAGTCTCTAAAATCTTACCCTTAAAGACACGTGGCAAACAACCATTGGATTTCTTGAAAGCTAAGTTCAAGCCTCATAATGATGCATAATGACTCCCTTGAGGTGGCAGATAAGACTCATGATGACCTTTGAGTTAACAACATGTGGTTGGTTAGAGAATCTATAAATAGGGGCCTAGGTTAATCACAAACCATTCCAAACTTCTTTGAGTAGAATCTCTCCCAAATTGAAGGAAACAAAGGGGAGGGTCTTGTTCTTAAGAAAGAGGGAAGAATTCTGCAAAAAGAACTTGAGGATTTGAACAGAAATTGAGGTGTTTTGAGTACGTTCGAGGTGAGTGGTTCGATCCAACACTTGGTTTTAGCTTACTACAAATGTTTTGACTTGTGAGTGTTTCTTACTTAAAAACTTGGTTTACTATGAGTTGTTCATACCCTTAAACTTGATTTAGTTACATGCAAATGGTTTTGATGCATATGAACGGTTGAACCTATGATAGTTGTTTTCATATGGGAGGTTCATCCAAAAAATTTTATTCTTGTGCATTGAATTTTGTGTGATAAATTATGTACATGAAATATTATTTTATATGATACATCGATTCATGGTATGTGGCATTGGCATGTTTTGTGTTGTTCATGTGGGATGTAAGATGTCAACTTGTGATGTAACCCTTGAGTGATAACACTAGGGAAGCATGTCAATGATTAATGCTCATTTGTGATAGGGGCTAAAAGTGGACACCACCCTTGCGAGTCGACAAGTGGCAGGGCTGAGAGTGTACATGTAACACCCCCTTCTCCTAGAACTGCCCGAGAAGAGGTGTTACAGGAAAAATAAAATAAAACTAACTGATAAACTGAAGATCTGATACCAACTGAACATCTCAATCAACTGAAATAAAATTCTGAGTCAACTTCAATCGGAAACCATAAACTACATCTAAGGGAAAAATCCATAAACTAGAATATAAAATAAACCTAAACTGATAAAAACACCAAGTAATAAACTCCCATACATCTTTGGTCTTGAACGGCTCCACGTACACACACTACTGGACACTGCTGCTAGGCCCCACATCTGGTACTCCCCCACTAGGACCTGGAATGGTGAAAAGTACAAGGTGAGCTACAAAGCTCAGCAAGTAATAAACTGGAAAGAATAACTGAAGTTGAATCGAATAATATCGATACTAATAAAAGTACTTACTGAACTTGTACTGAGAGATATAATAATTACTAGATTGCATTTACAAGATGTAATGCATGTAAATTGTAAACTAAATGCAGGTATGCAACTTTGGCTCATAGGCCCACATAACTGTAATACATACCTGACTGATCTGAATCTTGCAAACATAAAAACTGTAAGCATATACTGTGGGCAATATGACCCTAGCCCCCTGGTCGACATCAGGTAAGCAACTCATAACTGAGATATAACTGAACTGATACTAGTAGGATCCCCGCGAACAAGCCGTCTGGCGCGCATAATGCAATGCTCATATAAGTGCTGGCACACGATATGTAGTGCTCCATATAAAGTCATGCTCAATGCTCATACAAATGTGTATGCACAATAATCTCACAAAATAATGCTCACCATGTCATAATGAACTGCTAAACATGGTATATGATTTTTACCTGCTATATTGAGATACAAAGATTCTGAAATTTCTAAGTATAGGCATGGCATATTGGATTAGGCATAAAAATTCAATATTTGAATAATTGAATATTTATATTAAATTTAAGACTTGCATTAAGAGTTTATTGGAAGCCATTCAGATACCATATGATACTATTCGGATGATTGAGGAAGCATAAGGAAGCAATTCGAATGAAACAGCAGCCCATTCGAATGAAAGAAAAATGGATTACAGCAAGCTCATTCGAATGGCAGAAACTCATTCGAATGACAAAGGCTCATTCGAATGATAGATGATATATAACAAAGGCTATTCGAATCTGATCAAGGACTCATTCGAATGACTCACAAATTCATTTGAATGAATTTAACAATTTTCCAACTTTTGAACTAGCAAAGAACGACTCATTCGAATGAATTAATGGGATACTCACGGGTCATTCGAATAACAGAGAGACTCATTCGAATGAATTAATGTGCTATGTTTTTTCTATGTGATAGCAATGGGGGTCTCACACCCACAGGCATGGGGATGCCTAAACAAGTACATAGGTGACCATGTTGGAGAATGTGTCACTGGACATGACTCGCCATGAGAATCCATTTTGGTTATATGTTGATGGAATTCTCATACGAGATGGGTGTAACTAATCCTTGGACCTGAGGTTGTCACGGTCATCTCATAAGAAGACCGATGTGCTTTGACATCGTTTCGATGGGCCTAGATAAAGGCTGCACGTGGGCGATCGTTGGGCATATCGTAAGGCTTATGGAGATGGGTGCGTAACCAAGATGAGACTCGTCTATCCCTTGATAGAGGATGATGTATCTAAGGCGCCTTCGGTGGATATTCACTTTAAATCCATGACCATGGTGAAAAAGAGATCAATAAGGAGTTATTGATTCACTTTCTATTAAGTGAAGATATTCGGATAACCGAAGAAAGACTTATGTGATCATAATCAAGCAACACATTGCCAACTTGAAAGCAGACATATGGTTAAGTGGGACACTTCGGCAAGAAGTTGTGCCGTCGTAGGTTCTCACGGGAAAAGAACAAACAGACGTAATGACGTCGATGTGACGAGGCGTCGTCATAGAGGAAAGAGTTTCCTAAAATAACAATTGATTAAATTAGAAAGAAGTTTCTAATTTAATGAATAAATTAGAAAGAAGTTTCTAATTTAATAATTTGGGCTTAATTTAATACTTGGGCTAAATAAAGTATTTGGGCCAAATATTAAATTAAATTAAATATTTGGACTAAATTAGATTTGAGTCAAATATTAAATAATAAATATTATATTCAGGCTAAATTAGATTTGGGCTAAATATTAAATATTAAATATTTGACCTTAAATTAGATTTGGGCCAAATATTTTATAAATGGATTTGGGCCACTTTAATTTCTAGTTGGACTAGGATTAATGGGCTAGCCCAATCCATGTCCATTAGGGTTTGGGAAACCCTAGGAGGTTGCTTCTATATAAATAGTCCTTTATGGGATGCCCAAATTAAGCCTATTATTTTTGTTGGTTTTCAAGAGTTGAAAATCGATTCTTTTCCCTTCCATTCATAAGCCTTGTTAGAAGAAGGAGCTAACACTCTCATTCCGCTCTCCTCGCCAACGGACGCGTGCCACGTATCACAAGTTAGAGGCCGGACACTTGGACGGCTTGAATCCGCAAACGACTTAAAAACCTAAAGGTTAGATTTACTTTATTATGTATGTGATTGTTTGATTTCGATGTTGATCCAATCACCGGGATTGGGGTAAGGTTCAAATTTTTTAACTATGCTGCTTGCCCTGTAGCGATCTTGCTTAACTTTCATACTAGACTATTCAAAATGACAGCTTATTCAAATCTTCAAGGACTCATTCGAATGACAAGAAAACTCATTCGAATGGCAGACTCAAAACTTCAAAAACACATACGAATGATATGATAACATCTGACTCATTCGAATGACAAATGACTCATTCGAATGACTGATACATTATAAAGGGAAAACTTATGATAACACTGAAAACTCATTCGGATGCCTCAAAACTCATTCGAATGACACAAGACTCATTCGAATGACTAGAATCTCATCAGAAATAAAACTCACGATAACAGAGACGAAATCTTGAATCAAAAACTTAACATTACTACACCATTTCAAAAGAAATCTTGGGAGAACAATCCCAATTGATATAGAATAATATCAAGATAAATAAATCAATCGTTTATGAAAGAAAACACTGTAAAAATTATTCATAGCTTAACATAACTCATTGGGTAATGGTATACTGCATGAATATATACATATATACATGAACATACCGTCTGATTAAACTGGAAACCCTAAACAAAGAGTCTTGGTATTCTAAGATCACTACTAACATGATTCGAGGATTATATTTAAAAGATTTATTATAAAGAATCACACATATCTTCTTCATGCACTCACTGTTCTATGCATATATATATATATATATATACACTGGAACTAATATAAATATGAGAACTCAATAAAAAGCTGGAATAAACTGAGAACGAACTAACATGAATCTATAATGAAAGGAATTACAGATAGGATACTTGCCTTATGCTAACTATGATCGAATCAACGATTGCAACGAAAATCTCTTAAGCAATCTCACTATTGAAGCTTCTTCCTTCTCCTGTTCTTCATACGGCGTGAAGAAGAATTAATGCTAATGGATTAAATATATACACATGAAACCCTAGATCAGACTCCTTTATGACTTGGAACCGTTCTCCCAACATAACTAGGGGACTTTAATCCCAATCCCCTTACGGACGGATTCATCAATCTCTTAACCACAATAACTTTACTTAATAATTAAATTCTAATAAAAAATTCTTAAATGACCCTCATGTCCTTGCATTTAATTTTCACAATAAGTAAATCTAATTAAATGTTATTTCCTCAATTAAAATCTCTAAATTACCACATTAAAATAATTACTTGGCCAAATCTCCAAAATAAACTTAAATAATAAATTAAATAATTTCTAAATAAATTCTAGACCTTCTGATGGGTCGCTACAGTACACCATCCCAGATTGGCTTAAGTGGCGGGGCTTCGAGTGGACACCACCCCGGGGCCTTTGAGCGGTAGCATTTTTTTTGAGGTGGATGTGGATTCCCAAGGATAGTGTTGATCATTATGTGGCCAGGATTTGTGTTGACATAGTCCAAAATGTTTCTGAGTGGGAACGTAATGATGATGGAGTGATTCCCGGGTTCATGCATCGATGTTGCCCCTCTTAAGCTAGGACAATATTATGCCAATGTGTCGATGTGATTGTGTTGCCTTTAGAGAGATTGCATTTTCCCCAATTAGGGTTAAGTATCATGTGGGATTCTCTTGGGCTTGGAATTGTCGTGATATTTCAGTTGTTTCATATCTTACATACATTCATGAAAATGTTTTGAACTCTCACTTAGATGATTTGTAATACCCGATATTACATGGTATTGAAAATAAATAATTTTTGATTATTTTGAAAAGATCTCGGGTGGTCCGGGAAGTCCAAGAGTCGGTTTCGAGAAATTAATTCATAAAATTATCGAATAGGCACCCAAGAGTGCCCCGGGACTTGGATGTCCAGGGAAGAGGCAAAGAGATTGATTAGCGTCTTGAGTCAAGCTTTATGACGTTGGAAAGAATTCGATCGGGAATAATTTTTGGAATAAATTCTGTACAAGCCCGAATGGGTGCCAGTATCGAATTGTTGTAAGGGACTTCCTGGAAGCTGAGGGGATCTAGGGGTGGTACGATTTTCTAAGTAAGGCAACCCTAAAGTACTTTTGGGTCGAATAGAGGCCCCACGCAGGCGTAGGGACGAAATCGATATTCTTGAGTAAGTGTCGGTAAATAATTCTTGAGAAAATCAATAATCTAAGTGGCTTTAGGGTAATTAATTGAGGTCTTGGAGGGCCCAAATGATATTATTGAAAATCTTAAGTGTAATTAGTAGATCCCAAGTGAAATAATTAAAAAATTGGGGGATTAAGTGTGAATTAATTTATATATATATATATTATATATATATAGGCGTGGATATATATAGGCAGAGCCGCGAGCTTGCTGCCAAGATTTCAAAATTTGAAATAAAAAAATAGAGAGGGAGAAGTGAGATCGCGAGGAGAGAGCTGGGGAGAGCAGCGAGCAGCCGAGAGAGAGAGAGAGAGAGAGAGAGAGAGAGAGATGGATAGCCAGTCGGCCATGGCAGCAGCCGCCATGGCCGACGAAGAAGAGTAGCTGCAGCAGCGGCGGAGCTTCAATGGCCGGCGGTCGAGGTGAGCAGCGGGGGCTCGAGGAAGGCGGCTGGCCAATGGCTGGCCGGGTTAGTGGCCAGCAGTAGCCTGAAGCAGCGGTAGGAGGCGCGAGCAGGGTCGGCCATGGCAGCGCTCAGGGGCGCGCGCGGTGCTGCTGCAGCGGTGGCGTACGGCGTCAGCCAACCAGTGTAGCGCGACCGGTGATGGCGGCGCGGCAAGCGGCGACCGGCGTAGCCAGCAATGGCGGAGGCTGCAACGAGGGTCGGTCATGGCAGCAGTGGCTGCGGCGGAGAGGCTGTGTGCGAGGGACCTGCTGGCTGCGAGGAATGCGACCGGCAACGGCGGTCGCGCAGTGGCGGAGGTGGCCGGAGGCAGGTGGCGGCGGTTGGAGCCGAGTGTCGGTTGGCAGCTGCTGTTGCGCAGGCGTGCGCAGAGGAGGAAGAAGGAACCTCGCGCAAGAAGGAAGAAGCCGCGAGGAAGAAGAAGAATATAAGGAAAAAGAAAAAAAATAAAAATAAAAAATAAAAAAAAAAGAAAAAGGAAAACAAAGAAAAAGAAAAATTGGAAAATTTGAAAAAAATAGGAAAAATTCCAAAAAAATTGGGGAAAATTCTAGAAATTAAATTAGGGCTTGAGGAGCGTCTTGGAAGCTCGAAAATGAGATTTTGGGCACAAATGGCAGCTCGAGAGATAACGTCGGTGCGGGCGTTTTTTGAATTTCTGTCCAAATGACTCGAGGTAAATTAATATTTCTTTCCAAATTATTTGTATTAAGCGAGTTAATATAGAATAATTATTTATTGGATTAAACCCTATGTCGGGGTTGTTTGGAAAGTTGTTTATGGCTAGTTTATGCTGTGGTTGGTGTTATTTTTGTTGATGGGTGGTTTTGCGGTGTATGGTGGAGTTTAAGGCATGGGTTTAATGTTTGATTGTTGGGTTTGTGTGTGTGGTTGCATCTAGCTTCGATCGGGGAGACGATGATCCTTGAAGAGCCTAGAGTTCGTGTCGAGGCAGAGATAAGGCTTCGAGCCAGGTAAGGGACAATCCCATGTGGAGGTGGCCTTGCAAGTTGATAAATGTATTTGATAATATTTTTATGTTACATTTGCATGTAGTGGTTAACACTTGTGTGATGCGAGATCTAGTGGACCTGTGGCCATATGGAGGACTAGTGTTGTGAGGGCTGATAGGTTAATGCCTCAAACCTTGAAGGGTTGTGAGAATGAGTGGGCCTAGCCTCATTGGCATGCATTGACATACATAAACATGGTTATATTCATATTTACATGTATTGCACCCTTACTGAGTCTTTATGACTCATGAGGTTTTACCTCATGTGTAGATGTTGCAAGTCCAGATGCAAGCAAGAATGGCGCCGAGAGGCTGTTGTGGCAACTAGCTGTGTTGCCCGAGTTGTGTATTTTATTACCTCTTGTACGTAGCCATGTAGTGTTATGTATGTATACCCTTGTGAATGAATGTATGTGTTGTTGAGCGTTAAATGTATTTAACTGTTGTAATTATCATAGTGTGATAAATGATTGTGAGATTGTTCGTTGTATATGTGGCTTTAGTTGTTAAAGCCAAGTTCGGACTGAGTAAAGTCCAGCAAGGTATGTTCTTATAAATCCCAATACTTAGCGAAGTGTTTGTTATGCTAGCTTTGTGCTTGGGTCACCTCTGGCTTGCTATGAGGCGAGCTGAAGAGAGGTGAAGCTCACTCGGGTTTCGGGTCTCGGTCCACTGAGTTTTTTTTCTTGTTTGAGTTGGGACCGAATCCTGAGTGGAGCGAAGGGAATGACGAAGTCTAATTCCTACCTAGGGCATTTTTTGTTGAAATATAGTCCAACCCTTCAGTTGTGGTTCATTGGGTGAGTAATCCGATCGATTATTTACCGGTGGCGCCCGTAAGTGGGAGCGGGTCGTTACATGATTCAACATCTAATTTTGGACTTTGTCCCTGGAATATTCAAACGTTCTACATGAAGGTAACGGCACCAAAGAAAAAGAAATTGTCGAGGAGTAATGGCTATGTGTAGATGGATCATAGCATGTCTTTTGATTATGATGTATATCTTGATGATGTCATGTTTGACGATAGTATAATTTTCATGTTATGAATAAAATGGTTTGGTTATGTACCATTTGAGATTTCGATCTAGCTTTCGCATTTATGATGATTTACCTATTTTAGCTTATTAATTTTTATTTTAGTATACTGAGAAGGTATAATGGGATTGTCTGGGAACGATTTGTGTGGAGTTTATGCTGAAAAAAAATATATCCCCGAAATCTTATGTTATCTAACGCTATTGGAAAAGTGGGGTGTTACACCTTCAATGCCAAATATTTTCCTCGAAGCTAGAGAGAGGAAAAGAGTTGGGAGTTCATGAAGTTAAAGCAAATGGGTGAGATGACGGTAACTCAATACGATACAAAGTTCACCCAACTTATTAAGTATGTGCCCATGTATGAGGCAGATGAGTGGTAGAAGGCTCAAAAATTCTTATTTGGGTTATGGGTAGAATTACAACAGGCTCTGAGCACTTAGGCCATTGATACGTATGAGGAAGCCTTAAATAGAACCCTAACCACATAAAGGAATCTGCTACGAGTAGGATTGATGAGGTCAGAGGAAGTGAAAGGAAGTTTGGGGCATAGAACATAGAATAAGAACTTTCAGGGAAATTGTCAATGTTTTTGGTGTAAGAAGAACCACCCCGGAAGAAAATGTTTGTTGAGGACTATCAAATGTTTTGTATGTGGAGAAGAAGTGCATATGGGGAGAGATTGTTCCAGAAAGAAAGAAGTACCTCATGTGAGGAACCCGGAGAAAATCATATGTTTTAATTGCGAGCAACCCATGCATATTGCACAAGATTGTCTGAAGAGGCTGAAAGTCAGACTGTTTGAAAAGAAAGAGAAAACTCGTGGAACTCGCCAGGGATGAGTTTTCAACTTGACAAAAGAACACGTAGGGGCAGATCCTCCCGTCATTCAAGGCACACTTTTCATAGTGGAGACCTCTATGCATGCATTAATAGATCCAGGATCTGAACATTCTTTCATATCACATGCATTGGTTAAGGGAATGGGAATAGAAACTGAACCCTTAGGGTCTCTAATGATTATCTCCACACCTATGGAAAAGACCATGGAAACCAGGAGGCAAATTAAGAATTGTAAGGTTAGCATAGATGACAACAAATTCTAATCTGATTTGATATTACTGGATGCAAAATTTGATGTCAACATAGGGATGGATTTCCTGTCTAAGTAAGATGCTAATGTAAATTGTCAAAAAAAAATGGTGACCATAAGGAACGCCGAAGATGAACTAGTTAAGTTTCAGGGACGGGGTGACTTCGAGAAGAGGAAGATAATTTCGGCGCATAAAGCAATAAGACTGATGAACAAATGAGCATATGGGTACCTAGCTAGTGCTTAATTAGTGAAAAATGAGGCACTAAGGGTCGAGGAGGTATGAATAGTACAAGAATTCAGATATGTGTTTCTGGAAGATCTACCCAAATTATCACCACCCAGAGAAATTGAATTTTCTATTGAATTAATACCTAGAACTTGTCCCATATCAATACTGCTATCAGTTGCAAGAGCTGATTGATAAAGGGTTCATTAGACCGAGTGTGTTGCCATGGGGCACACTAGTATTATTTGTAAAGTAGAAAGACGAGAATTTAAGAATGTATATCGACTACCGTCAATTGAATAAGGTCACGATGAAAAATAAATACCCACTCCCATGAATCGATGAATTATTTTATCAACTACAAGGGGCAAACGTGTTCTCAAAAATTGATTTGAGGTCTGGATACTACCAAATGGGGATTAAGCTTGACGATGTACCAAAAATAATATTTTGATCATGGTATGGACGTAATGAATACTTAGTGATGTCGTTTGGACTTACTAATGCACCAACTGTATTTATGGATCTCATGAACAAGGTATATTGATAGGGCTTAATTGTTTACATATTTTTATCTAATTTTTATCTTAACCTTGTGTTAATTTTCTTACATAAATGTGTGTTTATATGGATTTTATATTATTTTAATCTCTTTTTGTAGGAACTCGGCAAAGGAAATTAATTTTAAGATTTGAACGTAAAAGGAAAAAAAAAAAATTATAAAATTAATTTTAAAATAAATAAATAAATATTTTAAATAATTAATATTATAATATAATTAAAGTTATTATATATATTATATTATATATTAAACTATAATATTCATATATATATTATATTTTATCTTATACTATTTATATATATAATATTATAATAAAATAACTATTATATATATATATTAATGGTGGCAGTGGCGTGTCTCCATGCGCCATATATATATATATATAATAATATGTGAGAAGATTGGAGGCTTAGGTGAGGAATGAAAGAACAGGAGCTGCGACGCAGTGAGGATTGGAGGATTGAATACGATGCCACAACAAGGGACGAAATTGAAGATTGGAGGCTGCTGGGACGGTGCCACATAAGAGAAAATCGAAGGGACACCTCACGCACACATCGCA
This sequence comes from Diospyros lotus, assembly GCF_014633365.1. NCBI lineage: Eukaryota > Viridiplantae > Streptophyta > Magnoliopsida > Ericales > Ebenaceae > Diospyros > Diospyros lotus. The sequence goes on along the minus strand of NC_068349.1, from coordinate 24,037,076 downwards.
CACGGGGACGCCTCATGAGCAACAATTGAAGCATATTTATTGTGACCCAGATCTATAACAGATCTGGGCAGGGAGCATTCTCTCTTCTTCATTTAATTTTTTTTGTTGTTATTTTTACTTTAATAATGTTTAACTAATTTATTTTAGCTAGGGTTTGGATGGATTTTAATTCTGGAATTATATGATTATTTGTTTAGTTTGATTCAAAACCCGATTATTATTTGCGTGATGAATTTATATTGTTGTGTTTAATACTATAAAAGATTGGTCACTTTTAAATGATTTAATGATTTATGCATGACTGACTAAAGGATTGTTATAAATTAGATTCATAGATAATATAAATCACATGCTTGACTATGAGATCGAAAGATGATTAGCTCATGTGTGGGAATTGAGGAAGCTTAGTGAGTCAAATCCCCTTCCGAGATTAGAGGTTTCCAAGGAACTTAATGCTTATTTATTTCATTGATATCTACTCAGAAATCTGACAGTGAAATTGAATTAATAAAGGATTAATATGACTTGAGAAAGCTTATTAATTAATTGAGGAAAATCCACCATCACATGCAAATAATTATAAAATACTATAAAGGTATTTGTGGTTTTGAATCGAGTTGAATAGATAATTACATAACCCAGATTAAATGAAATCTAAACCCTAGTGCATTTATTAATTAATTTTTCTCACAAAGAATTCCATTTTTCATTTATTTTTATTTTTGTTCATCCGATTAATTAATTGTTTCAACTTAGGTTAATTTAAAATTGTTTTGGTAATGTGATCTAGTCCTCGTGGGATCGACAATTGTTTCATCACTATATTCAGATTTGACTAGAGTACACTTACCCGAATTAATTGTGCATAAAATCACACATCATATATCAACCATATCTAGACAAATTTGTGATTGTGTTTATTGATGTCATATTAGTGTATTCCTTAAATGAAGATGAGCATGAGGAACACTTGAGGACAGTGTTAGAAACTCTTAGGCAACACCAGTTGTAAGTTAAGTTTTCAAAATGCGAATTTTTGCTATCTCAAGTAGCATTTTTGGGGCATGTAATATCAGCCGATGCAATTAAGGTGGATCCAGCTAAGATCGAGGCTATTCAAGGATGGAAACAACCTACTAATGTAATTGAAGTGTAAAGTTTTCTAGGGTTGGCAAGCTATTATCGAAGGTTCAAGGAGGGATTTTTAACGATAGCCCCACCCCTGACAAAGCTATGTAAAAGGGAGTCTGATTCGAGTGGACTACCAAATGTGAGAAAAAATTCCAAGAATGTAAGGCTAGGCTGACCTCAGCACCTATCCTAATTATGCCAGGTGAGTTCAGAGGGTATGTTGTATATACTGATGCCTTGAAAATAGGACTAAGTTACGTGTTAATGCAATATGATCGAGTGATTGCTTATGGGTCATGTTAATTGAAAAGGCATGAAATGAATTACCCGACACATGACTTGGAGCTGGAAACTGTGGTATATGCTCTAAAGTTGTGGAGGCACTACCTATACGGTGAGACATTTGAGGTGTTCACAGACCATACGAGCTCAAATTATGTGTTCTCACAAAAGGAGTTTAACCTTAGGCAGTGATGGTGGATGAAATTTCTTAAGGACTACGACTGCACCATTTAGTATCACCCGAGGCGTGCCAACGTGGTGGCTGATGCTTTGAGTAGGAGTGTGCCTACAGTTATAGTAGGGTTGATGGCCTATGAGTGGCATCTATCAGAGGCTTTTAGCCAATTGGTGGTGAGTGTAGTGCCAAAGAGATCATTCATCCTTATTGCTAGCATGACAATTCAACTGGATTTGGTAAACAAGATACAAAAGGTATATGTGACTGACAAGTGCATACATCTATGGGTAGATGAGCATGACCAACACAAGAATCCTCACTTTGAGATATGGGATGGAATTCTGAGGTTTCAAGGGAGGATGTACATGTCTAATCTTTGGGAATTAAGGCAAAGGATTCTAGATGAAGCCCATAGAGCTCGGCATACAGTACACTCGAGAGCCACAAAGATGTATAGAGATCTTCAAGAAATCTATTGGTGGATAGGAATGAAGACTAGCGTGGCAAGAAAAGTAACCCAATGCGATACATGCCAAAGGGTCAAGATCGAGCATAAGAAACTAGCAAGGTTAATGAAACCCCTAGACATCCCTGAATGGAAGTGAGAACATATCACAATGGATTTTTTGACAGGATTCCCAAAGAGTCGAAGAGGTAATGATGCAATTTGGGTCATTGTGGATAGATTAACAAAGTTAGCACATTTCTTGCCTACACAGATGGACAAGCCAGTACGAAAGTTTGGAGAGCAGTACATTGGAGAAATAGTTAGGCTTTGTTAGGTTTGAAATACTATGGCACACACCAAGAAGGGGGGTGAATTGGTATATAAAAATTCTTTTTACCTAAAAATTCTTTTGATAAAAAAGAGATGCCGGCTATGAAGATCACGGCTTTGTTAAACCTTAAGACCTTGAAATGGAACGATGAGGTATCAACCATATGAAGACAATCTCGTATTGACAATGAAGAACACAAGATTAAAAAATATGAAATATTTTTCAATGGATGGTTAAATATATGAATCAAGTGAGGAATATAGAGATGCTTGAAAAGATAAATAAACAAATAATACAAGCACAAGAGAACACAAAGGATTTATAGTGGTTCGGCTTAAGTCAAACCTAATCCACTACCTTAGCTCTTCACTAAGGATTTTGTAAACAATCCACTAAAACCTTCTACTTAACAAAGTAGGCCCTCTAGTCCAAAACTAGGAAATTACAAACCTTTTGCTTATACAAGCAAACCCTCTAGCACTTAGCTAGGTATTTCAACCCCTTGCTTCAAAGAGTAAGTCCTTTAGCACAACAAACTAGGAAAATAAAACTATACAAATGAAAGAGAAAAGCTAAGAGTTAACACTCTTAGTTACAAGTTCTCTCACAATGAAAAGAAGGCTTAAGAATAAATTTACAATAATGGAACGGAGCCTTGAAAAGAAAAATACAACAATAAAGGCACAGATTCTTGTAAGCTTGAATAAAATGATTTGCACTCTTTAGATCAACTCATTCCCATCCATTACCCTTCTTAAGTTCATCCATGACTTGTTTTTATAGGCATTCCAAAAGATATAAGAGAAAACTAGACATTTGTGGCCATTGGGATTTGAAAAAGTAGCCATTATGCTTTCTGTAAAAGAGACTTTGTCGACAGATAAAAATGGTTAGTCGAAAGAATCAGGCAAAGTAACAAACTTAGTTGACAGACAAAATAGGTTGGTTAACCAAGTCATAAAAACAACAGAACACTTAGTCGAGCAAGACAAAAATAGGCATGACACTTAGTCGACCAAGGCTATCCTTCTGTCGACAAACTTAAGGACTTAGTTGACCAAGTCAGCACATAAGCACTGTTAGTTGACAAAGCTTATAACCTAGTTGACTAAGTTAGAAACAAGCATGTTGTTGGTCGATAAAGCCTATAGCTTAGTCGACCAAGTCAATATATCTATTTTGATAGTCGACAAAGTGAATGCAGTTAGTCGATAGATGCTACAAAAATTCTTTTAACTTTATTTTCTAATATTTGAAGATTTATTGCATTATTTTTCCAATCTTCTAAATCATAAACAACGCATATATATTGGAAAATACTTTGATCACATACATTTGAGATTGCTTAAAGCATCATTTAAATTGGAGAATTAAGATAATAAACATCAGTAAAATACAATGGTTTTTCATCATCAAACTATATCAAAGGCAAAACATCAGGCTTCATGGTGCACACATAAGCATAGTCTCTAATCGAGATTCGAGGTTCACTTCAAAATTTTGGGAGAGCTTACAAAGGTGTTGTTGTTGCCAAAAATACAACAATCAAAATTTGTAATACGAGAATGCTGGAGTTGCAGTAGGGCGAGGCAAATAGCTAGAAGGTGTTTGCTTGTGGAAATGCACATTGGGTAGCTACGGTCTTTGATTATTTGGCCGTGGTCTCGAATAAGCCCTCGGGGACATTTTCGGTAGTGGATTGATCCATTCAGAAGTTGCATCTGGTACAAGTTAGAATGCACGTAGGGATTCCTCACCTGCATATACCCTTCAATGCTTAAGTCATTACATATAGGAAAGCAATGCGATGAGTAAAGAGATAATACTATCATTTAACATATAGCAGTCGTACCTTACCTAGTTGAAGAGGGTTGAACACGGTACTATTAGAGGGAGTCAGGGATGGACCTGCATGTTAGTAGCACTTGAGTGGGTTTAAGAGGAATCCCTCTCGAAGGATTGAAATACCTAACGAGTCCTCCGGGGGAAGGTGGGCCTTATGGCAGGCTGCCGAAACAGGTTCTTAGCCTTTAGGCGGCTTGCTTGGCAAAGCCCCAAGTTGGCAAAAGATGCCTCTAGACATTGACTATTTAAATGTGATTGGGTGCTATGGGGAACTAGATAGTATATAGGGGCCATTTGGGCACTTGATGCATTGGCTAGGTTTACAACATCCATGTGGCCTTTAGGAAAGGCCATTCCCATTGTCCTAATGTAGTATCACTATACTATATAACATGCCACCCCATTATTATATTAATATGTGTATAATGTATAGATTATATGCGATTTGCAATGGGGAAGACCAGAGAACCAGTTGGATGGGAAAGATGGCAGAAACGGAGCTCGCGGACAGCATCTCGTGGAGACAGGCCTCTTGACAAGAGTTCTCTCGAAGAGACCTCGCCGAGAGGCAAATAGAGACCTCTCGGCGAGAGGTCTTTTCGAGAGACCTCACCTAGAAGAGCTTATCGAGAGAAGGGATGGAGGTAAGGATGGATGACCAAGAAGAGGCCTTTTGAGAGAGAGAGAGAGAGAGAGAGAGAGGCTCCGTTGAGAGGAGATTGTTGCGATGCCTTGCGAAAATGATTTGCGGGGAGATGTTTTCAGAGAGACCAAGGGCCTTTCTAAAAGGGCGCGGCCAAGAGAGAGAGTTGCTGACGCATCTGAGAGACGTCCTACTGCCGAGAGGAAAGCTCCTTTCTGAGATGACTCACTGCCTTACCGAAAGGGATGCCCCGACCACCAAGAGAGCTGCAGCCTTCTTCGAGAGGGCTACTGCTGTTGCTGAGGGGCTTATAGCCCTTGTTGAGATAGCCTTTGCAGCCACCAAGAGGTGGCCTTACCTTTTTCAGAACAACCACAGAGAGGAAATTAAGCTTTTCGAGAGAGCTTTGGCTTGCTAAGAGAGAAAGATTAGAGAGTTTCTGGAAGCTGCTGCTCCCTTGCCAACGTACCAGCCTCTTTCTTTGACCCCTTGACTTAGCCTTTATACTCTTTTCGCCTTGAACCACTTTGCCCCTTCAACCTTGCCTATTCACCCTTTGGCTATTACTAGTGGTTCCTTTGACATTTGCTCATGGTTTCTTCTTGGGAAACATGTCCCGGTTTGGAACCACTTTTGGGATTTTCCTGCCTAGGGCTTATTGACCAAAATACCCTTAGGTGGACCCTCTGGAACTCTATGGCACAATAGGTGCATAGAAACACAATTGAAGCTTAGCATGACCTATCATCAGTAGACCAACGGGCAGTCTAAAAGGACCCTATAGACGCTTGAAGATATGTTAAGGTCTTGTACCTCGGATTTTGAAGGCAATTGGGAAGAACACCTATCATTGGTGGAGTTCGCGTATAATAATAGTTAGCACGACAATATTGGGATGGCACTTGTAATACCCGGTATTACATGGTATTAAAAAATAAATAAATTTGAATTATTTTGTCAGGACCTCGGGTGGTCTGAAAAGCCCAAGGGTCAATCCTGATAAATTAATGAATAAAATTATCGAATTGGCGGCAGGGAGTGCCTCGGGACTTGGATGTCCAGGGAAGAGGGTAAGAGAGTGATGAACGTCTTGAGATGAGATTAATGACGCTAGAAGCAGTCCAGTCGGGAATAATTTTTGAAATAAATTCTGTATAAGTCCGAGTGGGTGCCAATACCGAATGGTTGCAGGGGACCTCCTGGTAGCTGAGGGGACTCTAGGGGTGGTTCGGTTTTGCGAGTAAGGCAACCCTAAAGTGTTTTTGAGTGGGATAACGGTCCTGTGCAGGCGCAGGAACGAGGTCTATATTCCCGAGTAAATGTCGGTAATTAATTTTGAAAAAAATTGAGATTTTAAGTGTCTTAAGAGTAATTAATTAAAGCATTGGAGGGTCCAAGTGCTATTTATAAAAATCCTCAAGTGTAATTAAAATTTCTAAGTGGAATTAATGTGATTAATGGGGGTTAAATGTGTAATTTAATTTACATATATATATATATATACATATATACATACGCGTGGATTGGGCGGAAGCTTGCTGGGAATTTGAAATTTAAAATGCAATGAGAAGCAGAGAGAGAGCTGGTGAGAGCTCATGGCCGAGAGCCAGAGCTAGGGAGATTTAGGCTTCGTTTGGCTATGCGGTTTGACCGCTTATAAGCTATTCATTTAGAGTATAAGCTGTCAAACTTATTTACTTACCTGTTTGGTATGCCTAATAGCTTAAAAGCTAAATAGCTTAAACGCTTATTTAATAGCGTTTGTAGAAAGCCATCGGCCACCAGCTTTCGCAGAAACGTTGCAGAGAGCTTCTTGAGTTGACCAACACATTTACAATTTTACCCTCCTACATTTCCAATATTTACACCTCCTATCCCTCTTCTCCCACCTTCCCAGTGCCTCCTCTATTACCACCGTGTTGGATCTCCTCCTCCATAAACGGTCGATGTTGTCGCCTAGCGCCATCGCCTTCGCCGCCCAGCCCAACTTCGCAAGACACCCAGCACTGTTGCTGTCGCGGCCCAGCACCGCAAGCCGCCTCGCTGCCCAGGGCCGCAAGCTGCCCCGCCCTGCTACCAGATCGCCACAAGCCTCCATCGCCGCCCTGCTAGCAGATCGTCGCCATCGCTATCGCCAGCACCAATCGCGTCACCGGCCGTCCATCGCCCTCATCTCCTCCGCGTTGCTGCCATGGCCGAACTATATATATATATAACAGTTATATATATAACAGTAATATAAACATATATATATATAACAATAATAGATAAAATATATATTATTATATAACATATATAATACATATAATTTATAATTTATAATCTTAATATATTTTTAATAATTATGTATAATTTATTAACATTTAATGATAAAAATTTTATATCATTTTTAATAATTTTATATAATATCTTAACATATATATTGAAGATTTTTATGAATTAAATCTAAATTTATACATAAAGTATAAAAATTATATATTTTTAAATATTTTTATAATTTATTAACATATAATTGTAAGTATTTTAGTAATTGGACATCAATTTAATTTTTTTTAAATGTATTTTTTAAATTTTATTTGCATTATTCATGTCATGTATATTTTAGTCTTTTTGCAAGTTTTAATAGCTTATCAGCTTTTACAAACCAAACACATAACTTTACACTAATAGCTTAAAAATACGTTTATCCAAACACATTATCAGTTTAAACACTACCCAACTTAAATGCTATAACCAGCTTAAACACTATCCAGCTTTAAAGCTTTGAAAAAATACGCATAGCCAAACTAGCCCTTAGAGAATGAGAAAGATTGTGAGAGAATGAGAGAGCTCGCGAGAAAGATTAAGCGACCGAAGGTAGCGGGCATGGCTGTCGTTTGGATGGTCGAAACAGAGAAGTAGAGAGAGGGCTCGGGAGAGCTGAAGCCGAGAGAGTAAGGCCGACAGCTTGCTCGAAGAGAGGGGAGATCGTGGTTGGTCGATGGTGGCCGGAAGCAGCGTTGGAGGCCGATTATGGGTGGCTGGTTGCAGTGGCTCAACGAAGGCAGCCATGGCAGCACAAGCAGCTCGCTAGGCAGAGTTGGAACGGCCGTGAGGAGGCAGGTGGCAGCCATGGAGGTGGCCGGCGAGCTCGGTAGGGGTCGACGTGGCTGCTAGCTAGGTCGAAGGCGTCTTGGGGTGGCCGAACCGCAATCTCTCAAGGACGGCCATGGCGGACACGTTGAAGCTACAACGCGCAGGGGGCGGCTCGCGATGGCTACGGTGGTGTGCGGCGCGGTGCTGTCCGGGGTGGTCAGTGATGGCGGTGTTGGCAGCCACGACAGTGCTGGAAGAGCAGGCGGCGGAGCCAGCGGCGGTGGCCAGTTGCTGGAACGCTAGGCGTTGTGCGCGCCAAGGAGGAAGAAGGCGCTGGAGGTTGAAGAAGAGTAGGGAAAAAAGAAAATAAAAATAAAAAAAAAAGAAAAGAAAGAGAAAATAAAGAAATAATGGAGAAATAGGAGAAAATCCCGAAAAATTCCAGAAAAATTGGGGAAAGTTCTGGAAATTAATTTGGGACCCGAGGAGCGTGCCAAAAGCTCAAAAAATGGGATTTTGGACTCATAATGGCAGCCAAAGAGGTAACTTCGGTATAGGCAATTGGTCGAACTTCTTCTCCAGTTTAATCAAGGTAATAAATTTAATTATTTTTTAGTTATTTTCATTATGTGAGATAATGAATTGTGTAGTATTGGTTGGATTGAACCCTCGGGTAGGGTCGATTTGAAGTTATTGTCGGGTGAGTTTTGCGGTATATGACGTAGTTGAGGGCATTGATTTAATGCCGGATCTTAATGGAGTTGGGTTTGTGTGTGTTTGCATCTAGGTTCGACCGGGGATGCGGTGATCCTAGAAGAACTTGAGGTTTAGGCTGGAATTCGTGCCGAGGCAGAGATGAGGCTTCGAGCCAGGTAAGGGACGGCCCCATGTGGAGGTGGCCTTGCAAGTTGGTAAATGTGTTTGATAATATTTTTATGTTGCATTTGCATGTAGTGGTTAATACTTGCGTGATGCGAGATCTAGTGGACCTGTGGCCATAAGGAGGACTAGTGTTGTGAGGGCTGATAGGTTAATGCCTCAAACCTTGGAGGGTTGTGAGGATGAGTAGGCCTAGCCTCATTTTCAGGCATTTGTCATACATAAACATGGTTATATTCATATTTACATACATTGCACCCTTACTGAGTCTTTATGACTCATGAGGTTTTACCTCGTGTTGTAGATGATACAAGACCATATGCAAGCAGGGATGGTGCCAAGAGGCTGTTGTGGCAACTAGCGGTGTTGCCCGAGTTGTGTATTTTATTATCTCTTGTATGTAGTCATGTAGTGTTGTGTATGTATACCCTTGTGAGTAAATATATATGTTGATGAGAGTTAGATGTACTAATTGTTGTAATCATCAGTGTGTTAGATGATTGTGAGTCTGCGTGATTTATATGTGGCTTGAGTTATTGAAGCCAAGTTCGAACCTAATAAAGATAAGCAAGGTATGTTCTCATAAATCCCCAATACTCAGCGAAGTGTTTGTATGCTAGCTTTGTGCTTGGGTCACCTCTGGCTTGCTATGGCATGAGCGGAAGAGAGGTGAAGCTCACTCGGGTTTCGGGTCTCGGTCTGCTGGGTTTTTCTATTTGAGTTGGGTCCGATTCCTGAGTGGAGCGAAGGAAAGGACGAAGCCTAGTTCCCACCTAGGGCATTTCCTGTTGAAACATAGTCCAACCCTTCAATTATGGTTCGTCGGGTGAGTAATCCGGTTGATTATTTACCGGTGGCGCCCGTAAGTGGGAGCGGGTCGTTACAGTTGGTATCAGAGCATGGCTAGCTATATGAGGGTGAAGGCTAGCGTGTTGGATTGTTATGTATGGTCGGTTAAGTAATTGAGGTGAGCGATTGCCAGAGTTTGAGTCGGGATTATCTGGCATAATTTGGATGTAAGTTGGAATGTCCTAGCTGCTGAGTTGGGGTCGAGAACAGTTGGTTTGTGGTCTCGAGATTTTGATGTGAGGTTGATTCGATGGCCTCGAAAGTGAGGACCTATGGTTTAAAGACCCTAGGGATTGGGTCGAGGTGTTGAGACCCACAATGGTTTGAATGGTATGCTCGGATATACTCGTAAAAGGTATACAAGTCGTGTAAGAGGAACCGAAAACCCAAGTGTGGGTGTCGGTGTCAGGAAGACCTGAATATTGGAATTTGGGCGCATGGTATGTTCAGAGGATGAGGACTCCTTGAGATTGAAGTGTTGAGGCTCGTGTGGGGACACGAAGCCGAAGCATGACTAGTTCAGGAAGGGATTAGTGGAGCGTCTCTATGTTAGGGATTTGTCGAGCATATTCGAGGGAATAGAGTTATCCCTTGGAAGTGGTGTAATAAGGTCTGTGTGCTTGAGTAAGAGTGAGCTATAGTGGGAGTTAGCTCGAGGCTCAAGGAAATGAGTTGTCAGCGGGTTAGGTGGTGAGGCTCAAAAGGGGGTAAGGTTAATTGCAGTGAGGCTCTATGGGGAGTGTGCATGTAATGCATTTGTATGTCATGGCTAATGAAGGCATGCTGTAAGTAGAATCCGGAAGAACTCTAAGGGGAGTTAGGATGCTAGATATATGTGATGTGATGTGATCGTATTGTTATGATGATCCCGGAGGGGATGTGCTTAGGGTATGAGTGGACCCTAACAGGTTTTTGTATGAGATGGAAATTCCAAGTAGGTCGAACTGGAATCCAGGGGAATCCAGATCTAGGATTAAGAAGTAGGGCATGCGTTGATATGTGTGTAAAAGCCATGGGGTTAGAAGTCCTAGTTGTGAAGGGCCAAAAGACCGTTCATGTGATTGATGGATGAGGGGCCAATCAAAACTCTCATTATGACGCTTGGGGTCTAGTGGACGCCTAAGGTCTGGAGATGAGAGGTGAATAGACCCTCATTGTGATATTTGGGGTCAGGATGACGCCTAAGGTCACAAGACCCTTGATGGGAGACGCGGAGGTCACCCAATGAAGGGTATAAACGTGTGTGTGTGGTTCGAGGGCCATGAGTGTGTGGCAATAGGACATCCATAGGCTATGTGTGCGATGGAAATGCCAACTTCGGATGCCTAGGTGGGCAGGGGCATGATGAGTAATGTCGAGGCCCCAGATTTTAAATTTCAAGTCATGGGAGCCTGAGCGAGGGTGCTGGAAGGCCAAGCTGGGCATCATGACTGGGTGTGCAAGGAGAGACAGGAGGTCTCTGTTTACCTAGAGGGTAATGGTAGGTGCTCTATGGTTATGGGTGCTAGAGCTTGAGGTAGGCTCAGCTTGTCGGTTGTGGATTGTGAGATGGTTGATAGTCAAGCTTTGGGATGAGTTGGGTGGTGAAGTGCATCATAATGGACTCGAATCCATGGTTGTGGGAAGTTGAAACTTTCGAATATTAATTGAAAGCCGTGGGGTATGATCTTGTGGGGTAAGATCATGAGGCCTCAAAAATGTGAAGTGGTTTGAGAGTCTCTTAAGAAGTAAGAGATGTAGAGTTCTGAGGAGCGGGGCTCGTGGTATGAGCTTGAGGTTATCAAGGCAAGGATAACCAACTAAGATGGCTTGGGTAAGATAGTGGTGGAACCATCGTAGCTCGGGGAGGTTTTAAGTAGCTTTGATGCTATGGGTGCACGGCTCGATGTGATGGATTTGATGCTATGGACCGTGTAGCAAAGGACTAAAGAGTTGGCTCGCGTTGAGGCAAGTGGCTCATGGGCCTGAGCAATTTAGTGAACTGTAGGTGACGATCAGATGCCAAAAATCTAGAGCAGCACCTTAAGAGAGTTGGTCAGGTGAAATCGATAGTCTTCTGTAAGGGATAGAACATCTAGAGTAGTCCTATGGAGGAATCGTGGAATGCGATAATGATCCGATAGATTAGTGTCCGAGTAGGAAGCTTGGTGAGGAAATGGTCGAGCGTGGCAGGGTAGTCATGCCGGGTTCGATATTGGAGGTTGGACTGGAAGGCTGAGAGTCATGCTACGGGTGTGAAGCAAATCAATGATGGACTTAAGCCGTGCTGTTGGGAATTGTTGTTGGGCCAGTGTAAGGGAGAAACACGGTAATGATGATTGGGTGTTGACTCTTCGAAGCACAGGGCAACACGATGGGGAACCAGTGTTGGGCCAGTGTATGAGAGTGACACGGTAATGATGACTTGGTGTTAGCTCGCCTAAAGCACAGGGTAACATAGTGATTACGTAGATGGTCAGGGGGCTGAAGATCTGTAAGATGCACAATAGGGGTGGCGAAAGCTGTGGTCAGTTCCGCAACTCAATTGCGAGTAGCAAGAGATATTAGGGCATTGCACCCAAGTGGGGAGGGTTAAGCCCTTTATTTCGATAAGGCGTTGTGAGGCGGTTTAGCGAATGTTAAGGTGTTGTAGCACCTCGAGATGTTTGAGAAAGAAGCCTGGGGAAAAGAAATGGGTCTAGCATGGGAATAACGCTACGGTTGATGCCTATTATTGACGGGTCTAATGCTAAGGACCACTGAATATAGATGGTTAGTTCACAGGAGGGAGTGCAGCCCTCTATGTGGAGTAACTCGTCTGCGGTGGAGACGATTAGATGCCGAAGACCTGGGGTATGCTGTAGGTTATGTCTGGGCCAGACTTAAAATTCCGTAAGGGTTGAAAAAAAAAAATCATGGTAGTGCCTTTGTTGTCTTGGTAGCAAAAAGGTTTGTAAATTTATTGGGTGATACCTTGTGGTATGAAAATAAGATGCGTGGCGATGCTCCTCGTTAAGGGATGCTAACACAATTGTGGTTAAATTGATCGCAGTTGATCGGGTAAATTGAGATGATGGACCCTGTGTGACCTTGTAGTGATGCAAGAAAATGGGTCAATAGGTGGAGTCAGTAAATGGCTCCAGAATGTTACATAAGTGTCATGGAGGGTGAGACTTATGAGTTGGAAGCCAACCATGAGATGGGATTGTTGAAGCGTGCGGAGGTTTTAAGTAAAAGGATTTCTAATCCTGTGATGTGAGTTGTGGCAAGCTGAATAAGTGGATAAGGCACAGTTCGAAATCCATAAAGGCTCGCAATTGCATAGTCTAGTGTTAGTCTTGATGTGTCGATGCAAAAAAAAAATGAGGAAGTATCCTCATGTAACACTGGATGGATTTTCGGTTGATGACATAGGATCAGTTGCTAGGTGGTTGCACCTGATGGCAATGATGGGAGCGTGAGGGTCAAGGACTGTGATGGGAAGCCTTGTTGACTGACCGTGTACATAAGGGTTCAGCGAGTCCTGGTGGTTAGACCAGGCGAATTTTGAGAAAGAGATCTAAGATGATAGAAGATGGTTGGTCAGGGCAGAATTGTGCTGCTTGAAGGAGTGTTACTCCGTAACGAAGGTTAAAGATAGTAGTGTTGAAATGTGGCCTGGGAAGAACTTGAGATGTTCTCCCAAGAAATGTTGGGCATGGGGCCACAACACTAGATGAACCTCCTAAGGCACTATAACTTTATCAAGAGGGATCACCCGGGGAAAGCCAGCATAATAGCAAGTGCCTGAGTAGGAATGTGAGTCCTACGGCATCGAGTGGAAGTGTGGGTTCCACAAGAGTAGCATGGGTGATTTCCAGTGGGTGGAGCTTAAATTGAGGCAATAGTCAATGATTGCAAGTGTAGTGCCTGGAGAAAGGTTGTGTTGGTGGTGAGCTGGGCAATCCAGCTAGAGCTAATCGAGTTGGGTAAATGGAAGATGAGAACGAATTTAAGATGTCGCCAATGGGTGACGAGAGCTCGAAGGAAGAGCTAATGGGACGAGTTTGGCTCCCAAGAATGGTGTTTAGGTGATGAAATCACCTGATAGCTGTGAGTGATCTAGTTAGAGGGATGCCTTGGAGTGTGGGCAATTGATGAGATTTAACCTCGTGGTTAAAGGTTGACGGTTGTGAAAGGAGATCAGCTAGTGGAGTTAATTGGTGACCGACTGGGGGTAGCCGATGGCGATCGAAGACGCCGACCGGTGATAGCGGTAGCAGCAATGCAGCTGTTGGCCAGGGTCGTGTGGCGTCATGAAAGTAGTCAGTCGGTGGTTTAAGTGGCTTTGGAGTTGTGATTGTGACTGGATGTGGCACTAAGCGAGGGCAAGAGGTCGACTTAGCTGATGATGATGGCATTAGAGCCAATGTGGTCGCTCGCTAAGAGGTGTGAGCTAATCAAAGCAAAAGTTATAAGAAGTCCGGGAGAAGCCAGAGTCTCTCAGGGAATTGGCTATCTATTATAAGCATAGCAAAGTGATATGAGGAAGGCAGCCTAAGAGTGGGGTCGTGCTGGTTGCGTTGACCAATGAGATTCCTAGAGCAGCGAGTCTTTTGAGATGGCATGGTGGTGTCATCGTCGCTGTCAGGGAAAATATGTTGTCAGGAAGGTCAAAGATAACCATTATGCACGGTTTAAGTCAAGTGCTAATGCGAATTGAGAATGAACCTGATTGAGGTGGCTGAAAAGTTTTGTGCCGCTAAAATATAAGGCTTTGTCGGGAAATGGCGAAATTTGAAAGGTCCCAATGAAATTGAAGTGGGGCGAGTGAATTTGGCTAGAAGACCGCCACAAGAGTGGGGGTGTAACCATGTTAACTTGTTGTGGTGCAGACCAAAGGCACGAGTCATCCTACAGGTGCGATGCAATAATTGATTGTGCAGATGGTAATAAGCCAATCACTTGTGCCACGCACCGTGGGTGATGACGAGGGCCGATTAATGGTTTCGTGACCTTAAGCGCAATGGTAGAATCCTTGACTCGCGGTAGGGGTTAATAGCCAAGGTAAGGCCTTGCATGGGGCATGATTGTGAAAGCTAAAATGGGGCGAAGAATTGAAGAGGGGTTGCTTAGTGAAGAGTTCCCTGATATGGGTATGACACCCTTACTAGCGTGCAATATCGGCTAGTAAGGAAGGCCAAAGTATCTCTGTGTGCTTATGCCAAGAGCTCCTGGTTGGGAGAAGGTTGTGGCCTGAGCATGGTTGAGCTCGAGGTGAGATTGTAATGGTGCGTGCATCGCCAAGGTCGAGGTGGACTCGAGTAATGTACGTATAGTTGAAATGTGTGATAGCCTGGTATGGTGTTCGGTAAGTCGATTATGCATGATCATATCGATAAATGAGGGTCGGCTGGTCAAGGTAGTAGACCATGTATGAAATGGTCAAAGTTGGCTGGGTGGGCCAAATGGTTGCTTCCCATGTAGTGTTAGCATGGTTAGTTGGTCGATAATGAGAGGTTGCCATGAGAATCGACTCAAGCTATGCAGGCTGGTAATAAATGGCGATATGCCATGGTGGAATGGGTGTCAGATTGTCTTGTGGGCACTAGAAGAGACATTGCGGCGAGTGGTCAGTATTAAAACGTTACTGGTTGGACCAGTGTAAAATCATGGCCATGTGATTGGCAGTGGGAAACGTTGCCGTGTGTGATAGGTGTAAAATCGTGGTAGATTGATCAATGATGCAATGTTAGCGAGAGTTCATTTCCATTGATGGGAAAAATGGGAAGTAAATTGTAAAGTGATGCTTCGAGGCAGAGGAAATCCATCAGGAGATGGATGTCGTTGCAGTAAGCATGACCAGTGATCAGTGGTGCGATTTGGCTGGAGGCCAAGGCGGTATTCGATTGGTGAATGTCCTCGAGAGGCAGAGGACCAAATGCCTAAGTGAAGCCTTGAGGTGGGAATAACCCGAGGTAAGGGCTGAGAAATGGTTCGGCTACGAGAATCTTGAGTAGGGGATTTGGAGAGTAGCCTGTGAATGTGATTGTCTTGGGCAGAAAAGTATGATAAAGTGAATTTTGAGGGCGAAAGTTTTTAAGGGGGGTGGAATGTAATACCCGGTATTGAAAAATAAATAAATTTGGATTATTTTGTCAGGACCTCGGGTGGTCCGGAATGCCCAAGGGTCAATCCCGATAAATTAATGAATAAAATTACTGAATTGGCGGTAGGGAGTGCCTCGGGACTTGGATGTCCAGGGAAGAGGGTAAGAGAGTGATGAATGTCTCGAGATGAGATTAATGACGCTAGAAGCAGTGCGGTCGGGAATAATTTTCGAAATAAATTCTGTATAAACCCGAGTGGGTGCCAATACCGAATGGTTGCAGGGGACCTCCTGGAAGCTGAGGGGACCCTAGGGGTGGTTCGGTTTTGCTAGTAAGGCAACCCTGAAGTGTTTTCGAGTGGGATAAAGGTCCCCTGCAGGCGCAGGGACGAGGTCGATATTCCTGAGTAAACATCGGTAATTAATTTTGAAAAAATCGAGATTTTAAGTGTCTTAAGAGTAATTAATTAAAGCATTGGAGGGTCCAAGTGCTATTTATAAAAATCCTCAAGTGTAATTAAAATTCCAAAGTGGAATTAATGTGATTAATGGGGGTTAAATGTGTAATTTAATTTACATATATATATACATATATACATACGCGTGGATTGGGCGAAAGCTTGCTGAGAATTTGAAATTTAAAATGCAATGAGAAGCAGAGAGAGAGCTGGTGAGAGCTCATGGCAGAGAGCCAAAGCTAGGGAGATTTAGAGAATGAGAGAGATTGTGAGAGAATGAGAGAGCTCGCGAGAAAGATTAAGCGACCGAAGGCAGCGGGCATGGCTGTCGTTTGGATGGTCGAAACAGAGAAGTAGAGAGAGGGCTCAGGAGAGCTGAAGTCGAGAGAGTAAGGCCGAGAGCTTGCTCGAAGAGAGGGGAGATCGTGGCTGGTCGATGGTGGCCGGAAGTAACGTTGGAGGCCGGTTATGGGTGGCTGGTTGCAGTGGCTCAACGAAGGCAGCCATGGCAGCACAAGCACCTCGCTAGGCAGAGCTGGAACGACCACGAGGAGGTGGGTGGCGGCCATGGAGGTGGCCGGCGAGCTCGGTAGTGGCCGACGTGGCTGCTGGCTAGGTCAAAGGCGTATTGGGGTGGCCGAACCGCAAGCTCTCAGGGATGGCCATGGCGGACACTCTGAAGCTGCAACGCGCATGGGCGGCTCGCGGTGGCTACGGCGGTGCGCTGTGCGGTGCTGTCCGGGGTGGTCGGTGATGGCGGTGTTGGCAGCCACGGCGGTGCTAGAAGAGCAGGCGGCGGAGCCAGCGGCGGTGGCCAGTTGTTGGAACGCTAGGCGCTGTGCGCGCCAATGAGGAAGAAGACGCTGGAGGTTGAAGAAGAGTAGGGAAAAAAGAAAATAATAATAAAAAAAAAGAAAAGAAAGAGAAAATAAAGAAATAATGGAGAAATAGGAGAAAATCACGAAAAATTCCAGAAAAATTGGGGAAAATTCTGGAAATTAATTTGGGGCTCGAGGAGCGTGCCGAAAGCTCAAAAATGAGATTTTGGACTCAAAATGGTAGCCAAAGAGGTAACTTCGATATAGGCAATTGGTTGAACTTCTTTTCCAGTTTAATCAAGGTAATAAATTTAATTATTTTCTAATTATTTTCATTATGTGAGATAATGAATTGTGTAGTATTGGTTGGATTGAACCCTCGGGTGGGGGTCGATTTGAAGTTGTTGTCGGGTGAGTTTTGCGGTATATGATGTAGTTGAGGGCATTGATTTAATGCCGGATGTTAATGGAGTTGGGTTTGTGTGTGTTTGCATCTAGGTTCGACCGGGGAGGCGGTGATCCTAGAAGAACTTGAGGTTCAGGCTGGAATTATTGCCGAGGCAGAGATGAGGCTTCGAGTCAGGTAAGGGACGGCCCCATGTGGAGGTGGCCTTGTAAGTTGGTAAATGTGTTTGATAATGTTTTTATGTTGCATTTGCATGTAGTGGTTAACACTTGTGTGATGCGAGATCTAGTGGACTTGTGGCCATAAGGAGGACTAGTGTTGTGAGGGCTGATAGGTTAATGCCTCAAACCTTGGAGGGTTGTGAGGATGAGTGGGCCTAGCCTCATTTGCATGCATTTGTCATACATAAACATGGTTATATTCATATTTACATACATTGCACCCTTACTGAGTCTTTATGACTCATGAGGTTTTACCTCGTGTTGTAGATGATGCAAGACCATATGCAAGCAGGGATGGTGCCAGGAGGCTGTTGTGGAAACTAGCAATGTTGCCCGAGTTGTGTATTTTATTATCTCTTGTATATAGTCATGTAGTGTTGTGTATGTATACCCTTGTGAGTAAATGTATATGTTGATGAGAGTTAGATGTATCTAATTGTTGTAATCATCAGTGTGTTAAATGATTGTGAGTCTGCGTGATTTATATGTGGCTTGAGTTATTGAAGCCAAGTTCGAACCGAATAAAGATCAGCAAGGTATGTTCTCATAAATCCCCAATACTCAGCGAAGTGTTTGTATGCTAGCTTTATGCCTGGGTCACCTCTGGCTTGCTATGGCGTGAGCTGAAGAGAGGTGAAGCTCACTCGGGTTTGGGGTCTCGGTCTGCTGGGTTTTTCTATTTGAGTTGGTCCGATTCCTGAGTGGAGCGAAGGGAAGGACGAAGCCTAGTTCCCACCTAGGGCGTTTCCTGTTGAAACATAGTCCAACCCTTCAATTGTGGTTCGTCAGGTGAGTAATTCGATTGATTATTTACCGGTGGCGCCCGTAAGTGGGAGCGAGTCGTTACAGCACTTTACGAGGCTCTATATGGCAGAAAATGTCGATCACCTATTTGTTGGACTGAGGTGGGAGAGAGACAAATATTGGGACCTGAGATTGTGCAGCAAACCACGAAAAAGATTTGGCTAATCTAAGAAAGGATTCGAGCAGCCCAATGCCAACAAAAGTCATATGCAGATAAGAAGAGATGAGGTTTGGAATTTGAAGTTAGGGATCATGTGTACCTTAAGGTATCGTCTCAACACTTGGCGATATAAGGAGAGAAGAAAGGAAAATTGAAGCCATGATACATAGGACCTTATTTGATCATAGAATGAGTTGGGCCTCTGGCTTATCGTTTAGAGCTTCCAACCAGCTTGTCCAATATTCATGATGTTTTCCACGTGTCCCAGTTGCGAAAATATATACCCAATTCGACCCATGAAATTTGGGTGGAAACAATTGAGTTGAAAGAAAATTTGACCTATCCGAAATCACCCAAACTAATCTTGGATAATCGCGACCAAGTTTTAAGGAATAAAGGAATTCCTTTGGTAATGATTCAGCGGAGAAATCACACAGAAGAGGAAGAAACATGGGAGCTCGAGGATACAATTAAGAAGAAATATCCATAGTTGTTCGAAGAAATAGAAATAGGATAAAGAATTCTCACAATTTTCCAAAAATTTTACCAAAGATCTTGTAAATAAAGAGATGATTATAGATGATATATTTATAGAATAAACTCACGGAGTGGTATTGATTATTTTGGAATGTGTGACCTCCTATAAAAACCAATATGTGATTAAGGTATTTAGGTGATGATATTATTAACAGTTGAGGGTAGTATCCATCGACTTGAGGAAGAAGTCAATGGTAATGTTTTGCTTTAGATAAGATTATTTGAAATGAGGTAATGAGTTGTGTTCTCCCTTAGTTAATTGATCAGTTAGGTGTAAAGTTTAAGAACTAAATTTCTTAAGGACTCGAGTATAATTATTTTGGGGTGTAAGAGAAATTTTTCAAGACTTTGGGGCAAAAATATAATTTCTCAAAGTTTGTGGAACCAAGTGTAATTCAGAGAACCAAAGGACTTGAGGAAAAAGAGCCAAAGTGAAAGAAATTGAAAGAATGAGGGCAAATCAGGAAAGGCAGTGGGAACACTACAAGGGAATTAATGGCCGTACTGGTTGCCAGCGTTAGGGTTGAATCTCAGTCGATTGTGAGAGGCTAGGACATCATGGCCTAAGGGGTATACCTTGCGGTTCAAGGCAAGGCCAGGATTGGCTAAAGAGGCAATAGAAATCGGCTATAAATAGTCGAGGGTAAGGCCGAGGGTTTTATAAAATTAAATCATGTAATCCGAGCAATTGAGGGAAAGTTTGAGAGTTTTGATCAGGGGCTTTTGTTCTCCAAGTGGTGGAGATCATTTTGGAAAGTTTGAAGGAGTTTGGTGTTGATTTGAGGTGGTTTCAAGCTTCGCTGGAAAATTGAGAAGTCGTCGGAGCCAAGGTTTAATGGCCAAATCGAGGGTGTTCCAGCCAGAATTGCTGTGCAATAGGGGTACTATTGTGTTCGGGAGAAGGAATTGGCCAAAAGGGAAGAATAAAAGCAAAGGAATGAGCCAAAAACCAGTCGCCGACGGTTAGGAAGCAAACAGAGAAGATGACTAACAAATCGGGCGTGTGAGGTGCATGCGTTTGGCAAGTGGCTGCAGGTGCGTGACAGCTCGTGAGAAGGTAGGAAAAAAGAAAAAAAATAGAAAAAAATGGAAAAAAAAATTGGATTTTTTTTGAAAAAATAAGAAATTGAGTTTTATTAATTTTCTCAAAAATTTGGCTAGTAAATTGCCAAGACACGAGTTTTGAGGTTAGGGCACACATATCAAGGAGCCTGAGAAGCTAAAGCAAGGTGAGTGGTTTACCCCCAAAATTTACATGTGATATGTTGCCTAAATAAGTATGGAATTTAATAGGGATTTGCTAAGTCTATGTGATTTATGTGTATCTTGTTATATATATGCATATTCATTTGATATTGCCTCGGTAATGGTGATATTGCATTGAGCATGATATTCTTAGCATATCGATAATTGTGTCATCCATGTTGATTTTGGTGGGATGGGATGTTGCCCTAGTAGCATAGCCGCATTTCCCCAAGTGAGAATTACCGAAATAACCACAAGAGTCTCCCGTGCCGGGGACAGATTTTTCCTAGAGTGAGAATTGTTGAGATGACTGCCTAGGGTTTCACGTTGGGGCTAGAATGCTAGTTAAAGATACGCTAGGGTGTTGCTTTATTTATGTCCATGCATCGTTCATTTATGAAATTTATTTTTAACCCTCACTTAAAAGATTCATCTTAGAATTTGGACTTTTATCCCTAGAATATTCCACATTCCAGGTGAATCGAGCAGTAAGAAGGGAAAAAGAGTGGTCAAAGCGTAATTTAATTTCAATTCATGTTTTCCCTATGTTTAAAGCCCAGTGTTATATGTTATTTCCCTTATCGAATATTGTAATTTATGAGCTGTTGAGAATAGTAATGTACGGTTGTGTTTGTATGAAATTATGATATTTTTCAGGTTTTGATTCTAGCTTCTACAAGTGTTTAAGTTATCATTCCTTAGCTTTTCATGTTTAATGCTAAATGTATTTATATATGGAGATTTTATATTGAGGAATTGGTGATGGAAAAATAATCTTGAGAATAACGGCACGCCAGGGAAGGGTGGGTCGTTACAACACCTATCCATCTCCTCGCTTTATCTCTATAGATGCAGATTCCTAAGATAAAGGTCAAATCCCCCAAATCTTTCATGGAGAATTTATTGGACAACCAAACCTTAACTTGCATCAACATGCCAACATCATTCCCCATAAGGAGAATGTAATCCATATACAAGATAAGATAAGCTCTTGGGCTCCCACTTTCTTTCTTGTATACACAAGGCTTATCTAGATTTTTTATGAAACCAAATTCCTTGATATCAAAATCAAAATAGATATTTCAAGAACCCGATGCCTATTTGAGTCCATAAACAAACCTCTTCAGCTGGAAAACCTAATTAGGATCTGTTGATTGGAATCCCAACAAAAGTTCCATGAATGTATCTTCCTCAAGATAACAATTCAGGAATGCCGACTACATCCATCTACTAGATCGCCTAATCATGACACACGACAACGGCTAGCATCATCTTGATGGAAACTTCCATCTCTGACTGCATAGCCTCCAACCATTTCTTGAATTAATATTATTTATCGCTTCTTTGTATGAGGTAAGATCAACCACTAGGTCACTCTCGCCATACAAGAACATCTCCTGCATCACCTGTGACACCCGTAACTTACTTACATGCTTAATGATAATAATATTCATATAAAAATGTCTGGAGCTTAAAACCAAAATCATACTTCCTTTAAATCAAATAAAATTCCAAGACATACTTTATGGCATACATATAGGAAAAGATCAGAGTTCAACCCTATAAAACATTGTTTCAAAAGGAAACTAAACTTAAATTCTTGAAAATCCTTTTTAAACAAGCCACCACGCTCCACGTCCATGTCCTGGTCTCCTCATTCATGCTTACCTGGGGGAGGGGGAAACATAAGGGGGGTGAGATTATGCAAATCTCAGTAAGTACAAGAGAACCATCATATGTATTTAAACAAGTCATGATATAACATAACATATCGTATGGAGACACGAGAGGTTCCACCAACTTGCAGGGGTAAGAACCCTCGTGCGTAGCGCTACCGAGCTCCGATCCCGAAACTTGCGTGAACATAACATAACATGAGGGACCACATAACATAGTTCATGGTCATGCTTAAACATCATAAATAGTTCATAATGTACTTACCTTAACTTGGTTTGATGAGATTTGAATGTTGAAGGCTTCACCTATACAAAAAGCTCGAAGCACTCCCGTCTAGCACGAATTTATCCCAACTTAGAATGAGGAAACTCTTAGCCATGAGCCCTATTTATAGGCTTGGAAACTTGGTCACCAAGTAAGTCACAATCATTTCAAATCTTTTCTAAATCTTTCAAGATATTCCAATCATTTCAAATCTTCTAAAATATTCTCTAATCATTCCATATCTTCTAAGATATTCTGCAATCATTCTTATCAAATCTTATCCTTAAAGTCATCATGAAGCTTAATCTTTATCTCTAAAGTCATCATGAATACTTATCTTATCTCTAAAGTCATCATGAGCCTTCATCTTATCTCTAATATCATCATGAGGCTTCATCCTTATCTCTAATATCATCATGAGGCTTCATCCTTATCTCTAAAATCATTTATAAGGCTTTTCTTGAATCTCCCAAATGCCCTTAGGAAAAATATTTCAAGAATTACACTTTGGCCCAAACTTTTCAGGTAATTGCACTTAGACCCTTTTCAACTTGGTCCCTAGGCCAATTTTTAATTGCATTTTAGTCCCCGAAGAAAGGACTAATTACGCTAATACCCCTGGTTTTTAGGTAAATTACACTTTTACCCGAACCTCAATATTTACGATTTTGCCACTGGCTCAAAAACTGAACCTTTGTCTCAAGGCTTCTATAATCCCTTGAAAGGACATATTTGCTCAAGTATTAGAAGCTAAAAATCCCAAGTATTACATTATATTTCAGTTTAAAAATCTTGGGCGTTACATCACCTCCATACTAAATCCATATTATTTTAGAGGGAGATGTACTCTACCAGACCTATGAAGAGCCTCGAGAATGACATTTGACGGACATACTGGCTCAACCTTTTGACTAGGTATAATTTGTGACTCGGAGGACCTTTCTTCCAAATCTATCTTCCTCTTAACGCCACTTTCTTAAAGAAACTCTTTTTCTAAGAATTTTCTCTAAGAATATAGCGTCTTTGCTAACTAGAATTCTCTTATCACTTGGAAAATAGAATTGGTACCTCACTAATTCTTTGGGATACTCTACAAATCTTCCTTTTTCAGAGTCGGACTCCAACTTATTTGATTTCAGCTTCTTTACAAAAGCTAGACAACCCCAGACCATAACATGCTTAAGAATGGGAGCTTTCTTGTACCATATCTCATATGGCGTCATTTCAACAGATTTAGTCAGAACCCTATTAAGAAGATAAATCGTTGTCTGAAGCACATACCCCCATAAGAAAATAGGGAAATCTATATAAGCAATCATCAAACTCACCATGTCCAACAAGGTGTGATTTCTACACTTAGAAATCCCATTTAAATGTGGTGTTGCATGAGGTGTCTGAAGGGAAATGCTAACCATTGGTGTATCAATACAAGTTTAACTGGTTTTCAAAAACATTTTTTGAAAACGCTAAAAATGTAGCGAAAATAAACATCAAAAACACCTTCAAGACCCATTTCCAATGACCATATGCAATGGAGGACTAAACTAATCCATAGGGGGTTTAGTATATATACCTTACAACACTATGAAGGCCGATGTAGAGGTTGGAATCCTTACTAGATAGCAACACTGTAATACCCCGAAACTTGATATAAAGCTTGGATGTTGTAATGGAAATTATAGTAGCAAAATGAATGGTATTTTGATTCAGGGCATTAATGTAATAAGGGAATGATTGCAATGATGATTCCTTGTCCTAGAAGACATGACTTGGAGAAATAGGATTGGATTTGGGAATTTTTCCCCAAAAGTATTAAGGTGGCTTAGCTTGGAAGTTGTAATAATGAATTTTACCCCAAAAGTCTTAAGGTGGCTTAGCTTGGAAGTTATAATAATGAATTTTACCCCAAAAGTCTTAAGGTGGCTTAGCTTGGAAGAATAAGATTGGCTTGGAAAGGAAGAGATAATGGCCATAATGGATTCTTATCTTAGAAGTCACATGAAGATGAGATTTAGAGGCTTGGGATTGGAAGGAAATGAAAACTTGAATTGAAAGATAAAATCAAAGGGATAATTCAAAGGTCGTAATGATGGCTTGGGAAGAAAAATGGGGTGACTTAAAGGCTAAGTGATATCTTGAGATTTGGGAACTTAAGAGACTATATAAAGAGGAGGGGGAGAGACTCACATGAAGCTAGAATATAGCAAGAGAAGAAGTGCAACAAGGAGAAGAAAGAAATCAAAGAAAGCAAGGAGGAGGAAGGGTAGAGACACCTCATTGGAAATCAATCGAAGCAGTGAGAAAATCGAAGAGTTAAGTTGGTTCTCTTTCCATAGGGTCGTAGATTACGAAAAAGGGGAGTCCGTAGGTTCAAACGGAGAGCGAATTAGAGCAAAAATGAGCAAGTTATAACATTTTTAATTTTAGGTTGCAAAATCCGTAACAAGGAAGAAGGAGGCGCGTGGCCACTATTCTGGGGGCGCGTGAGGGCGCGTCAGGCCTCCGTTTAACTTGAAATTTTCACCATAATTCTACTATTTTAATTATCTACAATCCTATGTAAAAATATTTAATGTTCGGTTCACTAAAATGCGTGATTTATGTAGAAACAGCCCCTAGTGCTCAAAACTGGGTTGTGAACAGTGCTATCGAAGGGAAAACGATCAAGGTGAGTGGTTCTTATGCATGCTCCTTGATTCATATTGATCACTCTTGGTTTCCACTTGTGGATGGTTGTTGCTTACATCTCATGTTTCTTTACTTTCGACCATTTCTTTCCTATTTTGCTTGCATCACTGAGTTTGTTGTTGTGGTTCGTCGATGGGATCAAACATGACTACTCTTGCACGTAGCTTGTGGTTTGCACATCATATTTTCCTTGGTTTGTGCACATTGCCTACAAGTGGGGTCGTGCCTACTTGATATTCCTTAGTTTGTACATATTCCTTCTGCTTTATCTTCAACATGTTATTTGGTGATAGTTGCTATTGGTGGGTCAGGAACTTGTATATGATGGTTGGCTGCTTGTTGGAAAAGCATCACGATGATCGAGGAAGGGGCAATCCAGTGCCTACAGGTGGGGCCATGCCTAGAGGTGAGGCATGAGGGGTTAGACCACGATCACGTGCCTACAGGTAGGGCTGAGGTGTTTCACACAAGTGCCGGCAAGGATGATGGTGACTCGGGGAGACTTCCTATTGTATCGCATTTCGCTCTTGCATGCGCTGTTTCTTTCTTTCTTACCACTCAGTTAGATGTAATTGTCTAACTCGGGTGTTTCATACCCCTGGGACATTCAACGTCCCAGCTTTATTAGAAGTATCAAGTGTTTCAGGTTCCAGATCAAATCGTGGGCAAGGAGACAGAGCTTCGCTAGCTTTGGAATTTTGGTTTCATTATGTACGCTTGTAACCTAAGTAATATATTGTGAATAGCAACTAGGGTACTCAAGTTTGTAATAAAAGGGTGCCCTACAGTTGTACTATAGCAATAAGTTGTGTCTTTCTGGAGTATTGAGAGTCTTTTACATTTCTTGTACTTGTAAAGAAAATCTAGTGGAAACCCCTTTATTTAGCTTTGGTTAAGCTTGCAGGTTCGATCCAATGCTTCCGTTGGTAAGGGTTTCCATAACGCCTGTAGGTGATGTCTTAATTATATTTCAAGTTATTTCATATTTGGAAAAGTGGGGCGTTACAGTTGGTATCAGAGCTAGATTTTTATGGTCTTGATTTGGATTTTGGTATAACTAACCTCGATGATATTTTTGGTTGACAGCAGGTATGGGTCGAGATATCTAGAAACTAGGGTGTTGGAGACATGCCTGATGGAATAACGGATTCCATAGAGATATCCGAGAAGCGAGCCCTTGCACCTCTACTTGAGTCTAAGACCAAGAAAATAACAAATTTTGTTGTTGGAAGGGTAGGGACTGTATAGTGAGATGAGATGTTGTTGTAACACATATGCATATGTGTACAAATAGGATAAGATAGTAAGATATGGTGCCTATCCAATGCTACTAATTTTTGGATTCCTTGATGATAGGATAGATTATATGGTTATTTCGGGGATCCTAGAAGGTAAAAAGGTAAAATGAGAAGTTTTAATTGATGTTTCTAATCTTTGGGGCTTTGGTGACAGGATGGGTTACATGGCATTTGAGGTTGTTCCTGATGACTATGGTAAGGTCCAGCGGGTGAGTAAGCAAGGGATGAGGTACAAATAAAGTATTCTTATCATTCGGTGGACTAAAACACCTTGCTATCATCTTGAGTAATGCACGAGACCTTTGGAGACCTTCTCATATGTGGATTGATAGAAGAAGACGAATGAGTTTATAGTTAGTACTTTTAGATATGGTTTATTGGGGCCTTGTACTAACAAATATGTTGTAGGAGTTTAATGAGTTTTAGAATCTCGAGGACTCTGGGTTGTGGTTGTTTGGGAGATACGTGACTTGTAAGTATCCGAGAAGAAGAAGCCTCTAGATGAGATGTTGGAGATCGACTGGATTTTTGAGGATATAATAGTATACGATTTGTTAGAATTAACAAATGTTTTGTAGGTGTTTTGAGGATTTTGGAGGATAACAAGCTCTTGGGAAACTATTTTTTTTTCTAATTGTTTTACAAAATTTTGGGTTTTGGAGATTATCCAAACCAAGGTTATGAACTTGATAAAGGTCTAGCGGGCACCTAGTTCATGAAATCCGTATACAAATTTTGGGGGTATAGATGTTCAGAATTTGTTGGATTGGTGACCAACAAGGTTCACATGAGTTGAGAAAGTTGAAAACTTAGCTAGGTTCACAAAGGTCGAGGATGTTGGGAAATTTATGATTTTTGAGTTTTTCTAGATGGTTATGAATGATGATTTTACTGTTAAGGTTTAAATATTAACCTCATGATTTTGGGTATGGCTATTTCAGATGGTGAATACCCAATGCTCCCGAAGATTTGAACTAGCTACTCCAAACCATCGTGGGAGTGTTACCCGGGAAGAAGAGTCACAACACACCCATGAGGAGACATCGGAAACCCCCCAAGACAACCCATTCCAAAGAGGAAACCAGAACGGTGGAACTCGCATGGACCGAATGGAGCGAGTCATGGAAAACATGGTAACTTATATGCAAGGGGTGCAGCTAATAGATCGAGTTACCCCTCGAGCTCTGATTGATGCTCAAAAATGTCAAAATTTTATTATACTTTCACCCCTATTTTGACCTTGAAATTGGATTTAATTGAATATTTATATGCCTTTCATGATTAGATGTTGATTTCTCAAATATATATAATAATAATAAAATAAAATAAATATAATATTTATAGTACATATATATTCAAAACATGCGTGACAAGTACATACAAATATATATTATAATACATGATATTAAATTGGACATGCTATATATATATATATTAAAATATACTAATACAATTGAATTTGAATTGAAGACACGTGAAGCAGTGGACTACTTGGGTTATTGTCAAATTGGGGGCCCACGTGCATTAAAGTTAAAATTGAAGAAATTGAAGCCCAAATGCAATTGGAGAATTGAAGAAGCCCAGCTCGTGGAATAGCAGGCGCACAACAGTTAAGGTGTGATCACATACACAAGAAATTGCACTAAGCAGATCACGCGCCTGCATGCCTCATAAAGCCATTTCAAGACAGCACGCGAAATTTGACAGAGAACGGACAAAAGCAATATGCAGAATGTCTCAGAAGATTGTCGGGAGATTTGAAAAGTTTTTTTTGCCAGTGGCTTATAAATAGACTAGAGTATCAAGAAGAAAAAGAGATCCCCATCCACCATTTTAACTAGAATAAGGGGAAAAGCACACTATTCTATTCCTTTCTTTTTGTTCTTAAATTCCAGTAGTTTTTTTGTTTCTTCATGTTGTTCCAATGTTCTTCATTTCAGTTACTTACATTCTGCAGTTTTCCTTTCTGTTCTTTTCATTCTGTAACTTTAATTCATTGTTCATCTACATTTCTCTAATTTTAATTTCAGTATTTACATTCCAGAACTTTAATTCCTGTCTCTTTAATTTCTTCTTTGGAGATGTGTGGGTAAGCTTAAACTTGGGCCAAGGCGCGGACAGTGTCCAATGCCATAGATTTCCCAAGATAGCCGAACTTCAAATGCATTACCAAAAACCTGATTTAATTTGAGTATTGCGCGTTCATTGAATTTTTGAATTTGGAGTGGAGCATAAGCCAAACTTAGAGTCTCCATGCCATGTATGGAGGTTACTTAAATTGGAGATGCTATCATATCCAAATCCAAATGGGTTATCTGATTACTGCATATTAACTGTATTTTAATTTATGGTAGTTGCTTAACGTAGAATCTCTCATGCCATGTATGGAGATTGCTAGACCAAGAACTACCATCATCTTGAGATGCATTTTAATATCAAAACCTCAAATTAATTCAGACATATGTTTTTGGTACCTATCTATCTGTTGGGAAGTTATGGATTGGCACTGAACATTGCCTTGACTCAAGACGTCTTACAGTTACAGTACTTCATTTTTGTTCACTTAAAATCAAATGAATTGGCCTGACAACCCAATTTATATCGTGGCTCTATTTTCATTTTATTAACGATCTCCCAGTGAATCGACCTGGACTTTCCCAAAAAATTAAATTGTGCTATAGCGCACACTCGTACACTGGCGAGTATAAACGCCTTGTGCCTGTATGCTTGTTTCTTTTTTTGTTTATTTTGTATGTGTTTAGCTTTGGTTAAGCTTGCAGGTTCGATCCGATGCTTTCGTTGGTAAGGGTTTTCATAACACCTGTAGGTGATGTCTTAATTATATTTCAAGTTATTGCATATTTGGAAAAGTGG
This sequence comes from Diospyros lotus, assembly GCF_014633365.1. NCBI lineage: Eukaryota > Viridiplantae > Streptophyta > Magnoliopsida > Ericales > Ebenaceae > Diospyros > Diospyros lotus. The sequence continues at coordinate 24,007,898 of NC_068349.1, read as the reverse complement.
GGCGTTACAAACACCTTGCGCCCGAACAAAATTTTGGTTAAACGAAATCGATCTCCAAAAGCACGGGAGGGCTAGTCAGTCCACTTTCTGGTGAATGGTTGAATCCCTCAACTCACTCTATATGCTCACCAAAGAGAGTGAGAGAGATTAGGCTATAAAATGGGTTCAAAGGATAGGAAAATTTCAACCCAATAATAGTCTCACTATTATGGCAGAATTGCTACTATAGCAATATGAACAAGAAAGAGAGCGATGGAGGAAAGGTTAGAAGATATGGTTTATGGACTCTCTTGAGGGAGAAGAATAACTTAGGCCGAGAGAGAATTGCACAAGCTAGACCTATTCTTCATCTCGTTCTCCATCCTTATATATCATATATATATATACATGCCCAAAATTGGAAACCCTAGCTGCTTTGCATAAATGGACAAATCAGCCATAGAAGAGAAAAAGAGAAAAGACCAACGGGTGACAAGAAGGACACACATTTTATAGCCAAAATTTTATAATAAAATTATTTTCGAAGTTGTAGAATTTTTGGGTCAAAACGTAATTTATCGTACATTAAGGCCAAAGCATAATTTACAAAATCTTGGCCAAAATGGTAGAATGATGGTAACAAAGAACGAAACTAGGGGGATACAATGAAGAAAAGAAGTTAGGGACTCATGAGCTTGAAGGATTCGAAAAATAAGGCTCAAAACGTGATTTTTTGTCCAATCAGGCCTAAGTGCAAGTTTGTAATTTTGGTTGAGGAAGGTCAAAAAGAGGTTTTCCCTAAAGTTTTGGGGTTGAAATTAGGAGTTTGGAACTCAAGGGGCTTGATGGAAATGTTGGAATTCTTAGGGGTTTCAAGGAGAGGTCTAAACTGTAATTGGAAATTAAGTGGGGGTTGGTCGGGCTGTCGAACACCGATAGATTAGATGAATAATGATTTTGATTTGCAGCAAGGGTGCAACCCAAAGTCGTCTCCCAACGAACCTCAAACGGATTTGTCAAAACAAGACTAAACGGAGGGGGGGTTTTGGTGAAAAAAACATAAAACAAAATAAACACGAAGACAGTAAACCGAGATGCAATCGGTTGCAACCTTTCCTCCCTACCCGGGTATCATCATCCACCATATAAAGAACCTATTTATCTTTAATCCCAAGGTCAAACAAAGATGCTTGACAATTGCTGAAGACTAAATCGAAACTAATATAAAATCACAGAAAATCTTCTTGATCAATATACAAGTTTCAATTTCTTTTAGCACACGGATCTGAAACCGACATGAACAATCGCCCACTAAATTTATTTTATTTCTTGCAACCAATACCCCAATCGAGCCTATTAGTCAAATCTGCCCAAGCATCATGCATGCATTCATACGATCGCATAAAATACATACACACTTGAGAAGAAGCAAAGAAACAAAACCATAAGATTAAAGATGAAAACAGATATACAAAAAAACGTCCAAAGATTCAAACCAAGTAAGGAGTATGGCATGCAATCGGTTACAAAATCCTTAGCCTTCCATCTTGACAAGAACAATGGAGAAAAAGGAAAATCGGCTACTGTTCACATGAGAAGAGAATTATTTCTCTAATGGCCTCTTAATGTGCTTAAATAGAGCTTAGGGAGGAAACCCTAGGTTACCGAAACTCCACAGCTGATTTTGAATAGGATAACGTGCGTTCTGGGCTTCGGACCCTCATAAAAATTGTAGATCAGGAAGAGTAGATGAATTTTGACTTTTTAATCACTTGATTTGGATATCGGACGCCCAAGTTATGGCCTTTTAAAGAATCAGTGTCTGTGCAGCTTTCCTAATTTAACCCAGCTATCTGGTCCCGAATTTGAAGCAATGTTTGGAGGCCCAAACGAACTCGGATTTGGACAAACCATATCATTACAGAAAGCCCAAGAAATCCTCTGAAATATCTCTGAAGACATCATTCACGTTCTGGGATTATAACTTGGCCAAATATTTGAAAGAAGCACAGAAGGTCAAATCTGTCAGCACACTTTTGCTTCTTTGTCTCCAATCTCCTTGTTTCCCTTCTTGTCATCAAAACTCCTTATGACCCAGGAAGCCCTAATCTGTCCAAAATAAAATAAAATAGTGTGAAGCCCAATTCCTATAAAATAAAATAAAACAAAATCAAGATGAATAAAATGACACAACTAACGTGTAAAAAGACTAAGTATGAGGGCTAAATAATATGAAAATATGCGCTCTATCTGGGGTCAAAGTGTAAATTCCAAAAGTCAAGTGAGAAATCTATAAAAAATCGGTCAGCCGCACTGTCACCGTCGACCGACCACTTGTGGCCTTCAGAGAGGTGGCCCAAGGGGTCCAGGAGGTGCACCAGACCATGATGAGTCAATTGGTGGTAGCCATTTGCAGAGATCGACCGTTATGTGACCGGAATTAATGACGAAAGTGACTGGAAAATTTGGTCAGCAAGTCATGGCATTTTTCTCATGATGATTCGCCATGGAGTTTTATAAATAAAGGCTTTAGGAGAAAGGTTTCAACTCATTCGAAGTGAGTTTTGAGTTGGATTAGGGTGGTTTTGAGATAATCAAAAGTGAGGATATTGTGAGAGAGATACTCTGTAAAAAAAAGGGGGGAGTTATGCCAAAAACAAGAGAGAAACAGGCCTCACTGAAAGTGGCTGCAGGTGAAGGCATGTGGGACACCTTCCTAGGGCACATGAGGGCGTGTGAGACACTACTTTTCCATGAAAATTTTCATCTTTACTCTTAATTTAATGCTCTGCAAGTCTATGTAAAAATATTTGGGTTTTGATTTACAAAAAAAAACATTTTATGTAGAAAACCTAACTCGATGAGCTTAAACGGTACACCCAAAAGGTAAACAACCATGGTGAGTGGTTCTTGTGCATGCTTCTTGCTTCCTCTCGATCATTCTTGGTTTCATTTGTGAGTGGTTCTTGTGCATGTAAACTATTCTTACATGTGCTTTGCTCTTCTCAATTGCTTGTTGTTCATTTTATGTGTGGTATGTGCCTTATGTTTCGTGATTTCATTCGTTTGAAGCATACCCTTTCTACGTTCCATGTTTTCCTTAATTGAGCATATTATTTCTATCATTGTGGAGGCTATGGGTAGTTGATGGGTTATCATGAGTGACTGAGGTCACCTGCCCGTGTAATGGGCTAGCTCGTGTAATGGAGCTAAAAAGTATAGACATGATAACCAGCGAGGATGATTGCAACGTCTTGGTATGGCTACCACAGGGGGGGTTTCATGATCCAGGGGAGATTTCATACTTGATTTTACATATTTCATGGCATATTGCGCGTTGCTTCTACATGCATGAGCTTTCCTTTTCATATATCACTCACTTGGATGTAACAATCTAACTTGGGTGTTTCATACCCCTAGAATATTCAACATTCCAGGTATGTCAGATGTGACAGGTATCCCATGTTCCAGTTTGGGTAAAGGCAAAAAGGTGGTTCTTGGCTAGCTTTGAAGATTTGGGATTTTTAGTTTACAAAATCATTGGTTATATTTGTAAACTAAGCGCAGTACTTATATTCCCAATATTATATTGTAAATAGTAGTTAAGGTACTTAAGGATGTATGGTGTTTGTGTGTGGTTCTACAATTGTACCACAAATTCATGTATTTGTGAGGTTGTTATAGTTTTCTGATATGTTAGTGCATGACAGATTTCTATTAAACTTGTGGAAATGCTAGCTATTTAGCATACTCAGGTTCTATCCATGCTTCCATTGATAAAAGATTTCCAATAACGCTCGAGGTTGTTGCTAGCGTATAATGAACATCATATAGCTTCATCGAATATTTGAAAAGTGGGACGTTACACTATTCTTCCTGGGTTGCTACTATAGCAATGAAGGAATAAGGAGCTTAGGAAGAGAGGTAAGGGGTGAGTTTTATGTAATGTAGAGAGGAAAACGAACCAAAAATGAGAGAATTCAGTGCAACAGTGGCAATCTTCTCATAGTCTCACTTTTTGGCTTATATATTAAACACCTAAAACCCTAACCGCCCAAATCATCCTCACTAGAGGTAAGAGACATGGAAATCAGGTTGGGCATAAGGAGGAGACCAAAAGGACGCACGCCATCCTCTCTTCGTCCACCCTCGCCAGGTGCCCTAGCTTTTCATTGCACAAGACGACAAACGATCGTGCGTTCTTCTAGCATCTTCATTATAAACTATTGACAACTTGCAATAAACTGTTGACAGTTTCACCGAACCTATCGACAGTTTCCAAAGGTTGCTGATGACTTTTGCCCCTTATCCAAAACTTTCAAACAATTGCATCTAGGCCTGTTATTAACACTTAATAGCACTTTCATTATCTCATAATAACACTAAGGCCCCCACTAACTCTTAACAACATGCTTTTCAACTCTTGACAATTGCTCCTTATTAATTAATCATTTAACCCAATCCGTTAACTATTAACTATAACTTCATTAACTCTTAATAACAGTTTCAGCCTTAATCGGTTAGTCAACCATCACACCCGGATATGTGTGTGACCTTTTAGATTCACTACTAAGTAGCAATCAGGACACGTCAAACTCTTTGATCTTGACCAAATATTTTGGTCTATAAAGAGGACCTCTTCATCTCCTTGATGTACCCTAAAAGACCCTGAATGACAATTACCATTATGTTAGGGTGATCCTACTAGTAATGAAGTCTTACTTTAGAATAGAACCTATTTGGGCTTTCGATTCCTGTGTATTATAATCCATCCATTAGTTATCATCCCGATCGAGTGAGAGTCATGGATTGATCAAACTCACCAACTCAATGACTATTCCAAAATCAGTGTGGTCAGATTGAGACGACACATTAGAACTCTTTCTGATATTGGAACACTTTCCAATCAAGTGTACCTTGGCTAAGGGTTTCTACAATCAAGGCCACCACTGATTGCATAGGATGTTCATCTCATACTGGAGGTTGATGGATCCCATTAGCAATCACCTACCTTCATATGCCACTTCACAAGAACCACAAAGTGCATCTCCCATCTAATAATCAGATAATTCTTAGCAACAATAAATCTCTGGCACCGACACACAAGACAACTGTGTTACCTTTGGTCAAAGGACCAATAACACAATTGAAGCCTATGATAGACCATAGATCCTCTGAGTCATGTGATCTATCACGTGCGTCACATTCAGTAAGTGTTTCACTAATACCTACCCACATGTATACTATATCCATTTCATGGATTATGGCTTGCGACTCACCATCCTTTATCATTAGCATCTCATACTAATCAAAAGTAGTATTCCATGTGCCAGTCTGTACTCGACTAATCATAGTCCCGTTCAAAGAAGTCTAAGGACTGAGAATTATCATTAAGATATCCTTATTACAAAGGTTAATTGTTACATATTCTTAACACTTAAGAATAAGACATTCAATGGAAAATCTAGGGACTCATGTAATACCCCGTATTACATGGTGATAGAAAAGATATGATTTTCGATTATTTTGAAAGGACCTCGGGTGGTCCAGGAATGCCAAAATTTGATTTTGAGAAATTAATTAATAAAATTATTGAATTGATGGAAGGGAATGCCCCGGGACTTGGATATCCAAGGATGAGGGCATGAGATTGGTGAGCGTCTTGAGGAGAGGTTGATGATGCTAGAAGCAATCTGACTGGGAATAATTTTTGAAATAATTTCTATATAAGCCCAAATGTGTGCGGTTACTGAATGGTTGTAGGGGCCCTTTGGGAAGTTGAGGGGGCCCTAGGTGTGGTCCGATTTTGCAAGTGAGGCAACCCTACGGTGTTTTCAGGTGGAGAAAAGGTCCCGTGCAACCACAGGGACGAAATTGACATTTTTGAGTAAAAAGCCAATTATTAATTTCAAAGAAAGCAAGATTTTAGTTGGTTGGTGATAATTATTTGAGGCTTGGGGGTTAAAGGTGTATATATATTTTCTTGGCTTGTTGCCCAAATGTGCTACAGTAGTAGCATTTAAATATCTAAAATGGGCTTCTCCCCTTGGTAGAGAAGGGCTGAGAGAGGCAGAGCAATGGGAGAGAGAGCTTGAGAGAGTCTGAGGGAGGGCCATGGCTAAGGGAAAGAGATAGAGAGAGTGAAATTGTTGAGGGATCAAGAGAGAGGGCCGATCGACCATGGTAGCAACTGCCATAGCCGACGATGAAGCAACAACAACTACATGGCAGGCGGCTAGGGTTGCCGTGGTCAAAGGCAATGTAGGGCAGAGCAACTCGTGGTGACAGAGACCAATAGTGGTTTCGGTGGGTCACGACCAAGGGGCTTTGGTGACCATTGATGGTGGCAGGAAGCAATGGAAGCGGTGGTAACGCTGTGTGCGTGGTTGGTGGTGCTGGGAGTCCTGCTCGTGGCGGTGGTGGCGAGGCTGCCGGTGGCGGATGTAGGAGGTGTGCTGCGGCATTGGCAGTGGTGATGGCTGGCTGCTATGCGTGCACGGGAATGGCCGCGCGAGGAAGGAAGAAGACCAGAGGAAGAAGAATGTGCGGGAGAAGAATTGAGAAAGAAGAAGAAGAATAAAAAGGAAAGGAAAAGTAGAAAAAGAAATAAAGAAAAAAATAAGGAAAATGGAAAAAATAGCCAAAAATTTCAAAAAAAAATGAAAAAATTCTGGAAATTAAATTGGGGCTCGAGAAGCATGCCGGAGGCTCAAAAATGGGAATTTGAACGCGAGGTGGCAGTTCAAGAGACAATGCCAGGTGATGTAATACCCCATATTACATGGTATTGAAAATAAATAATTTTTGATTATTTTGAAAGGACCTCAGGTGATCCGAGAAGCCCAATGGTCAATCTCGAGAAATTAATTAACAAAATTACCGAATTGGCGGCAGGGAATGCCCTAGGACTTGGATGTCCAAGGAAGAGGGCATGAGATTAGTGAGCGTCTCGAGGTGAGGTTAATGACACTGGAAGCAGTCCGATCAGGAATAATTATCAGAATAATTTTGGTATAAGCCCGAATGGGTGCCAGTCCCGAATGGTTGCAAGGGACTTTCAGGAAGCTAAGGAGACCCTAGGGGTGGTCCAATTTTGTGAATAAAGCAACCCTGAAGTGTTTTTGGGTGGAATACAAGTCCCATGTAGGCGCAGGGACAAAGTCGGCCTTTATCGAGTAAATGCCGGTAATTAATTTTGGGAAAAATCAAGATTTTGTATGGTTTTGTGATAATTAATTAAGTCTTAGAGGGGCAAGTGCAATAATAAATTCCTTAAGTGGGATTAAGGATATTTTGAAGTGAAATAATTAAGAAATTAAGGGGCATTAAGAGTGTAATTAATTTATATGTGTAATATGTATATGTGTATATATATATATGCCGGCGTGAGGAAGCTTCCTTGAAGCTTCGTGTCTCTGGAAGTTAAAATGAGAGATGAGAGTGATGGCCGAGAGGAGCAAAGCAGGAGAGAGTGTGGCCAAGAGGGCAATCCGCATGCGAAAGAGAGAGATCGAGAGAGAGCTTGCGCGCGAGAGAGAAAGAGAGAGCTGATGGACAATTGGCCATGGCAGTAGCTGTCATGGCCAGCGAAGAAGAAGAGCAGCAGCAGCGGGCGAAGCTTCAATGGCCGGCCATGGAGTTGGTCGAGGCGGCCAATGGCGATTGCGGAATGCGGCAGCTGATGCGATGCTTGAGGTGATGCTTGGAGACGGTTGAAGCATCGGCAATGGCAGCTTTAAGCTGTGGGGTCAGCCAGGGCAGTGGCTGGTGCGAGCGGGGAGTCGCGGAAGGCCGTTGGGTTACTGCTCGCAGCAGCTGGAGGTCGAAGGTGGTGGTGCACGACGGAGGCGACGGTGGCCGGTGGCTGGTGCGTGTGCAGGTGGTCGCGCGCAGGGAAGAAGAAGCCGCGAGGAAGAAGAAGAATAAAAAGGAAAAGAAAAAATAGAAAAGAAAAGAAAAGAAAAATAAAAAGGAAAATAATGGAAAATTCTGGAAAATGGGGAAAAATAGGAAGAAATTCTAGAAAAATTCTAGAAATTAATTCAGGGCTTGAGGAGCCATCGGAAGCTCGAAAATGGGATTTTGGGCGCAAGTGGTGATAGAGCGCATATTTTCATATTATTTAGCCCTCATATTTAGTCTTTTTGCACGTTAGTTGTGTCATTTTATTCATCTTGATTTTGTTTTATTTTATTTTATAGGAATTGGGATTCACATTATTTTATCTTATTTTGGACAGATTAGGGCTTCCTGGGTCATGAGGAATTTTGATGGCAAGAAGGGAAACAAGGAGATTGGAAACAAAGAAGCAAAAGTGTGCTCATAGATTTGACCTTCTATGCTTCTTTTAAGTTTTTGGCCAAGTTACAATCCCAGAACGTGAATGACGTCTTCAGAGATATTGTATAGGACTTCTTGGGCTTTCTGGAATGGTATGTTTTGTCCAAATCCAACTTCGTTTGGGCCTCCAAATATCGCTTCAAAGTCGGGACCAGAAAGTTGGGTCAAATTAGGAAAGCTGCACAGATGCTGAATCTTTAAAAGGCCATAACTTGGGTGTCCGATATCCAAATCAAGTGATTTAAAAGCCAAAATTCATCTACTCTTCCTTATACACAATTTTTATGAAGGGACCGAAGCCCATAATACACGTTATCCTATTCGAAATCAGCTGTGAATTTTCGGTAACCTAGGGTTTCCTCCCTAAGCTCTATTTAAGCACATTAAGAGGCCATTAGGGATGGATTCTCTTCTCACGTGAATAGTAGCCGATTTTCCTTTTTCTCCATTATTCTTGTCAAGATGGAAGGCTAAGGATTTTGTAACCGGTTGCATGCCATACTCCTTATCCGGTTTGAATCTTTGGACGTTTTTATATATCTGTTTTCATCTTTAATCTTATGGTTTTGTTTCTTTGCTTCTTCTCAAGTGTGTATGTATTTTATGCGATCGTATGAATGCATGCATGATGCTTGGGCAGATTTGACTAATAGGCTCGATTGGGGTATTGGTTGCAAGAAATAAAATAAACTTAGTGGGCGATTGTTCATGTCGGTTTCAGATTCGTGTGCTAAAAGAAATTGAAACTTGTAAATTGATCAAGAAGATCTTCTGTGATTTTTATATTAGTTTCGATTTAGTCTTCGGCGATTGTCAAGCATATTTCTTTGATCTGGGGATTAAAGATAAATAGGTTCTTTATATGGTGGATGATGATACCCGGGTAGGGAGGAAATTTTGCAACCAGTTGCATCTCGGTTTACTGTCTTCGTGTTTATTTTGTTTTCTATTTTTTTCACCAAACCCCCCCGTTTAGTCTTGTTTTGACAGATCAGTTTGAGGTTCGTTGGGAGACGACTTTGGGTTGCACCCTTATTGCAAATCCGAATCTATATTTCATCTAATCTATCGTTGTTCGACAGCACCGTTCAAGTGGCAGCTCGGGAGCCAATGCCGGTGTGGGCGTCTGGTCGATTTTCTCCTCCAGATTAGTTGAGGTAAATTAATTTAATTATTTTTTAATTATTTTCATTATGTGAGATAATGAATTGTGTAGTATTGGTGTTGGATTGAACCCTCGAGTGGGGTTGATTGGAAATTGTTGATGGATGGTTCTAATGGTGTGTGGCGAAGTTGAGGACATTGGTTTAATGTCGGATGTTAATGGAGTTGGGTTTGTGTGTGTTTGCATCTAGGTTCGACCGGGGAGGCAGTGATCCTAGAAGAGCTCGGAGTTCGGGTTGGCGTTCTCGTCGAGGCAGAAAAGGCTTCTAGCTAGGTAAGGGATGGCCCCATGTGGGGGTGGCCTTGCAAATTGATAAATATGTTTGATAATGTTTTTATGTTGCATTTGCATGTAGTGGTTAACACTTGCGTGATGTGAGATCTAGTGGACCTATGGCCATATGGAGGACTAGTGTTGTGGGGGCTGATAGGTTGATGCCTCAAATCTTGGTGGGTTGTGAGGATGAATGGGCCTAACCTCATTTGCATGCATTTGGCATACATAAACATGGTTATATTCATATTTACATGCATTGCACCATTACTGAGTCTTTATGACTCATGAGGTTTTACCTCATGTTGTAGATGATGCAAGACCAAATGCAAGCAGGGATGGTGCTGGGAGACTATTGTGGCAAGTAGCATCGTTGCTCGAGATGTGTGGATGGATATTCTATTGTATTTTCTTATATGTATTCACGTGTTTGAATGTAAGCGTTATTGAGCTCTAGAGGTATCTAGTTGTTGTATTCATAATAGTGTGATAAATAATTGTGAGATCGCTTGGTGCATATGTGGCTTTAGTTGTTGAAGCCAAGTTCGGACCGAGTAAGGATCAACGAGGTATGTTCTCATAAATCCCCAATACTCAGCGAAGTGTTTGTTATGCTAGCTTTGTGCCTGAGTCACCTTTGGCTTGCTATGAGGCGAGCTGAAGAGAGGTGAAGCTCACTTGGGTTTTGGGTCTCGGTCTGCTGTGTTTTCTTGTTTGAGTTGGGACCAATTCTTGAGTGGAGCGAAGTGAAGGACGAAGCCTAGTTTCCACTTAGGGGGTTTCCTGTTGAAACATAGTCCAACCCTTCAATTGTGGTTTGTCGGGTGAGTAATCTGGTCGATTATTTACTGGTGGCGCCTGTAAGTGGGAGAGGGTCGTTGCAAGTGAACATTTTCTTGATTTCTCCTCTAGATCAAGTAAGGTAAATTAATTAAATTTCTTTTCGAGTTATAGCATTATGAGAGATGCTATAATGTGTAGTGATGGTTGGATTATACCCACGATTGGGGTTGGTTGTAGTTGTTGGCGGGTCATTTTGCAGTGTTGGGAAAAGATATATACCCTAGTCTAATGTTGGGAATTGTGTGGCATCTAGGTTCGACTAAGGAGGCGGTAATCCTAGAAGAGTTAGGAGTTCAGCCAGGCGTTTTTCTCGTGTTAGAGAAGAGGATTCGGGATAGGTAAGGGATGACCTCGAGGGTGGTGGTTTTGCTTGCATTTGTAAAGGTTTTTCTTTATGAGTTGCATGTAATGGTTAACACTTGAATGATATGAGTTCTTGTATATCTATGGCTGTATGGATGACTAGTGTTGTGGGAAGGGGTAGGTTGATGCCTCAAACCTCGATGGGTTGTGAGGATGAAAGGACCTAGCCTCAGTTGCATGCACTTGGCATACATAATCATGTTCATATTCATATTTATATGCATTACATCCTTACTGAGTCTTTATGACTCATGAGGTTTTACCTCATGTTGTAGATGTTGCGAGTTCGAATGCTAACAGTGATGATGTCGGGAGGTTGAAGTGGCGACTAGTGTTGTTCCCCAAGTTTGTGATTTGTATTATGTCCTGTATGTATTCGTGTGAATGTATATGTTATTGGGCACTGAATGACATCCAATTTGTTGTAATCATCTAGTGTAATAGGACATTTTGAGATTGCTTAATGTATATGGCTTAGTTGGTGGAGCCGAGTTGTAACGCCCCATTTTCCGAGCGCGCTATTACTTAGGATAATTCTGGGATAATAATTTTTTTTTCAATACTACTAAAACTAAACCATATCATTGTTCTTATCCATCCCAAAATCTCCATACATTTATCTTGAAAGAGAATCATCATAAACATTAAATGCAGAAGCTAGAATCAAACCTAACATCTTAATATTAATAATAAATCAATTCTTACATTCTCATTAACCATAAACAAGGTTATACATCATCATTAACTATAAATGAGACTATACATCATCATTCCTCAAAACGTTCAGAATTCAAAGTAGCAGAACTTAAATACATGGGCTACATAACATACATTCAACTCATCATACAACTCATCATGCACTTTGCTAAGTGTCATTTCATGTGTAATACCCCATATTTTCATAAGATTTCCACGTATTTTAAGTGAGTTTAAAATATCAAAAAATATGCTTGAAATGGCAACAAGTGATTGAATCGATCGTAGGGAGTGCCCTGGAGCTTAGATACCTATGGACAAAGGTATATTTTTGATGAGTGTCTCGAGGTGATATTTATGGCGTTGAAAGAAATAAAATAAGAGATGGTTTTCGGTTAAGCTAAGTTATAGCCTGAAAAGACGGAATGATGGTAAAGGCTTCTCGAAAATCGTACATATCGAGTAATTTTGAGTTATTAATTTTGAGATTTTAAGTATCTCAGTAAATTTGATGTTTGAGGGTGTAATTGTAATTAGAGAATTATCCAAATGAAATAAGGATAAAATTAAGAGCTTATGTGGTAAAATATTAAAGTTGAGGACTTGAAATAAGGGCTAAAATGTCATTTGAAAGAAGTTAGGGAATTAGCTTGGATTTCAAAAGTTAAATCCATTCTAGTTTTCGATTTCAAAAGCCATTCAAATATATCTTTGAGTCTTTGGAGTCCATGGCTTTGATTGTGACAAGTGGCATAATGTGATTAGTTGAAGAAATCTATAAAAAGGCACCATGGGTTGTTCTCAAATCATTCCAAGCAAATTTGAGAGTTGAGGCACTTTAAGAGGAGGAGCTTTCTCTAGAGAGAGAGGAGGAAGTTCGGCAAGATGGCGGGAAGAAATCAAAGGAGAAGCCAGGGAAGAACGAGCCTCGTCGAAGTTACGAGTTTTCACCAAAATTTTCCAAAATCAGTCAGAAAAAAATGAGGTAAGTCCGATTTGTTTTATAATCCTGTAGAGGGGGAAGAGAGGGCCGCATAGGTTCAAACAGGGGTCGAATCGGAGTTAAAACGAGAGAGATATGACCAAAATACAAAAACGACGCAATACTCTCTGAAATCTAGTAGCAGCGCGTGAGATACACCCGTCGGAAGTGGCTGCGTGTGAGCCACCTTCCTGGGGCGCATGAGGGCATGTGAAGGGTCCATTTTCCTTAAAATTTTCCAGTTATGCCCCTAATTTAAAATCCTTCCGGCCTATGTAAAAATATTTGAGATTAGGTTTATCAAAACACATGTTTTCTGCAGAAACCTAGGTCGTTTGCTGTGAAATTATGCCGTCCAAGATATAAACCAATAAAGTGAGACTTCTATACTCCAAATCCTATTTTTTATTCTCTTATGAGAGACTTCTATTGCATGAGATGTGTTTTGTGAAGTTCTTATACATAAACTCTTGTTATTCTCTTACGTGAAATCATGTTACATATATGAAATGTATTTTTTTGGAAAAATATATGCTATTGGCTTTTTAATTGTTGCATTTATGAAATTCGTGTGGCCATACTGTTGTACCTATTTGTTGTTGGTTGAGGGAAAAAGTCAAATATCCCCCGAGAGGCGCTATGCGTGCGCCATCAAGAAAGCTCTCGTGGGGAAAACCGTGACTCTAAGGAACAACGGATGTGGTGCTTGCATGAGTTCTATGAGGTCGGGCCGAAGTGACATGGTTAGGGACGTCCCGAGAGGTACTATGCGTGCGCCATTGAGAAAGCTCTCATTGGAGGAGGCTGACGTGTTTACGAGGCACTTCGGAGTAGTTCTCCTTATCTTCTCATACATTTTATACCTGATCATGCATCGATATAAACTATTTTTGGAGTTTCTCACTAGAAGATTCATCTTCTAATTGGACTATGTCCTTGGAATATTCAAACGTTCCAGGTTCGACGAACGGCTCTAAGGGAAAAAAGGTAGCTGAAGAATTAGCTTAAATTACTGTCTGTAGCATGATTAGCATATTTTGTTTATGTACGAACCTATGTAATTTTGGATATGTTTAAGATGTTCAGTTATCATTTGATAATGTCCATGTAATATATTTTGTAGACGTCTTGAAAATTTTTATGATAAATAACGTATTGTGGTTGTGAACCATATCAGGTTCGATCTAGCTTCCACATTTGAAATTTTAACACATGTCTTAGCTATTTAATATTGGGTTTGTTAAGTTGAGAAGGTGAAAATTAGGGTTTTTGGGAATTTGTGTGATGTATGGCAGCGATTGCGGTATGAAAAATTTTTATATTCCCGAAATCCTAAGTTATAACACGCCCGAAAAATTTGGGGTGTTACAGTTGGTATCAGAACTTAAGTTTATTGGAAGACTTAAGTGACTCTAATATAGTTGATATTAGAGCGGAATATTATTTGGAGACTTAGGAGAAGTTTGACTGGGAGACTCAAGAAGATCTGATATTGATAGAACCAGTTAGTAGGAACCCCAAGTGAAGGCTTAGAGGAAAGAGACTAACCGTTCATAAGACGAAACCCCTATTTGAGATTCGAGGATTGACAATTGAAGTCTTAAAGGCTATGGATTTAAGTGTGGTGTAGTGAAAGTGCATGTCTAGGAAAGTTCTGGCTAAGGAAAGACTTGGTATTTAAGTGTGTCCATTTGTGACCCACCTCTCTTTCCTGGGAACTTATCTGATGTACTATTCACGTACATACACTATTCCAGTATACAATTACTATTCTCAGTGAATAGTGAAAGCCCGATGGAAGTTAGTTCAAGCAAAATGATCTAGCTATTGAAGTTAGGATCCAACGATATGATTCGGGTGTAAGGTTGACTCGGTAACCATGATTATGGATCTGAGAGATTTAGAGACTGTTGATTTAAGGTCATTAGTCAAAATCCTCATAGTGAAAGATAAGATAATTGGTAGTTATTGAGGATGACCGAATCATGAATGATTAATCTGATGTGGCATGGCTTAGCTGATAAGCTAAGGATCAAATGATAAGGATTTTTCGAGGATCATTTAGTGCCACGAAAATAAGATGTATAGATAAGGGATCCAATGGATTGGATCAAGTGAGAGACCGAAGATGGTTAAGGGATGACGTGTGAGTTACATTAATTAAATGAGGTGATAGTGGTGCACCTAATGTGACTCGCAAGGACGGGATAAGGAACCCTAGCAGCGTGACGGTACTACTGATTCAGTGTTCGCAGTGATAGATCTAGATCTAGGGACTCGCGTGCAGAGGGCTGATGGATGGCTTGCGGTAAGGTACGGGAGGCCCGTCAACCGAAACATCATAAGCAGATTATATGGGAGTCGATCAGATGCTAAAGATTTGGGACAACCCAGTAGGGTCTGTGCCTTGTAGAGGGGTTTAAAGTCCCAATGGTCTAGGATGCGAGATGTGCCGCTAGCTGTGATTGATCGAGGCCGGAAGCCTCTGGAATCTAAATGTGATGAATTGAATATGAACTGAGTGTCCTATTTAAAGAATTGTATCTGGGTTTGTGGTCATCTTGGGAATGGGTGACACGACAAATAGTGCGAGGCTCGAGGAGTAGAATACCTTGATATCTAGTACGACAATGCTAAGTGAGATCATGGAATGGTCATGTCTGCAATTGCCTTAAAGAAAGAGTTGCGTGGCGCAAAGGAAAAGCTACCTAACGTATGAAATGGACAAGAAAGATACATGGAATCATCAACCGCGATGAGGCCTAGAATTAATGTTCTTGCAGAAGGAGTCAGACTCTTGGTAGTGACAACGAATGTTAGTTCTTGGAGAACTATGACGGAACCGTGCAGTTTCACCCGAGGCATACCCATGTGGGGGTTGACGCTTGGTGTAAGAGCAAGCCTATTATGCGACCTGGTTGATGGTGACAACCTGTGTGCTGGCTGATGGTAAATGTAGTGCCTAAGAGGAACTAATTTGATAGTAGCAGGTCGATAGTCAGCTGGATCTGAAGAACGAAACATGATAGTTAGTGGATTCTCGGTAAGTGAAATTTCAGGTAGTAGAGCATGACCAGCCTAAAGCCTTGACGATGAGTTATGAGATGGAAATCTTAGTTCAAGGAAGAGTTTGTGTGCCAAAAAGGCAAGAGTTGCTTGATAGGTCGTAACAACCATAAAGGGAATGATGAGATACCTAGTCAATAGAATTTGTGACTACGATTTAGTATACCAAGGGGGCTTGGAGATTTAGAGATTGTGGACTCAGAGTAAACCTAAGAGAAGGTTTGCATGAGAAATGTAATACCCGGTATTACATGGTATTGAAAATAAATAATTTTTGATTATTTTGAAGGGACCTCGGGTGGTCCGGGAAGCCCGAAAGTCGGTTTCAAGAAATTGATTAATGAAATTGCCGAGTTGGCGGCAGGGAGTGCCTCGGGACTTGGATGTCCAGGGAAAAGGACAAGAGATTGGTGAGCGTCTCAAGATGAGGATAATGACGCTGTAAGCGGTCCGACTGGGAATAAATTTTGTATAAGCCCGAGAGGGTGCCAATACCAAATGGTCGTAAGGGACCTCCGGGAAGCTGAGGGACCCTAATGGTGGTCCGGTTTGGTGAGTAAGGCAACCCTGAAGCATTTTCGGGTCGAGTAGAAATCCCATGCAGGTGTAGGGACGAAATCGATATTCTTGAGTAAGTGTTGGTAAATAATTTTGGGGAAAAATCAATAATTTAAGTGGCTTGAGGATAATTAATTTAGGTATTTGAGGGCCCAAATGATATTATTGAAAGTCTTAAGTGTAATTAGTAGATCCCCAAGTGAAATAATTATGGAAAATTAGAGGGATTAAATAGTAATTTGTGTGTTTATATATATGTATATATATATATGCGGGTGCGTGAGTGATGGGGAAGATTTCAAAATTTGAAATCAAAACAGAGAGGGAGATTGAGAGAGCAGAGCTGAGAGAGAGCTCATGGGAGGCTGAGTTCGCGAGAGATTGAGAGAATGAGATGAGATCGAGAGGGAGCTATTCAAGAGAAATGGCGAGAGAGCAAGAGCTCAAGGCGGTAGCGACCATGGCTGCCGCAATGATGGCCATGGCCGAGTGAAGCAGCAGCTCGAGCAGGGGTCGCGATCAACAAGGTAGCTGTAGCGAGCGCAAGGCCATAAGCGGGAGCGCGAGGAGGTGCTCGGAAGCGATGGGGATGGCCGGAGGCGCCACCATGGCAACCGCGGAGCTGCTGTTGCAGCAGCCAGGCACAGCCATAGCAGCGCTCGACGACTGCAAGCGGCGACCTGGGCTGCTGGTGGCGACCGAGGGTGATGGGGTGAGGCGTCCTTGGCCACGGGTGGTGGCTGGAAAGGCCGGGTTGTGGTGGTAGCCGCGCAAGTGCGCTGTGCGCATAGGGTTCGCGAAGAAGAAGAAGAAGGCGCTGGAAGAAGATGAGCAGGGAGGAAGAAAAATAAAAGAAAAGAAAAAAAAATAAAAGAAAAAGAAATAAAAGAAAATAAAAGAAAGGGAAGTAAAGGAGAAAAAAAATAAGGAAAATAGGAAGAAATTCTAGAAAATTCTGGAAAAATTCTAGAAATTAATTCGGGGATTGAAAAGCGTGTCAGAAGCTCAAAAATGGGATTTTGGGCGCAAGTGGCGGCTTGGGAGCCAACGCTAGTGTGGGCATCTGATCGGTCTTCTTCTCCAGATTAATCGAGGTTCGACCGAGGAGGCAGTGATCCTAGAGGAACTTGAGGTTCAGGCTGGAATTCGTGCCGAGGCTGAGATAAGGCTTCGAGCCAGGTAAGGGGCGGCCCCATGTGGAGGTGGCCTTGCAAGTTGGTAAATGTGTTTGATAATATTTTTATGTTGCATTTGCATGTAGTGGTTAACACTTGGGTGATGCGAGAGCTAGTGGACCTGTGGCCATAGGCTATGCGTGTGATGGAAATGCCAACTTCAGATGCCTAGGTGGGCAGGGGCATGGTGAGTAAGGTGGAGGCCCGAATTGTAAATTCCAAGTCATGGTAGCCTGGGTGAGGCGTGTTGGAAGGCCAAGCTAGGCATTGTGACTAAGTGCATATGTGGATGTGCAAGGAGAGACGGGAGGTCTCGATTTTCCTGGAAGGTAATGGTAGGTGCTCTATAGCTATGGGTGCCAGAGCTTGAGGTAGGCTCAGCAGGTCGGTTGTGGATTGGGAGATCATTGGCAGTCAAGCTCTGGGATGAGCTGGGTGGAGAAGTGAATCACGATGGACGTAGATCCATTATTATGGGAAGTTGAAACTTTCAAATGTTGAGTGAGAGCCGTGAGGTATGATCTTGTGGGGTAAGATCGTGAGGCCTCAAGATGTAAAGTGGTTTAAGAGTCTCTTAAGCGGTAAAAGATGCAGAGTCTTGAGAAGCGAGGCTTATGGTATGAGCTTGAGGTTATCAAAGCAAGGATAACCAAGTAAGATGGCTTTGGTAAGGTAGTGGTGGAACCATCATAGCTCGGGGAGACTTTAAGTAGCTGTGATGCTATGGGTGCAAGGCTCGTTGTGACGGATCTGATGCTATGGACCGTGTGGCAAAGGACTAAAGAGTTGGCTCGCGTTGAGGGCAAGTGGCCCATGGGCCTGAGCAATTTTGTGAACTGCAGGTGATGGTCAGATGCCAAAGATCTGGAGCAGCACCTTAGGAAATTTGGTCATGTGAGACCGAGAATCTCCTGTAAGGGACATGACATCTAGAGTAGTCCTAAGGAGGAATCGCAGAACGCAGTAATGATCCGATAGATTAGCTGTCGAGTAGGATGCCTGGTAAGGTTAATGGCTGCGAGCGTGGTGTGGTAGTCATGCCAGGTTCAATATCAGAGGTGTGACTGGAAGGCTAAAAGTCACACTAAGGGGTGTGAGGCAGATCAGAGTGGGACCTGAGATATGCTGTTGGAGACTGTTGTTATGCCAGTGTAAGGGAGCAACACGGTAATAATGATTGAGTGTTGACTCTCTGAAGCACAGGGCAACATGATGGGGAACTAGTGTTGGGCCAGTGTATGGAAGTGACACGATGATGGTGACCAGGTGTTGGCTCGCCTAAAGCACAGGGCAACACAGTGATTATGCAGATGGTCAGGGACTAAAGATCGATGAGATGCACGATAGGGTGGCGAAAGCTGTGGTCAGGTCCGCAACTCAACTGCATGTAATAAGCAGTGTTGAGGCGGTTTAGTGAATGTCAAGGTGTTGTAGCGTTTCAAGATGTTTGAGAAAGAAACCCGTGGAAAAGAAACGGGTCTAGCGTGGGAATAACGCTATAGTTGATGCCTACCATTGACGGGTCTAATGCTAAGGACCACTGGATATAGACGGTTAGTTCACAGGAGGGACTGCAGCCCTCCATGTGGAGTAACTCGTCTGTGGTGGAGACGATTAGACGCCGAAGACTTGGGGTATGCTATAGGTTATGTCTGTGCCAGACCTAAATTTCCGTGAGGGTTGAAGAATCATGGTAGTGCCTTTTGTTGTCATGGTAGCAGTGAAAGTAAAGCAAGATCGCTACGAGGCAAGCATCGTAGTTCAAAAATTTTGAACCTTACCCCGATCCTAGCGATTGGATCAACGTCGAAATCAAATCATTCACAAACAAATAAATAAATATAACCTTTAGATTATCGAGTCGTTCGCGGATTCGAGCCGTCCAAGCGTCTGGCCTCTAACTCATGATACGCAGCACGCATCCGTTGGCAAGGAGAGCGGAATAGGAGTGCTGGTTCCTTCTCCTTTGCGCGACTTGTGTATGGATGGAAAAAGAACGCCCTCATTTCGTATTGATGCCAAAAGAAACGGGGAAGAGTGAACGGCAATACGTTTTCCAACTCTTGAAAAACGACACAAAAACTCACTACCCTTGTGGGCAACCTATAAAGGGATATTTATATAGAAATATCCTAGGGTTTCTAAAACCCTAATGAATTGGGCTAGCCCATTAATTCTAATTTAATTAGAATCTTAAGTGGGCTTATTCTAGTACAATTAGAAATATAATTAAATGGCCAAAATCCTTTCATAGGTTTAAATAAAATATTTTGGCCCAAATCTAATTCAAGCCCAAATATAATATTTAATACTTAGCCCAAATCTAATTTGGTCTAAATATAATATTTAATATTTGGCCCAAATCCAATTTAGTCCAAGTATAATATTTAATTTAATATTTGGCCCAAATCTAATTTATTCCAAATATTAACTTAAGCCCAAATATATTTTATTTCCTATTTGCCACTCCAACAAATAGAAAATTATTAAATTAGAAACTACTTCATAATTTAATCAATTGCCATTTTAGGAAACTCTTTCCATTATGACGACTCCTCGTCATATCGACGTCATTACGTCTATTTGTTCTTTTTCCGTGAGAACCTACGACGGCACAACTTCTTGCCGAAGTGTCCCACTTAACCATACATCCACTGTCCTGGTTTAACCCAGGGACCGTGCCTATTGCGTATGACTCATTAGGCTTTCGAATATGTTGGCAATATATCAGTACAAACACATAAGACAAGATTGGCCTCTAGCAAGGCATCATGCCTATCCAATTATTCAGAAGGATTCATAATCCGCAAATAACCTTTCAAGAGCATGGTTACCGTGTAATTCGATCCTCTCGTCAATGTATCCTATGTGATCTCAAGTTGGCAATGTGTTGCTTGATTATGATCACATAAGTTGTTTTTCGGTCATTCAGATATCTTTACTTAATAGAAAGTGAATCAATAACCCTTTATTGATCTCTTTCACCATGGCCATGGATTTAAAGTGAATATCCATCGAAGGCGCCTTAGATACATCATCCTTTATCAAGGGATAGATGAGTCCCATCTTGGTTATACACCCATCTCCATAAGCCTCACGATATACCCAACGATCGCCCACGTGCAGCCTTTGTCTAGGCCCATCAAAACGATGTCAAAGCATACCAGTATTCTTATGAGATGACCGTGATAACCTCAGGTCCAAGGATTAGTTACACCCATCTCGTATGAGAATACCATCAACATATAACCAAAATGAATTCTCATGGCGAGTCATGTCCAGTGACACGTTCCCCAATATTGGTCACCTATGTACTTGTCTAGGCATTCCCATGCCTATGGGTGTGAGACCCCCATTGCTATCACATAGCAAAAACATAGCATATACAAGTCTTACCGCAATTGTCAATGTCCATTCTTGACATTGCTACAACTTGTGACGTTTAATGATGTCTAGAAACTGTGATGCATTATCTCATATCTTCATTCGATTATTGCAATAATAACAAGAAACTAATAGAATGACTTTTTGTGAATTTGAACAACTCCTTATTCAAATAATAAACATGATTACAACTGTCAGTGTACAATATGCTTAATCTGATTGGGTCTAGAGCACCTACACTAACAAACAGAAGGTTGTGAATCGATTGGGTGATATCTTGTGGTGTGAAAACAAGATGCGTGGTAATGCCCCTTATTAAAGGATGCTAACGCAGTTGTGGTTAAATTTGTTCGAAGTGATCGGGTAAATTGAGATGTGGGACCCTGTGTGACCTTGCGGTGATGCAAGAAGATGGGTCAATTGGTGGAGTCGGTAAATGACTCGAGAATGTTACGTAAGTGCCGTGGAGGCCGAGACTTACAAGTGGAAGCCAACCATGAGATGGTATTATTGAAGCGTGCAAAAGTTTCAGGTATGGGGATCTCTAATCATGTGATGTGAGTTGTGGCAGGTTGAATAAGCGGATTAAGACACAGTTTAAAATCCGTGAAGGCTTACAATTGCACAGTTTGGCGTTAGTTCTGAATGTGTCAATGCGAAAATGAGAAAATATCCTCATGTGGCACTGGAGGGGTTTCCAGTTGATGACACAGGGAAATTGCTAGGTGGTAGCACCTGATGAAAATGATAGGAGCGTGAGGCTCGAGGACTGTGATGTAAAGCCTTGTTGGTTGCCGTGTATGCCTTTAACATAAAGATTCAGCGAGTCTTGGTGGTTAGACAAGGAGAATTTTGAGAAAGCGATCCAAGTGTTATAGGAGATGGTTGGTCAGGGTAGAATTGTGCTGCTTGAAGGAGTGTTACTTCGTAACGAAGGTTAAAGATAGTAGTGTCGAAATGTGGTCTGGATGGAACTTGTGATGTTTTTCCAAGAAAGGTTGAACAGGGGACAACAACACTAGATGAACTTCCTAAGGCGCTACAACTTTCTTAGGAGAGATCACTCGGGGAAAGCCAGCGTAAAGGCAAGTGCCTGAGTAGGAAAATGAGTCCTACGGCATTGGGTGGAAATGTCAATTCCACAAGAATGACAGGGGTGATTTTAAATGGATGGGGTTTATATCGAAGCGGTAGTCGATGATTGCAAGCATAGTGCCTGGAGGAAGGCTGTGTTGGTTGTGAGCCGGCCGATTTGGCTATAGCTAATCGAGATTGATTTCTAAGAATGGTGTTTAGGTGATGAAATCACCTAATAGTTGTGAGTGATGCAGCTAGAGGGACGCCTTGGAGTGTGGCAATTGAGAAGATTTAGCCTCGTGGTTAGTGGCCAGCGATTGTCGAACCGCTCCAGAATTAGAGATCTATGAATCTCTTCTCTAGTTTGCAGCAAAGTGCACCCTAGGTCATCTCTCACAAGGAGCCTCACCTTCTTCTACCAACAAAGAGAACCAATACCAATAACAGTTTGTTTAGGGGGGGGTTGTTTTGACAGAAAACTAATTGGCAAAACAGAAAGATGAAGATGGATGAAAAATCAATAAGAGGAGTGCAACCGGCTGTGTATTTGTCTCCTATGTGAAATCTTCCTTGTCCACTCTATATATCTTGGTTTGCTAGATGCTTTAATCTCCGGAAAACAAACTCAAAGCATCCCCAACAACCGTCCAAGGATTAGAATGATTGGAACAACAAAATGGATACAGAAATCTCTTGTAAACAAAATGCAACCATTCACTCTCTATTCAACCTATCCGGACCTATGCAAGAACAACCGTTCAAGCACATAATATTCATTTCTGAGATGTTATACCAACCGGCTATAACATTCTGTTCTCTTAAGCACTTAACAGAATATGAAACCATGCAAATTCACACAAACCTGCCATGAACTCCATGCATTCACAAATCTGCTCAAACTAAACCAAATAGAAATGAATAAGAAACAAACAACAAACCAGATTCTTGTAGCTCATCCGGGACTCAAATTCCACATGGATTCAAGGCACACAACCGGTTACAAATGCTCTAGCCTATCATTACAGAAAGGAAAACAAAATGGAACAAAAGATGTAAAAAAAACAGGAAAGTGCTACAAGAACAAAAACGGGCAGAATCCTCTCTATTTTCTCCTCTCTATCTATATGATGATCTCTGAAAATTAATGCTAAGAGGCCTTAAATACATGGCCAAGAAAGGAAAGGCTAGGGAGGCTAGGGTTGGGCCTAGCCCAACAGAAAACAAGTGAGCCCAAGTCTGCTCCTTTATTGTAGGCCCAAGCTCCTTTAGTAGGCCCAAGCTCCTTTAGTTGAGCCAAAGCTCCTTTAGTTGAGCCAAAGCTCCTTTAGCCCATCCAATATTCCCTAAAGCCTGGATCCATAGAGTAGAGGTAAGATAGAAAATAGTGCAAGGACAATTTGAAGCATAATAAAATAGAAACAATGAAATATCAGCAAAAATTGCTTCAAATGGCCTAATAAGAATGAGGTGAAATGCCAAAATATGGTATAAATATGCATGCTATCAGTTAGAGGTTAATGGGTGTGAAGGAAAGTAGCTAGAGGAGCTGATTGGTGACCTACTAGGGGTAGTCGGTGGCGACTGAAGGCGCCAACTGGTGATAGAAGCAGCGACAAGCAGTGATTGGTCATGGATGTGCAGCATCGTGAGAGTAGTCTGTTAGTGGCGTAAGTGGCTCCAGAGTCGTGGTTGTGGCTGGATGTGACGCCAAGCGATGGTAGGAAGTTATCCTAGACGATGATGGTTGCATTAGAGCCAATGTGGTTGCTCACCGAGTGATGTGAGCTAGTTGAATCGAAAGGTCTAAGGAGAATTCGGGAGAAGCCAGAGATTTTCAGGGGATTAGTAAGCCATTTGAGAAATGGCAAGATGGTAGAGAAAAGCTAATCTAAGAATTGGGTTGTATAGGTCAGGTTGACCTGTGAGAGTTGAGATGCAACGATCGTGGAAGGAAATTTGTTGTTGTCATGGTATTGACCTTGTCAAGGTGGACAAGAGGAGCTGTTATGCATGGTTTAAGTCAGGTGTCTAATGCTAATTGAGTATGAACCTGATTTTGGATGGCTGAAAGTTTCGTGCCTCTAGAGTAAGAGGCTCTGTCGAGAAATGGTGAGGATTGAAAGGTCCTAATGAAATTGAAGTCGGGCAAGTAAATTTGGCTAAGAGACTGCTACAAGAGTGGGGGTGTAACCATGTTGGCTTGTTGTGGTGCGGACCAAAGGCACGAGGCATCCTACAGGTGAGATGCAATAAGTGATTGTGCAGATGGTAATAAGCTAATCACCTGTGCCACACACCGTGGGTGATGATGAGGGCCGATTAATGGTTCCGCAACTTTAAGCGCAATTGTAGGATCCTTGACTCGCGGTAGGGTCTAATAACCAAGGTAAGGCCTAGCATGGGGCATATTGTGAAAGCCGAAAGTGGGTGAAGAATTGGGGAGGGATTGCTCAATGAAGAGTTCCCTAGTATGGGTATGAGACCCCTACTAGCGTGCAATATCGACCAGAAAGGAAGGCCAAAGTATTCTGTGTGCTTATGAGAGAAACTCCTGGTTGGGAGAAGGTTGTGGCCCGAGCATATTTAAGCTCAAGGTGAGAATGTAATGGTGCGTGCATCGCCAAGCTCGAGGTGGACTCGAGTAGTGCACATATGGTTGGAATGTGTAATTACCTGGCAGGTGTTGTGTATGTCGATTATGCATAATCGTATCGAAAAATGAGGTCAACTGGTCAAAGGTAGTAAACCATGTATGAAATGGTCGAAGTTGGCTGGGTGGCCAAATGGTTGCTTCCCATGTAGTGATAGCATGGTTAGTTGGTCGGTAATGAGAGGTTGCCATGAGAATTGACTCAAGCTAAGCATGTGTGTGATTAATGGCAGTATGTCATGCTAGAAAGGGTGTCAGAGTGTCTTGTGGGCACTAGAAGAGACGTTGCGGTTGATGATTAGTGCTAAGACGATGTTGGTTGGACCAACGTAAAATCGTGGCCATGTGTGATTGGCAGTGGGAAACGTGCCGTGTGTGATCGGTGTAAAATCGCGGTAGGCTGATTAGAAATGCAATGTTAACGCGTCTTGGACTCGATTGAGGGGAAAATGGGAAGTAAAGCTGCAAAACGTGAAAGTAAAGTAAGATCGCTACGGGGTAAACAACGTAGTTCAAAATTTTTGAACTTACCTCGATCCCAGCGATTGGATCAACGTCAAAATTAAATTATTCACAAACAAATAAATAAATCTAACTTTTAGATTATCGAGTCGTTCACGGATTCGAGCCGTCCAAGCGTCCTGCCTCTAACTCGTGATACGCGGCACGCGTCTGTTGGCAAGGAGAGCGGAATAGGAGTGCTAGCTCCTTCTCCTTTGCACGACTTGTGTATGGACAATAAAAGAACGCCCTCGTTTCGTATTGATGCCAAAAGAAACGGGGAAGCGTGAACGGCAATGCATTTTTCAACTCTTGAAAAATGACACTAAAAACCCCTTAATTTTGGGCAACCCATAAAGGGATATTTATAGTGAAATATCCTAGGGTTTCTAAAACCCTAATGGATTGGGCTAGCCCATTAATTCTAATTTAATTATAATATTAAGTGGGCTTATTCTAGTCCAACTAGAAATATAATTAAATGGCCCAATTCCTTTTATAGGTTTAAATAAAATATTTTGATCCAAATTTAATTCAAGCCCAAATCTAATATTTAATATTTAGCCCAAATCTAATTTGGTCCAAATATAATATTTATTTTAATATTTTTCTCAAATCCAATTTAGTCCAAATATAATATTTATTTTAATATTTGGCCCAAATCCAATTTAGTCCAAATATTAACTTAAGCCCAAATATATTTTATTTCCTATTTGCCACTCCAACAAATAGAAAATTATTAAATTAGAAACTCCTTCCTAATTTAATTAATTGCCATTTTAGGAAACTCTTTCCATTATGACGACTCCTCGTCATATCGATATCATTACGTCTATTTGTTCTTTTTTCGTGAGAACTTACGACGGCACAACTTCTTGCCGAAGTGTCCCACTTAACCATACGTCCACTCTCCTGGTTTAAGCCAGTGACCGTGCCTATTACGTATGACTCATTAGGCTTCCGAATATGCTGGCAATGTGTCGATACGAACACATAAGACAAGATTGGCCTCTAGCAAGGCATCATGCCTACCTAATTATTCAAAAGGATTCATAATCCGAAAATAACCTTTAACGAGCGTGGTTACCGTGTAATTCGATCCTCTCGTTAATGTATCTTATGTGATCTCAAGTATGGCAATGTGTTGCTTGATAACCATCACCTGAGTTTTCTTCGGTCTACCGGATATCTTCACTTAATAGAAAGTGAATCAATAACCCCTTATTGATCTCTTTCACCATGGCCATGGATTTAAAGTGAGTATCCATCTAAGGCGCCTTAGATACATCATCCTCTATCAAGGGATGGATGAGTCCCATCTTGGTTATACACCCATCTCCATAAGCCTCACGATATACCCAACGATCGCCCATGTACAACCTTTATCTAGGCCCATCGAAACGATGTCAAAGCATATCGGTCTTCTTATGAGATGACCGTGACAACCTCAGATCCAAGGATTAGTTACACCCATCTCATATGAGAATACCATCAACATATAACCAAAATTGATTCTCATGGCGAGTCATGTCCAGTGACATGTTCTACAACATTGATCACCTATGTACTTGTCTAGGCATCCCTATGCCTATGGGTGTGAGACCCCCATTGCTATCACATAACAAAAACATAGCACACACAAGTCTTACCTCAATTGTCAATGTCCATTCTTGACATTGCTATGACTTGGGACGTTTAATGATGTCTAGAAACTGTGATGCATCATCTCACATTTTTATAGATTAATCACAGTATACATCATATGGACTTCTATCTAGTTTCATTCGGTTATTACAATAAGAACAAGAAAATAATAGAATGACTTCTTATGAATTTGAACAACTCCTTATTCAAATAATAAACACGATTACAATTGTCAATGTACAACATGCCCAATCTGATTGGGTCTAGAGCACCCACACTAATAAAACGATGCTTCGAGGCAGACAAAATCCAACAGGAGATGGATATCGTTGCAATAAGCATAACCAGCGACCAGTGGCACGATTTGGCTGGAGGCTAAGGCGGTACTCGGTTAGTGAATGTCCTCGAGAGGCAGAGGACCAAAAGCCTAAGTGAAGCCTTGAGGTGGGAATAACCCAAGGTGAAGGCTAAGAAATGGTTTGGCTACGAGATTCTCGAGCAGGGGATTCGGAGAGTAGCATGAGAATGTGATCGTCTTGGGCAGAAAAGTAAGGCAAAGTGAATTTCGAGGATGAAATTTTTTAAGGGGGGTGGAATGTAATACCCGGTATTACATGGTATTGAAAATAAATAATTTTTTTATTATTTTGAAGGGACCTCTGGTGGTCCAGGAAGCCCGGAAGTCGATTTCAAGAAATTAATTAATGAAATTACCGAGTTGGCGGCAGGGAGTGCCTCGGGACTTGGATGTCCAGTGAAAAGGACAAGAGATTGGTGAGCGTCTCAAGATGAGGATAATGACGCTGTAAGTGGACCGACCGGGAATAAATTTTGGAATAAATTTTGTATAAACCCAAGAGGGTGCCAATACCGAATGGTCGTAAGGGACCTCCGGGAAGCTGAGGAGACCCTAAGGGTGGTCCGGTTTGGTGAGTAAGGAAACCTTAAAGCATTTTTGGGTCGAGTAGAGGTCCCACGTAGGTGTAGAGACGAAATCGATATTCTCGAGTAAGTGTCAGTAAATAATTTTGGGGAAAAATCAATAATTTAAGTGGCTTGAGGGTAACTAATTTAGGTCTTGGAGGGCCCAAATGTTATTATTGAAAGTCTTAAGTGTAATTAGTAGATCCCCAAGTGAAATAATTATGGAAAATTAGAGGGATTAAATAGTAATTTGTGTCTTTATATATATGTATATATATATGCGGGTGCGTGAGTGCTGGAGAAGATTTCAAAATTTGAAATCAAAACAGAGAGGGAGATTGAGAGAGAGCTCGTGGGAGGCTGAGTTCGCGAGAGATTGAGAGAATGAGATGAGATTGAGAGGGAGCTGTTCAAGAGAAATGGCAAGAAAGCAAGAGCTCAAGGTGGCAGTGGCCATGGTTGCCGCGATGATGGCCATGGCCGAGTGAAGCAGTAGCTCGAGCAGGGGTCGCGATCAACAAGGCAGCTGCAGCGAGCGCAAGGCAGTCAACGGGAGCGCAAGGAGGTGCTTAGAAGCGATGGGGATGGCCGGAGGCCCGGCCATGGCAGCCGCGGAGCTGTTGTTGTAGTAGCCAGGCGCGGCCATGGTAGCACTCGGAGACTACAAGCGACGACCTGGGCTACTGGTGGCTACCGATGGTGATGGGGTGAGGCGTCCTTGGCCACGGGTGGCGGCTGAAGAGGCCGGGCTGCGATGGAAGTCGCGCAAGCACGCTGTGTGCGCAGGGTTCGCAAAGAAGAAGGAGAAGGCGCGGAAAGAAGATGAGCAAGGAGGAAGAAAAATAAAAGAAAAGAAATAAAATAAAAAGAAAGAAAAGAAAATAAAAGAAAGGGAAATAAAGGAGAAAAAAAAAGGAAAATAGGAAGAAATTCCAGAAATTTATTCGGGGCTTGACGAGCTTGTCGGAAGCTCGAAAATGGGATTTTGGGCGCAAGTGGCGGCTTGGGAGCCAACGCCAATGTGGGCATCTGATCGGTCTTCTTCTCCAGATTAATCGAGGTTCGACCGGGGAGGCGGTGATCCTAGAGGAACTTGAGGTTTAGGCTGGAATTCGTGCCGAGGCAGAGATGAGGCTTCGAGCCAGGTAAGGGATGGCCCCATGTGGAGATGGCCTTGCAAGTTGGTAAATGTGTTTGATAATATTTTTATGTTGCATTTGCATGTAGTGGTTAACACTTGCGTGATGCGAGAGCTAGTGGACCTGTGGCCATAAGGAGGAATAGTGTATTGAGGGCTGATAGGTTAATGCCTCAAACCTTGGAGGGTTGTGAGGATGAGATGGCCTAGCCTCATTTGCATGCATTTGGCATACATAAACATAGTTATATTCATATTTACATGCATAGCACCCTTACTGAGTCATTATGACTCATGAGGTTTTACCTCATGTGTAGATGTTAAGAGTCCAGACGTAAGTAGGGATGGCGCCGGGAAGCTACTGTGGTAACTAGTGGTGTGGTTCGAGTTGTGTATTTTATTATCTCTTGTATGTAAGCATGTGGTGTTGTGTATGTATACCCTTATGAGTAAATGTATGTGTTGTTGAGCGTAGATGTATCTAATTGTTGTAATCATCAGTGTGATAGATGATTGTGAGTCTGCGTGATTTATATGTGGCTTGAGTTGTTGAAGCTAGGTTCGGACCGAGTAAAGACCAGCGAGGTATGTTCTCATAAATCCTCAATACTCAGCGAAGTGTTTGTTATGCTAGCTTTGTGCCTGGGTCACCTCTGGCTTGCTATGGGGTGAGCTGAAGAGAGGTGAAGCTCACTCAGGTTTCGGGTCTCGGTCCGCTGGGTTTTTCTTGTTTGAGTTGGGACCGATTCCTGAGTGGAGTGAAGGGAGGGACGAAGCCTAGTTCCTACCTAGGGCGTTTCCTGTTGAAACATAGTCCAACCCTTCAGTTATGGTTCGTCGGGTGAGTAATCCGGTCGATTATTTACTGGTGGCGCCCGTAAGTGGGAGCGGGTCGTTACAAGGAATACCATAGAGGTTAACGTTGTTAGAACCTGATAAATGAGTAGAAAGTTGAATGTGGCTAGATGTGCGAAGCCACCATGAATCTTGGGATTTAGGCCAAGAATTTCGAGCAGTCTAGCAGGTTCGTGAATTTGAAAAATGCTGAGAGCATGCGATGGAGGCACTCCTTAGAGTTGACTTCCAATAGGCTAAAGGGCGACCCTAGCTTTGTGGTCACCCATGCGAAAACCTTGGCCGTGTGATGGGATGAGGGAGGTGCGATAACCTACCCAAAAGTCTGGTAGGCCTAGAACCTTAGCCATGATAAGGTGAGGGAGGTGCGATGACCTACCCAAAAGTCTGGTAGGCCCAGAACCTTAGCCATGTGATAGAGCGCATAATTTCATATTATTTAGCCCTCATATTTAGTCTTTTTGCACGTTCGTTGTGTCATTTTATTCATCTTGATTTTTTTTTATAGGAATTGAGCTTCACACTATTTTATTTTATTTTGGGTAGAAGAGAAACAAGGAGATTGGAGACAATGTGCTAACAGATTTGACCTTCTATGCTTCTTTCAAATGTTTGGCCAAGTTATAATCCCATAACGTGAATGATGTCTTCAGAGATATTGTAGAGGACTTCTTGGGCTTTCTGGAATGGTATGGTTTGTCCAAATCCGAGTTCATTTGGGCCTCCAAATATCGCTTCAAAGTAGGGATCAGATAGCTGGGTTAAATTAGGAAAGCTGCACAGACACTGATTCTTTAAAAGGCCATAACTTGGGCGTCCGATATCCAAATCAAGTGATTAAAAATCCCAAATTCATCTACTCTTCCTGATCTACAATTTTTATGAAGGGTCCGAAGCCCAGAACGCACGTTATGCTATTAGAAATCAGTTGTGAAGTTTCGGTAACCTAGGGTTTCCTCCCTAAGCTCTATTTAAGCACATTAAGAGGCCATTAAGGAAAGATAATTCTTTTCTCACATGAACAGTAGCCGATTTTCCTTTTTCTCCATTGTTCTTGTCAAGATGGAAGGCTAAGGATTTTGTAACCGGTTGCATGCCATACTCCTTACCTGGTTTGAATCTTTGGACGTTTTTGTGTATCTGTTTTCATCTTTAATCTTATGGTTTTGTTTCTTTGCTTCTTCTCAAGTGTGTATGTATTTTATGCGATCGTATGAATGCATGCATGATGCTTGGGCAGATTTGACTAATAGGCTCGATTGGGGTATTGGTTGCAAGAAATAAAATAAACTTAATGGGCGATTGTTCATGTCGGTTTTAGATCCGTGTGCTAAAAGAAATTGAAACTTGTATATTGATCAAGAAGATCTTCTGTGATTTTTATATTAGTTTCGATTTAGTCTTCGGCGATTGTCAAGCATCTTTGTTTGATCTGGGGATTAAAGATAAATAGGTTCTTTATATGGTGGATGATGATACTCGGGTAGGGAGGAAAGGTTGCAACCGGTTGCATCTCGGTTTACTGTCTTCGTGTTTATTTTGTTTTCTGTTTTTCACCAAACCCCCCCGTTTAGTCTTGTTTTGACAGATCCGTTTGAGGTTCGTTGGGAGACGACTTTGGGTTGCACCCTTGCTGCAAATCAAAATCATTATTCATCTAATCTATTGGTGTTCGATAGCTCGATCACAATGATAAGGTGAGGGAGGTGCGATGACCTGACCAAAAGTCCTATAGGCAAGGTGGGTAACCCCAGGTTCATTGTTGGAAATGGGTGTGTGTGACCGCTAGCCCTGAATGGGGGTGAGGGAGGTGTGAATGCCGCCCAAAGTCTGGTCGGCCCGAAGTAGTTGAGGGAGGAGATTTCTATAGTGCCTTGGATTTTGGAATTGAGGTAAGGTTAACTTGAGAAAGTGACTCGTGGGATCGGGTCATGTAAGTTTGGTGTCAACTTAGCTGATGAAGTGGCCAAGTGAAGTCTTAGGCCTCGTAAAGGTTTCGAGTTGGAAATTTTGATTGTCCATGATTTGGGACGTGATGATTTGATGTATAAAGTCATTGAGATGATAGTATATACGTGTAAGGATGACATGCGATAATCAAAAGTATGGGTATGATCTGTGAGATGGGACATGTGGATAGGTTATGCTTTAGGCAACCGCATGGGACCCAAATCATTTTTAGCTGAAAGGCAGATCTTTGGAAGATTTATGTAATGGTTTGAGGTGTATAGCTCAAGACTATAATGAAATTTCGTTGGGAGTTGAAATCGAACCTATGGGATGTCTGATGGTGATTTCAACACCTATGGGAAGGAATATGGAGTCCTCAGAGGTGAGTGACCTGAGGATCCATGAGGTTTGGAGTTAAGTCTGGTACAGGAAGTAATGCTAGAAGTGACAGAGGAAGAGACCAGAGTTTTGTGATAGGATCCCTAAGCTGTTTGTGAAAAGATTAAAAGTATGTTGAGATTGGCAAGCTTTTGTCAAAGATTCATGAAGAGAATTTCTGGAATAGTTGTGTCCATGTTAGGACTCGTGAGAAGAGTCAAGTGAGAATGGTCTGTCGAATGCAATGAGAGCTTGCGGTAGCTCAAAGGTTTAGGTTACGTGATAATGCAACGTGAATGGTGATCGTATTTGGATCACGTTGAGGCACAAGGTGAACTACCCTATGTATGACTTGGAGCTGACAATTGAGGTATGTGCTCTTAAGGTTATGGAGGCACTACCAGTATGATAAGACGTATGAGGTGCTCACGGACCACAAAAGTCTGAGATATGCGTTCTCGCGGAAAGAGCTGAACATGAGGCAGCGACTATGGATGGAGTTCCTAAGGACTACGACTGCACCTTTTGTATCACAGAGGCGTGCCAATGTGGTGGCTGGGTTGATGGCCCAGGGGTGGCCGCTGATTGAGGGTTTTAGCCTGATGTCGTGAGTGTAGTGCCGAAGGGTTCGTCCGTCTTGATAGCTAACCTGGCGATTCGGCTGGATCTGGAGACCGAGATACGAGAGACTAGTGGGGGAGACCGGTGTATACATCTATGGATAGATGAGTGTGGCCAACCCAGGGTGTAACACCCGGTGTAACCGGTGTTAAGAGAATAAGAAAGGAAATAAGAAAACTTTCAAAAATACCCTTGAGAAGGTGATGGATCATTGAGATTGAGGGTGCCCTATGAGAGGGGTATTTTGGTAATTTGGATAGTGAAATCCAATAAAAAGGGTATTTTGGTAAATTGAAAATAATTCCTATGTGGAATTAGGTGAGTAAATGAATTAAATCCCAATTTTGTATTTATGTGGAGATATATGGGATTAATAATTCATAAAAAGGTATTTGGGGAATTTTGGAATTAATTCCATAAAGGAATTTAATTATGGAATATTGGGAAAATGGTGGATATTCTATTATTTATGAAAATAATTATTTTTCCCTAAATTGGTGGATAAATGTGGTGATGCCACATGGATGGTGGAGATGGAAGCTTGGAAGCCAAGGTTAATGTCTAAAGGTGATACTTGGCAAAGTTTTGTTCAAGTATAAATGGGGTGATTTAATTAAATGCAAAAGATTTGAAATTAGTCTTTCAAGCATTTAAAGAGAGGCATGATGGTTTGGATTAAAAGAAAATCCAAAAAGAAATTAAATTAGTCATGCATTAATGCTTTG
The DNA here is from genome assembly GCF_014633365.1 of Diospyros lotus. Lineage (NCBI taxonomy): Eukaryota > Viridiplantae > Streptophyta > Magnoliopsida > Ericales > Ebenaceae > Diospyros > Diospyros lotus. The sequence goes on along the minus strand of NC_068349.1, from coordinate 23,974,611 downwards.
GAAATCATGGGATTTATTTAAATACATAAGAAAGTATTTATGTCTCTCAAATGTGATGGGGTGAAAATAGTCCCATTAATTTAAATGGGAAAGAAATGAAAAATTGGAAGGATGAGATTGATTCTTGGAATTGGAAATGATCTAAGGGCCACCATTAAGTCTTGAAAGTTGGCAAGGATTACCAACATATTAATGATTTAATTTAAAGATTAATTTTGGATGGCTAAGATTAATTCTTTGAAAGGCACATGGATTGTGCTTCCTTTTAAGGGTGGAGATTGAGTCTTGTAAAGGCAAAATAATCCAATGGTTGAAATTTAAAGAGAGGAAATGGCATGGATTGTGTTTCCTTGTGTGGTTGGGATTTTCTCTCAAAAAGCAAATGGAAATCAAGGGCTAAGATGAAGTCTTGAAAGTGAGATTTCAAGACAAGAGTAGTATAAAAGGGAATAGAGTGCTTTAGTCTCAAATTTTTTCCATTTGAAGAGTCTTAAAGGAAGAAAGAAGAGAGATAGGAAGAAGTCTCTCATGGAAGAAATAAATGAAGAAGGAAGGAAAGAATGGAGATGAAAGGAAGAATGAAAAGGTAAGATTTCTACCTTATTCTATTAGAGAAAAATCCTTTTATCATTCTTGTTTGGTGGCTTAGCTACCTTATTTTTTTTAAGAGGTTTCTTGAGAAAGAGCAAAGGTTGAAGGCAATGAAGCAAGGAGATTTTTAAAGATTCAAAGAGAAGAATGAGGTAAGGGATGGCCCCATGGGAGGTGGCCTTGCAATGTGTTGTAAGTATGTTTCATAAGTATATATGTTGCATTTGGCATGTTCTTTTATGTTCATGAGACTTATGGCCATAGGTTAGTTTGGGAACATGGTTGAAATGGTGGGTTGATGCCTCTAACCTTGGAGGGTTGTGAGGGCAAAGAAACCTAGCCACACTTGCATGCATTTGGCATCATATAATCTTGTTATGTTCATATTTATTTTGCATTGCACCCTTATTGAGCTTAATAGTGCATGAGGTTTTTACCCTCATTTATAGGTTGTGAAAGCATGAGAAAGTCAAAGCAAAGTGAAATGGCATGGGAAAGCATGGGAATGAAGACCCAAGAGCTTGTTATGGCTTATGGAAGTCTATGTTGTTGTGTTTGATTTATGAGATATAAATTTATTTGGTCGGTGATGGCTTGTTCAAGCCTAAGATCATGTGTGTAATCTATATTTTGGAATGTTTGATTTTATTTTGAAATGAGGCATTGGCTTATGGCATGTTGAAGCCTAGGTTGGGTGAAAGCTTCATTGTTGGGTGTGTTGTGGGAAGCAACCAAGATGTAAAATAAAAGGATTTTGTTGGAAAATAGAGACAAAATTTGGATGAAAGTGAAGTATTTTATTTAATTTATTTTTCTGGAAAATTTGGGTTACGAAGGCCCAAGAAAAAAAAAATAGACAAGGTGAAGTTTCAGCAGCAGCGGGTAGCAGCTGAAAATAAAGAGATATTTCTTAATTAATTTTGGGCCCTAGAGGAATTTTCAAAATAAAAAGATTTTTCAGGCATTTTGTAAAATAATGCCAAAATTTTAGAAAATTGAAAATTTTGAGTTTTTCCTCCAAAATTGGTAATCAAGCAATGGATTGATTTAAATGGTGATTTTTCGGAGCCCGGTAAAATTCTTGGATGGAAAAAGAATTAAATGCAAATAAGAAAATGACGGTTGGGCATCTTCATGAGTTTTCTTTCACCAAATGCGGTGTGGTTGAAGCCCAATTCTGCTAGCAAATCCTGGGGTTGAGGGAAGGGAAGGACAAGCCTAGTTCCCACCTAGGGCGTTTCATCTTGAAACATGGTCCACCCTTTACCAAAGACCGGGCAGGTGGACAATTTGAATAATTGTTCACGAGTAACACCCGTAAGTGGGAGCGGGGCGTTACACAGGGGTTCTGATTTTTGAGATACGAGATGACGTTCTCAAGTTTTAGGGTAGTATGTGCGTGCCTAAAGTTTGGGAGGAGCGCCTGCCGTTGGTTGAGTTCGTGTTACCACGACAGCGTCAAAATGGCTTCTTATGTGGTTTGTGGTGGAATAACACTATCGGTCGCCCAATATACCAAAACTATCGACCATTGGACCCTCAGTTGAGCAGTCCCTATGGTTGAACTAAGTGGGTAGGGCAGTCCATACCCAGGCTGGGAATGTCCGGACTGCTGGAGGTGAGGAAGCCTCTGCCAACAGGTGCGTCGGATTTCCTTAAGGGAGGAGCGATCCCACGTCGGGCCGATGGAGGGAATGCTAGATGTATGGGTGCTAGCTGTCGACTATTGAGGTATGGTTGTTGGCCATTTTTGTTTGCTCACCACCAGAAAAGTTAGATTGGAAATATTGGAATTTTATGGACTATGAGATATGTATGAGATATGTCCAAGCTGTGAAATGGCTTATTTTGATCGTTGGAGATTGCGTGTATGAGCCAATTTCGAGAACAAAATTCTTTTAAGGGGGGTAGATTGTAATACTCCATATTTTCGTAAGGTTGCCGCGTATTTTAAGTGAGTTTAAAATATCAAAAAATATGCTTGAAATGCCAACAAGTGACCGAATCAGTCGCAGGGACTGCCCTGGAGCTTAGATACCTAAGGACAAAGGTATATTTTTTACGAGCGTCTCGAGGAGATATTTATGGCGCTGAAAGAAATAAAATAAGAGATGGTTTTCGGTTAAGCTAAGTTATAGCTTGAAAAGACCGAATGATGGTAAGGGCTTCCCGAAAATCATACATATCGAGTAATTTTGAGTTATTAATTTTGAGATTTTAAGTATCTCGATAAATTTGATGTTTGAGGGTGTAATTGTAATTAGAGAATTATCCAAACAAAATAAGGGCCAAAATGTATTTGAAAGAAGTTAGGGAATTACCTTGGATTTCAAAAGTTAAATCCATTATAGTTTTCGATTCAAAAGCCATTCAAATATATCTTTGAGTCTTTGGAGTCCATGGCTTAGATTGTGACAAGTGGCATAATATGATTGGTTGAAGAAATCTATAAAAAGGCATCATGGGTTGTTCTCAAATCATTCCAAGCAAATTTGAGAGTTGAGACACTCTAAGAGGAGGAGCTTTCTCTAGAGAGAGAGGAGGAAGTTCGGCAAGAAGGTGAGAAGAAATCGAAGGAGAAGCCGAGGAAGAACAAGTATCATCGGAGTTATGAGTTTTTGTTGGAATTTGCCAAAATCAGTCAGAAGAAAAGTGAGGTAAGCCTAATTTTTTTTTGATAATCTTGTAGAGAGGGAAGAGAGGGCCACGTAGGTTCAAACGGGGGTCAAATCGAAGTTAAAACGAGGGAGATATGGCCGAAATACGAAAATGACACAATATTGTCCGAAATCTAGTAGTAGCGCGTGAGATACATGTGCCGAAAGTGGCTGCGCGTGAGCCACCTTCCTGGGGCGCGTAAGGGGTCCGTGTTCCTTAAAATTTTCCAGTTATGCCCCTAATTTAAAATCTTTCCAGCTTATGTAAAAATATTTGAGGTTAGGTTTACCAAAACGCGTGTTTTCTGCAGAAACCTAGGCCGTTTACTGTGAAATTATACCGTCCAAGATATAAACCAACAAAGTGAGACTCCTATACTCCAAATCCTATTTTTTATTCTCTTATGAGAGACTTCTATTGCATGAGACGTGTTTTGTGAAGTTCTTTTACATAAACTCTTGTTATTCTCTTACGTGAAATCATGTTACATATATGAAATGTATTTTTCTGGAAAATATATGCTATTGGCTTTTTAATTGTTGCATTTATAAAATTCGTGTGGCCATACTGTTGTAACTATTTGTTGTTGGTCGAGAGCAAAAGTCAGATATCCCCCGAGAGGCGCTATGAATGCGCCATTGAGAAAGCTCTCGTCGGGAAGACCGTGAGTCTAAGGAACAACAGATGTGGTGCTTGCATGAGTTCTATAAGGTCGGGCCGAAGTGACATTGTTAGGGACCTCCCGAGAGGCGCTATGCGTGCGCCATTGAGAAAGCTTTCATTGGAGGAGGCTGACGTGTTCATGAGGCACTTCGGAGTAGTTCTCCTTGTCTTCTCATACATTTTATACCTGATCATGCATCGATATAAGTTGTTTTTGGAGTTTCTCACTAGAAGATTCATCTTCTAATTGGACTATGTCCCTGGAATATTCAAACGTTCCAGGTTCGACGAGCGGCTCTAAGGGAAAGAAGGTAGCTAGAGAATTAGCTTAAATTACTGTTTGTAGCATGATTAGCATATTTTTTTTTATGTACGAACCTATGTAATTTTGGATATGTTTAAGATGTTCAGTTATCACTTGATGATGTCCATGTAATATATTTTGTAGACGTCTTGAACAATTTTATGATAAATAAAGTATTATGGTTGTGAACCATATCAGGTTTGATCTAGCTTCCGCATTTAAAATTTTAACACCTGTCTTAGCTATTTAATATTGGGTTTGTTAAGCCGAGAATATGAAAATTAGGGTTTTGGGGAATTTGTGTGACGTATGCCAGCGATTGTGGTATGAAAAATTTTTATATTCCCGAAATCCTAAGTTATAACACGCCCGAAAAATTTGGGGTGTTACATCATGCCTCATTCATCCTCATTTCTACTACAATCTCCATCTAAAATGTTTAAATATTCTAGGGACAAAGCCCAAATTAGATGATGTATATATTTTTTTAATAACTTATCATGATATCATTTCAAAATTTCCCTACTACCTGCCTATCATTAGCTTACTTACTCTATATATGCTAGGCTAGGTAATTATCAATAGCCAAAGCAAGAATCAATAGCGAAAGCTTACTTACTCTGTATTTTAAGTCCTCGAACCTTTCTCTTTCTAAAAATTTACTTTTTTTTTCCTTTTTTTTTTCTTCTTCTTTTCTTCTTCTTCTTCTTCTTCTTCATTCGTCCTTCTTCCTCTGGTCTTCTCCTCCACGAACGCCCACCGCTGCACTCACACCTCGGCCTCCACTGCAGTTGCTGCGACCGCCTCCAGCCGACTCCATCGGCCTCGTGATCACCACCACCAGTCGTCGCCTCCGCGGCCTCGATCTCCTACGCGCACAGTGCCCCGCCACTGCAACCGTCCGCCATCACCTCCGGCTACCTTCTGCCGGCCAGTTCCAGCCACGCCATAGGTTGCGTCTGCTCTTCGAGCATCCACTGACCCTCACTTAGCTTCCTCGGCTGCCTCCGACCCTCGGATCTTAACCGTTGCTATTCTTCTTCAGGTATGCCATTTTTTCCCTCCTAGCCTTAGTTTTGAAATCTTACAATCTAGATCTTAAATTAAATTTAATTCGACCCGATCCACTTAGATCTATCCGATCCATTTAGATCCGACCCATTAGATTTGTCCCCAGATCTGGTTAGATCTAGCCAATACCCAAATCCATGTCAGGACCCGGGTTTCCATGTGATGCCTGTAAAGTCTTGAGGAGAAGATGCACCCCATTGTGTGTTTTTGCCCCTTACTTCTGCCATGAGGAAACATCTTTTCATTTTACTGCCATCGATCAGGTCTTTGATGCCAGTAATGCCTCCAAAATCCTGGCCCAACTTCCGATAAGTGACCGGTTTGGGGCAGTCGTTACATTCACTATGGAAGCTCTAGGTCAGCTTCAAGATCCTATTTATGGCTGTGTATCCCATATTTTTTCCCTCGAACAACAGGTTGTCGACTTGCAAGCCTATGTAGCTTTATTGCAAAATTTACTATTTGCAAACCATTCTGCATATCTTCAATCGGTTCCAGATTGGTCTCACCTACAGCCGCATCCAAACCCTATTCTAGAACCTGATTCGAGCTTTATCGACATTTTGGACCTATCTCGCATGGATCACTACCCATAGATGATCCAAATCCATTATGGAGCTCTCAGTATCCCATTATGCTAGAACATGCCTCACTCCCTAGTACTCCAAAGACTACTTCTCTATTTCACCCTAGCAAGACTAACGGTAGCCAGTGGTCTAAATATCCTAATATATCTGAACATGCCTTTTTTCCTAGTTTTCCAAAGACTTTTTCTTTATTTCAGCCTGGCAAGACTAGAGGTAGTCAGTAGCCTGAATATCCCAATATACCTAAACATGCCTCACTCCCTAGTTTTCTAGAAACTTTTTCTCTATTTCACCCTAGCGAGACTAGCAGTAGCCAGTGGCCTGAATACGCCATTATGCCTGAACATGCCTCACTCCCTAGTTTTCTAGAGACTTTTCCTCTATTTCACCCTGGCGAGATTAGCGGTACCCAGTGGCCTCTTCATGATGACGTCGACGAGGTTGGACTCAACATTTTCGACAGTCATCATCAGCATTGAGTATTTGCGACATTTTAGGATTTAGCTCTTTTTTTTTTTGGTGTAATTGTATGGCTTGATCTCTTGTAACTGTATTGAACATATAGAATGAATGTTATATTTTTGGGTACTTTAATATCTCATTCCCTTATTTTTACCCTTGATCACATGTCAATCATAATATTTCAGCCTCTTGTAGCTGTTTAATAATTCATCAAATTGAGATAAAAATATCGACTCTTAATTATCATCTATTTCAAAACTTGATAATTTACGTACTCAGTCAAGCCACACATAGCTGATCATTAGATAACCTCAAGTTATTAATAACAGTTTTATTTGTCAAGAAATAATTTCAATACATCTTTCAAGAACATATCTTGGTATTTCTCTCATTACCTCAATTTTCTTACAATTTTTCACTGACTGTAAGTGCATATACCACATGTTAACAACCTCCTTATTTTCATAAATGATTGTTCTAAAGATTTCTCATAGCAATCCATAATCATATTACTAGCTAGTGGCACACCTTGCACTCCAATTCATTGGAACTTAGACCCCTTACAAGGTATAAACCCTATTGTGTTGTTCCAGATCTTCAGCATTTGATCGTCTCCCATGCCATCTGTTATGATGCTTTGGTCGACGGGTCTCCCGTACCTTACTACAAGCCATCCATCAGCCCTTTGTAATGGGTCCCTAGATCCAGATCTGTTCACTGCGAACACCAACTAGTAGTGTTGTCATGTTGCAAAGGTTCCTTGTCTAGTCTCTGCGAGTCACATCAATTGTACCATTGTCACTTCATTAATTGACATAACTCACGTGCCATCACTTAGCCATCTTTGGCCTCTCGTTTGACCCAATCCATTGGATCCCTGATCTACATATCCTATTTCTGAGACATTAAATTATCTTCGAAAATCCTTATCATTTGATCCTGATGTGCCTAAAATGCAATGGCAAGTGCACCAATCGATTAAGTAATAGAGTGAATGAGTAAAGTATCATTCTCACAGGGACTGTCGAAACAAGTACCGAAATGGAGCAATCCTATTCTTTATCTAGAAAAATTGAATTAGAGATAATATCAACTAACTACAAAATAAAGTAAGAAGAATACGACGTATTGAAAATAGAAAAATAAAGAACAATTGGACAAGTTAAAATAGAGAGATAGGATAGATAAGCTATTCGATTTACCTACGAGAATGTTGTAATTCTTACCAAATAAGTTAATTAGATGGATTTTACTTACATGTGACGGCGAAATTTCATAACTTTTTTATTATCCTTTAGTCCAGGTATAACAAAACTATTGCTAATCACTAATTCTACACTTGGTCCATGTAAAATCAATTAATTAATGACGCATTAAGTTTTGCTAAATTCACTAACTCAAATTACTAATTCAAGAAAATTCAAGTTACTACAAAGATGAATATTCATACTTAGTTCGTTTCAATATCCAATCTAAGTTATGTGATATGCAAATCTTAACATAGAATTACTTGATCTGTATCATCTATGTTCATAAAATCATTTAACAGGTGATCAGGCTGTTAAAGTAATAATAGCCATATCACATAATCACATAAAATAAACATCAATCAAATTAACCGACAATAGTATCAATCACAACATTATCTCGCGGCTATCTCGTTACCTTAGCTAATAAGAAATTCAGCCAACCATAATAATAGAAATCATCATAATTGAATTCCAGAAAAAATATAATTAAAATTCAGGAATTACTTCAAGAACAAAAGAATTAACAATCAAAGAAATTAATTCTAAATTCTTCTCCCAAAATAGTGATCTCCATGGCTGCGTGTTTCTGTCTCGCTTCCTTCTCTCCGTCCGCTGTACCAGGCTTCTCCAATTTCTCTCTGTTCTACCGTTTCTAGTTGCGCTGCAAGCCTTCGTTATTTCCTTCAAATCTTCCCTGCTATGCGCCTTCAATTCCTTCTTGTGCGGCCGCAATTCCAATTCTCCGTGCGCCGCTGCCCCACTCTCCTCCTGATTCACATCTCAATTTATTATATATTTATATAGAAGTTCCACGCACACCCACAGAGCCCTAATCCACATCTCAATTTCAATTTATATTATTATAATATTCTAATTTAAAATGAACTCACTTACTCCACATTCACAGCACTTTTATTCATAAATTAGTATAATATATATATATATATATATATCACACAGCCCACACAAAACCCATGTTCACGTTACTTTATATAATATATACATAAATTATATAATATATAATATATCATATATATAATATATAACATTAAATATAATATTAATATACTACTAATTATATGAACTTTAATTATATTATAATACTTATTATTTATAATATTTATTTTTTATTTAAATTATAATATTAATTTTAAAATTAACTTTATAATTTTTTTCTTTTTCTTTTTTTATTTTATTTTCTTTTAAACCAAACACCAAGTAGTATTCTTGTAAAATATCAAGAAATACTAAAAATTAAATATATACAAAAAAAAACTCAAAATACTAGACAATTTTAGATCAAACAAATAAAATACTAGAAACATTATTCAATTATGACCAATAAATGTGTGAATAAATTCCCACGTCAAATACCCCAAAACTTGAATTATTGCTTGTCCTCAAGCAAAGAAAAGAAATCATATTCTCAAGACACAAAACTTATATTCGGAATCATTCATCACATTTAAATCTTTTATTATGTCTGCATCTAAATTCTCAATCTAAAATGCAACAATAGCAAATAAAGAAAACTAAGCATACTTACATTCCCAAGTTCAAGAATCCATACAAAATTCTAAACTCAATCATGCTTTGTCATGTACCCTGCACGATCAACTAATACAACAACCATTCTTGCAACCATTTCTTCTCACTACTACAAACAAAGGTGGCAAAATAGGGTTCCTTTTTTTTTTCTTTATTTCTTTCTTCTTCTCTTTTTTTTACTAAACGAGTGCATTTTATGCTCCATCTCGTTTTTTTCTTTTATTTTCTCTCTCTTTTTTTTTTTTTTTTAGCTGAACGAGTGCATTTTATGCTCCATCTCGCTCAACACTATTCACCCTATTTACTTAAACCCTGTTTAGGCCTAGCTCAGAAGGAACAATCACAAGAAAAGTATTACATTTATCTTTCATGCATAGTCACACAACTTCACAAAGAATATGTACTTCAATGATCTTAGAACCCAAGTATACTTAATCTTGCTTTATAAGATATTGTCCATTCCAAATCAAAGATTCAATGTTAAACATAATAGAGAACCCAAATGCAAATCATGATTCCAAATAACAAGTTTTGCTTATTTTATCTTTCACAAATTTTCTCGTTTAAGGGGTTGGCTAAACATGCACCTAATATAAGTTTTTGCAAAAAAATATTTCACATCAAAAAACACCCAAGCAAAACAAATAGCATATATCAACAATTAATAATTCCACGCCCAAACTTATTTAACACATTATCCTCAATGTGAAAGACAAAGAAGACAGAGAATGAAAAATGAATACTCCCCTAGCCACATAATTGAACATTATGAATATCCACGCTAGTCCAAATTGAATCAGCTTTATTTTTATTTCTTTTAAACCTGCACATCATCACAAGTATGGGTTATTGGTCATATTTATTTAAAAAAATAAAAAATAAAATGAAATAATAAAAATAAAATGGAAAAAGAGCTTAGGTTGCCTCCCAAGAAGCACTTGTTTATAGTCATTAGCTTGACTAAGTTTCCATCTTCACGGAGGCTTGAATCCTTCTTCTGTTGAAATTTTGTGCATGCCGGTTGATGGACTTATTCCTTGAATGTTTGATATGGTCCAACCAAAAGCTCTTTTATGCTTCTTAAGCACTTGTAACAATCTTGCCTCCATGTCACATGTCAAAGAGAATGAAATAATCACAGGTAAGGATGAAGAACCTTTTAAAAATGCATATTTCAAATGAGATGGAAGAGGTTTAAGCTCAAGTGAAGGTGGCTCTTCAATGGATGGCTTGGGTAGTTTCATCAATGGTCTCTCTAGCTTCTCATATCTTAGTCCATACTGCTTAGTACAGGTTTGGCATAAGGGTGAATTTGCTTCCAACATCTTGACAATCTCCTCATATGCATCCTCCTCTCCACCCGTAGTAATCAACTTTTCTAAACAACCCTCCAAAGGGTCTTCAAACCTGTTAACTTGGAAGCAATCATGCACATCACAGTCAATAACATCAAGTCTATAACAAGTTTGGTCTTTTACTGGATGCTTGAGAGCCTGAAACACATTAAACGTTACTTGGTCATCTTGGACCCTCAACACAAGTTGTCCTTGCTGGATGTAACAACCCGCTCCCACTTACGGGTGCCACCGGTAAATAATCGACCAGATTACTCACCCGATGAACCACAACTGAAGGGTTGGACTATGTTTCAATAGGAAACACCCCAGGTGGGAACTAGGCTTCATCCTTCCGTTCACTCCACTCAGGAATCGGTCCCAACTCAAACAAGAAAAACCCAGCGGATCGAGACCCAAAACTCGAGTGAGCTTCACCTCTCTTCAGTTCGCCTCATAGCAAGCCAGAGGTGAACCAGGCACAAAGCTAGCATTCAAACACTTCGCTAAATATTGGGGATTTATGAGAACATACCTTGCTGATCTTTACTCGGTTCGAACTTGGCTTCAACAACTCAAGCCATATATAAATCACACAGACTCACAATCATCTAACACACTGATGATTACAACAATTAGATACATCTAACTCTCATCAACACATACATTTATTCACAATGGTATACATACACAACACCACATGGCTACATACAAGAGATAATAAAATACATAACTCGGGCAACACCGCTAGTTACCACAACAGCCTCCTGGCACCATCCCTACTTGCACATGGTCTTGCATCATCTACAACATGAGGTAAAACCTCATGAGTCATAAAGACTCAGTAAGGGTGCAATATATGTAAATATGAATATAACCATGTTTATGTATGCCAAATGCATGCAAATGAGGTTAGGCCATCTCATCCTCACAACCCTCCAAGGTTTGAGGCATTAACCTATCAGCCCTCACAACACTAGTCCTCTTTATGACCATAGGTCCACTAGGTCTTGCATCACACAAGATATAACTACTACATGCCAATGTAACATAAAACCATTACCAAGCATATTTACCAACTTGCAAGGCCACCTCCACATGGGGCCATCCCTTACCTGGCTCGAAGCCTCATCTGCCACGGGTGAGAATTCCAGCCCGAACTCCGAGCTCTTCTAGGACCACCACTTTTCCGGTCGAACCTAGATGCAAACACACACAAACCCAACTCCATTAACATCGGGCATTCAACCAATGCTCTCAACTACACCGTATACCGCAAAACCACTCGACAACAACTCAACAGAAACCACCCAAACCATAGTCATAATCCAACCATAACCTATTCCACATTATCTCAAATAATGGAACTTAATTCGAAAAGAAGTTTAATAAATTTACCTCAGTCAATTTGGAAACTAAAATCGGCCAATCGCCCATACCGGCATTGCCTCATTGACTGCCATCTCAAGCCCAAAATCCTATACTCGAGCTTCCAATATGCTCCATGAGCCTCGAAATAATTTTTAGAACTTTTCTGAAATTTTTTGGAATTTTTCTCCTATTTTTCCCATTTTTCCAGATTTTCTTATTTTCTATTTTCTTTTCATTTTTCTTTTTCTTTTTCTTTTTTTTTTCTTCTCCTTCTTCCCCTTTCTTCTTCCTCCCCCGCCTCCCCTGTGCGCGCCCTGCTCCTTCTCCTTCATCACGCATGGCCACTGGCCGCGCAAGCTGCCGGGCCCACTCGCTTCTGCCAGCCGGTCTTCGCTGCAACACGACCGCCGGCCACCACCGCAGCCTGCACCTCCAGCCATCACCGGCATCCCCTGTTCGCATGATGCTGCCATGGCCGACCTTGCAGCTTCCAGCCGCCATTGCCAATGCTTCAACCGTCTTCGAGCACCACCCCACGCATCGCATCAGCTGCCGCACGCCGTGATCGACATCGGCTGCCTAGACCAGCTCCATAGCTGGCCATTGAAGCTTCGCCCGCTGCTGCTACTTTTCTTCTTCGCTGGCTATGGCAGCTTCTGCCATGGCCGACTAGCCATTGGCTCTCTCTCTCTCCCTCTCTCGCAAGCTTTCTCTCGATCTCTCTCGCTCGCGATCACACGCCCAACCCTGAGCTCCCTCTCTCTCTCTCAGTCCCTCACTCTCCCTGCTATCTCTCGGCCATCACTCTCATTTCTCTTTTCAAATTTCAAAGTCACGAAGCTTCCAGGAAGCTTGTCACACACACACGCGCGCATAAATATACACACACACACATATATATATATATTACACACATTAATCCCTCAATTACTCCATAATTCCATTTAGAAATTTTTAATTACTCTTGGGAATTTCTATAATTGTACTTGGACCCTTCAAACTTTAATTTAAAATCCATCAAGCCACATAATTTCTTGATTTTCTAAAAATTAATAATCGACATCTATTCAAAAGTTTCGATTTCTTCCCTGCTCTTGCACGGGACCTCGATTCCACCCAAAAATACTTTAGGGTCGCTTCACTCGTAAAATCGGACCACCTCTAGGGTCCCCTCAGCTTCCCGGAGGTCCCCTGCAACCTTTCGATGTCGACACCCTTTCGGGCTTATACCGAAATTATTCCAAAAATTATTCCAGGTCGAACTGCTTCCAGCGCCATAAACCTCGCTTCGAGACGCTCATCAATCTCTTGCCTTCTTTCCTGGACATCCAAGTCCCGAGGCACTCCCTGTCGCCAATTCGGCAGTTTGATTAATTAATTTCTCGAAATCAACTTTCAGGCTTCTCGGACAACCCGAGGTCCTGACAAAATAATCTAAATTATTTATTTTCAATACCATGTAATACCGAGTATTACATTCCACCCTCCTTAAAGAATTTCGTCCTCGAAATTTACTTTGCCTTAATCTCTTGCCCAAGATAATCACATTCTCAGGCTACATGCTAAATTCTCATGCTCGAGAATCTCATAGCCTATCCATTTCTCACACTCACCTCGGGCTATACCCACCTCAAGGCTTAGCTTAGGCATTTGATCCTCCGCTTCTCGAGGATATTCACCAATCACCAACCAACACCGCCTTGGCCTCCAGCCAAATCGTACCACTGGTCGCTGGTCATGCTTAGTGCAACAATATCCATCTCCTGATGGATTTTTTTTTCTGTCGTGAAATATCGCTCTGCAGTCCACTTCCCATTTTTCACATCAACCGAAACGAACTCTCGCTGACATTGCATCACTGATCAGTCTACCACAACTTTACGCCAATCACACACAGCAACGTTTCCCATTACTAATCACACATGGCCACGATTTTACGCTGACCCAACCAGCAACGTCTTAGCACTGATCATCAGCCGTGATGTCTCTTCTAGTGCCCACAAGACACTTTGACACCCATTCCACCATGGCATATCGCCATTTATTACGAGCATGCACAGTTTTGAGTCAATCCTCATGGCAACCTCTCATTACTAATCAACTAACCATGCTAGCACTACATGGGAAGCAATCATTTGGCCTACCCCGCCAACTTCGACCATTTTATACATGGTCTTTTTACCATGACCATCCGACCCTCTTTTATCGATACGATTACGCATAATTGACAAACCTAACACCATGCTAGGCAATTTCACATTTTAATCATACGTACACTACCTGAGTCCACCTCGAGTCTAGCGATGCACTCACTGCTACAATCTCACCTCGAGCTTAACCATGCTCAGGCCACAACCTTCTCCCAACCAAGAGCTTTCCGTATAAGCACACAGATTACTCTAGCCTTCCTTTCTGGCCGACATTACACGCTAGTAGGGGTCTCATGCATATAACAGGGGACTCTTCATTGAGTAACCCCTCCTCAATTCTTCACCCAATTCAACTTTCACAATCATACCCCATGCTAAGCCTTACCTTGGCTATTAAACCCTACCGCGAGTCAAGGATCCTACCACTTCACTTAAGGTCGCGGAACCATTAATCGGCCCTCGTCATCACTCACAGTGCGTGGCACAAGTGATTGGCTTTTTATCATCTACACAATCACTTATTGCATCGCACCTGTAGGATGACTCGTGCCTTTGGTTCGCACCACAACAAGCTAACATGGTTACACCCCCACTCTTGTAGTGGTCTTCTAGCCAAATTCACTCGCCCAGCTTTAATTTCATTGAGACTTTTCAAATCCCATTATTCTCGATAGGGCCTCTTGCTTTAGAGGCACGACACTTCCAGCCATCTTAAATCAGGTTCATTCTCAATTCCCAATAAACACCTGACTTAAACCATGCTTAATGGGTCCCCTTGTCCTCCTCGGCAAGGACAACACCATGACAACAACGCACTTGCCTCCACAGTCATTGCATCTCCACTCTTACAGGTCAACTTGACCTATACAACCCTACTCTTGGATTAGCTTTTCTCTACCATCTTGCCAATTCTCGGATGGCTTACTAATCCCCTGAAAACTCTGGCTTCTCCCAGATTCTGCTTATATCTTTTGCTTCAACTAGCTCACACCACTCGGTGAGCGACCCCATTGGCTCTAATGCCATTATCATCGGCTAAGACAACCCCTTGCCATCACTTAGTGCCACATCCAGCCGCAACCGCGACTCCAGAGCCACTTATTCCACTGATCGACTACTCTCACGACGCAGCACGACCATGGCTAGACGCCGTTTACCACTACTGCTATCACTAGACGGCACCTTCGGTCGCCACCGGCTACCCCCAGCCAATCACCAATCGGCTCCACTAGTGGCTTTCTTTCACAACCATTAACCTTTAGCCACGAGGTTAAATCTCATTAATTGCCCAAACTCCAAGGTATCCCTCTAGCTATATTACTCATAGCTATTAGGTGATTTCATCACCTCACCACCATTCCTGAAAACCAATCTCGGCTCATTAACTCTTCCTTCGAGCTCCCGACATCCGACAGTGACATCTCAAATTCGCCCTCGACTTCCGACTAACCAACCCGATTAGCTTTAGCCGAATCGCTCGGCTCATAACCAACACAACCTTCCTCCAGGCACTACTCTCGCAATCATCGACTACCACTTCGATATAAACTCCATCTATTGGAAATCACCCCTGCCATTCATGTGGAATTCACACTTTCACTCAATGCCGTGGGACTCATCTTCCTACTCAGGCACTTGCTATCACGTTGGCTTTTCCCGGGTGATCCATCCTGTTAGAGTGGTAGTGCCTTAGAAGGTCCATTTAATGTTGTTACCCTATGCTCAACTTTTCCTGGAAGAACATCACAAGTTCTACCCAGGCCACATTTCAACGCTACCTTCTATAACCCTCATTACGGAGTAATACTCCTTTAAGCAGCATAATTTTGCCCTGACCAACCATCTTCTATAATCTTGGATCTCTTTCTCAAAATCCACCTTGTTTAGCTACCAGGACCCGTTGAATCTTTATACTGAAGGCCTACATGGCAATCAACAAAGCTTTACATCACAGTCCTCAAGCCTCACGCTCCCATCATTGCCATTAAGTGCTACCACCTGGCAACTGATCCTGTGTCATCAACCGGAAACACATCCAGTGCCACGTGAGGATACTTCCTCATTTTGCATCGACACGACCAGGACTAACACCAGACTATGCAATTGCGAGCCTTCGCGGATTTCGAACCGTGCCTTAACCACGCGTTCAGCCTACCACAACTCACATCACAAGATTAGAGATCCCCTTACTCAAAGCCTTCACGCGCTTCAATATTCCCATCTCATGGTTGGCTTCCAACTCGTAAGTCTCGCCCTCCACGGCACTTACTTTACATCTTGGAGCCATTTACCGACTCCACCAATCAATCCCGCCTTCATGCATTACTGCAAGATCACACTGGGTCCATCATCCCAATTTACCCGATCCATTTCAATCAAATTTAGTCACAACTGTGTTAGCATCCTTTAGCAAGGAGTATCGCCCCACATCTTGTTATCACTCCACAAGATATCACCCAATCGGTTCGCCAACCTTTTGTTACCCAGACAACAACAGCATTACCACGATACTTCAACCCTCACAGAAATTTAGGTCCAGCCCAGACATAACCTACAACATACCCCAGGTCTTCGGCGTCTAATCGTCTCCACCGCAGACAGGTTACTCCACATAGAGGGCTGCAATCCCTCATGTGAATTAATCGTCTATATCCAGTGGTCCTTAGCATTAGACCCGTCAACGATAGGCATCAATTGTAGTGTTATTCCCACGCTAGACCCGTTTCTTTTCCCTCGGGTTTCTTCCTCAAACATCTCGAGACGCCATAACGCCTCAACATTCACTAAACCGCCTCAACACCGCTTATTACTAGCAGCTAAGTCGCGGGACTGACCACAGCTTTCGTCACCCCTACAGTGCATCTCACAGATCTTTAGCCTTTGACCATCTACATAATCACTGTGTTGCCCTGTGCTTTAGGCGAGCCAACACCTGGTCATCATTATCGTGTCACTCCCATACACAGGCCCAACATTGGTTCCCCATTGTGTTGCCCTGTGCTTCAGAGAGTCAACACTTACTCATCAATATCGTGTTGCTCCCTTACACTAGCCCAACAACAGTTCCCAAAAGCACGGCTTAGGTCCATCATTGATTTGTTTCTCACCCGTAGTGTGACTCTAAGCCTTCTGGTCCCACCTCTGATATCGAACCCAGCATGGTTACCCCGCCACGCTCACAGCCATTATCCTCACCAAGCTTCCTACTTGGCAGCTAATCCATCAGAACATTACCGCGTTCCTCGATTCTTTCCTTAGGACTATTCTAGATGTCATATCCCTTGTAGGAGATTATTGGTCTCATCTAACCAAATCTCTTAAGGTGCTGCTCTAGATTTTTGGCATCTGATCATCACCTGCAATTCACTAAATTGCGCAGGCCCATGGGCCACTTGCCCTCAACGCGAGCAAACTCATTAGTCCTCTGCCACACGGTCCATAACAATAGATCTGTCACATCGAGCCTTGCACCCATAGCATCACAGCTACTTAAAGCCTCCTCGAGCTACAATGGTTCCACCACCATCTTACCAAAGCCATCTTACTTGGTTATCCTTGCTTTGATAACCTCAAGCTCATACTGTAACACCTCCTCTCCTAGAACTGCCCGAGAATAGGTGCTACTGGGGATAATAAAATAAACTGACTGATAACTGAATTCTGATACCAATACTATATATATCAATTAACTGTAATAAGATTCTGAGTCAACAAAAATTGAAATCATAATTGCATCTAAGGGAAAATCCCTAAACTAGAAATTAAAATGAATCTAAACTGATCAAGCACTAACTAACAACTCCCAGACATCTTTGGTCTTGAGCGGCTCCACGTACACACACTACTGGACACTGCTACTAGGCCCCACATCTGGTACTCCCCCACTAGGACCTGGAATGGTGAAGAGTACAAGGTGAGCTACAAAGCTCAGCAAGTAATAAACTGGAAAGAATAACTGAAGCTGAATCAAAGAATATTGATACTGATAAAAATACTTACTGAACTTATACTAAGAGATATAATAATCACTGGATGGCATTTATAAGATGTAATGCACATAAGCTGTAAACTAAATGCAGGTATGCAACTTTGGCCCATAGGCCCACATAACTGTAACACATACCTGACTGATCTGAGTCCTACAAATATAAAAACTGTAAGCACATACTTTGGGCAACATGCCCCTAGCTCCCTGGTCGACATCAGGCGAGCAACTCATAATTGAGATATAATTGTACTGATACTAGTGGGATCCCCGCGGACAAGCCGCCTGGCGCGCATAATGCAATGCTCATATAAATGCTGGCACACGATATGTAGTGCTCCACATAAGTCATGCTCAATGCTCATACAATGTGTATGCACATAATCTCACAAAATAATGCTGACCATGTCATAATGAACTGCTAAACATGGTATATGATTTTTACTAGAAATATTGAGATTCAAATATTCTGAAATTTCTAAGTATAGGCTCGGCATATTGGATTTTATCATATCTTGGCATAAAAATTCAATATTTGAATAATTGAATATTCATATTAAATTTAAGACTTGAATCAAGAGTTTATTGGAAGTTATTTGGATGTCATTTGATACTATTTGGATGATTGAGAAAGTCTAAGGAAGCAATTTGAATGAAAAGGCAGCCCATTCGAATGAAAAAAGGATTTCAGCAAGCTCATTCGAATGGCAGAAAACTCATTCGAATGACAGAGACTCATTCGAATGACAGAAGGCTCATTTGAATGATAGATGATATTCAAAGGCTATTCGGATCTGATCTGGGACTCATTCGAATGACTCTCAAATTCGTTCGAATGAATTTTGAAAAATTCCAACATTTGAACTGGCAAAACTCGACTTATTCGAATGCAACAGTAACCTTATTCGAATCAATTTGAAGATCATTCGAATGACAAGAAGGCTCATTCCAATGCTAAGCTATACAAAGCAACAACTTACTCACATCTTCAAGGGCTCATTCGAATGACAGTCTAAAAACCTCAAAAATTCATACGAATGATACGATATCTCAGGACTCATTCGAATGACAAGGCACTCATTCGAATGACTGATACATTATAAGGGAAAAAATTACAATAACACTGAAACTCATTCGGATGCTTTGAAACTCATTCGAATGACACAAGACTTATTCGAATGACTGGAATCTTATCAGATATAAAGCTTACGATAACAGAGATCATAACTTGAATCAAAACTTAGCTTCACTACACCATTCCAAAAGAAATCTTGGGAGAACAATCCCAATTGATATATAAACAACTTGAGGGATGATTTACTGATCATAACTAATGAAAACGTTGCAAGGAACATGCATGGATTGGCTGGTACTCACTGTACGCATGTAAATACATATATAAACATGCACTGAACTGATATAACTCACTGTAACGCACATATATATATATACATGCATTGGAACTGATTCAATTCTGGAAATCTGATATCAAGCTCAATCAAGACCTGTAAGAAAGGATTACAAGGGAAGGATACTTGCCTTATGATCTTCTTGATTGACTCAATAATCTCCCGAGAGCCTTCTATGCAAAGCTTGAACTCATTGTATATGCATGAAAAATATATACATACATACTACTATATTAATCTGAATTACACTAAGAATCTTGAATCAACTGAGGGTATCACTGAACTATAATCCCGTAAGAATGGATTACAGGGATGGGATACTTGCCTTAGACTCTTTGATCGAACCCTAACGATCGCCAAAAGAGACTCTTATGCAAGACTTTGAATCTGCTACTGCTTCTTGGCTCCTCTGTTCTTCACGATTTTTCTCTCTTTCAGCGGCGTGAAGAGACTAAGGCTAATGAGGCTATACATATATACATATGTCTATAGGAAACCTAATGCCCTTCTCCTTCTCCTACTATATCCAGGAGACTCTAATCCCAATCCTCTCACGGATGAAATCACTAATCTCTTAATAACTCTTATTAACTAAATTAAATAAATAACAACTTCTTAAATGTCCTTCAAGTCCTTGCATTTAATTTCAAAAATAAATAAATAATTAAATGCTATTTACTCAATAAAAATCTAAATTGCCATATTAGATAATTAAATGGCAAATCCTCTTAATTAATTACTTCAATAATTAATTAACTAATTCTAAATAAATACTAGGCCCTCTAACGGGTCGTTACAATTTCTCTCCTCCTTAAAAGAATTTGGTCCTCCAAATTCGTAACTGGTTACTAGAACAATGAGGGGTAAAGACGCCTCATCTCTTCTTCTAGCTCCCACGTCGCCTCTTCTGCCGAGTGACGCTGCCATTGTACTTTCACAAGAGGAATTGATCAATTCCTCAAAGTCTTCTCTTTACGCTCTAAAATACTGGTAGGCGTCTCTTCATAAGACACATCTTCTCTCACTTCAAGAGTCTGAAAATCAATCACATGCTGAGGATCTGGCACATACTTCCTCAACATCGAAACATGGAATACATTGTGGACATGGGACAACTGAGGTGGCAAAGCTAACTCATATGCCAAAGTCCCTATCCGTCTCAAAATCTCAAATGGACCAACGTAACGAGGACTAAGCTTTCTTGTTACGCCAAATCTTCGCACACCTTTAATAGGCATGACTCTCAACCAAACATGGTCACCTACCTCAAACTTAAGGTCTCACCGTCGCTTGTCTACATAGCTCTTCTGTCTGTCTTGTGCTGTCTTCATTCTTGCTTTGATCACTCGGATCTTTTTTGTCGTTTGTTCGACAATTTCAGGACCTAATAAAGCCCTATCTCCAATCTTTTCCCAACATATCGGCGATCGACATGGTCACCCATACAAAGCCTCATATGGTGACATTCCAATACTTGAATGGAAACTATTATTGTAGGCAAATTCCACCAAAGGTAAATGCTCATCCCAACTATCTTGGAAATCTAAAACACAAGCTCTCAACATGTCCTCGAGAATCCTAATAGTCCTCTCTGACTGGCCATCTGTCTGCGGATGAAATGCCGTGCTGAACTTCAACTGAGATCCCAATGCCTCATGCAAAGCTCCCCAAAAATGAGAAGTAAAACGAGGATCTCGATCTGATACAATGCTGGATGGGACACCGTGTAACTTCACGATCTCTTCAATGTAAATTTTGGCAAATCTATTTAATGAATAAGTCTTCTTAATAGGAAGAAAATGGGCTAATTTAGTTAAACGATCAACAATCACCCATATAGCATCGTAGCCTCTAGTAATCCTGGGTAAACCCATCACAAAATCCATAGCAATATTATCCCATTTCCACTCCGGAATAGGTAATGGAAGTAATAAACCTGCGGGTTTCTGATGTTCCGCTTTAACTTGTTGGCATACTGAACATTGTGAAATATATCTGGCTACATCTTTCTTCATACCACTCCACCAATACTGTCGCTTAAGGTCCTGGTACATCTTCGTAACACCTGGATGAATAGTATAACGACTCTTGTGTGCTTCATTCAAAATCTCTTGCTTAAGATTTCCACCATCGGGTATACAAATACGTCCCTGAAATAAAAGTATACCATCACTCCGTAGAGTATATCCCAAAGGAGAAAATTTCTCGATATCTGCTAAAATTTGTGCTAACTTCACATCTTTCGATTGTTGTGTCTTGAGCAATTCAAATAACTCGGGTTGTACTCTCATATAAGCACAACTCACAACTGGTTTATCTTCTGGGGTTGAAATAGATAAGACACTCAACTGTTCTAATAACCTCCATTCTTGAACCATCATCGTAGCCATAGAAGCTCCTCGCCGACTCAAAGCATCGGCTACTACATTAGCCTTTCCTGGATGATATAGAATCTCACAGTCGAAGTCTTTAAATAACTCGACCCATCGTCTCTGCCTCATGTTCAATTCCTTCTGGGATAAAAGATAATGTAGGCTCTTATGATCTGTATAAATTTCAACTTTCTCACCATATAGATAGTGTCGCCATATCTTCAATGCAAATACTATCGCTGCCAACTCCAAATCATGAGTAGGGTAGTTCACTTCGTGTTTCTTCAATTGTCTGGATGCATAAGCATTAACTCAACCCTCTTGCATTAATACGTAACCCAAACCTGAATGGGATGCATCGCTGTAGATGGAGTATTTCTCTCCACTTCTTGGAATGGCTAAAACTGGTGCAGTAGTCAACTTCATCTTTAGTTCTTGGAAGGCACGTTCACACGTGTCATTCCATTCAAACTTTTCTCCTTTCCTTGTTAGCTTAGTCATAGGGGAAGATAAACGAGCAAACCCTTCAATGAATCGCCTATAATAGCCTGCAAGACCTGGAAAACTACGTATCTCTGTCACAGTCGTAGGTCTCGGCCAATCCATAACTGCTTTGGTCTTGTCTGGATCCACTAAAATACCATCTCCAGACACCACAAGACCTAGAAATCCAATTTGAGTGAGCCAGAACTCACACTTGCTGAACTTGGCATACAGTTGCTCTTCTTTGAGTCTCTATAATACTAGAGTAAGATACTCTGTATGCTCCTCCACATTAGGTGAGTAGACTAGGATATCGTCGACGAAGACAATAATGAATCGATCTAGGTATTCACGTAGAACTCAATTCATCAAATCCATGAAAACAGCTGGGGCATTCGTTAACCCAAATGGCATTACCACAAACTCGTAGTGTCCATAGCGAGTCCTGAAAGCAGTCTTCTGAATATCATCATCTCTAACTCGCACCTGATGGTACCCCGATCTCAAATCCATCTTCGAGAATACCTTAGCTCCTAGCAATTGATCTAACAAGTCATCCACTCGAGGTAAGGGATATTTATTCTTCACTGTCACCTGGTTCAATTGACGATAGTCAATACATAATCTCAAAGATCCATCTTTCTTCTTCACGAACAATACTGGTGCACCCCACGGGGATGAACTGGGTCGGATAAAGCCCTTCTCTATTAATTCTTCTAATTGGGCCTTCAACTCCTTTAGCTCATTAGGTGTCATCCGATATGGAGCCTTAGAGATAGGCTGCGTACCAGGCAATAATTCGATAGTAAACTCCGATCCTCTCCGAGGAGGTAATCCTGGTAGCTCATCTGGGAAAACTTCTTGGAAATCTCGTACTACTGGTACCTCGGGTAAATTCTCCTTGCTTCCTTCGTCAGTGGTTACAAAGGCTAGATAAGCCTCGCGTCCATCACGCATTAGCTTTTCAACTTTCATCACCGAGATCATAGGAATCGTAGACATAGGCTTGACTCCTCTATAAATAAGAATTGGCTGTTGAGGTAGTTCAAAATCAATAATCCTTCGCCGATAATCAACTCTTGCATAATGTCGTGATAGCCAATCCATGCCAAGGATCAAATCAAAATCCTTAACATCGAGAATTACCAAATCTCCCAATAGCTTCTTATCATGGACCTCGATCTCACAATTTTTAAACATTTCTCTAGCTATCATAATCTTATCTCCTGGCGTAGACACAATCAAGTGGTACGACAAAGAAATTCGGGAATGGGGAACATGACATACTGTGCGCAGTGCAATAAAAGAATGTGTAGAACCAGTATCAAATAATGCACGCACATCATGACCATATAGGGATAGAATACCTTGGATAGTCCCGTCGCCCTGCTCTGCCTCAGCTGTGGTAAGGTCATAAACTCTACCCTGCACCTGTCTATCTGCGAGCGGTGGATGCTGAGCTACTAGTAGTGCTGGTATTGGTGCCGCTCCTGGCCCTCTAACTGCTGGTGGCCTCTGATTAGCCTGCTGACCTCTATTTTGGGGCGGTTGAGTACACCGGTTGGCTGTGTGTCCTTTTTGTCCGCACCTGAAACAAGTGACCTCTGGTGCGGGGAGTGCTGCTTGATTCCTCGGGCAATCTTTCTTTCTATGACCCTCTTGTCCACACTTAAAACAAACGTTCTTCCCAGCTAGGCACGGTCCTCCGTGCTTCCTTCCACACTGACCACATTGTGGATTATTCTCTGTTTTATTTCCTTGTCTGGCTGTCCACTTCCTCTTCTTATTATTATTGGACGAACCATGAGATGTACCTGTGCCCTTCTTGGCTGCTTGTGTTGCTCTCCATTCATTGCGATCTCGCTCGATAGCATATGCTCGCTGGACCACCGTGGCATAATCCATGCTTAGAGCTCCTCCAAAAGCATGTCGGATATCCGCACGCAATCCTCTCTGAAATTTGGCGGCCTTCTTTGCTTCACTGGACACTAACTCCGGAGCATATCGTGACAATGCTGTAAACTCCGCCTCGTACTGAGCCACCGTGTTAGTACCTTGTACCAATTCCACGAACTCAGACTTTCGGCTCCTTAACCCATGCTGGGCAATAAGCGTCGTTGAACACTTGTTGAAACTCAACCCATGTGGGCTCTCGATCACCAAACCTCTGGCGGGCAATCTCCCACCATCTCTCGGCATCGCCTCTGAACATGAACGTGCTAAGTCGAACTCGTCGGTCGTCCGCACAACCAATAGATCGAAGATGCTTCTCTATTGATAGCATCCAATTCTCCGCTGTTGCTGCATCTGTACCTCCATGAAATGATGGTGGTCGGAACGCCATGAAGTCCTTCAATAATTGACTCCCAGTGTCTGTCGCTACAACTGGAGTTGTTGGGGAGACCAGTGGTTCGCCTTCACTGCCTCCTGCTTCTTGGTGTACTTGTGATTGCCTCACCTGATTCGTCACAAGGGTATCAACTACCATCATTAAACCTGCCAACATGCCTCGCATCTCGGCCATACCCTGTCGTAAGTCACTACCAGAATCCCCTGGTGAGCCTGGTGTGGGAACTGGAACCTCGCCTGGCGTAGAAGTAGCCTGGCTGCGAGTACGGGGTCGTCCTCTTTGATTACTCATTTTCCTGCATCACCACTTAGGTTTAGAATACTGTAAATTCGGTTAACGTATCTAACTGACAGACACAAGTCCTAACTCTACCCAACATCCTATGTGTGTACTGGAGACTCCTCAAAACACTGCTCTGATACCAATACTGTAACACCCCATCTCCTAGAACTGGCCAAGAAGAGGTGCTACTGGGGATAATAAAATAAACTGACTGATAACTGAATTCTGATACCAATACTGTATATATCAATTAAATGTAATAAGACTCTGAGTCAACAAAACTAAAATCATAATTGCATCTAAGGGAAAATCCCTAAACTAGAAATTAAAATGAATCTAAACTGATCAAGCACTAACTAACAACTCCCAGACATCTTTGGTCTTGAGCGGCTCCACGTACACACACTACTGGACACTGCTGCTAGGCCCCACATCTGGTACTCCCCCACTAGGACCTGGAATGGTGAAGAGTACAAGGTGAGCTACAAAGCTCAGCAAGTAATAAACTGGAAAGAATAACTGAAGCTAAATCGAAGAATATCGATACTGATAAAAATACTTACTGAACTTGTACTGAGAGATATAATAATCACTGGATGGCATTTATAAGATGTAATGCACATAAGCTGTAAACTAAATGCAGGTATGCAACTTTGGCCCATAGGCCCACATAACTGTAACACATACCTGACTGATCTGATTCCTGCAAGCATAAAAACTGTAAGCACATACTTTGGGCAACATGCCCCTAGCTCCCCGGCCAACATCAGGCGAGCAACTCATAACTGAGATATAATTGTACTGATACTAGTGGGATCCCCGCGGACAAGCCGCCTGGCGTGCATAATGCAATGCTCATATAAATGCTGGCACACGATATGTAGTGCTCCACATAAGTCATGCTCAATGCTCATACAATGTGTATGCACATAATCTCACAAAATAATGCTGACCATGTCATAATGAACTGCTAAACATGGTATTGTTGGAAATGTATGCCCTAAAGACACGTTTTGTTTAATTTATGGTAATGATGTTTCTTTTATTCAGTTTATGGCACATATATTATTTGCATTTAATTGTTGGAAAGGTGTCCATGCTATTAAGTAAGTGATTCATGTGATGGGTCGTTCTTCACAGTTAGGCATGAATCATGGGTACTTAATAAGCAAGAAAATATAACTCTTGATTTTTTGATAGAACTGGGCATTCTATCATGATAAGATCATTGTGCAATAGATCCTAATGGAGGATGGCTTGCCTTAGCCAGTAAACAGTCCGTTTACTCTAATTGTACAAGCGCATTTGGAATGCGTAGAGTGGACCTGTGATAGAAGCTAATGACAAAGTACTAATTATCATGGAGCTAGTCTATCACTGCTACTACGTGGACGAGTACTCTAATACTTGAGTATTAGTTGGTGGTCTAGTGAACCTAGATCTATATTCTTGGATTCATTGTAAGTGAGGTCTATCAAAGATCAATATCCTTTTGAGTTGGGAGTATGGTTTCTAATTAGCTAAGACAGACTATTACAAGATAGTTTCTGTGATTCACCCCCTTGTGATTGTCCAAGAATAATCGAATAATCCAGGGCCCTGGGAACGTGACTTAAGAGTGTGTGCTTCTGGGTAGCTCCCAGTGATAAGCAAGTACATTCGAGTAGTCACGGATTATTGGACTAGTGATCTAAGGATGGTAGAAGTCATTTAGAAAGGTGTTAGTACATTATTCCTTTCTAAATGATGGGTGTTACGCAGAGGGGTATTTTCATCATTACACTAGTAGGTCAAAGACATGGCATATGCAAAATTATTCGTGGGGTCAGTGTTACCATATGGTGATAGTTGGAACACTTAGAATGACAAAATATAGCTACTAGGTAGCAGGGATATTTTGGTCATTTTAGCAGCCGTGAATAATTTGTCTTTTGGTCCCCGGGGTAGCTCGATGTAACTCATGTATTTTTTAATACATTTGGCTTGTTGAATGAATTACATTAAGAGAGAATTATTTTATTTAGAATGGTCCATTGGGCTAAAATAAAATAATAGTTCATTAGGGTCTTAATTAATTAATTGGGCTAACCCAATTAGAAAATTAATTAAAAGGTCCTGGCCCATTAGGGTTTGGCCCACTAGGGTTTTTTTTAACCCTAGGGTTCTCCCTATATATATCTCTCTTTAGTTGTTTTTTCATCCAAGTCGTTTTTCATTCTTCTTCACCGAAGAGAGGCCACGAGTTCGAGTCATACTCCGGAAGATCGAAAGGGGGCGTTTGAGTTCTGATGCGACGGAGCCGAAGGCTAGCAGGACAGCCGTCGTCTCCTCCACGCGAAGAAGCTCCCATCGCTCCATTCCGTCCGGTAATCCGCCGTAAAAGTAAGTCTCCTAGACTCTAACCAATATGAGGATCGTTTTTATTTTAAAACGCTTCCGTTGCATGCTTTTGATCCTCGTTCATGATCCTACAGGTATATGATTTTTACTAGAAATATTGAGATTCAAATATTCTGAAATTTCTAAGTATAGGCTCGGCATATTGGATTTTATCATATCTTGGGATAAAAATTCAATATTTGAATAATTGAATATTCATATTAAATTTAAGACTTGAATCAAGAGTTTATTGGAAGCTATTTGGATGCCATTTGATACTATTTGGATGATTGAGAAAGTCTAAGGAAGCAATTTGAATGAAAAGGCAGCCCATTCGAATGAAAAAAGGATTTCAGCAAGCTCATTCGAATGGCAGAAAACTCATTCGAATGACAGAGACTCATTCGAATGACAGAAGGCTCATTCGAATGATAGATGATATTCAAAGGCTATTCGGATCTGATCTGGGACTCATTCGAATGACTCTCAAATTCGTTCGAATGAATTTTGAAAAATTCCAACATTTGAATTGGCAAAACTCGATTCATTCGAATGCAACAGTAACCTTATTCAAATCAATTTGTAGATCATTCGAATGACAAGAAGGCTCATTCGAATGCTAAGCTATACAAAGCAACAACTTACTCACATCTTCAAGGGCTCATTCGAATGACAACAAGGCTCATTCGAATGACAGTCTAAAAACCTCAAAAATTCATACGAATGATACGATATCTCAGGACTCATTCGAATGACAAGGCACTCATTCGAATGACTGATACATTATAAGGAAAAAACATTACAATAACACTGAAACTTATTTGGATGCTTTGAAACTCATTCGAATGACACAAGACTTATTCGAATGACTGGAATCTTATCAAATATAAAGCTTACGATAACAGAGATCATAACTTGAATCAAAACTTAGCTTCACTACACCATTCCAAAAGAAATCTTGGGAGAACAATCCCAATTGATATATAAACAACTTGAGGGATGATTTACTGATCATAACTAATGAAAACGTTGCAAGGAACATGCATGGATTGGCTGGTACTCACTGTACGCATGTAAATACATATATAAACATGCACTGAACTGATATAACTCACTATAACGCACATATATATATATACATGCACTGGAACTGATTCAATTCTGGAAATCTGATATCAAGCTCAATCAAGACCTGTAAGAAAGGATTACAGGGGAAGGATACTTGCCTTATGATCTTCTTGATTGACTCAATAATCTCCCGAGAGCCTTCTATGCAAAGCTTGAACTCATTGTATATGCATGAAAAATATATACATACATACTACTATATTAATCTGAATTACACTAAGAATCTTGAATCAACTGAGGGTATCACTGAACTATAATCCCGTAAGAATGGATTACAGGGATGGGATACTTGCCTTAGACTCTTTGATCGAACCCTAACGATCGCCAAAAGAGACTCTTATGCAAGACTTTGAATCTGCTACTGCTTCTTGGCTCCTCTGTTCTTCACGATTTTTCTCTCTTTCAGCGGCGTGAAGAGACTAAGGCTAATGAGGCTATACATATATACATATGTCTATAGGAAACCTAATGCCCTTCTCCTTCTCCTACTATATCCAGGAGACTCTAATCCCAATCCTCTCACGGATGAAATCACTAATCTCTTAATACCTCTTATTAACTAAATTAAATAAATAACAACTTCTTAAATGTCCTTCAAGTCCTTGCATTTAATTTCAAAAATAAATAAATAATTAAATGCTATTTACTCAATAAAAATCTAAATTGCCATATTAGATAATTAAATGGCAAATCCTCTTAATTAATTACTTCAATAATTAATTAACTAATTCTAAATAAATACTAGGCCCTCTAACGGGTCGTTACACATACCATGAGCCCCACTCTTCAGGATTCTATATCTCTCTTACTGCTTAAGAGACTCTCAAATCATTTCACATCTTGAGGCCTCAAGATCTTACCCCACAAGATCATACCTCACATCTTTCAATTAATATCTGAAAGTTTCAACTTTCCACAACAATGGATCCACGTCCATCATGATTCACCTCTCCACCCAGCTCATCCCAGAGCTTGACTGTCAACGGTCTTTCTATCCATGACCGTCACGCTGAGCCTACCTCGAGCTTCGGCACCCATAGCCATGGAGTGCCTACCATTACCCTCTAGGTAAATTGAGACCTCTCGTCTCTCTTTGCATACTCATGAATGCATTCAGTTACTACGCCCGGCCTGGCCTTTCCGCATGCCTCGCTTGGGCTCCCATGATTTGGAACTAAAATTCCTGGGCTTCCACATTACCTATCATGCCCCTGCCCACTTGGCATCTAAAGTTGGTATTTCTTGTGCGCGCATAGCCCACGGATGTCCTGTTGCCACAATTCACTACCCTCGGCCCACACACCGCTCATACCCTTCATTGGGTGACCTCCACGTCTCCCATCAAGGGTCTCGTGACCTTAGGCATCATCCCGACCCCAAGCATCACAATGAGGGTATATTCACCTCTCATCTCTTGACCTGAGGCGTTCCACTAGACCCTAAGCATCATTTTGAGAATTTAGATTGGCCCCTCATCCATCAATCACATGAACGGTCACGTGGCCTTTCCCAACCAGGACTTCCAATCCATGGCTTCCACGTGCATATCAACGCATGCCCAACTCCTTTATCCCAAATCTGAATTCCCCTGGATTTTAGCTGGACTCACTTGGGATTTCCATCTCATACGAAAACTTGCTAGGGTCCACTCATACCCTAGGCACATCCCTTCCAGGATCATCATCATAACAATATGATCACCTCACATTACATCGTACCGTATACATCTAGCATGCTTTCAGCACGCACGACTCTCCTCGGTGTTCTTTCGGATGCTATTTACTTCATGCTGTCACTGGCTATAACATACAGATGCCTTACATGCATGCTCCCCATGGAGCCTTACTGCAATTAACCTTACCCCCTTCCTGGGGCTCGCCACCTAGCCCGCTAATTACTCATTTTGTTGAGCCCCGAGCTAACTCCCACTTTAGCTCACTCTATCTCAAGCGCACAAGCCTTACTGGGCCACTTCCAAGGGGCAACTCTATTCCCTCGGACACACTCGGCAAATCCCTAATATAGAGATGCTCCATTAATCCTCGCCCGGACTACTCATGCTCTGGTTTGGTGTTCCCACACGAGCCTCAACACTTCAATCTCAAGAAGTCCCCCTTCTTAAAACACTTCATATCCTCGAAATGCCACATTTGAGTTTTCTTGACACCAACACCCACACTGGGGT
Source organism: Diospyros lotus (assembly GCF_014633365.1). NCBI lineage: Eukaryota > Viridiplantae > Streptophyta > Magnoliopsida > Ericales > Ebenaceae > Diospyros > Diospyros lotus. The sequence goes on along the minus strand of NC_068349.1, from coordinate 23,944,049 downwards.
TTTCGGTTCCTCATCGTCCCGACTCGTATACTACTTATGGTATATCATCTCGACCCATGACATTCTCTTATCCCTATAATAAGCATATCTGGGCATACCCTTTTGATCATCACAGGCCCCACGCCTTGACCCAATCCCTAGGGTCCTTGGAACACATGCCCGACCTTCGAGCTCATCAAATCACTCTCATATCCAAACCTCGAGATCACAACCCAACTGTTCTCGACCCTAACTCAGCAATTAGGACATTCTGACTTACATCCAAATCATGTCAGACAATCCTCGACTCAAAATTCTGGCAATCGCTCACATCAATCACTTAATCGACCATACATAACATTCCAAGCACGCTAGCTTTCCCCACTCATATAGCTAGCCATGCTCTGATACCAACTGTAACAACCCGCTCCCACTTATGGGTGCCACCGATAAATAATCGACCGGATTACTCACTCGATGAACCACAACTGAAGGGTTGGACTATGTTTCAACAGCAAATGCCACAGGTGGGAACTAGGCTTCGTCCTTCCCTTCACTCCACTCAGGAATCAGTCCCAACTCAAACAACAAAAACTCAGTGGACAGAGACCTGAAACCCGAGTGAGCTTCACCTCTCTTCAGTTCGCCCCATAGCTAGAGGTGACCCAAGCACAAATCTAGCATACAAACATTTCACTGAGTATTGGAGATTTATGATAACATACCTTGCTAATCTTTACTCGGTTCGAACTTGGCTTCAATAACTCAAGCCACATATAAATCACGCAGACTCACAATCATCTAACACACTGATGATTACAACAATTAGATACATCTAACTCTCATCAACACATACATTTACTCACAAGGGTATACATACACAACACCACATGGCTACACACAATAGATAATAAAATACAAAACTCGGGCAACACCGCTAGTTGCCACAACAGCCTCCCGGCACCATCCCTACTTGCATATGGTCTTGCATCATCTACAACACGAGGTAAAACCTCATGAGTCATAAAGACTCAGTAAGGGTGCAATGTATGTAAATATGAATATAACCATGTTTATGTATGCCAAATGCATGCAAATGAGGCTAGGCCATCTCATCCTCACAACCCTCCAAGGTTTGAGGCATTAACCTATCAGCCCTCACAACACTAGTCCTCTTTATGGCCATAGGTCTACTAGGTCTTGCATCACACAAGATATAACTACTACATGCCAATGTAACATAAAACCATTACAAACATATTTACCAACTTGCAAGGCCACCTCCACATAGGGCCATCCCTTACCTGGCTCAAAGCCTTATCTGCCACGGGCGAGAATTCCAGCCTGAATTCTGAGCTTTTCTAGGATTATCTCTTTCCCGGTCGAACCTAGATGCAAACACACACAAACCCAACTCCATTAACATCCGGCATTCAACCAATGCCCTCAACTACACCATATACCCCAAAAGCACTCAACAACAACTCAACAGAAACCACCCAAACCATAGTCATAATCCAACCATAACCTATTCCACATTATCTCAAATAATGGAAATTAATTCGAAAATAAATTTAATAAATTTACCTCAATCAATTTAGAAACGAAAATCGGCCAATCGCCCATACCAGCATTGCCTCATTGACTGCCATCTCAAGCCCAAAATCCCATTCTCGAGCTTCCAGTATGCTCCATGAGCCTTGAAATAATATTTAGAACTTTTCTAAAATTTTTTGGGATTTTTCTCCTATTTTTCCCATTTTTCCAGATTTTCTTATTTTCTATTTTCTATTTTCTTTTCATTTTTCTTTTTCTTTTTCTTTTCTTTTTTTTTTCTTCTCCTTCTTCCCCTTTCTTCTTCCTCCCGCGCCTCCCCTGTGCGCGCCCTGCTCCTTCTCCTTCATCGCGCATGGCCACTGGCCGTGCAAGCTGCCGTCGGCCACTCCTCGCTGCAACAAGACCACCGGCCACCACCGCAGCCTGCACCTCCAGCCATCACCGGCATCCCCTATTCGCACGATGCTGCCATGGCCGACCTCGCAGCTTCCAGCCACCATTGCCAATGCTTCAACCATCTTCGAGCACTGCCCCACGCATCGCATCAGCTGTCGCACGCCCCGATCGCCATCAGCCGCCTAGACCAGCTCCATGGCCGACCATTGAAGCTTTTCCCGCTGCTACTGCTTTTCTTCTTCGCTGGCCATGGCAGCTTCTACCATGGCCGACTAGCCATTGGCTCTCTCTCTCTCTCTTCCTCTCTCGCAAGCTTTCTCTCGATCTCTCTCGCTCGCGATCACACGCCCAACCCCGAGCTCCCTCTCTCTCTCTCATTCCCTTGCTCTCCCTGCTATCTCTCGACCATCACTCTCATTTCTCTTTTCAAATTTTAGAGTCACGAAGCTTCCAGGAAGCTTCTCACACACACACACGAGCGCATAAATATACATATATATATATATATTACACACATTAATCCCTCAATTACTCTATAATTCCATTTAGAAATTTTTAATTACTCTTGGGGATTTCTGTAATTGTACTTGGACCCTTCAAACTTTAATTTAAATTCCATCAAGCCACATAATTTCTTGATTTTCTTAAAATTAATAATCGACATCTACTCAGAAGTTTCGATTTCTTCCTTGCTCTTGCACGGGCCCTTGATTCCACCCAAAAATACGTTAGGGTTGCCTCACTCCCAAAATCGGACCACCCCTAGGGCCCCCTCAGCTTCTCGGAGGTCCCCTACAACCCTTCGGTGTCGACACCCTTTCGGGCTTATACCAAAATTATTCCAAAAATTATTCCCGATCGAACTACTTCCAGTGCCATAAACCTCACTTCGAGACGCTCATCAATCTCTTGCCCTCTTTCCTGGACATCCAAGTCCCGAGGCACTCCCAGCCACCAATTCGGCAATTTGATTAATTAATTTCTCAAAATCAACTTTCAGGCTTCTCGGACCACTCGAGGTCCTGACAAAATAATCTAAATTATTTATTTTCAATACCATGTAATATTGGGTATTACACTGGACATCTATCAAAGCTTTACCTGTAGCTAGAAATGGCCTCCCTAAAATAAGGGGAACCTCAAGGTCCTCAATCATATCCAAGACAATGAATTCAACTGGGAATATGAATTTGTCTACCTTTACCAAAACATCTTCCACAATACCTTTTGGATGCTTGATCGATCTATCCGCGAGCTGCAAAGTGATTGTGGTTGGCCTTGGTTCTCCCAAACCTAATTTCCTGAAAATAGTTAAAGGCATGAGATTAATGATAGCTCCTAAATCACACAAAACTTTATCAAAACAAATGTCACCAATAATACAAGGGATAGTAAAACTCCCTGGATCCTTAAGCTTTTGTGGCAACTTGTTTTGAACAATGGTAGAGCACTCTTCACTCATCTTGACTGTCTCAAATTCTGCTAGCTTCCTCTTGTTGGCTAAAATATCTTTTAAGAACTTGGCGTAGCTAGGGACTTGTGTGATAGCATCCACAAATGGAATATTGATGTGTAGCTTCTTTAACATCTCAAAGAACTTGGCGAATTGCTCATGTTGGTGTTGCTTGAGTCTTTGAGGGAAAGGCAATGGTGGCACGTATGGCTTGACATTAGGATCTAAAAACTTAATTTTTGGTGACCACTCATACTCACATTTTGCTTCCATCTGGTTTGGCCTTCTTTGTGTTGTTTCAGCTTCTTTTAGTTTGGTCTCATAAAATTCCCTTGGTGGAAGCACTTCTCCTTGGATCATCCCCTCTTGCTTGCTCACGGGTTTACTTGCTTTGGGTGGATCCTGCAACTCCTTTCCACTCCTTAGCATGATGGAATTGGCTTGCTCTCTTGGATTGGTCTCTATGTTGCTTAGTAAAGAGCCTTGGGGCCTAGAAGAAAGCATCTTAGCAATCTGCCCAACCTGTACCTCCAAGTTTTGAATAAATGCCTCCTGGTTCTGAAATTTGGTTTCCATACCTTGGAATCTTGTCTTAGCAGTATTTACGAACTTGGTCATCAACTCCTCTAAGCTTGGTTTCTTCTCTTGTTGTGGTTGGAATCTGGAAGGTGCTTGATAGTTTATGGCATTATGATTGCTCCATGAGAGATTGGGGTGGTTGCTCCATCCTGGATTGTAAACATTGTTGTATGGATTATGTTGCTGACAATGGAAATTCCCTACAAAGTTGGAAGATTCTAACACATTTGCAAAAGTATTCCCCATTTGGCACTCTACTAAACCATGTCCTACCACTCCACATAAGTCACAAGTGATACTCTCGGTAGGCATGGATGGATTGCATAAATTGTCCAACTTTGCATTAAGGGCGGCCACCTGAGCGGATAAAGCACTGATGTTGCTCACTTCATGTCCTACAGTCGGTCTCCTCATTGGTAACCTGTCAACTTGCCATTGATAACTATTAGACGCCATTTCATCCAACAACTCATAAGCTTCATCAGGTGTCTTCCTCATAATGGTACCTTCTGCAGCTGCATCAATCATAGAACGATTAGTAGAAGATAATCCATTATAGAAAGTTTGTACCTGAAGCCACACAGGTAATTGGTGGTGTGGACACTTCCTTAACAACTCCCTGAAGCGCTCACAGGCTTCATACAATGTCTCCATCTCAAACTGCACAAAAGTAGTGATATCAGTTTGCATCTTTGCAGTTTTTGATGGTGGAAAGTACTTGGCTAGAAACTTTTGGGCCATGACATCCCATGTGGTGATAGAACCTGGTGAAAGTGAACTCAACCATGCTTTTGCCTTGTCTCTCAATGAGAATGGGAACAATCTTAGGCGTATAGCATCATCAGAGACTTCGTTATGCTTGAAAGTATCATAAATCTCCAAGAAGTTGGCGATGTGTGCGTTTGGGTCATCATTAACGAAGCCACCAAATTGAACCGTGGCTTGCATCATTTGGATGATTGCCGGCTTGATCTCAAAGTTGTTAGCTTGTACTGTCGGCCTACGAATACTCGAGGCAATGCTATCAACGGAAGGTGATGCATAATCCCTCAATGACCTCTGGGCTTCTATATTTTGATTTTCTGCTTCCATAATCTCTCTTTGTTGGTTATTCAATCTATGAAATGTTCTTTTAATTTTTGGATCAAAATCTATCAACTCAGATTTTCTAGCACAGGTCATCCATGAGATCCACCTAAAAAAAATAAAAATAAATTAATAAATAAATGAATGAATGAATTAAATAAATAAAAAAAACTATAAAATTAAATAACAAAAACTAATTCCAGATTAAAGTAAGAATTGCAAATCTCAATATTGTTAACAAACAGTTTCCCGGCAACGGAGCCAAAAACTTGATGTGCCTAAAATGCAATGGCAAGTGCACCAGTCGATCAAGTAATAGAGTGAATGAGCAAAGTATCATTCCCACAGGGACTGTCGAAACAAGTACCGAAACAGAGCAATCCTATTCTTTATCTAGAAAAATCGAATTAGAGATAATATCAACTAACTACAAAATTAAAGTAAGAAGAATACGACGTATTGAAAATAGCAAAATAAAGAACAATCGGACAAGTTAAAACAGAGAGATAGGATAGCTAAGATATTTGATTCACCTACGAGAATGTTGTAATTCTTATCAAATAAGTTAATTAGATGGATTTTACTTACATGTGACGGCGAAATTTCATAACTTTTTTATTATCCTTTGGTTCAGATATAACAAACTATCGCTAATCACTAATTTTACACTTGGTCCATGTAAAATCAATTAATTAACGACGCATTAAGTTTTGTGAAATTCACTAACTCAAATTACTAATTCAAGCAAATTCAAGTTACTACAAAGATGAATATTCATACTTGGTTCGTTTCAATATCCAATCTAAGTTATGTGATATGTAAAGCTTAACATAGAATTACTTGATCTGTATCATCTATGTTCATAAAATCATTTAACAGGTGATCAGGCTGTCAAAGTAATAATAGCCATATCACATAATCACATGAAATAAACATCAATCAAATTAACCGATAATAGTATCAATCACAACATTATCTCACCGCTATCTCGTTACCTTAGCTAATAAGAAATTCAGCCAACCATAATAATAGAAATCATCATAATTGAATTCCAGAAAAAATATAATTAAAATTCAGGAATTAATTCAAGAACAAAAGAATTAACAATCAAAGAAATTAATTCTAAATTCTTCTCCCAAAATAGTGATCTCCATCGCTGCGTGTTTCCGTCTCGCTTCCTTTTCTCCGTCCGTTGTACCAGGCTTCTCCAATTTCTCTCTGTTCTACCATCTCCAGTTTCGCTGAAAGCCTTCGTTATTTTTTTCAAATCTTTCCTGTTGTGCGCCTTCAATTCCTTCTTGCACGACCGCAATTCCAATTCTCCGTGCACCGCTGCCCCACTCTCCTCCTGCTTCACATCTCAATTTATTATATATCTACCTAGAAGTTCCACGCACACCCACAGAGCCCTAATCCACATCTCAATTTCAATTTATATTATTATAACATTCTAATTTAAAATGCACTCACTTACTCCACATTCACGACACTTTTATTCATAAATTAATAATATATATATATATATATATCACATAGCCCACACAAAACCCATGTTCACGTTACTTTAAATAATATATACATAAATAGTATAATATATAATATATCATATATATAATATATAACATTAAATATAATATTTAATATACTACTAATTATATTAACTTTAATTATATTATAATACTTATTATTTATAATATTTATTTTTTATTTAAATTATAATATTAATTTTAAAATTAACTTTATAATTTTATTTCTTTTTATTTTTTATTTTATTTTCTTTTAAACCAAACACCAAGTAGTATTCTTGTAAAATAACAAGAAATACTAAAAATTAAATATATACAAAGAAAACTCAAAATACTAGATAATTTTAAATCAAATACATATAAAATACTGGAAACACTATTCAATTATGACCAATAAATGTGTGAATAAATTCCCACATCAAATCCTTAACTAATTAGCTAGGCCCTGTCACATCGGACTAATTATCCATGATTCGATTATCCTCGATAACCACAGTTATCCTATCTTTCATTTGTAAGGATTTTGACTAATGATCTCAAATCAACAGTTTCTAAATCTCTTGGATCCATAATCATGGTTACCGTGTCAACGTTACACCCGAATCCTATCATCAGATCCTAACTTCAATAGCTAAATCATTTTGCTTGTACCATCTTCCATCAGGCTCCCACTATTTACAGAGAATAGTAGTCGTATACTAGAATAGTGTTTGTTTATGAATAGTATACCAGGTATGCTCCTAGGAAAGAGAGATGGGTCACAATCGGACATACTTAAATACTAAGTCTTTCCTTAGCTAGAACTTTCCTAGACATACACTTTCATTATACCACACTTAAATCCAGTAACCTTTAAAACTTCAATCAACAATCCCCAATCTCTAAGTAGGGATTTTGTCTGACGAACCATTAGTATATTTTTCCCTAAGTCTCCACTTAGGGTTTCTACTAATTGGCTCTAACTGAATCAGATCCTCTTAAGTCTCCAAATCAGACTTCTCCTAAATCTCCAAATAACATTTCGCTCTAATATCGACTATATCAGAGTCACTTAAGACTTTTCCTATATCTTCGAATAAACATTCGCTTTGACACCAATTGTAACGCCCCGTTTTTCGAGCGTGTTATTACTTAGGACAATTCTGGGATAATAATTTTTTTTTTTAATACTACTAAAACTAAACCATATCATTGCTCTTATCCATCCCAAAATCTCCATACATTTATCTTGAAAGAGAATCATCATAAACATTAAATGCGGAAGCTAGAATCAAACCTAACATCTTAACATTAATCATAAATCAATTCTTACATTCTCATTAACCATAAATAAGGTTATACATCATCATTAACTATAAATGAGATAATACATCGTCATTTCTCAAAACGTTCAAAATTCAAAGTAGTAGAACTTAAATACATGGGCTACATAACATACATTCAACTCATCATACAACTCATCATGCACTTTGCTAAGTGTCATTTCATGCCTCATTCATCCTCGTTTCTACTATAATCTCCATTTGGAACGTTTGAATATTCTTGGGGCAAAGCCCAAGTTAGATGATGTATATCTTTTTTTAATAACTTATCATGATGTAATTTCAAAATTTCCCTACTACATGCCTATCATTAGCTTACTTTCTCTGTATATGCTAGGCTAGGTAATCATCAATAGTGGAAGCAAGAATTGAACCTCAATATACCTCAAACATTAATAATATTACATGATCGCCTCAACGAAATTAGTAACACAAGATTATTCGACAATAGTACTTAAGTCCTTCAACATAACATGAAACATGACATAAGTTTTTTTTTTCAACATAACCTGAAAACATAACATATCATAACTTAAAACATAACATAGCACGACTGATACATGATCGAGTCCTTATACAGGAACTAAATGCAGAAATTAACTTCACAATGCCTTGCGTCTTTACAATTCATCCACTTCAATGTCTTCGCTGCAAACCCCATTTGGAATGTTTGAATGTTCCAGGGGCAAGGCCCACATTAGATGATGAATCATTTAAGTAAAAGTACATCATATATGTATGAATGCAATGCACATAACATCATAACTCTCATGTTTGGGTCAACTGCACCTTAAGAGTACCCGCCATTTTTCCAGTCTCCCTGATAGACCGAGGTGTATGGGTGCACCCTTGGCAAACCCATGCAGCGTATGACCATGAATCTCATCATGCTTATGCGCATATTTCATAAATCAAACATATAAATGCAATTTACATGACATACTCACATCAAGGCATGACAATATGATAAGATCATTTACATAAAATTGGATTTTGGAAACGAACCACTTGCAAACCAAGCATTTTCATTAAACTAAATCCAGTTGGGAAGTACCACTTATCTTGCAAAAAGATAATTTTGCTCCTAACGTAATTTTGTCTCAAAATTCGCATCGGACTTCCAATCGTACTCAATTATGAACTTTGACGTACCCTGGGCATCATAATTACTTAAGAAAATCATATTTATAATTTTCTCTAATTTTCTCTAATTTTCCTAATTTCTCTCATTTCCTCCTATTATTTCCTCAAGATTATGAAATAAATACTTTCTTATTAAATTTTCTCAATTTATCTTCATAATAATTCCTAAAACAATATTCCTAAGTCCCAGAAATTTCTTCATAATTTTTAGAATCCATATTCTATTTATCTCTCATTTTCTCTCTGATTTTCAAGCATCTATTGTCTCAAAAATCCATAATAAATACCAATCATGCATTTTTCTTCCAATTTCATCATCAATAGTTCTAAAATATCATTCTCACATTTCTGGAATTTTTCAAATTTTTTTTGAAGATAACTCACATTTTCACGGAGCGATTCAGTATTTTTCTATATTGCAACGAAGCCTTAGTTTGCGTATCCAACAACGTCTTCTGCTATAAATTTTCACACAAACTACTGTAACGCCCCGCTCCCACTTACGGGAGTTACTCGTGAACAATTACCCGAACCGTTCACCTGCCCGGTCTGAGATGAAGGGTGGACTATGTTTCAAGAAGAAACGCCCTAGGTGGGAACTAGGCTTCGTCTGGCCCTTCGCTTACCCAGGATCCATAAACACCCTAGGACCTCGCGAGTTTCTTATGAATGAAGAAATAACCCGCTACATCGCCCAAGGGCTTCAAGATGCTTCTTAACACCGGGCTAGACTAAGGGGAAACTCATACTCAGAAAAATCCTCCAATTTTTCCAACATTTCATCGCTCGGGGACTCCTTCGGGGATTTTATAATTTCTTCTATAGCCCAAAATCTCCCAAAATTGGGCCCTATTATTTCCCCTTTTATTCCCCTAATTTTTGAAATTTTTCCCTTTTTTTTTTTTTCGCGCGCGGGCCCCAAGGCCGGCTGGGCCCTCCCTGGGCCCGGCCGAGCGCGCCTGGGGCGGTCGCGGCCCGCGGCCATGCGGGCTAGCCCAGCAGCGGCCGCACGGGCTGGCCGCGCTGCCGTGCGCCTGCCGCGCGCGCACTCGCGCGCGCCCCCGCGCGCGCCCGCGCCCCCTGCTGCCCCCCAATTTTTTTCCAGCAACTCCCTTATTTTGAAGTTCCAACTTTCCAACACCCCAAAAATGCCCAAATTCTCCAGAATTTCCTTTCCATATATACACATCAAAATGTACCCTTTGGGCTTAAAGAAATCCTTACACAAGACATATACAAATTAAGCAAAAATTTCAACATTTAGAAAGAAATATTCAAATGTCTTCATGCTCAAGCCTCCTTCTCTTGCCAAACCTTTCCATAGCATGCTTCAATACCTACAAGAGGTCAAATAAACCTCATGAGCTCCAAGAGCTCAATAAGGGTGCAATGACATAAAGTATGGAAATTAACAATATAGATGCCAATGCCATATGCAAGTGCCTAGGGTTTCAATGCCTCAACCCTCAAGGTTAAAGGCTTCAACATTCCCATCCCAACACACAATTTCATGGCCATGAGTCTCATACACACAAGCATATGCAAAGCAAGCACAAAATGTTAAAATGCATACAAAAGTCATGCTAGCCACCATCCACTTGGGGCTTTCCCCTTACCTCATACTCCATGGATCTTCAAGTTTCCAACAACTTCAAGCCTCCAAAATCACTTCCTTTAATTTCCTCAAACTCCTTACATGAAAAACAAGCCTAGGATTATAAAGAAATCCTTTAAAAAATGAGAAATACAAGAAATTTAAGAAACCTTTACCTTTAGCCTTCTTGGATTTCTTCTTCTCTTTTTTTCTTCTTCTTTCTCTCTTCTTCATTTCTTTCTCCAAATGGCCAAAGGAAACCAAGACCTCACTTCTTGCCATTTTATACTAGTTCCCTCATATTCCAAGAATGCATCCTAGCCATTAGATTTATTTGGTGAGAATAAATCCTCACCATCCAAACTAACACAATCCATGGCATTAAGTCTTGTTTAAAGTCCACCATTGGATCTTTTCTCACTTTACAAGACAACATCTTAGCCATCCAAAGGAAGCACAATCCATGTGCTTTGCTAGGTTTTAATCCTAGCCTTTGATTTAATTTGGAGATTAAATCTCCACCTTCCAATCATTTCTCTTTTAACATCTCTCCACCATTTGGCAATCCATGCCAACTTCCAAGATTTAATGGCAACCCTTGGATCACTTTCCCATTTCAAGAATTAATCTCATCCCTTGAAATTATCCTTTCTTTCCCATTTAAATTAATGGGACTATTTTCATAACCATCACATGAGAGACATAAATAATTTCTTTCCCATTTAAATTAATGGGACTAATTTCCAACATCACATTTGAGAGACATAAATACTTTCTTATGTATTTAAATAACTCTCATATTTTCCAAGGCATTAATGGTGACCATTTACCATTTTCTTTTGGATTTTCTTTAATCCATATAATCATGCCTCTTATTAAATGCTTACAAGACCAATTATCATAACTTTTGCATTTATTTAATTCACCCAATTATACTTGAACCACAAAATGCCAAGTGTCACAACAAGACACTAACCTTGGCTTCCAAGTTTAATCTCATCTCTCCAAGTGGCATTACCACATTAATTCACAACTTAGGGAAAATATAATTATTCTCCTCAAATAATTTAATATCCACCATTTTCCCTATTTCAAAATTAAATTTCCTTTATGGAATTAAATTCCAAAATTCCCAATTACTCTTTGTGAATTTATTAATCCCATATATCTCCGCATAAATACCAAATTGGGATTTTTATTCACTTACACACCTAATTCTTCATAGGAATTATTTTTAATTTATCAAAATACCCTTTATTGGATTTCTCTATCCAAATTACCAAAATACCCTTCTCATGGGCATTCTCAATCTCAAGGATCCATCACCTTCTCAAGGGTATTTTTGGAAGTTTACTTACTTCCTTTTTTATTCTCTTAACACCGGTTATACCGGGTGTTACAACTACTAAACCCAGCCTATAGGATTCTTCTAGGATTTTTTGGTATTTTTCTCTGTATTTTATTTTTCCTATTTTCTTTCTTTCTCTTTTATAAATCTCTCTCTCATTCTCAAATCTTTTTTTCTTACAACCTTTCTCTTTCTAATTTAAGTTCTCAAACCTTTCAAGCTTCCTCTATTTATAGAAGATTGAATTAAGTTTAGCATAATTGTAGTGACCCACTATCTCTAATTATTTTGTCACATTTCTTAATTATTTTTCACTAAATCTCTCCCATAATCTTTAATTATTTGTCAACACCTTACTTTTTCTCTCACATTTCTCTATTATTTCACCTATTATCTTTGATTATTTGTCCATACCCTATTTTGTCTTTAACATTTCTCAATTATTTCAACTCTTATCTTTAATTATTTTATCATATTTCTTAATTATTTTCCACTAAATCTCTCCCATAATTTTTAACTATTTGTCCACACCCTACTTTGTCTCCCACATTTCTCAGTTATTTCACCCATTATCTTTGATTATTTGTCCACACCCTACTTTGTCTCCAATATTTCTCAATTATTTCACCCATTATCTTTAATTATTTTGTCATATTTCTTAATTATTTTTTACTAAATCTTACCCATAATCTTTAATTATTTGTCCACACCCTACTTTGTCTCCCAAATTTCTCAATTATTTCATCCACTATCTTTAATTATTTTGTCATCTTGATTATTTTTCACTAAATCTTCTTTTTAATAGATTATTGTTTAATTTAGTTCATTAATTTTAATTCCACTTTTTTAGCCTACTAATTCTAAGCCCATTTACTTAGTCTTTCTTTTTTTTTTCAACTTAACCCACTAACTCTAACCCCATTAGTTTTCTCAATTATAATCTCTAATGGATGTCAAAAAATATTTTAAATACAAAAAAATTAATTATTATTATTCTCAAAATACTAGGATATTACACGAGTTTCGGATTAGGTAAGGATCAAAAGGTATGTTCCCATAAATCCCTAGTACTCAGCAGATATTTATTGTGTTAACTATGTGCTTGGATCACCTTTGGCTTGTTGTGAGATGAGCTGAAGAAAGGTGAATCTCACTTGGGTTTTGGGTCTCGTTCTACTGTGTTTCTTGTTTGTTTGTGATCGATTCCTCAAGTGGAGTGAAGGGAATGACGAAGCTTAGTGCCTACCTAGGGAGTTTCATGATGAAACATAGTCCCTCTCTTCATTGTCAGTTGTTGTGCGTGAGTAATCCAGTTGATTATTCACCAGTGGCGCCCGTAAGTGGGAGCAAGTTGTTACAACTCATTCATATATAATGATTGGAGAGCTATGAATAAAGATATGATCGTAAAATATGAAAACATATTTTATTATATATTGCAAGAATTACATCATTAGTCCCATATTAATAAATGTTAGATGCCATCTAAATCTAGTATTAGGGCACCAACATTAACACTCTGCAATAGAAACGGTTCACAATTTCATAGGAATTGTTGATTGTTTTGCTCGATTGGTCAATAAGATCGGTCAACGGCCTTCAAGGGTTGTCGATAGTTATTCTTCCATTCGATTAAGTTTCCATAAATTGCATCTAGGTCCGTCATTAACACTTTATGACCCTTTCACCATCCCATGATGAAACTGAGGCCTTTGTTAACTCTTAATGACATGCCTGTCAACTCTTGACATTTGTTCCTCATTAATTTGATCATTGAACCCGATTTGTTAACTCTTAACGGTGACTTCATTAACTCTCAATGACGATTTCAACTTTAATTGCTTAGTCAACCATTACACTTGGATATACATGCAACCTTCTAAGTTCACTACTAAGTATCAATCAGGACATGCTAAACACTTTGATGTCGACCAAACGTTTTGATCTATAAAAAGGATCTCTCCATCTTCTAGATGTATCTCGAAAGACCCTGAGTGATAACTAGCATTATGTTAGAGCGATCCTACTAGTAATGAAGTATTACTTCAAAATAGAACCTATTTGGCCTTTTGATTCCCGTGCACTATAATCTCTCCATCGATTATCATCTTGATCAAGTGAGAGTGATATGGGAATTTATTTACACATTTATTGGTCATAATTAAATAATATTTTATATATATTTTATCTAGAATTGTCTAATATTTTGAGTTTTCTTTGTATAAATTTAATTTTTAGTATTTCTTATTATTTTACAAGAATACTACTTGATATTTGGGTTAAAAAATAAAAAAAATAAAAAAGTTAAAATTAAAATTAAAAGATTATTATAAAGTTAATTTTAATATTAATACTATAAATTAATATTATAATATAATTAAAGTTAATATAATTAAGACTTTATTAAATATTATATTATATATTATATATTATATATTATACTATTTATATATATATTATATATTATACTATTTATATATATATATTATATAAAGTCACGTGAATGTGGAGTAAGTGACTGCATTTTAAATTATAATATTATAATAATATAAATTGAAATTGAGATGTGGATTAGGGCTCTATGGTTGTGCGTGGAGACTTGGAGTCCATATATATATATATATTATAACATATAATGGAGATTTTGATTTGGTTTTGGCAGAGCAGAGACTTGGGCGGCGCACAGACGAAGGAAATTTAATACAACAGAGGCTTGTGGCCCATTATGGGAGCAGCGACAAAGCAATTGGAGGAAAAGAAAAAGGAGCAGAATTAAGCCATCTGGGAGGCGGCGCACGGAAAAGCAAAGCAGCCATTATAAAAATTACTAATTATTGGATTTTAATTCTGAATTAATTTTTTTAATCGTTAATTCTTTTGTTTTGAAATTAATTTTTAGATTTTAATTATGTTTTTTTAGAATTTAATTATGATGATTTTTGTTATCATAGTTCGCTAAATTTATTGTTAGCTAAGGTAACGAGATAGCCATGAGACAATATTGTGATTGATATTATTTTCAATTAATTTGATTGATATTTATTTTATGTGATTATGTGATGTGGATATTATTGTTTTGATAGCCTGATCGTTTGTTAAATGATTTTATGAACATAGATGATACAGACCAAGTAATTCTATGTTAAGCTTTGCATATCACATAACTTAGATTGGATATTGAAACGGACCAAGTATGAATATTCATCTTTGCGGTAACTTGAATTTGCTTAAATTAGTGATTTCAGTTAGTGAATTTCATAAAATTTAATGCGTCGTTAATTAATTAATTTTACATGGACCAAGTTTAGAATTAATGATTAGCGATAGTTT
The DNA here is from genome assembly GCF_014633365.1 of Diospyros lotus. Classification (NCBI taxonomy): domain Eukaryota; kingdom Viridiplantae; phylum Streptophyta; class Magnoliopsida; order Ericales; family Ebenaceae; genus Diospyros; species Diospyros lotus. The sequence continues at coordinate 23,928,736 of NC_068349.1, read as the reverse complement.
TGTTATACCTGGACCAAAGGATAATAAATAAGTTATGAAATTCTACCATCACGTGTAAGTAAAATCCATTTAATTAACTTATTTGGTAAGGATTACAATATTCTCGTAGGTGAATCGAATACCTTAGCTATCTTATCTCTCTGTTTTAACCTGCTTGATTGCTCTTTATTTTGCTATTTTTGATACATCGTATTCTTCTTACTTTATTTTGTAGTTAGTTGATATTATCTATAATTCAATTTTTCTAGATAAAGAATAGGATTGTTCCATTTCGATACTTGTTTTGGCAGTCCTTGTAGGAACGATACTTTACTCATTCACTTTATTACTTGATCGACATGTGCACTTGCCATTGTATTTTAGGCACATTAAGTTTTTGGTGCTGTTGCCGGGGATTGTTTGTTAACAATATTGAAATTTACAATTCTTACTTTAATCTAAAATCAGTTTCTGTTATTTAATTTTATAGTTTTTATTTATTTTTTTATTTTTTTAGGTGGATCTCATGGATGACCCGGGCTAGAAAATATGAGTTGATAGATTTTGATCCAGAAATTGAAAGAACGTTTCATAGATTGAATAACCAATAAAGAGAAATTATGGAAGAAGAAGATCAAAATATAGAAGCCTGTCATTGAGGATTATGCATCACCTTTCGTTGATGGCATTACCTCGAGTATTCGTAGGCTGGCAGTATAAGCTAACAACTTTGAGATCAAGCCGACAATCATCCAAATGATTCAAGCCACGATTCAATTTGGTGGCTCCATAAATGATGACCCAAATACACACATCGTGAACTTCTTGGAGATTTGTGATACTTTCAAGCATAATGGAGTCTCTGATGATGCTATATGCCTAAGATTGTTCCCATTCTTGTTGAGAGACAAGGCGAAAGCATGGTTGAGTTCACTTCCACCAGGTTCTATCACCACATGGGATGCCATGGCTCTAGGTGATACAAGGTCTCTCATTTTGAGAATATCTTAGTTACAAGGTCTCTCAATATGATACAAGGCTTGAAAGAATTGATATTGTTCCTTCCTAACCAAAGAAGGCAATCAGAGGCAGGGCGCAGGCTCTGGTGATGGGTCCATCCGAGGGGGGTGGTTGGCACCTGCGAGCACTCTAACAGTCGAGTGAGTAAGAGAGATAATGTATCAGTAGGTCAGGGATTAGAACATACCTTGGCTCTGAAGAGAGTAGGTTGATAAAGAAGAAGGAGATGTCCTCTCGCATGCATGAGTCATGCGTTTGTAAGTGATGGGACTGGCTATCAGGCGCCGATGGAGGTTCCCAAGTGGTAGCATGGTGACGACGGGACCCTCATTAATGTGAACGGGATCTGCCATTAATGAGGACAGGGTCTGTGACTGTCGCATGGATATCCAGTGGGATTGCAATGATGTTGTGGCAGGTTAGTGCTAGGCTATGGTGGGGTCCAGAAGGAAGACCGGATTGGGCCGAGATCGGGCCTAAGAAGAGGGCCGAGATTGGGCCTAAGGAGAGGGCAGAGATTGGGCCTAGACGGTCCACAGCCCCCCAGGTCGGAGGCTCAAGTAACGAGCGTTCCGGCTAGAAAATGGGAGCCTGGGTAGTTTTTGCTATGTGTACTAGTTTTGGAGAGTCGGATTAAGTTGGATCGAGGCGGTCGATTGAGCCGATTTTGTTTTTGTTGGGGTGGGGACTCTGTGTACCATCCCGCGCCGCACGTGGCTTCGAGATTCGAAGATGTTTTTCCTAAAGGGTGAGGGTGCTATTTGGGTGGTGATTAGCAATCCCTTGGATGCGTGATAGGTGGTAGCTTGGTGATGGTAGATCTGTGGGGTGTGTTATAGGTATTCTTCAGCGATCTTTATAAGGATCCTGATTAGCGGTCAATTTTGCATAATTTTGTTATAATTATAACCCCTATTTTGATTTTAAATTGATTTAATTGAAAATAATTTATAATATTTATATAAATATATATAATATCAATATATAATATATGTGTGCATTCCATATAAATATATAATATAATATAATCTAACATATATACTTACCTCCAGCGTGAAGCTCAACTATTCGGATATGAAGAGAAAAAAAGAGCCAAGCCCATTCGAATGTTGCCAAACTCATTCGAATGCATTCAAGTAATCAGAAAAACAAGATTAGAAATTCATTCGAATATGGTTACTGTTGCATTAGAATGACTGAGGCAAATCAACGCATAAATGAACAGTAAACATGAAATTCATTCGAATGAGCCTTGAACTCATTCGAATGATGCAAGCGGCCAAAGGGAATCAAGCGCACATTTGAATGTCTTTGCTCACTCATTTGAAAGATCACCCGAAGCAAGCCTTCTAATGCACAAATGAATGCGGTGGCACAAGCGGTAAATTCAACCAACTTTTTGAGAAACTTTTCACCAAGTGATCCCTTTCCTCCATGCGTGACAAGGATGATCCTCCTCGAAATCAAGACAGCACGCGGAATTTGGTAGAGAACAGACAAAAGTAATATTCAGAATGCTTCAGATGATTGTCGGGAGATTTGAGAGTTTCTGTTACTAGTGGCTTATAAATAGACTAGAGTATCAAGAAGAAATGAGAGTCCCCATCCGCCATTTAACTAGAATAAGGGGAAAAGAGCACTGTTCATCATCTTGTTCTTGTGTTTTGCTTTTTTTCTGTTTTGTTCTTAAATTCTAACAGTTTCATGTTCTTCATTTTGTTCTATCAATACAGTGTTCTTTATTTCTATTATCTACATTCTGCAATTTCTTTTCATGCGCGTTTACATTCTGCAACTTCCATTAACTGTTCATTTACGTTTCAATAATTTTAATTTCTGTATTTACATTCAAGCACTTTAGTTCCTGTTTCTTTAATTTTTAGTTGGAGATGTGTGGCTAAGCTTAAACTTGGGTCAAGGCAAGGACTGTGTCCAGTGCCATTGCTTGCCTAAGAGAACCGAACTCCTAATGAATTAACAGTATGTTGATTTTAATTGAGCAGAGTGTAAATTGAATCTATGGGTTTGGAGTGAAGCATGATCCTAAATTAGAGTCTCCATGCCATGTATGGAGGTTACTTAAATTGGAAATGTTTTCATACCTAAACTCATTTGATTAATCTGAATTATTGATCTCTGTTCATTAATTGCTATCCAATTTATGGTAATTACTTAATCTAAACTCTCTCATGCCATGTATGGAGAGTGTTTAACTTAGAATTATCATTATCTTGAGTTGTGATTATTGTCAGAATCTCAAGGTATGTTAAGTGTATTTTGATTTATGATAGTTGCTTAATCCAGACTTTCTCATGCCATGTATGAAAAGTGCTTAACTTAGAGCTATCATCATTTTGGAATATAGTTAATTGCATAGCCTCAATTTTAATCCGTCGATGTTAATTATTTGGTAAATACTGCTGGCACATAAATTGCTTTGTCCCAAGATTGCCTTTCATACACAAACATCATCTTTTTAATCTTGAAAAAATAAATCATTAAGCTGGACTGGTTTGCGCCGACGCCTGCCACTCCCTCTTGTAACCTACCGCTATGGTTACTGAGACCACGACTTCGGGCACAGGCCCTAGGGAGCTTACAATTTCTGAGGAGTTGGCTTGGTATAAGAAGCATTAGAAGGGTCCTAATGGGGAGGCTTAATCACCCGGTGGTTCAAATTTTATCGAGAGTGGTAGCTTGGCTTCGTTTCAAGATCTTGAGTTTTGAAGTGACCTCTTCATTGATGCTTATCTCAACCCGTTATCGAATCAGAGAGGATTACCAGGCACTAGGTACTTGCCGCGTTTCATCAGATTGAGCACTAGGTGCTCTAACTCGCCATGGACTGTCACTTGCTAGAGCTGATGTGGTGACTCGTTTCTTTGAGATGAGGGCGGACCACGAAAAGGAGTTGTGCCAGGCTTTGGAGTCGATAAGCGGGGAGGTTAAGAAGCCTGTGGAAGGGCTACCATCGAGGAAAAGGGGCAGGTTGATGAAGTTGATTGCGCAGTCGGCATTCTTCAACTTCAACTGGATGCTGCTGAGGCAGAGTTGAAGAAGCAGGAGGTGGAGATGGCATTAGCCAAATCTAAAGTGACAGCAATGGGGATGAGAGCGAGGGCTGATGTAATACCCTTGATAAGTTAAGATAAAATTATCAATTAAGAGAATATTAGTATATGAAAATTTTCATAATTTCCCTTGAATTAAAGAAAAGGCACATAATATATAGGATGCCTTAAGAGGGGCAAAACGGTTATTTGGAGTTCCGTCCCATAAAAGGGTAAATTATTTTTGCTGAAATTATTTTTATTGGAGAATTGATTTTGGGAGAATTTAATTCTTGTTTAAATGCATGGATAATTAGAAATTAAATGGAAGCCAAGTAGGTTAGATTGGTGACACTTGGCAAAAATCTCATGGAATGGGATTTAATTAAATTTTAGAATAAGAAATTGTTTGATTAAGTGTAATTGGTGACACTTGGCATGATCTTGTAAAGCAAGAGTGGGATTTAAAGAAATTCAAAAAGAAAAGGAAATTAGTCTCTCAAGCATTAAATGAGAGTCATTATGGAGAGAATAAAAGAAATTCCATATTAAATGGAAATTAGTCATGCATTTATGTGGGAAAATGGTGGATTAAATTAAATGCCAAAGAAAAGGAAATTATGTTTTTCAAGAGTAATTTAAATTAAATCAAAAAGAAAGGATAATAGTCTCCATTAATTGCTTGAAAAGTTATGGAATTTAAATTAAATGAAAAATGGAGAAAATAGTCAATCTTGAAATTAGTCATTATTTATTAATTTTGAAAAAAAAATGGAGAATTATGGGAAATGTAGCCTTGATCCAATGGTGGTGATTGAGTCTTGAAATTTGAAGAAATACAATGGTTGGGATTTAAGCCTACCAATGGCATGGATTGCCACATGGGTAGGATAATTTCAAGAAAAGAGGTAAGGGAGGGTGAGGATTTAACCTCCAAAGAAAAATCAAGGGATGAGATTTAAAGAGACCAGGTCTCTTGGATTGTGTTTCTCTAGAGACTAGAGATCAGTTCTCTTAAAATCAAAGGCTAAGATTGAGTTTAGGAGAAGCACAAGGATTGTGCTTGTATTTGAGGGTTGAGATTGAGTCTCTTGAATTAAAGAAAAACCAATGGCTAAGATGTAATCTTGAGTTTTGGCATGGATTGAGTAAGAAACCTCTATAAATAGGGAGTTGAGATTTTAGTTCAAGGTTTTCCCACATGTGAAGAGAAAGAATGTAAGAAGAAGACTAGGAGAAGGAAGAAGAAAGGCAAGCAAGAGGTAAGCCTTAGTTTAAATCTCTTTAAGTGAGTAAGAAAGTCTTCATTCCCCTTTCATTCTTTAGTTTCAAGATCTCTAATGCTTTAAGAATATTTTTCTTAAGGTGGTTGAAAGCCAAATAGGGAGTCTTGGCAAGTGAGGATTTGAAGATTCAAGGATAAAGAGGTAAGGGATAACCCCAAGTGATGGGGTTTGCTTGCATTTGTACATGTTTTGAATGAGTTGCATGTAATGGTCTTATTGCATGTTTTGTGTTCTAATGGACCTATGGCCATAAGGAGGACTAGTGATGAGGGAGGGGTTGGTTGGTGCCTTAACCTAAGTGGTTATGAGGGCATAGAGGACTACCCATAATATGCATTGCATTTGCATTATATGTTTATATTCTCATGTTACATTTACATTTTCATAGCACCCTTACTGAGCATTAGCTTATAAGGTCCTTTCAAGACATGATGCATGAACTAAAGGATTTTTCATACGATTAAGTTTCAAGCCAAAACCTTTCATGCATGTTTCAAAATATGAAAAACTTATATTGAAAACCTTTCATTTGAATTTCTAGTTGGTCTTTTGCCTTAGAACAATTTTAGCTCTAGTTGACCAACGACTTCAAAGCTAATTCGAAAAATATTTTAGGAGATTTTATCATAATACATGTTTATTCACATCTCCATGTATAAGAATATAAATCATTTGGTTTTCATTTTAACAAAGTATTTGAAATTGATTTTTGTTAAAAACCATAAACTTGACTCATGACTTGGGGATAAAACACGATATTATTTTTCATCATCAAAACTAAACACAAGGGTAGAACATCAGTAACACCCCAAATTTTTTGGGCGTGTTATAACTTAGAATTTTGGGAATAAATTTTTTTCCATAACACAATCGCTATCAGACGAATTCCCAATAACCCTAATTATCACCTTCTCAGCCCAATAAACCCAATAATCGAATAGCTAAGATAGGTGTTAAAATTTCAAATACGGAAGCTAGATTGAACCTGATATGATTCACAGCCATAATGCTTTATTTATCATAAATAAAATCATTCAAGATGTCTACAAAATGTATTACATGGATATCATCTCTCACAAGTGATAACTGAACGTCTTAAACATATCCAAAACATACATAGTTTCACACATAAACATAGATAAGCTAAATATGTTTCAGGTAGCAAATTAAGCTTATTCTTTAGTTACCTCCTTTCCCTTAAAGGCGCTTGTCGAACCTGGAACGTTTGAATATTTCAGGGACATAGTCCAATTAGAAGATGAATCTTCTAGTGAGAAACTCCAAAATAATTTAAATTAATCCATAAACAAGTATAAAACGTATGAGGAAAATAACGAGAACTACTCCAAAGTGCCTCGTGAACATGTCAGCCTCCTCCAAAGAGAGCTTTCTGAATGGTGCACGCATAACGCCTCTCGGGAGGTCCCTAACCATGTCACCTCGGCCCGACCTTATAGAACTCATACAAACACCACATCTGTTGCATGTTCCTTAGACTCACGGTCTTCCCCATGAGAGCTTTCTCGATGGTGCACACATAGCGCCTCTCGGGGGATATCGAACTTTTTCTCTCAGCCAACAACAAATAGGTGCAACAGTATGGACACACAAATTTTATAAATGCAATAGTTAAAAAGCCAACAACATATATTTTCAGAAAAATACAGTTCATATATGCAACATGATTTCACGTAAAAGAACAACAAGAGTTTACGTATAAGAACTTCAAAAAACACGTTTCTATTAGGAAACCGACCAACAGTGAAGCTTCGATTCTGCCTTGTTTGATCTGTAGAGTCGCAAACATGAACTCCTCCAAGTCGGTCCACACGATCGACCCTTTCCACAAACGCCTCGGGTAATGCTAGTAACCCTAGGCGCCTTTAAGAGATCCGAATTTTTCCTTATTTTTCCAGCTTCTTAAGTGGCATATTTATAGACTTGAAAAAAAAAAAAACCCTAATTGTGCCTTTGGAAAACGCCTAAACGATTTAGGCTCGATTCATAATCACATTGGGCTGAATCTCTCTTTTAAATTGTGGAACGAGCTCGACCTAAGTGTGTGACCCCTTAGGTCCACCATTGGGCTAGATGTAGGGTCAACTCTATTGGGCTATATGAAGGCCCAACTCATTAGATTAATTAAACTCTTTAATTAGGCTTATAGGCTTCTTAATTAGCACATCTCACGGGCTTCTTAATTAAACTCTTTAATTAATAGTTTTAGAATTAATCAAATTAATTCTAAAACCCTACATATCATGGTTAACGTCTAGCAACATGCCATGAATACCTAGCCAACGATGAAAAACACGGACCTTTTCAATTGCAATTACCGTATAGTAAAATCCTTTCATCAATCTATGTCCCGATTGAATTTAGGGTATGGTTTTATGACGAAACCCTAATCATTCAATAACTATGTATCCATTCCAGATTTATGACTTGATAGGTGAAATCAAAACACCTTTTGATTTCCACCTCACCTTGGCCAAGGATTTCCTCAGTCATGAAATCATCGGAATACATAGGACATCTTCTCATCTTATCGATAAGTGATGAATCCTATTTCGATATTCACAAGCCTTCATATGTGATAAGGTTACGCCCAGTGATAATATGTTAATGACTCCATTAGAATCCAAAAAAGAACCAAAGCGTAACCAATCAAATATAAGACTACCATGATGTCTCAAGTCTAAGGATCAATCTACACTATTGCAACACAGAAATTCCAATTCAACATTAAAAATAACCATTAGGAATTCTGTAGTGGGTCAGTTCATGTACTTATTCTTATAATAAGCACCCATATACATGCACTAGTGTCCTAACACCAATGTCCATGAAACGAGACGTTCTCTTAATTGAGCATGCATCATATGTGTTAGTCTATCCGAGTTATTAGTGTCCAATCCTAATAACTCTATGACTATGAACATTTAAGATCAAGGCTTGTAAGGAATATGTTTCATGATCGTCATCTCTATGCACGACCATATTCCATAAGCCTATTTGATCTATGGACTTTGTCAAGAATGGATTACAATAAATAATGATGACAACCATCAATGACAAATAAAGACATAATGCCTTGCAATAACAATTGATCGAAGATAAAGAATCAAAATGTAAATTATGATCAATTACATGTAAATATAATTGGCTCGTGGGGCATAATTCTAACAATCTCCCACTTGCCCCAAAGCCAAATTCCCATGTATCTTAAGCCCATCTTCTCAAGATGACGTTCAAACACTTGTTACGACAATGGTTTTGTAAGGGGATCTGCTACATTCTCCGTTGATGCAACCTTCTCCATTTTTATAATACCCCATATTTTTGTGAAGATGTCACGTATTTTAAGTGAGTTTAAAATACCGAAAATATGTTTGAATTGGCAATGAGTGACCGAATCAGTCGTAGGGAGTACCCTAGAGCTTAGATACCTAAGGTTAAAGGTATATTTTTGATGAGCGTCTCGAGGCGAGATGTATGATGCTGAAAGAAATCAAATCAGAAATGGTTTTCGGTTAAGCTAAGTTATAACCTAAAAATACCGAATGATGGTAAGGGGCTTCCAAAAAATCGTATATATTGAGTAATTTTGAGTTAATAATTCTGGGATTTAAGTATCTCGATAAATTTGATGTTTGAGGGTATAATTCTAATTAGAGAAATTATCCAAATGAAAGAATGATGAAATTATGAGCTTAAGTGTTGAAATGTTAAAGTTGAAAACTTGAAATATGGGCCAAAGTGTTATTTGAAAGAAGTTTAGGGTTTTAGCTTGGATTTCAAAAGATGGATTAATTCTAGTTTTGGATTTCAAAAGCCACTCAATTATGGATTTGAGTCTTTGGAGTCCATGGCTAAGATTGTGACAAGTGGCATAACACCATTGGTTGAAGGATTCTATAAATAGGCACCTTGAGTTACTCTCAAACCATTCCAAACAAATTTGAGGAGTGAAGCACTCTAAGAGGAGGAGCTTACTCTAGAGAGAGAGAGGGAGGTTCGGCAAGAAGGCGGGAAGAAAGCGGCGAAGAAGCGGCGGAGAACGAGCCTCGTTGGAGTTGCGGGTCTTCGCCGGAATTTGCCAAAATCAGTCAACAAAAAGGCGAGGTAAGTCCATTTTTTTTTGATAATCTTGTAGAGGGGGAAGAGAGGGTTGCGTAGGTTCAAACGGGGGTCGAATCGGAGTTAAAACGAGGGAGATATGGCCGAAATACCAAACCGACACGTTGCTGTTCGGAATCTGGTGCCTGCGCGTGAGTTTCACGCGCCGGATAATGGCTGCGCGTGGGGGCGCGTGGCCAGACTTCTTGGGCGCGTGAGAGCGTGTGAGAGGTCCTTTTTACATGAAAGTTTTCAGTTATACCCATACTTTAATAATATTCAACTCCATATAAAAATATTTGAGGTTAGATTTACCAAAATACATATTTTCTGCAGAAACCTAAGCCGTTGCTGTAAAATTATATCGTCGAAGAGATAACTCAACAAGGTGAGACTCCGTGAGACTCCTATACTCCAAATCCTATTTTTATTCTCTTATGAGAGACTTCTATTGCATGAGACGTGTTTCTTGAAGTTATTATACGTGAACTCTTATTGTTCTCTTACGTGAAATTATGTTGCATATATAAACTGAATTTTCCTGAAAATATATGTTGTTGGCTTTTTAACTATTGCATTTATAAAATTTGTGTGGCCATACTGTTGTACCTATCTGTTGTTGGCCGAGGGCAAAAGTCGGATATCCCCCGAGAGGCGCTATGCGTGCGCCATCGAGAAAGCTCTCGTGGGGAAGATCGTGAGCTTAAGGAACAACGGATGTGGTGCTTGCATGAGTGCTATGAAGTCGGGCCAAAGTGACATGGTTAAGGACCTCCCGAGAGGCGCTATGCATGCGCCATTGAGAAAGCTCTCGTTGGAGGAGGCTACCGTGTTCACGAGGCACTTCGGAGTAGTTCTCGTTGTTTCCTCATACATTTTATACCTGATCATGCATCGATATAAACTGTTTTTGGAGTTTCTCACTAGAAGATTCATCTTCTAATTGGACTATGTCCCTGGAATATTCAAATGTTCCAGGTTCGACGAGCTGCTCTAAAGGAAAGGAGGTAGCTGAAGAATAAGTTTAATTTGCTGTCTATAGCATGTTTAGAATATTTTCATTTATATGCGAACCTATGTATGTCTTGGATATGTTTAAGACGTTCAGTTATATCTTGCGAGAGATGATGTCCATGTAATTCATTTTGTAAACGTCTTGAACAATTTTATGATAAATAAAGTATTATGGTTGTGAACCATATCAGGTTCGATCTATCTTCCGCATTCAAGATTTTAACGCCTGTCTTAGCTATTCGATTATTGGGTTTGTTAAGCTGAGAAGGTGTAAATTTGGATTTTTGGGATATTGTGTGATGTATGACAGCTATTGTTGTATGAAAAATTTTTATATTCCTGAAATCTTAAGTTATAACACGCTCAAGAAATTTGGGGTGTTACAGTTAGTATCAGAGCGAACCTAAGGAAAAGTTCGCATGTGGCTAGATGAGTAAAGCCACCGTAAGTTTTGGGAATTAGGTTAGGATTTTTAAAATATTTAGTGGCATACTCTTGTTGCTTATTCAATTTGAATTGAACCGTGCCGCGATGATTTAATAGACCGCCCTGTCTTCTTGCTAGATGGTGAATACAAGAAGGAACAGGCGCGAGAGAGGCAATGGCGAAGAAAGCAACACCAACCCGCACCTAGGAGGTGGTGTGGAAGGTCAAAGAGATGCACGAGCTGACCTCGGTGAAGGCCGGATAGATAGGATTGAAAGAATCCTTGAAGGAATGGCTGGGCGAATTTTGGAGTTGCAGCCCGAGCAAAGAAGAGTAGACTCCTTGGAGAGGTATCTATGACAAAATCCGCCAGTGTTTCGAGGAAAACCAGCAGATGACTCGGCAATCAGTGAATACTGGTTGGACCAGACCGAGAAGATCCTACAAAGATTGAGAATCTTGAATGAGGACAAGGTCGAGTGTGCGACCTATATGCTGGAAGAGGAAGCTGCCCAATGGTGGAGGTCTATGCAGCGAGCGATACCTAACCGGACGGGATCTCAAGGGTCGGCGACAGATGTAGAATTGGGGGAGGCACCCCAAATGTCATGGGTGTTAGTGTAGGTGCTCTAGACCCAATCAGATTGGGCATGTTGTACACTGACAATTGTAATCATGTTATTATTTGAATAAAGAGTTATTCAAATTCACAAGAAGTCATTCTATTAGTTTCTTGTTATTATTGTAATAACCGAATGAAACTAGATAGAAGTCCATATGATGTATACTGTGAATAATCTATAAAGATGTGAGATGATGCATCACAGTTTATAGACATCATTAAACGTCCCAAGTCATAGCAATGTCAAGAATGGACATTGACAATTGCGGTAAGACTTGTATGTGCTATGTTTTTGCTATATGATAGCAATGGCGGTCTCACACCCATAGGCATGGGGATGCCTAGACAAGTACATAGGTGACCAATGTTGGAGAACGTGTCACTGGACATGACTCGCCATGAGAATCCATTTTGGTTATATGTTGATGAAATTCTCATACGAGATGGGTGTAACTAATCCTTGGACCTGAGGTTGTCACGGTCATCTCATAAGAAGACTGGTATGCTTTGACATCATTTCGATGGGCCTAGACAAAGGCTGCACGTGGGCGATCGTTGGGTATATCATGAGGCTTATGGAGATGGGTGCATAGCCAAGATGGGACTCGTCTATCCCTTGATAGAGGATGATGTATCTAAGGCGCCTTCGGTGGATATTCACTTTAAATCCATGGCCATGGTGAAAGAGATCAATAAGGAGTTATTGATTCACTTTCTATTAAGTGAAGATATCCGAAAGACCGAAGAAAACTCATGTGATCATTATCAAGCAACACATCGCCATACTTGAGATCACATAAGATGCATTGACGAGAGGATCGTATTACACGGTAACCATGCTCGTGAAAGGTTATTTGCGGATTATGAATCCTTCTGAATAATTGGGTAGGCATGACGCCTTGCTAGAGGCCAATCTTGTCTTATGTGTTCGTACCGACACATTGCCAACATATTCGGAAGCCTAATGAGTCATACGCAATAGGCACGGTCCCTGGCTTAAACCAGGAGAGTGGACGTATGGTTAAGTGGGACACTTCGGCAAGAAGTTGTGCCGTCGTAGGTTCTCACGGAAAAAGAACAAATAGACGTAATGACGTCGATATGACGAGGAGTCGTCATAATGGAAAGAGTTTCCTAAAATGGCATTTGATTAAATTAGGAAGGAGTTTCTAATTTAATGATTTTCTATTTGTTGGAGTGGCAAATAGGAAATAAAATATTTTTGGGCTTAAGTTAATATTTGGACTAAATTAGATTTGGGCCAAATATTAAATTAAATATTATATTTGGACTAAATTGGATTTGGGCCAAATATTAAAATAAATATTATATTTGGACCAAATTAGATTTGGGCCAAATATTAAATAAAATACATTTGGGCTTGAATTAGATTTGGGCTATAATATTTTATTTAACCTATAAAAGGATTGGGCCATTTAATTATATTTCTAGTTGGACTAGAATAAGCCCACTTATGATTCTAATTAAATTAGAATTAATGGGCTAGCCCAATCCATTAGGGTTTTAGAAACCCTAGAATATTTCATTATAAATATCCTTTTATAGGTTGCCCATTAGTGAGGTGATTTTTGGTGTCGTTTTTCAAGAGTTGAAAAAAGCATTGCCGTTCACTCTTCCCCGTTTCTTTTGGCATCGATTTGAAATGTGGGTGTTCTTTTACCGTCCATATACAAGCCGCGCAAAGGAGAAGGAGCTAGCACTCCTATTCCGCTCTCCTTGCCAACGGACGCGTGCCGCGTATCACGAGTTAGAGGCCGGACGCTTGGACGGCTCGAATCCGCGAACGACTCGATAATCTAAAGGTTAGATTTATTTATTTGTTTGTGAATGATTTGATTTCGACGTTGATCCAATCGCCGGGATCGGGGTAAGGTTCAAAATTTTGAACTACGCTGCTTGCCCCGTAGCGATCTTGCTTTACTTTCAATGGGAACGATTTAAGGAATTATTCAACGGGAAATTCTTTCCCACTTGCTGGAAGTTGGCTAGAGCTCGAGAGTTCATGAACTTACGCCAAGGGCCAAATATGTCTGTGGCTCAATACGAGGCTGAATTTTTGCGGTTAATCAAGTATATGCCGCTGTACGGGATGGACGATGTGGAGAAGGGACGAAAATTCCTACAAGGCTTGCGAATTGAATTTCAATAGCTGATGAGCCTGGTCCATGTGGAGTCTTATGCAGACATAGTTTTCAAGGCTATGACCGCCGAGGAGAATATGACGCGGGTAGCAGAACTAAAGGCCACGACGATTCAAGCTGGTGGACAATCAGAGAAATCCCACTCAACTATGGGACCTCGGGATGGGAAGATCGTGAAAAAGGGCAAGGCGTGCTTTAAATGCAAGAAGAGGCACCCGGGCAAGAGGTGCGATGGCCAAAGTATTGTCTGTTACACCTGTGGACAACCCGGGCATACTTCCAGAAATTGCTCGAAGGGAATGGTCCAAGAAGGTAAAGCTATAGCATCAATACCAGTGAGCGTGATCTGCTACAATTGCAACCAGCATGGGCACATCTCGAGGAATTGCCCGAAGAAGAAAGAGCAGCCGCTAAAGATTGAAGAAGGAAAAGGGACTAGACAGGGCCGAGTCTATAACTTGACCAAGGAGGACGTAGAGGCGAATCCTGCAGTTATCCAAGGTACTCTCTTCATTTTGGATACTCCTGTGCATGCATTGATAGATCCAGGGTCTACTCATTCTTTTATATCGCATGCTTTGGCTGGGAGTTTGAGAGTAGAAACCGAGTCTATGGGGTGTCTTATGGTGATTTCGACACCTATGGGAAAAAGTATGAAGTCCTCAGAAATGGTGAGGGGATGTGAAATTAGCCTGAGTAATGTTTGGTTCCAGGCTGATCTGATTCTGTTAGAAGTATATGACTTTGACATAATCTTAGGGATGGACTTCTTGTCCAAGTATGATGCCAATATAGACTGTCGTAGGAAGATAATGACCATAAGAAAACCCGAGGGAGGGTGGGTTAAATTTCGGGGACAAGGCGACCCCGAGGTCATAAAGATGATTTCGGCAATGAAGGCAGCAAAGTTGTTGAGCCGAGGAGCTCATGGATTCATAGCTTATGCTCAGTTAGAAGAAAGAGAGGTACCGAAACTCAATGAGGTGCGAGTAGTACGAGAATATGATGACGTGTTTCCAGAAGAGTTACCAGGACTACCTCCACCTCGGGAAATTGAGTTCTCAATTGAGTTAGTGCCAGGAACCCAGCCGATATCAATTTCGCCATACCGAATGGCTCCGGCGGAGATGAAAGAATTAAAGAGTCAGCTACAGGATTTGACTGATAAGGGGTTCATTAGGCCAAGCACGTCGCCATGGGGCGCACCAGTACTATTTGTAAAGAAGAAAGACGGAAGTCTAAGGATGTGTATTGACTACCGTCAGCTAAATAAGGCCACGGTAAAGAACAAGTATCCACTTCCAAGGATAGACGAGTTGTTTGATCAACTACAGGGAGCGAAGGTGTTCTCGAAGATTGATTTGAGATTCGGATATTATCAACTGAGAATTAAACCAGATGATGTTCCGAAGACGGCATTTCGGTCGAGGTATGGCCATTTTGAGTACTTTGTAATGCCATTCGGATTAAGTAACGCTCCAGCAACATTTATGGATCTTATGAATAGGGTATTCAAGCCCTACCTGGATCGATTTGTGATCGTCTTCATAGATGATATATTGGTGTATTCTTCAAATGAAAGTGACCACGAGGAGCACTTGAGAATAGTGCTAGGAACCCTCAGGAAACACCAATTCTATGCCAAGTTCTCGAAGTGCGAGTTCTGGCTTTCCCAAGTGGCGTTTCTTGGGCATGTGATCTCAGCCGAAGGAATCTCAGTGGATCCAGCTAAGATTGAGGCTGTTCGAGGATGGAAGCAGCCGACATGTGTGACCGAAGTACGAAGCTTTTTGGGATTGGCAGGGTACTATCGAAGATTTGTGGAAGGGTTTTTGAAGATAGCTGCACCTATGACGAAGCTCATACGAAAGGAGGTCAAGTTTGAATGGACTGCCAAGTGCGAGGAAAGCTTTCAAGAGCTCAAAGACAGACTGACCTCGGCACCTGTTCTGGCAATGCCTAGTGGGCCCGGTGGATATGTTGTATACACCGATGCCTCGAAGGTTGGTTTGGGTTGTGTATTGATGCAGCATGGTCGGGTGATCGCATATGGATCACGCCAATTGAAGAGACACGAAGTGAACTACCCAACACATGACTTGGAGCTGGCAGCGGTGGTATATGCTCTGAAGCTATGGAGGCACTACCTATATGGAGAGACGTTCGATGTATTCACAGACCACAAAAGTCTAAGGTATGTGTTCTCGCAGAAAGAGTTGAACATGAGGCAGCGACGCTGGATGGAGTTCCTGAAGGACTACGACTGCACCATCTTGTATCACCCGGGGCGTGCCAATGTGGTAGCTGATGCTTTGAGTAGGACTGTGCCTACTATTATGGCCGGGTTGATGGCCCAGGAGTGGCTGTTGATTGAGGCTTTTAGCCTGATGACGGTGAGTGTAGTACCGAAGGGATCTTCTGTCTTAGTAGCTAGCCTGGCAGTTCAACTGGATCTGGAGACCGAAATACAGGAGGCTAGTGGGAGTGACCGGCGTATACGTCTATGGGTAGACGAGCAAGGCCAGCCCAAGAGTTCAGATTTTGAGATGCGAAATGGCATTCTCAGGTTTCGGGGTAGAATGTACGTGCCAAACCTTCGGGAGTTGAGGCAGAAAATTTTGAATGAAGCCATAGAGCTAAGTATACCGTGCATCCAGGAGCCACGAAGATGTATCGAGATCTTCGAGAAATCTACTGGTGGCCTGGGATAAAGGCTAACGTGGCAAGGAGAGTGGCACGATGCGATATATGCCAAAGGGTAAAGATTGAGCACCAGAAACCCGCAGGGTTGATGAGACCTTTGGAAGTTCCAGAGTGGAAATGGGAACATATCATGATGGATTTCGTGACAGGATTCCCAAAGAGCCGAAGGGGCAATGATGCCATTTGGGTGGTGGTAGACAGGTTGACAAAGTCAGCCCATTTCCTGCCTACGAGGATGGATCAACCGGTACGAAAATTCGCAGAGCAGTACGTGAAGGAAATTGTACGACTCCATGGTGCACCGGTAAGTATAGTTTCAGATCGGGACCCAAGGTTCACCTCGAGGTTTTGGGAGAGTTTACAAGAATGCATGGGGACTCAGCTAAAATTGAGTACGGCTTATCATCCCCAGACTGACGGGCAATCAGAGAGGACAATTCAAACGCTTGAAGATATGTTGAGATCCTGTGCCCTTGATTTTGGAGGGAATTGGGAGGAGCATCTGCCATTGGTAGAATTCGCGTACAACAATAGTTACCACGGCAGCATTGGGATGGCTCCTTATGAGGCTTTGTATGGAAGGAAGTGTCGGTCGCCTATCTGTTGGACCGAAGTAGGGGAACGACAGATGTTGGGGCCCGAGTTTGTGCAACAGACTACCGATAAGATTCGAGTAATCCAAGAGAGGATTCGAGCAGCGCAAAGCCGACAAAAATCTTACGCAGATCAAAGAAGAAGGGATCTAGAGTTCGAGGTGGGAGATCTAGTGTATCTCAAGGTGTCGCCCCAGCATTTGGTGACGCGTGGAAGCGGTAAAGGAAAGCTGAAGCCAAGGTATATAGGACCATATCCGATTGTGGAAAGAGTCGAACCTTTGGCCTATCGATTGGAGCTTCCACCTAGCTTGTCTGGGATTCATAATGTGTTCCACGACTCCCAACTTCGAAGGCATGTGCCAGATCCAACCCTCGGAGTTCGAGTGGAGACAATTGAACTAAGGGATGACTTGACCTACCCGGAGTCACCTGGAGCAATTTTAGATTGTCGGACTCAAGTGTTGCGAAATAAAGAGATTCCGTTAGTGAAGGTTCAGTGGGGAAAGCACTCAGATGATGAGGCAACGTGGGAACTTGAGGAAACAATTAGGAAGAAATATCCTCATTTGTTCGAGGAAATGGAAATAGAGTAGGAAATTTTTATATTTTCTTCCAGAAATTGTATGCAATAATTATTTAACCTTCAATAATGTTGAGTATATTTCAAATTTCGAGGACGAAATTCTTTTAAGGAGGGGAGAATATAATACCCCATATTTTTGTGAAGATGTCACGTATTTTAAGTGAGTTTAAAATACTGAAAATATGTTTGAATTGGCAATGAGTGACCGAATCAGTCGTAGGGAGTACCCTAGAGCTTAGATACCTAAGGTTAAAGGTATATTTTTGATGAGCGTCTCGAGGCGAGATGTATGATGCTGAAAGAAATCAAATCAGAAATGGTTTTCGGTTAAGCTAAGTTATAACCTAAAAATACCGAATGATGGTAAGGGGCTTCCAAAAAATCGTATATATTGAGTAATTTTGAGTTAATAATTTTGGGATTTTAAGTATCTCGATAAATTTGATGTTTGAGGGTATAATTCTAATTAGAGAAATTATCCAAATGAAAGAATGATGAAATTATGAGCTTAAGTGGTGAAATGTTAAAGTTGAAAACTTGAAATATGGGCCAAAGTGTTATTTGAAAGAAGTTTAGGGTTTTAGCTTGGATTTCAAAAGATGGATTAATTCTAGTTTTGGATTTCAAAAGCCACTCAATTATGGCTTTGAGTCTTTGGAGTCCATGGCTAAGATTGTGACAAGTGGCATAACACCATTGGTTGAAGGATTCTATAAATAGGCACCTTGAGTTGCTCTCAAACCATTCCAAACAAATTTGAGGAGTGAAGCACTCTAAGAGGAGGAGCTTACTCTAGAGAGAGAGAGGGAGGTTCGACAAGAAGGCGGGAAGAAAGCGGCGAAGAAGCGGCGGAGAACGAGCCTCGTCGGAGTTGCGGGTCTTCGCCGGAATTCGCCAAAATCAGTCAGCAAAAAGGCGAGGTAAGTCCAATTTTTTTTGATACTCTTGTAGAGGGGGAAGATAGGGTTGCGTAGGTTCAAACGGGGGTCGAATCGGAGTTAAAACGAGGGAGATATGGCCGAAATACCAAACCGACACGTTGCTGTTCGGAATCTGGTGCCTGCGCGTGAGTTACACGCGCCGGATAATGGCTGCGCGTGGGGGCGCGTGGCCAGACTTCTTGGGCGCGTGAGAGCGCGTGAGAGGTCCTTTTTACATGAAAATTTTCAGTTATACCCCTACTTTAATAATATTCAACTCCATATAAAAATATTTGAGGTTAGATTTACCAAAATACATATTTTCTACAGAAACCTAAACCGTTTGCTGTAAAATTATATCGTCGAAGAGATAACTCAACAAGGTGAGACTCCGTGAGACTCCTATACTCCAAATCCTATTTTTATTCTCTTATGAGAGACTTCTATTGGATGAGACGTGTTTCTTGAAGTTATTATACGTGAACTCTTATTGTTCTCTTACGTGAAATCATGTTGCATATATAAACTGAATTTTCCTGAAAATATATGTTGTTGGCTTTTTAACTGTTGCATTTATAAAATTCGTGTGGCCATACTGTTGTACCTATCTGTTGTTGGCCGAGGGCAAAAGTCGGATATCCCCCGAGAGGCGCTATGCGTGCGCCATCGAGAAAGCTCTCGTGGGGAAGACCGTGAGCTTAAGGAACAACGGATGTGGTGCTTGCATGAGTGCTATGAAGTCGGGCCAAAGTGACATGGTTAGGGACCTCCCGAGAGGCGCTATGCGTGCGCCATTGAGAAAGCTCTCGTTGGAGGAGGCTACCGTGTTCACGAGGCACTTCGGAGTAGTTCTCGTTGTTTCCTCATACATTTTATACCTGATCATGCATCGATATAAACTGTTTTTGGAGTTTCTCACTAGAAGATTCATCTTCTAATTGGACTATGTCCCTGGAATATTCAAATGTTCCAGGTTCGACGAGCGGCTCTAAAGGAAAGGAGGTAGCTGAAGAATAAGTTTAATTTGCTGTCTATAGCATGTTTAGAATATTTTCATTTATATGCGAACCTATGTATGTCTTGGATATGTTTAAGACGTTCAGTTATATCTTGCGAGAGATGATGTCCATGTAATTCATTTTGTAAACGTCTTGAACAATTTTATGATAAATAAAGTATTATGGTTGTGAACCATATCAGGTTCGATCTATCTTCCGCATTCAAGATTTTAACGCCTGTCTTAGCTATTCGATTATTGGGTTTGTTAAGCTGAGAAGGTGTAAATTTGGATTTTTGGGATATTGTGTGATGTATGAAAGCTATTGTTGTATGAAAAATTTTTATATTCCTGAAATCTTAAGTTATAACACGCTCAAGAAATTTGGGGTGTTACAATTTTGATGTCACCTCGGCCAATTATCTCACGAATTAAATGATATCTCTACAATATATGTGTAACACCCGGTGTTACAGGTGTTAAAAGAATGAGAAAGAAAGTGAGAAAATTCCAAAATTGCCCTTGAGAAGGTGTTGGATCCTTGAGATTGAGGGTGCCCTATGAGAGGGGTATTTTGGTAAATTGGATAGTGAAACCCAATATAAGGGGTATTTTGGTAAATTGGAAATAATTCCTATGTGGAATTAGGTATGTAAGTGAATAAAATCCTAATTTGGTGTTTATGTGGAGATATATGGGATTAATAAATTCACAAGGGGTATTTGGGAATTTAGAATTTAATTCCATAAAGGAAATTTAATTTTGGAAATAGGAAAAATGGTGGATATTAAATTATTGGAGGAGAATAATTATATTTTCCCTAAGTTATGAATTAATGTGGTAATGCCACTTGGAGAGATGAGATTAAACTTGGAAGCCAAGGTTAGTGTCTTGTGGTGACACTTGGCATTTTGTGGTTCAAGGATAATTGGGGTGATTTAATTAAATACAAAAGAAATGATAAATGGTCTTTCAAGCATTTAATGAGAGGCATGATAATTTGGATTAAAGAAAATCCAAAACAAAATGGTAAAGAAGGTTGAGATCTTCTCTTGAAAAGTAATTAAAATCCAATGGATGGGATTAAAGAAGACAAAAAGCACTTGGATTGTGCTTCTTTGGAGGGATGAGATTTTCTCTCATAAAGTGGGAAAGATCCAATGATGAGGATTTATTCTTGAAATGTTAGAAATGAGTATAAAAAGAGAAAGATGGCTTTATGCTCAAACTTTTCTCCATTTGTAGAGCTTGGAAGGAGAAGCCTTCCAATGAGTAAAGAAAAGAGAAGAAGAAGAAGAAGGAGGAAAGAAAGAGAGAGAAAGAAATCTCCCATGGAGGAAAAAGTGAAGAAGAAGAAGTAAGGGGTCAAGGTAAGATCCAATTTTCTTCTCTTTATTTTGGTTTTCTTTGTATGCAAAGTAAGTTCTTGTTGGAATGTCATCTTAGATGGGAGAAGATGATGATGGGAGCTCTCTTGAAATGAAGATTGGAAGATTCAAGAATAAGGTAAGGGATAGCCCCATGGGATGGTGGCTTGCAAGTTGTAAGTATGATGCATGATTTCTATGTGTGCATTGGCATGTTGTTTGTGCTAGGACCTATGGCCATGAGGTTGAGTGGGGTAGGGTAGATTAAAGCCTCAAACCAAGGTGGTTGTGAGGATGTGGAAGCCCTAACCATGTTGCATACATGCATTGGCATCACATTTATTTTCATGTTCATACTATTGTCATTGCACCCTTATTGAGCTTAATAGCTCATGAGGTTTTTATCCTCACCATGTAGGTATCTCATGTGCAAGAAGGAAGGGATCTTGGAAGGTTAAGCATACTTGATGAAATGAAGACCCTAAGGAACTCATGTAATTTAGCTTGGGTTTTGGAAGCCTAAGCATGTTGTAAATTACCTTTTATTTTTGATGTATGATGTAGCAAATATATTGTAAGCTATATTCTTAATAAAGGGGGATTTAAGCATCAAGGGGTTGTGTAAGCTTGTTGCAATTTAGTGAATGGTTGTTGTATGTTGTGGAAGTATCAAAAATATTGTTAAGCCTTATTTATGGAGAAATAAAGGTAAATTTGAAGAAAAGTGAGGTATTTTATTTATTTTAATTTCTGGAGAATTTGGGTATTTTTGGGGTGTTGGAAAGTGGAATTTTCAAAAAAAAATGGGTGCTGGAAATTTTTTTGGGAGCAGGAGGTCGGGCAGCAGCTGGGGGCAGGCGTGCGGGCGCGCGCGGCCGCTGCTGGGGCAGCCCGCGCAGCCGCGGGCCGCTGCTGGGGCAGCCCGCGCAGCCGCGGGCCGCGGCTGCCCCATGCAGCGCGCGGCCGCCCCAGGCAGTGCGCGGCCAGGCCCAGGGAGGGCCCCGCCGGCCGTGGGGCCCGCGCGCGAAAAAAAAAAAGGGAAAAATTCAAAAATTAGGGGAATAAAAGGGGAAATAATAGGGCCCAATTTTGGGAGATTTTGGGCTATAGAAAAATTATAAAATCCCCGAAGGAGTCCCCGAGCAATGAAATAGCGGAAAATTTGGAGGATTTTTCTGAGTACGAGTTTTCCCCTTAGTCTAGCCCGGTGTTAAGACGCATCTTGAAGCCCTTGGGCGGTGTAGCGAGTTATTTCTTTATTCATAAGAAACTCGCGAGGTCCTAGGGTGTTTATGGATCCTGGGTAAGCGAAGGGCCAGACGAAGCCTAGTTCCCACCTAGGGCGTTTCGTCATGAAACATAGTCTACCCTTCAAATTCGGGCTTCGGGGCGAGGAATCCAGGACATTATCGTCGGTAACACCCGCGAGTGGGACCGGGGCATTACAGATTGGTATCAGAGCGAGGTTGGAGCGTCAAGTGGAAGATGCTTGGGGGGGAAAGCGGTCAAAGGTTGATATGAAGGCCTTGGAAGTAGAACCACAAGTGACCGAAGACCCTAAGGGTTGGGTCGAGACAGGGAGATCTACGGTGATGGAAATGGAGTGCTCGGATATATTCCTGCTATAGGAAAGGGAAAAATATCATGTTTGAGATGATATACCGTAAGAGATATACGGGTCGAGCAATGAAGAGTCAAATGACCAAGTGTGGGTATTGGTATCAAGGACCCTAATGTGGAAATTTGGAGGTTCATGAGGCACTCTAAGGATAAAAGTTCCTTGCGATTGAAGTGTCGAGGCTTGTGTGGGGACACAAGGCCGAGTCATGATAAGGGTCATGATGGGACAAGGAGAGCCTGAGGTATAGCCAATCCAAGAAAGGATTAGTGGACCAACCTATGTTGGGCAGATGTATAAGCCCGTATGAGGGAATGGAGTGGTTCCCATAGAGGTGACGTGCTAAGGGCTGCGTGCTTAAACTAAGGTGAGCTGAGGTTGAAATTAGCTCGAAACCCAAAGAAAGAAGTCGTCAACAAGTTGTGTGACGAACTCCGGGAATGGAGCAAGCTAAAGTTGCTTGTAGAGAGGCTCTAGGTGGAGCGAGCATGTGAAGCATATGCCAGTCATGACCAGGGTAGGCGTGACGTTGGTAGTTTATTGAAAGACTCCAAGGGGAGTCGGGTGTGAGACATGCATGAGAGATGCATACGGTGCCATATGATTATATCGTTATGACAATCCTGGGAGGGGACATGCCTAGGGTATGAGTGGACCCTAGTTGATTTCATGATGAAATGGGACATATCCTAAGAAAGGATAGGTATGTGGCAAATGGACCCTAGCGGGTGTTTGTATGAGACGAAATCCCAAGTCAGTCGAGCTGGAATCCAGGGGAATCCAGTATTGGGATAAAGGAGTTGGGCTTGCGTAGACGTGCGCGTGGGAGCCATGGGATTAGGAGTCCTAATTATGAAAGGCCAAGTGACCGTTCATGTGAATGATGGATGAGGGGCCAATTAAAACTCTCATAGACGCTTGGGGTCAGGCGAGACGCCTAAGGTCGGGAGATGAGAGGTGAATAGACCCTCATTATGATGCCTGGGGTCGAGATGACGCCTAAGGTTGTGAAACCCTTGATGGGAGACGAAGAGGTCACCCAGTGAAGGGTATGAACGGTGTGTGGGCCGAAGGTAGCTAATCGTAGCGACAGGACATCTGTGGGCTATGAGCGCACAAGAAATGCCAACCTTGGATGCCAAGTGGGCAGGGGCATGGTGAGCAATGTAGAAGCCTAAGAATTTTAGTCCCAAGTCAAGGAAGCCCGATCGAGGCGCGCGGGAAGGCCAGGCCGAGCGTAATGACTGAATGCATACAAGAGTGTGCAAGGAGAGACGAGAGGTCTCAGTTTACCTGGAGGGTAACGGTGGGTACTCAATGGTTAAAGGTGCAGGAGCTGGAGATAGGCTCAGGGTGTTAGTTGTGGACTGAGAAATCATTGATAACCAAGCTTTGGGGATGAGCTAGGTGGTGAAATGGATCATGATGGGTTTGGATCCATTGCCATGGAAAGTTAGAGCTTTCAAAGGTTGAATGAGAGCCGCGATGTATGATCTTATGGGGTAAGGTCATGAGTCCTCAAGATGTGAAGTGGGTTGAGAGTCTCTTAAGTGATAAGAGATGTAGGATCCTGAGGAGCGGGACTCATGGTACGAGCTTGAGGTTATCAAGGCAAGGATAACCAAGTGAGATGGCTCGGGTAAGGTGATAGCAGAACCATCGTAGCTCGGGAGGCTTTAAATAGCGTTGATGCTATGGGTGCAAGGCTCGGTGTAACGGATCTGATACTATGGACCGTATGGCAGAGGACTAATTAGTTGGCTCGTGTTGGGGGCAAGTGGCCCGTGGGCCTGAGCGATTTAGTGAACTGCAGGTGACGGTCGGATGTCGAAGATCCGGAGCAGCACCTTAGGAAATTTGGTCAGGAGAGACCGAGAATCTCCTGTAAAGGATACGACATATAGAGTAGTCCTAAGGAGGAATCGCGGAGCGCGTTAGGGAATCCGATAGATTGCTGTCGAGTAGGACGCCTGGTTAGGAAAATGGCTGCAAGCGTGGTGTAGTAGTCATGCCATGTTCGATATTAGAGGTGTGACTAGAAAGTTAAAAGTCACACTACGAGGTGCGAATAGATCAGAGTGGGACCTGAGCCATGCTGTAGGAAACTGTTGTTGGGCCAGTGTAAGGGATAACACAGTAAAAGTGATTGGGTGTTGACTCTCTGAAGCACGGGGCAACACGATGGGGAGCTAGTGTTGGGCCAGTGTATGGGAGTGACACGATGATGGTGACAAGGTGTTGGTGCGCCTAAAGCATAGGGCAACACAGTGACTATGCAGATGGTCAGGGACTGAAGATCGGTGAGATGTTTGAGAAAAAAAACCCGGGGAAAAGAAATGGGTCTAGCGTGGGAATAATGCTATGGTTGACGCCTACCAGTGACGGGTCTAATGCTATGGACCACTGGATGCAGACGGTTAGTCCACAGGAGGGACTGCAGCCCTCCACGTGGAGTAACCTGTCTGTTGTGGAGACGATTAGACACCGAAGATCTGGGGTATGCTATAAGTTATTCCTGAGCCAGACCTAAAATTCCGTAAGGGTTGAAGTATGGTGGTAGTGCTGTGGGTGTCAAGGCAGCAAGAAAGTTTGTAAATCAAGGGAGTGATAACAAGAGGTGTGGCGATGCTCCTTGCTAAAGGATGCTAAGATAGTTGTGGTTAAAAATGGATCGTAGTAATCTGGTAAATTGGGATGATGTATCCAGTGTGATCTTGCAGTAATGTATGAAGATGGGACTGATTGGTAGAGTTGGTGAATGGCTCGAGAAAGGTTCAGTGGGTCCTGGTAGTTAGACCATGCAAAATGTGAGAAAGAGATGCAAGGTGATGAAAGATGGTGGGTCACAGAAGAAATGTGCCACTCAGAGGAGTGTGGCATTGGAATGAGAGCTATCAACTGTAGTGGACTTGTGGTTAGGGTAGAACTTGAGATGTTCTCCCAAGAAAAGTTGCACATGAGGCAATAATGTGAGATAAACTTCCTAAGGCGCTACAACTCTATCAGGAAAGGTCACCCGGGGAAAGGCCAACGTAATGGAAAGTGCCTGAGTAGGAAGGTGAGTCCTACGGCATCCTGTGGAAGTGTGAATTCCACAGGGGTGGCAGGGGTAATTTCCAGTGACTGGAGTTTAAATCGAAGCGGTAATCGATGATTGCAAGTACAGTGCCTAGAGGGAGGTTATGTGGGTTATGAGCCGAGCGATCCGGCTAGAGTTAATCGAGTTGGTTAGATGGAAGTTGTGGCGAATTTAAGATGTCGCCAATGAGTAAAGAGAGCTCGAAGAAAGAGCTTATGGGACGAGATGGGTTTCCAGTAGTGGTGTTGAGGTGATGAAATCACCTAATGGCTGTGAGTGAGGCAGTTGAAGGGATGCCTTGGAGTGTGAGCAATTGATAAAAAAAAAAATTTAACCTCGCGTCTAAGGTTAATGGTTGTAAAAAGAAATCGGCTAGTGAAGCTGTTGTGGTGTTAGAGCCATGTGGTTGCTCACCGAGTGGTGTGAGTTAGCTGTAGCAAAGTGTATAAGAAATCCGGGAGAAGCCAAAGTCTCTTAGGGATTTAGTTAAATGCTAGATGTATAAAAGGTGACGTGAGGAAGGCGACCTAAGAGTAGGGTCGTGCTGGTTGTGGTGACCAGTGAGATTCAAAGAGCAGCAAGACTTTTGTGATGGCATGGTGGTGTCGTCGTCGCGGTTAGGGAAGAGAAGTTATCCGGAAGGTCAAAGGTAACCATCGTGCATGGTAAGACCTTGAAGCTGAGTGCGAATGGCCATGAAGGCTGGTATTGGTGAATTTTGAAATGCAACGATCGTGGGGGGAGAAAATTCGTTGCTGTCATGGTAATGTCCTTGCCAAGGAGGACAAGAGGAACCATTATGCATGGTTTAAATCAGGTGTCTATTACGGGTTGAGAATGAACCTGATGTGTGATGGCTGGAAGTTCGTGCCTCAAGAGTAAGAGGCTTTGTTGAGAAATGGGGTGAAGAATCGAAGAGGGGTTGCTCAGTGAAGAGTTCCCTGGTATGGGTATGAGACCTTACTAGCATATGATATCGGCTAGTAAGTATGGTTGTGTGCTTAATGTGAAGAACTCTTGGTTGGGAAAAGGTTGTGACCCGAGCATACTTAGGCTCGAGGTGAGATTGAAATGGTGCATACGTTGCCAAGCTCGATGTGAACTCGGGCAGTACACAGGGTTGAAATGTGTGATAACCTAGCACAGTGTTAGGTAAGTCAACTTTGCGTAATCGTACCGATAAATGAGGGTCGGCTCGTCAAGGTAGAAGACTATGTATGAAATGGTCGAAGTTGGCCAGGTGGGCCAAATGGGTGCTTCCTAGGTAGTGCTAGCATGGTAAGTTGATCGGTAATGAGAGGTTACCATGAGGATCAACTCAAGCTATGCAGGCGTGTGATTTATGGCGGTACGCCATGGTGGAATGGGTGTCCGAGTATCTAATAGGCACTAGAATGTGACATTGCGGTGAATGATCAGTGCTAAGACGTTGCTGGTTGGACCAGCGTAAAATCGTGGCCATGTGTGTTTGGCAGTGGGAAACGTTGCCGTGTATGATCGGCGTAAAATCGTGATAGACTGATCAGTGATGCAATGTTAGCGTATGTGGTTTGACTGAAGGGAAAAATGGAAGTGGACTGCAAGGTGATGCTCGATAGCGTTGCGGTAAGCGTGATTAGCAACCAGTTATGCAATTTGGCAAGAGGCCAAAGCAGTGTTCGGTTGTTGAATATTCTCGAGAGTTGGAAGATCGAAGGCCTAAAGTGAAGCCTTGAGGTAGGTGTAACCCGAGGTAAATGTGAAGAATGGATAGGCTATGGGATTTTCGAGTAGGAGAATTTGGCCAGTAACCCGAGAATGTGATTGTCTTGGGTAGGAGATGATGGTAAAACGAATTTCGAGGACGAAATTCTTTTAGGGGGGGAGGAATGTAACACCCGGTGTTACAGGTATTAAAAGAATGAGAAAGAAAGTGAGAAAATTCCAAAATTGCCCTTGAGAAGGTGTTGGATCCTTGAGATTGAGCACGCCCTATGAGAGGGGTATTTTGGTAAATTGGATAGTGAAACCCAATATAAGGGGTATTTTGGTAAATTAGAAATAATTCCTATGTGGAATTAGGTATGTAAGTGAATAAAATCCTAATTTGGTGTTTATGTGGAGATATATGGGATTAATAAATTCACAAGGGGTATTTGGGAATTTAGAATTTAATTCCATAAAGGAAATTTAATTTTGGAAATAGGAAAAATGGTGGATATTAAATTATTGGAGGAGAATAATTATATTTTCCCTAAGTTATGAATTAATGTGGTAATGCCACTTGGAGAGATGAGATTAAACTTGGAAGCCAAGGTTAGTGTCTTGTGGTGACACTTGGCATTTTGTGGTTCAAGGATAATTGGGGTGATTTAATTAAATACAAAAGAAATGATAAATGGTCTTTCAAGCATTTAATGAGAGGCATGATAATTTGGATTAAAGAAAATCCAAAACAAAATGGTAAATGGTCACCATTAATGCCTTGGAAATATGAGATTTATTTAAATGCATAAGAAAGTATTTATGTCTTTCAAAATTGGTCTCTCATGTGATGGTTGGAGAGTGACCAAATTAAATAAATAGAAAAGAAATCCTATTTTGAGATTTAAAGACAAGATCAAGGGTGGAGAAATGGTCTTGAATTTCCAAGGGTTGAGATTAAAAGTCAAGGAGCACATGGATTGTGTTTTCTTGAATGGTAGGGATTTAGTCTTGAAAAAGGGAAAAGAAATCTAAGGGTGGAGATTTAAGAAGACCAAATGGCATGGATTGTGCTTGTAATTGAAGGTTGAGATCTTCTCTTGAAAAGTAATTAAAATCCAATGGATGGGACTAAAGAAGACAAAAAGCACTTGGATTGTGCTTCTTTGGAGGGATGAGATTTTCTCTCATAAAGTGGGAAAGATCCAATGATGAGGATTTATTCTTGAAATGTTAGAAATGAGTATAAAAAGAGAAAGATGGCTTTATGCTCAAACTTTTCTCCATTTGTAGAGCTTGGAAGGAGAAGCCTTCCAATGAGTAAAGAAAAGAGAAGAAGAAGAAGGAGGAGGAAAGAAAGAGAGAGAAAGAAATCTCCCATGGAGGAAAAAGTGAAGAATAAGAAGTAAGGGGTCAAGGTAAGATCCAATTTTCTTCTCTTTATTTTGGTTTTCTTTGTATGCAAAGTAAGTTCTTGTTGGAATGTCATCTTAGATGGGAGAAGATGATGATGGGAGCTCTCTTGAAATGAAGATTGGAAGATTCAAGAATAAGGTAAGGGATAGCCCCATGGGATGGTGGCTTGCAAGTTGTAAGTATGATGCATGATTTCTATGTGTGCATTGGCATGTTGTTTGTGCTAGGACCTATGGCCATGAGGTTGAGTGGGGTATGGTAGATTAAAGCCTCAAACCAAGGTGGTTGTGAGGATGTGGAAGCCCTAACCATGTTGCATACATGCATTGGCATCACATTTATTTTCATGTTCATACTATTGTCATTGCACCCTTATTGAGCTTAATAGCTCATGAGGTTTTTATCCTCACCATGTAGGTATCTCATGTGCAAGAAGGAAGGGATCTTGGAAGGTTAAGCATACTTGATGAAATGAAGACCCTAAGGAACTCATGTAATTTAGCTTGGGTTTTGGAAGCCTAAGCATGTTGTAAATTACCTTTTATTTTTGATGTATGATGTAGCAAATATATTGTAAGCTATATTCTTAATAAAGGGGGATTTAAGCATCAAGGGGTTGTGTAAGCTTGTTGCATTTTAGTGAATGGTTGTTGTATGTTGTGGAAGTATCAAAAATATTGTTAAGCCTTATTTATGGAGAAATAAAGGTAAATTTGAAGAAAAGTGAGGTATTTTATTTATTTTAATTTCTGGAGAATTTGGGTATTTTTGGGGTGTTGGAAAGTGGAATTTTCAAAAAAAAATGGGTGTTGGAAATTTTTTTGGGAGCAGCAGGTCGGGCAGCAGCTGGGGGCAGGGAGGGCCCAGCCGGCCGTGGGGCCTGCGCGCGGAAAAAAAAAAAAAAGGGGAAAAATTCAAAAATTAGGGGAATAAAAGGGGAAATAATAGGGCCCAATTTTGGGAGATTTTGGGCTATAGAAAAATTATAAAATCCCCGAAGGAGTCCCCGAGCAATGAAATAGCGGAAAATTTGGAGGATTTTTCTGAGTACGAGTTTTCCCCTTAGTCTAGCCCGGTGTTAAGACGCATCTTGAAGCCCTTGGGCGGTGTAGCGGGTTATTTCTTTATTCATAAGAAACTCGCGAGGTCCTAGGGTGTTTATGGATCCTGGGTAAGCGAAGGGCCAGACGAAGCCTAGTTCCCACCTAGGGCGTTTCGTCATGAAACATAGTCTACCCTTCAAATTTGGGCTTCGGGGCGAGGAATCTAGGAGATTATCGTCGGTAACACCCGCGAGTGGGACCGGGGCGTTACAATATGTTTGGATCTTTGATGAGACCTCGGTTCCTTTGCTTGAGCAATTGCACCATTGTTATCAAAGTACACTAGAACTAGATCAACAATAGTAGGAACCACTCCTAATGCTGAGATAAAATTTCTCATCCAAACTGCTTCCTTTGCAGCATCTGATGCTGCAATATATTCAGCCTCAATGGTAGAATTTGCAGTAGTTTCTTGTTTGGAACTCTTCCAACAAATTGGTCCACCATTAAGTGTGAATACATAACCAGACATAGATTTTGTCATCTACATCAGACTGAAAACTTGAATCCGTAAAGCATTCTAGTTTCAGTTCTTCTCCTCCATAAACCATGAAAGTGTCTTTTGTCCTTCTCAAGTACTTAAGAACCCCTTTCACAAGAAGTCATGTCCAGTGACACGTTCTCCAACATTGGTCACCTATGTACTTGTCTAGGCATCCCCATGCCTATGGGTGTGAGACCCCATTGCTATCACATAGAAAAAACATAGCACATACAAGTCTTACCGCAATTGTCAATGTCCATTCTTGACATTGCTACGACTTGGGACGTTTAATGATGTCTAGAAACTGTGATGCATCATCTCACATCTTTATAGATTAATCACAGTATATATCATATGGACTTCTATCTAGTTTCATTCGGTTATTACAATAATAACAAGAAACTAATAGAATGACTTCTTGTGAATTTGAACAACTCCTTATTCAAATAATAACATGATTACAATTGTCAGTGTACAACATGCCCAATCTGATAGGGTCTAGAGCACCTACACTAACATAAGGAAGGCTGTTTTCACATCCATTTGCCATATCTCATAGTCATAGTATGTGGCTATGGCAAGTAAAATCCGAATGGACTTAAGCATCGCAACTAGTGAAAAAGTTTCCTCAAAATCAATACCTTGAGTTTGAGTGTAACCCTTTGCCACCAAACGAGCTTTATAAGTCTCTACTTTTCCATCAACTCCAAGCTTTCGCTTATAGATCCATTTACAGCCAATAGGTACAATACCTTCAGGAGGATCCACCAAAGTCCATACTTTGTTAGAGTACATGGAATCCATTTCGGATTTCATAGCTTCTTTCCATTTTCCCGAGTCGATTTCAAATATCGCCTCCTTGTAGGTTCTTGGATCCTCATTCAATAGAAGGTTATCCTCATTACCTTCAACTAAGAAACCATACCTATCAGGAGGTCTTGAGATCCTTTGGGATCTACGTGGAGATTGTGTACTTTGAGGTTCAAAGTTATTTTCTGCTTCCACTTGTTGTGGGATAGTAGTTTGTGCTTCTTGAATTTCTTCAAGATCTATCATATTGTCTTTATTCCCATCCAATAGGAACTCCTTTTCCAGAAAAGTGGCATTCCTTTAAACAAACACCTTTTGTTCAAGAGGATGATAGAAATAATATCCAATTGATTCCTTTGGATACCCCACAAACTTACACTTAGTGGATCTAGTATCCAACTTATCTCCCACTATTTTCTTAACATAGGTAGGACACCCCTATATTCTTAAATATTTGTAACTGGATGTCTTACCAAACCACATCTCATATGGTGTCTTAGGCACTGATTTAGAGGGAACTCTATTCAATAAATGGGCAGCTGTCTCAAGAGCATAGCCCCAAAAGGATAAAGGGAGATCAGCGAAACTCATCATGGATCTAACCATATCTAATAAGGTTCGATTCCTTCATTTAGAAACTCCATTGAGTTGTGGTGTTCCTGGTGGAGTCCACTGGGAGAGAATCCCATTCTCTTTAAGATGATCAATGAATGATGTACTCAAGTATTCTCCCCTTCGATCAGATCGAAGGACCTTAATACTTTTTCCTGTTTGTTTTTCTACTTCATTCCTGAATTCTTTGAACTTTTCAAAGGCTTCTAACTTGTGCTTCATAAGGTATCAGAGCG
This sequence comes from Diospyros lotus, assembly GCF_014633365.1. Taxonomy (NCBI): domain Eukaryota; kingdom Viridiplantae; phylum Streptophyta; class Magnoliopsida; order Ericales; family Ebenaceae; genus Diospyros; species Diospyros lotus. The sequence goes on along the minus strand of NC_068349.1, from coordinate 23,896,851 downwards.
ACAGGTTATATCGAACCTTTGATGATTTCGTTAGATATATTCTGATTCTATCATCGTTTTCTGGAAGTGTAATCAAAAGGTCTCATTTTGAAATTTGTCATTATTTTGATGAATCAGAACAGCAGTAACAAATCAGTATTGTTATCGATTCTGTCATGTATTAATGGTCTGTTAATGTATCAAACAACATGCTAAGATGGTAGATTATTAAGTTCTGTGATCGGTTTTTAATATGATATGAAACTGATGTATAGAAACGGTTTAAATTTGCCATTGTTTTGCTATTTTCTGTCATGCTACGAATCTGTTTGCTTGCAAGGGTTAAATAAAATCTATAATCGGCGTGCAATAAGATTGAAACCAATTTAAATTATGGGTCATGTTATAGAACAACATGTTCCAAAAGAATCGATTTGATATGATCAAATCGAGATCAGTTTTGGATCAAAAATAGGAACTATTTTATTATCTGTTCAAACAATTTATGATCTGTTTTGATATGATCGATTCGAGATTATCATCTGATCGAATAGAAGCATCCTAACATGTTCTAAATCAAACAATAATAATGATATGATCAGTGTTTAAATGAAGAGCAATATTGATGCGATCAGTATTTGTTTGTCGTTTAATATGAGTAGTATATGTTCGAACAGTTTGCAGTGTGTGTTAAGTTTATGATATGATCTTAACCGAACACCAATCGTTTCTGATATGATCTAAATGAACAGCATTATGTCGATATACATACTGATGGCAAGGGTTTGTGATATGATCTAAATGAACCCCGTTGGGGGCGCTGCCCCTGAACCCCCGTGTTGAATAGGTACATAATCTGTTATGTCTATTAGATATGCAAAGGCTAAAAATCTGTTTTGTTTACATGTCTAATTAACTTGTATTCAAATGTTATCTTCATTGCATGAGATGGTTTTATGATCTCTAAGACACATGCTAATACCATGTTAGTATCATTGTGTATTAGATGCATGCTTATGATGAATTAATTATGCAATGTGTTAGATGCATGTATTATAATCTAAATGAAAGATTAAACCCCTCACTTAAAATTGTTTTAAGAATGAATATTAAGTCGTGAACGGGGAAATCAAAAGAGTTTAATTTCTCCATGCCTTCCATCATTGGCATATAATATGAGGTTTTCATGTTTGATATGCATCGCCAATATTATTTGGGGCATACTAAGTATGGGAATCTATATTATATGTTATGCATGTTGATGTACATTAGGTGATATGTAGAAATACTATCATCAATATTATTTGGGGGTATCTCTATTTATCACACTTGTGGTTAATCATGGTTTGACTTAACATGTTTTGCATAAGAGCGTCAATAATATTTGAGTTTATGCAAATATGAGGCAAAATAGTTTGAGGGTTACATGAGATGTAATTGGTAAGAGTTACCTAACTTTTAAAATTACTATAAGAGCTATGATATTATTCAAGTTTATGATAATTTTAATTGGGTCTCAAGCCCACTAGAAAGCCTATGTGTCTAAGCTTTCCAAATATTATTTTTGAGGGTGCTAAGATTTGATTAAAATAGTGGGAGTATCACTTATGAATAAAAGGTCCTTAATCATATGTGAATGTAATTGATTGAATGTTTAAATGTATGATCATGTTCATCTTTGCAGATTTGTGAAATAAAAAAATGGCCAAGAATCCGCTTGCAAGTTTGCTTGACACTAACAAGTTGACAGGTCCCAATTATCTGGACTGGCTAAGGAATCTCAAAATTGTTTTGGATTCCGAAAAAATAACATATGTGATGGATAAGGCCCCACCTAAAAACGTTTTAGAGGCATCCACCCCAGAGGAACTGACCACTTGGCAGAAGTGGAAAGATGATGATCTTCAAGCTCGTTGCTATATGATGGCATCGATGTCCAATGAGCTGCAAAAGCAGCACGAGAACATGGAGCATGCAACAGAGATTCATTTACACCTACAAGAGTTGTATGGTGAGCAGACTAGATATGTGAGATATCAAATCTCAGAGGAGCTTTTCAGGGCCCGTATGACGGATGGTGAATCAGTCAATACTCATGTATTGAAAATGATAAACCTAATAGAAAAGCTTGAGTCTTTGAGTGTTGTCATGGATAATGATCTATATGTAGATCTTATTTTACAATCTCTTCTTGATTCATTTGATCATTTCGTCATGAATTTCAATATGTATAAGCTTCAGACTACTCTTCCTGAGCTGCCTAACATGTTGAAGACTGCTGAAATGACAATGAAGAAGGATAAACCTATCATGCTTATGGGTTGCTCACATTCCTCGAAACCAAAGAAGAATTGGTCAAAGCAAGGGAAAGAGAAGAGTTCTCAAAAGGGGAAGACAAAGCCTAAGGGTGGAGTCAAGAAAGCAAAGCCAAGTCAATCAAAGAAAGGAAATTGCTTCCATTGTGGAAAGCTTAGGCACTGGAAAAGGAATTGCAAGACTTATCTTGCAGAACTGAAACAAAAACGTTCTGATTCAGGTATGTACTTTGTTGAAATTAACCTTTCAGTTAATGATGCTTCTTGGGTATTAGATACTGGATGTGGTCGTCATATTCGCAATGATTTGCAGTTGATGACAACAAGTAGGAGACTAAGTAAAGATGAGGCTTCTCTACGGCTTGGGAATGGAGCAAGAGTTGCTACTATAGCTATAGGGACAGTTTATTTAGTTTTAGAATCTGGAATAAAGTTAGTTTTGAATGATTGTTTTTATGTCCCAGACATTATCAAGAACATTATTTCTATTCCTGTTTTGGACAAGGAAGGTTTTAATTTTACAATTTCAAATGGAGTTTGTTTTATTTTTAAAAATGGTTTTTTATATGGTACTGGTGCATTATCAAATAATTTGTATTCTGTTCAAACTAATGATTCCATGATTTGTCTACAACAAAGTAATAAAAGAAGGGCTGATGATCAAAATTATGCTTACATGTGGCATCTAAGGTTAGGTCATATTTCCAAAGACAGGATAAATGAGTTGGTTAAAAATGGGTTGTTGAACTTGTTTGACTTACAGTCAATTCCAACTTGTGAATCATCTCTTAAAGGAAAGATGACAAAATCACCATTTGTTGGACAAGTGGAGTGTGCATCTAATCTATTGGATTTGATCCATTCAGATGTCTGTGGGCCACTAAATGTTAGTGCAAGAGGTGGTTTTTCATACTTCATTACCTTCACTGATGATTTCTCACGGACAATTTCATGCAATAGAAGTCTCTCATAAGAGAATAAAAAATAGGATTTGGAGTATAGGAGTCTCACCTTGAAGGTTTATCTCTTGAAATATACAATTTCACAGAAAATGGCCTAGGTTTCTGCAGAAAACAGATGTTTCAGTAAAAAAAATCTCAAATATTTTTACATAGGGTTGAGGGGCATTAAATTAGGGACAAAATTGGAAATTTTGAAGAAAAATGGGCCCCTTAATCGTCTTAGGAAGGTGGACCATGCGCCTTCATGCGCAGCCATTTCCCGGCGCGTGTAACTGAAGGATCATGAACGAGGATCAAAAGCATGCAACGGAAGCGTTTTAAAAATAAAACGATCCTCGTATTGGTTAGAGTCTAGGAGACTTACTTTTTCGGCGGATTACCGGACGGAATGGAGCGATGGGTGCTTCTTCGTGTGGAGGAGACGACGGCTGCCCTGCTAGCCTTCGGCTCCGTCGCATCAGAACACAAACGCCCCCTTTCGATCTTCCGGAGTATGACTCGAACTCGTGGCCTCTCTTCGGTGAAGAAGAATGAAAAACGACTTGGATTAAAAAACAACTAAAGAGAGATATATATAGGGAGAACCCTAGGGTTAAAACCCTAGTGGGCCAAACCCTAATGGGCCAAATCTTTTAATTAATTTCCTAATTGGGTTAGCCCAATTAATTAATTAAAACCCTTATGAACTATTATTTTATTTTAGCCCAATGGACTATTCTAAATAAAATAATTCTCTCTTAATGTAATTCATCCAACAAGCCAAATGTATTAAAAATACATGAGTTACATCGAGCTACCCCGGGGACCAAAAGACAAATTATTCACGGCTGCTAAAATGACCAAAATATCCCTGCTACCTAGTAGCTATATTTTGTCATTCTAAGTGTTCCAACTATCACCATATGGAAACACTGACCCCACGAATAATTTTGCATATGCCATGTCTTTGACCTACTAGTGTAATGACGAAAATACCCCTCTGCGTAACACCCATCATTTAGAAAGGAATAATGTACTAACACCTTTCTAAATGACTTCTACCATCCTTAGATCACTAGTCCAATAATCCGTGACTACTCGAATGTACTTGCTTATTATTGGGAGCTACCCAGAAGCACACACTCATAAGTCACGTTCCCAGGGCCCTGGATTATTCGATTATTCTTGGACAATCACAAGGGGGTGAATCACAGAAACTATCTTGTATTAGTCTGTCTTAGCTAATTAGAAACCATACTCCCAACTCAAAAGGATATTGATCTTTGATAGACCTCACCTGCAATGAATCTAAGAATATAGCTCTAGGTTCACTAGACCACCAACTAATACTCAAGTATTAGAGTACTCGTCCACGTAGTAGCAGTGATAGACTAGCTCCATGATAATTAGTACTTTGTCATTAGCTTCTATCACAGGTCCACTCTACGCATTCCAAATGCGCTTGTACAATTAGAGTAAACGGACTGTTTACTGGCTAAGGCAAGCCATCCTCCATTAGGATCTATTGTACAATGATCTTATCATGATAGAATGCCCAGTTCTATCAAAAGATCAAGAGTTATATTTTCTTGCTTATTAAGTACCCATGATTCATGCCTAACTGTGAAGAACGACCCATCACATGAATCACTTACTTAATAGCATGGACACCTTTCCAACAATTAAATGCAAATAATATATGTGCCATAAACTGAATAAAAGAAACATCATTACCATAAATTAAACAAAACGTGTCTTTAGGGCATACATTTCCAACAGTAACTATGTGTGGCCGATCGGATTCGGATATCTTCGCTTTGTTTTGGTTTTTCGGCCATAACTTTTTCATTTTAACTCCGATTCGACCTCCATTTGAACCTACGCGACCCTCTCTTCCCCCTTTACAGGATTATCAAAAAATAGGACCTACCTTGCTTTTTTTCTGACTGATTTTAGTGAACTCCGACGAAGACCCTTAACTCTGGCGAGGCTTGTTCTCCCCCGCTTTCTTCCCTTCTTCTTGTAGAATTTGCTCTCCTCTCTCAAGAGTAGATCCCCACCTTAGAATCTCTCAAAAATCACACTCATTTGGAATGATTTGGAGACAACCCCGTGGTCTTTATTTATAGATTCCTTGAACCAATCACATGGTGTCACGTGTCATAAGCTAAGCCATGGATTCCAAAGACTCAAAGTTATAATTGAACGGCTTTTCAAATCCAAAGCTAGAATAGATTTAATTTTTGAAATCCAAGCTAACACCCCAAACTTCTTCCAAATGACATTTTGGCCCTTATTTCAAGTTCTCAAACTTTGATATTTTATCACATGAACTCCTAATTTCATCCTTATTTCATTTGGATAATTCTTTAATTACAATTACACCCTCAAACATCAAATTTATCGAGATACATAAAATCTAAAATTAATAACTCAAAATTACTCGATATGTACAATTTCATCCTAGCGCCCTCACAGGACCTTTGTTTCATCCCAAAACCATCTCAGGGTTGTTTTATTTACAAAATTAGAGTCTTCTCAAGGTTCCGTCGATTTCTCGAAAGCCCCTTACCATCAGTCGATCTTTTTAGGCTATAACTTAGCTTAACCGAAAGCTATCTTTGATTTGATTTCTTTTAGCCTCATAAATCTTGCCTCGAGACGCTCATCAAAGATATACCTTTGGCCTTAGATGTCTAAGCTCCAGGGCACTCCCTGCAGCTGATTCGGTCACTTTTTACCATTTCAAGTATATTTTTGGTATTTTAAACTCGTCTAAATTACGTGGCAACCTCACGAAAATGTGGGGTATTACAATGGGGTCGTTAGGGTGAAAATCCACTTCTTCGAGATCTTTGTCTGTGAAGCAGATGGCAGGGTACTGGGCCATTCTTCTCGGTTTCTTCTTAGTGTCATCTATTGTCATGACTGCATGAGGGTATTGACCTCGTGTTAAGCTCAGCACACCATTCGTAAAACCTCCAGTAATAGTGTTGACAACCTTAGTTATCCGGTTGACCAGGGGAGGGTCAATGCAGGAAAAAGTGGTGGCATTTAAGCGGTGGTGGTCATTACTTGACCTTTAGGTATAGGTGTTTCTAGCTCGTGCCATCGCGTGGCAACGGGGAGGTTGGTTTGAAAGGTTTTTTATGAGCTTATGGGTTAGGTAAGTTTTACCAAGCCCCACGGTGGGTGCCAAATGTTCATTCTTGATCAAAGAGGGCAATCGGAGGCTGGACACGGGCTCCGGCGACGGGTCCGTCCGGGGGGGGCAGATGACACCTACAAGAACTCCAATGGTCGAGTGAGTAAAAGAGATAGTGTATCAATAGGTCAGGCATCAGAACATACCTTGGCTCTAAAGAGAGCAGGTTGATGTAGAAGGAGGAGATGTCTTCCTACATGCATGAGTCGTGCATTTGCAGGTGATAGGATTGGCTATCTAGAGCCGGTGGAGGTTCCAAAGTGGCAACATGGTGGCGACGGGACCCTCATTAATGTGGATAGGATTAGCCATTAATGAGGACAAGATATGGGGCTGTCACGTGAATATCCAGTGGGACTGCAATGATGCTGTGGCAGGTTGGCGCTGGTCCAAGGTGGGGTTCAGAAGGAAGACCAGATTCAATCGAGATCGGGCCTAAGAAGAGGGCCGAGATTGGGCCTAAGGAGGGTGTCAAGATTGGGTCTAAGGAGGGTGCCGAGATTGGTCCTAAGGAAAGGGCAGAGATTGGGCCCGGACGGTCCAGATACAAATTAAAAATCAAAGCCTTGAAGAAAGAAAAATGAAGCACAATCAATATAAATACAAATGAGTATAAAATATAAGGTTAAATCCCTTCATTCCCATCCATTAGCTTCTTCTAAATCATCATTGATTTTCATTTATAGGCCTCCCAAAAGCTATAAGAGAAATATAGTCGTTTGAAATCATTGGAGATTGAAAAACTAGCCGTTGGAGGTGTCAGATGAAGGAAATTGTTGACAGATGCAAGGATTTATTCAACAGATGCGATGCAAGGTTTCTATTAGTTGATAGATGCAATAGCACTATATTCACTATTTCATTTTGGGATCTTATCATTGCCACTGATCACAAGATACACAAGTTACGCAAAATTTCAAACAGTTTAGTTTCTCGATCTTTCACATAGTACCTCTTGAATGTGTCTAAAGTTTGCTACTAGTTTTTTTCTTAGAGAGCGTTGATGATATAGCTAGCCGCCTTCTCTTAAGGGCTTGTCCCTTCGTGGCTTGTCTTGGTAATGGATAAAGCTTCTTCGCTGTTTTTCCCTTTGTGGATGCCATATAACAGGTGCGTGCTTTTCACTGATCCCCTCAAACTTATCCTACTCCCCCGAGTGATGAGGGGTTAATATTTCCTAAATCTTAATGAATTATATCCCTATTTTGACTTTATAATTATGCTTAAAATAAATAATTATTCGTATTACATATTATTTCAGGATGAACCAAGGAAGTTGACTTCTACAATTAATTAGGGGCATAATCGAAGACATTGGATTACCCATTATTGTTGCTCAAATTCAAGGGGCCAACTATGGAGTCTAGAGGATGTTTCAAGTGCACTTAGCCCAACTATCAAATAGAATCCAACATAAGAAAGGCCCAAGACCAATCAAAGGCCCAACAAAGCCCAATTTGTAGAAGACTTTTCTTTGTTTTGAATTTTTATAATTGATTTATCACCTAAAGTCTTTTGTATTCCTATGAGAAGTCCACCACCTAAAGTCTTTTGTATTCTTATGAGAAGTCCACTACACAAAGTCTTTTGTAATTTTTGTCTTTTACCTAATTTTCTTCCACTAGTTAGGTGAATGTTTTGTTGAATAATTGTGTGGCTTGTATTGCATCTTGTGAGCTATAAATAGCTCACTTTGGTGCATTTGTGAGGGGTGGTTATTACTTGAATCAAAGTTTAGTTTTGTTGTTAGAGTTTCTCTTAGAAAATTGCTCTTATTCTCTCTCTTGTTTTCTCTTACTTCCTTTCTTTCTTCTTTTAAATTCTTATGTCATTTATTGTTACTTAATTATCTACCGCCTAAATGGCCGGTTAATTTCTGCCTTTAAATTTCTGCAATTATAATTATTGTCTTTTAATTATCCACCGCCTAAATGGCCGGTTAGTTTATGCTATCTTAATTCATGTCATTTAAATTATGTTATTTAAATTACGTCATTTAAATTCTTGTTAATTAACTTTTAAATGGAAATGAGTAGCTAAATCTAATCTTGGGTTAAGGCGAGGACAGTGTCCAATGTTCTTGAATCTCAAGATAAGCCAAACCTCGATGAATGCAAGATTTATCTGAGTTAAACTCGAGTTGAGTGTGTAAATGGTTTTGTGAGTTTGGATTGGGTCATCATCCTAACTTAGAACTCTCATGCCATGTATGAGAGTTGCTAGAATTGGAGATGAGATATACCCAAGCTCAGATGATCAAATCATAGTCTGTAGTATAATACAATTTACAATGACATCTTAACCTAGAACCCTCATATCATGTATGAGGGTTGCTTAGCTGAGAATCATTCGTATCTTGAATTATAACTACCAAACGATCCTTTGTTTATTTCAGATTAATGTTGTTGTTTAAATTGCTATAAGAGATTTATTAGGCATTGGTTCTGAACTCGCCTCAACCCAAGACCTTTTTAATATTCCAAAAAACCTTTTCACAATCAAGAAAACTTAGCTCTCTTTGGATAAATCAACCCGAATGAACAATTCTTTTGTTAAATAAACCTCCCAGTGAATCGACCCGGATTTGTCCGGAATTTATATTTGTGCTACAACTACACTCACGCACTGGTGAGTTTAAACCTCCTCACCATTTCAACACTGAACATCCAAACTGATTAAGGCTATCTAAATTGTAGGGTGAGGAGTGCAATCAAATTTTGGCGCCGTTGCTGGGGAGGTGCAACAGAAGAAAAAATTCACTCCACAGGTAACTTTGTTCTTAATATTGTTTTTTTCTTAACTGTTTGCATATTATTCAAATTGTATGAGACTTAGATCTGGTAGAATCTTAAGCCATCAAACTGAGTCAAACCATTCTATAGATTCTTTATCAAAGACTGAAATATCACTTTTACAATCCATAATGACTCAACAAAATGAAAACCTATCTGCTCACGGGAGTGATCATGGAGAACATGATCCCTTGGATGGTGATGAGATTAAACCCCTCAGGGATTATTTGCACCCTCCAAGGCAAACCACTCCCTCTTGCATAATCCTACCAATAAACCATCATCGATTTGTCCTTAAACCAGGTACCATACAAATGCTCCCCACATTTCATGGTATGGATTCTGAAAATCCATATACACACATGAGGGATTTTGAAGAGGTATGTGGTACCTGTGGAGATCAAAATATACATGAGGACACTGTTAGACTAAAGCTCTTCCCATTCTCACTCAAGGATAAAGCAAAAATGTGGTTAGGGACTCTAGAGCCTAGATCAATAGGAACTTGGAGGGAGATGCAAACAAAATTTCTAAAAACATACTTCCCAGCTAATAGAACAGCATCACTCCAAAGGCAAATGATGAATTTCGTCTGTAAACCAAATGAAACATTTTCTCAAACTTGGGAACGTTTCAAGGACCTCTTGCTTTCTTGCCCACACCATGCCTTTGAGTAATGGCGGGTAGTTAGTTTCTTCTTTAATGCCTTAACTCCTAATTTGAAAATGCTGGTGTCCACCATGTGTAATGGTGATTTTTATGAAAAAACTCCTGAAGAGGCTGTTGCATACTTTGACCATGTAGCTGAAAACTCTAGAAATTGGGAAGTTGGGCCATTAACCATGGGAGATTTGAGAGACCAATACAATCCACAACCAAAGGGAAAACTCCAATTAAATGAAACTGATGACATCAGTGCTAGATTAGCTTTGTTGACAAAGAAAATGGAAGAATTGGAGATCAAAAAAATGAAGGTTGTCAATGAGGTAGAGGTGCATTGTGTAGTGTGTGAAGCCAATAGCCATAGAACAGAGGAGTGTCCTGTTAGAGTTATGCTCCACAAGCCAATTATATTTACATGTAATTGATCATATTTTTCCATTGTGACTCTTTATCTTCAATCAATTATTATTGTAAGGCATTATGTTTTATTTGTCATTGATGGTTGTCTTTATTATTTTCACTCTTGACAAAGTCCATAGATCAAATAGGCTCATGGAATATGGTCGTGCATAGAGATGACGATCATGAAACATATTCCTTATAAGCCTTGATCTTAAATATTCCTAGTCATAGAGTTATTAGGATTGGACACTAATAACTCAGATAGACTAGCATATATGATGCATGCTCAATTAGGAGAATGTCTTGTTTCATAGACATTGGTGTGTGGACACTAGTGCATATATGTGGGTGCTTATTATAAGAATAAGTACACTGAACTGACCCGCTACAGAATTCCTAATGGTAATTGTTTATTGTCGAATTGGAATTTCTGTGTTGCAAGAGTGCAGATTGGTCCTTAGACTTGAGACATCATGGTAGTCTTATATTTGACTGGTTACGCTTTGGTTCTTTTTTGGATTCCAATGGAGTCATTAACAAATTATCACTGGGCGTAACCTTATCACATATGAAGGCTTGTGGATGTCGAAATAGAATTCATCACTTATCGATAAGATGAGAAGATGTCCTGTGTATTCCGATGATTTCATGACTGAGGAAATCCTTGGCCAAGGTGAGGTGGAAATCAAAAGGTGTTTTGATTTCACCTATCAAGTCATAAATCTGAAATGGATACATAGTTATTGAATGACTAGGGTTTCGTCATAAAACCATACCCTAAATTCAATGGGGACATAGATTGATGAAAGGATTTTACTGTATGGTAATTGCAATTGAAAAGGTCCGTGTTTTTCCATCGTTGGCTAGGTATTCATGGTATGTTGCTAGACGTTAACCATGATATGTAGGGTTTTAGAATTAATTTGATTAATTCTAAAACTATTAATTAAAGAGTTTAATTAAGAAGCCCATGAGATGAGTTAATTATGAAGCCCACAAGTTTAATTAAAAAGGTTTAATTATTCTATTCAGTTGGGCCTTCATATAGCCCAATAGAATTGGCCCTACATCTAGCCCAATGGTGGACCTAAGGGGTCACACATTTAGATCGAGCTCGTTCCACAATTTAAAAGAGAGATTCGGCCCAATATGATTTTGGGGCCGGGCCTAAATTGTTTAGGGGATTTCCAAGGCACAACTAAGGTTTTTAACTCTATAAATATGCCACTTATGAAGTTGGAAAATAAGGAAAATTCGGATCTCCCATTGGAGGCGCCTAGGGTTTGCTAGCACTACTCGAGGCGTCGTGGAAAAGGGTCAATCGTGTGGACCGACTTGGAGGAGTTTGCGCTTGCAACTCTACGGATCAAAGAAGGCAGAATCGAAGCTACATGGTTGGCCGGTTCCTAACATGTCCAACTCTCCCTGCTTTCAAAGAAGTGCTGTATGGCCAAACTTCAAACTCACAACCAAGGCAAACAGAGGGTAGGATATACCAAAACCAGAACCAGGGTGGAAATTATCAAGGGTACAACCCAAACTCAAACACCTACCATCCAAATTCTAGGAACCACCCAAATTTCTCTTGGAGAAATGACTAAGCACCTCAGCCACACCAACCATTTCTCTCACAACCACAGCCACAACCTCAGCCACAGCCCTACCAGCCTAACCAAGGACCATCTAGCTCATATCAGCCACCGCATAAGAGATCCCTAGAGGATACTCTACAACAATTTATGCAAGGGCAGATAGGGAACAATGCTCAGGTAGCAAAATTCCAAGAGCAAACAAATAGGGCAATTGAAGATATGAGGAGTCAGCTAACCAAGCTAACTCAAACTTTGACTGTGAGAGAACCTGGGAAATTCCCTTCTCAACCAAATCCCAACCCCGTGAGGCAAACAAATCAAGTGGAATCATCAAATAGTGGGAACAATAATCATGAGCAAGTGCAAGCAGTCATTGTCCTTAGGAATGGAAAAATAATTGACAAACCAGATGATCTTAGGACAAGCCAACCTAATGCACAAGAAGAGGAACAAAATGAAAATATAAAAAATGATAATGCTCCAACTTTGGAGGAAAAACTTGAAAACAAAAAAAAAGGAAGGTAAAGAAAAAAATAAGGTGGAAGAATTCAAGAGCAACCCTGCACCACCATTCCCTCAAAGACTTACTCAAACAAAGAGGGAAAAACAAAATGTTGATATTTATGAAGTGTTCAAACAGGTGAGGATTAACATTCCTCTCCTTGATGCAATCAAACAGACACCATCTTATGCAAAATTCTTAAAAGACTTGTAAACTGTTAAAAGAAAGATCAACATCCATGAGAAAGCATTCTTAACTGAACAGGTGAGTTCTATCCTGCAACTTAAAACACCTCCTAAGTACAAAGACCTTGGTAGCCCAACCATTTCTTGCATAATTGGAAGTCAGAGGGTGGACCAAGCACTCTTAGATCTAGGAGCAAGTGTCAACTTGCTTCCTTATAGTGTATATCAGCAACTGGGCTTAGGAGAACTCAAGCCAACAAGAGTTACCCTACAGCTTGCTGATAGGTCAATCAAAGTCCCTAGGGGGATAGTGGAGGATGTATTAGTGCAGGTGGACAAATTTTACTTCCCTGTTGATTTTATAGTCTTGGACACACAACCCCATCAAAGCCCTCAACCCCCTGTTCCAGTCATTCTTGTTAGACCATTCCTAGCAACTTCAAATGCCATAATTAATTATAGGAATGGAATACTTAAGTTATCATTTGGAAACATGACTGTAGAGATGAATATCTTTAGAGTTTCCAAACAACACATAGCTGAGAATGAGGTGGAGGAAGTAGATTTGGTTCAAACATTAGCTTAGGACTATTTTGCAAAAGAATTTTTGAACAAATCTATGGAAGAAGATCAAGAAGAGAGAGAGTTAAAAGAATTAGAGAACACTAGGGAGCAAGAAGCAATGCCCGTGGCTCAATGGATTCCCAAATCAGAACCATTGGGTTCTATGAACAATGAGGAGTCACAATCTGATAATACCTCACCCACACCTGAATTGAAACCTTTGCCAAGTGAGTTAAAATATGCATTTCTAGGTGATGAGAACACACTCCCCGTAGTCATCTCTTCAAGTTTGACATCCCAACAGGAAATTCAACTGATAAACATTCTGAGAGCTCATAAAAAAGCCTTAGGTTGGACCATCTCAGACTTGCATAGAATTAGTCCTTTGACTTGCACTCATAGGATATTTCTAGAGAAGGATGTTAAACCTATTAGGCAAATGCAGAGAAGACTCAATCCTAACATGAAAGAGGTGGTTAGGAAAGAAGTGCTAAAGTTGCTAGATGCGGGTATTATATACCCTATCTCTGATTCAAAGTGGGTCAGCCCCACTCAAGTGGTCCCAAAAAGGTCTGGAGTCATAGTGGTGAGAAATGAAAAGAATGAGTTGATCCCTACTCGCATCCAAACCGGATGGAGAGTGTGCATCGATTACAAAAAACTCAATGCAATGATTAGAAAATACCATTTTCCATTGCCATTCTTGAACCAAGTCCTTGAAAGAATAGCTGGGCAAGTATTCTATTGTTTCCTTGATGGTTATTCAGGATATAACCAGATTGACATTGCCCTAGAGGACTAGGAAAAGACCACTTTCACATGTACATTTGGGACATTTGCCTATAGACGTATGCCTTTTGGACTATGCAATGCCCCTGCCACCTGCCACCTTCTAAAGGTGTGTGATGAGTATTTTTAGTGAGATGACAGAACACATTGTGGAGGTTTTTATGGATGATTTCTCTGTCTATGGGAGCTAGTTTTGAGGCATGTTTAGAGAATTTGGAGAGAGTTCTAGCTCGTTGTGAAGAAACCCACCTTGTGCTTAACTGGGAAACATGTCATTTCATGGTCAAACAAGGTATAGTCCTAGGGCATATTGTCTCTGCTAAGGGAATGGAGGTGGATAAAGCCAAAGTAGAAGCCATCCAAAAACTATCAGTCCCTAAGAGTGTTAAGGACATCAGGTCTTTCCTTGAGCATGCTGGGTTCTATAGGAGATTCATAGCATCTTTTAGCAGCATAGCCCGGCCTCTGTGTAATTTGCTCTCCCAGAATGTCCCATTTGAGTGGACATCATCTTGTCAAACCTCTTTTGAGAGGTTAAGAAATGCTCTCATCGCAGCCCCCATTATTTAACCACCAGATTGGTCATTGCCCTTTGAACTCATGTGTGATGCAAGTGATTATGCTGTAGGAGCAGTCCTAGGGCAAAGAAAAGATAAAAAACCTTATGTCATCTACTATGCCAGTAAAACCCTCAATGAAGCCCAAAAAAATTACACAACAACTGAGAAGGAACTATTGGCAATAGTTTTTGCATTAGAGAAGTTGAGATCATATCTGGTGGGGTCATTGGTCATTGTTTTCACTGACCATGTTGCTTTGAAATACTTGCTCACCAAACGAGATGCCAAACCACGTCTTATTAGGTGGATTTTGTTACTCCAAGAATTCAACATAAAAATCAAAGATAAAAAGGGAGTAGAAAATGTGGTGGCAGACCATTTGTCTAGACTTCCATGCCAAGACCTTAATCTAGACAAAGAACCAATTAGGGACACCTTTCCAGATGAACAGCTCTTCCTTATCAATGATACCTCAACCTCTGTTACACCATGGTACGCAGATCTGGCCTACTATCTAGCCACCGGTCTAATTCCAAATCATTGGACCAAGCTAGATAAACAAAAATTATTTAGGAAGGTTAGGACTTATTTTTGGGATGACCCTTACTTGTATAAGTATTGTGCTGACCAAATTTTAAGAAGGTGCATCCCCGAGCATGAGCAACAGAGTGTTTTGAATTTTGTCATACTCTTGCTTGTGGAGGTCATTTCTCCACAAGAAAAACATTGGCCAAGATCTTACAAAGTGGATTCTTTTAGCCTACCTTGTTTAGAGATGTGCATCAGTTCTGTAGCTCATGTGATAGATGCCAAAGGCTAGGAAGCCTAACCAAGAGGAATATGATGCCCTTGCAACCCATTCAGGTGTTAGAAATTTTTGATTGTTGGGGAATAGACTTCATGGGACCATTTGTTAATTCAAGTGGACACGAGTACATCTTGTTAGCTGTTGACTATGTGTCCAAGTGGGTAGAAGCAATCCCAACAAGAACAAATGATCATCGGGTTGTAATGAAGTTTTTGAAAGAAAATATTTTTAGTAGGTTTGGAATACCTAGGGCCATCATAAGTGATGGAGGTTCTCATTTCTGCAACAAACCAGTGGCTGAATCAATGAGAAAATATGGAGTAGTCCACAAGGTTGCAACCCCATATCACCCTCAAACCAATGGCCAAGCTGAATTGGCCAATAGGGAGATAAAAAGGATTTTAAAGAAAACAGTCAATTCTAACCGCAAGGATTGGTCCTTGAGGTTGATTGATGCACTTTGGGCCTATAGAACTGCATACAAGATAATTCTAGGAATGTCTCCCTATAGGTTGGTATATGGAAAGTCATGTCATCTGCTAGTTGAAATAGAGCACAAAGCCTACTGGGCCATTAGGAAGATTAATGAGGAATCAATAGAAGTGAGCTTCAATAGAAAATTGCAACTTAATGAACTTGAAGAACTTAGGGATGAGGCATTTGAAAATGCCAAATTATCTAAGTTGCATATGAAAAAGTTGCATGACCAACACATCAATAGAAAAAAATTTCATGTTGGTCAGCAGGTGCTTCTCTACAACTCAAGGCTTCATTTGTTCCCAGGGAAGTTGAGATCAAAATGGATAGGACCCTATACAATCAAGACCATATCAGAATATGGGGCAATAGAAATTGAAATCAAAGAGTCTAGACAATGTTTTAAAGTGAATGGTCAAAGGCTGAAACCATATCTAGGCATAGCTGAGAAAGATTTTGTTGAAGGAAATGACGAGATGGTGGAGTTGGGTGAACCATCGTCAGTGGTTAAGTGAGCTTAAGGAACACATTCGTCTGGGAATCTGACGTTAAAAGACCACCTTTCCATTTAGGTTAAATGGATGTCTTTGGAATTCGGATATAAAAATAAAAAAATAATAAATAAAAAAAACAAAAACAAAAAAACAAAAAATATATATATATATATAATATATTTATTGTTCCTTTTTGTATCACTTAATTAACTTTAACTCAAATAGTGTTTCTCTGTGTGCAGTCTAAATAAAATATTTGCATACTAATTCATGCATTGAAGACTGCCAGGTATGCCCATCTTCTATTCTTTTATTGCCGATCGAGGACAATGCGCAATTTAAGTTGGGGGGTAAGGTGTACTTAAGAATTAATTTATTGGTGTTTGAAATTGATCCATTGTGCAAATAATTTTGGTTGACTTGATAATATTGTCTTGTGTGGTATATATGATTTTATTGGGCCCCTAAAAAAAATAAAATAAAATAAAATAAATAAATAAAATTAAAAAAAAAAATTATTGAGAGAGATAGAATTGATGCTGGTGATAGCCATTCTTCTTAGGCAGTGCAATCACACTGCCCTATAAAGAAAGAGGCACACTGCCAAATGTTGAAAAATGAGGCACTGAGCGTTGAAAAAAGAGACGCGCCTGACCCTACAATTATGGCATGCCTCGAGCCGAGTGTAGAATAGTGATACCCATTGCTCTATAAGAGACTCCATATCTGTATGAGGTAAGCCACGCTTTTGCAAGCAAGTTCAGCCTCATTTCCTTTGTGTTGTTCTCTGATCAAGTACTCTCGTTCATTTTGCAAGATTCATAGTTTTTTTTAGTTTTCTTTTATTATAGTTGTGTTTTAATTAAAAAAAAAAATGGATCTTCAGCTTTCAAAAATTCGCAAGTACTATCCATCTCTCCCGCAGAATGATTTGAAAAAAATTTATGCTGCTAGCTGTGAAAGACTTGGGCTTTTGATGCGTAATAACATTCCTGAAGATATTTGTTTGCTGATTGAAGCAAAAGTTCGATTAGCTGGCGAAACTTCACCTAGTTTTAAGCACTTCCCGAGCTTAGGGAAGAGTAGTTTTGTGAAGAAACGAAGAGTTGAAAGAGTAAATGGTTGTCACAAGTGTGCTCGTTGGACCTGTAACACTCGATGCAAATCTGTGGGGTTTACGTCCATAAATCGAGAAGATAAAATTAGTTTCATAAAGGATGGACTGAGTAAGGAGTCATTAGATGATATCCGATTGACTCTTGAGATGCATCCATGTGGAATAGTGCAAAGAGAACTTCTTGCTTTATGGACCCAGTTCATAAGTGACCACCAACGCTATAGTCTTGGGAATCTGACTATAAATGACCATGTTTGCCAATCTATAAGAAAATTGGATGGGAAGCCTATCCCCACTTCATAGAAAGTGTTTAAGCCATTTCTGGATGTAAAACCAGAAGAAGATGTGAGCCACAATCACAATTACTTGTACTTACGCATGATTTCTGTTTGTATTTATTTCTTATTGAATTGTTGTATAGCTACTTTTGATCGCCAAACCTCTTTCCAGGGCAGACAAAAGGAACAAACATGGAAGGCCAGTTAGTTCGTCGAATCAAAACCATATGTGTACTTTGTGGCTCTCAACTTGGGAGCGACAGTAGTTACGCACTTGTAGCAAGCGAACTAGGCCTAAAATTGGAAGAAAAAAAATTAATTTGGTATATGGAGGGGGAAGTTGTGGATTGAATGGTTGTATTTCGCAAGCTGCACATCTTGGAAAATCATATGTGGTAGGTGTAATACCAATCCCTTTTGCTGAACCACATATTTCTAGGATTACACGCGGTCAACTTATAGAAACGACTTCTATGTCTGAGCGCATGGCTTGTAAGATTTATCAGTCAGACGCCTTCATTGCTTTATCAGGAGGTTTTGGAACACTTGAAGAAATCTTTTGTATAATCTCCTGGGCCAAGAGTAATCTCCATACCAAACCCATTGGACTTTTAAATGTTAACCATTTTTTCGATGGGTTGCTTTCTTTTCTTGATCAGGCTGTGGATCATGATCAGGCTGTGGATCAAAAGTTCATTTCTCTTTCAGCAAGAAAGATTCTCATTTTCGCATCCACCATTGATGAGCTACTAGAGAAATTACACACTTATGTTCCATAGCACGATTTTTATGAGCCTCAGATAGATTGGTCTAAGGTAACCAAAAACAAGCGCCAAAAGGGTCGGATTAATTTAGATTTATCCCTGTAAGACAAATCTATGATGAGATGGCTGAGTGATGAGTACTTTTTGTACTCTTGAGATGCATCTCCTATGACTTGCATGAAATCTTTTTCTATCTTGTGTTCTCTAAAAAAAAAAACTGTGGAATGTTGTTAGGCGAGTCTATGATAAGATGGCTGAGTAAGGTGTACTTTATACTCTTGAGACGCATTTTGTTTATCTTATGACTTGCATGAAATTTTTATTTTAGTGTGAAAATATAAAAATATATATATATGGTATGCTCATTTGTTTGTTTGAGTTTTAGCAGTTCATAGTAAATCTATGGACTTATGGAGTTACAGGTATTCCTAAAAACCCTATTTTATTACTGCAATTCAAGTTAGGGGGAGTAAGGTATATTTATGAATTATCTGGTCTATGTTTAACTGTGAATTTGCAATTGCATGCTTGTAGTTTTGTGTGAATTAAAAATTAAAAAAAAAATGTGTTTGCTTTAAATAATGCTATCCCTAAAGCTTTGGAATTATACACTGATAGCCAATTGAACTTGCAATATGAATCATGAATGCATTAACTTCTTATTTGAAAACGTATATGTATGGAATTAGAAAAGGTGATTTGCATGCATCGGGTGTTCAATAATTAGAAATTGGTTTATCGGTCATAAAGTCAAAGGCAATGGTAATTAGCTGATTAGCACACTGCATGATTGATCGGGGCTGTCGAACACCGATAGATTAGATGAATGATGATTCGGATTTGCAATAGGGGTGCAACCCAAAGTTGTCTCCCAACGAACCTCAAACGGATCTATCAAAACAAGGCTAAACGGGGGGGGGGGGAAGTTTTGATGAAAAACAGAAAAAAAACTAAGCAAGAACATAATAAATCGAGATGCAATCAGTTGCAAACCAACCTTCTATCCCAGTTTTCATCGCCTTCTCAATAAACAAATTGTTTAGTTCTAATCCTCAAATCGAAAATCAGAAAAATCCTTTAACAACCGCCAAAGATTGGAAAGAAAACCAATAAAAAGATTTCAGAAACCTCTTAGTTCAATCTATCAGTTTTGATTCCCCTTATTACACAGATTCGAGACTGATTGAAATACCATCCAAACAGGTTGTTCTTGCTTTTAGTTAAAGCCTCAACCGAGCACAAAAACCTTGGATTCTAAAACAAAGACAATGCATGCATTCATCCAACCGGTATCAACACATACACAGATTTAAGAGAGAACAGAAACAAGAGAACAATAAAGTTAAAACTAAAAAATAGATTTCCATTAAAACCAAAGACTCAAACCGGGAACAAGGATGGTATTGCAACTGATTATAGAATCCTTAGCCCTCCATCTTGACAAGAACAATGGAGAGAGGGAAAGCTGGCTACTGTTCACGCCCTTCAAAAAAATACTCTTTTTTAATGGCCTTTTAAGGTGCTTAAGTAGAGCTTAAGGAGGAAACCCTAGGTTACTGCCACTTCACAGCCGATTTCGGATAGGTTAACGTGCGTTTTGGGCTTCGGCCTCTTCATAAGAATTGTATATCATGAAGATTAGATGAATTTGAGATTTATAATCACTTGATTTGGATATCGGACGCCCAAGATATGGCCTTTTAAAGAATCAGCATCTGTGCAGCTTTCCTAATTTGACCCAACTTTCTAGCCCCGACTTTGAAGTGCTGTTTGAAGGCCCAAACGAACTCGGATTTGGACAAACCATACCATTCCAGAAATCCCAAGAAGTCCTCTACAGTATCTCTGAAAACATCATCTTCATTATGGAATTTTATCTTGGCCAAAATACTGAAGGAAGTGCAGGAGGTTAAATCTGCTAAAATTGCTCTTACTTCTCTATCTCCAATTTCCAAGATATCTCATTGCCATCAAGACGTCTCATACCCCATCTCATGCTCCCACAGCCCTAAACCTGGAAAAATAAAGTAAAATAGTGTGAAGCCCAATTCCTATAAAATAAAATGAAATAAAATCAAGATGAATAAAATGACACAACTAATGTGCAAAAAGACTAAATATGAGGGCTAAATAATATGAAAATATGTGCTCTATCAATGATCCCTCAACAGAAGTAGAGACTATTACCCGAGTGAGTGTTTGAACCTAATAATCGTTAATTCTGAGTGAAATAACACTTACTCTAAATGCGCTTTATTGTTTATCTCATCTTTTCAATAGCTTCAAAACATCAATTTGCTTTGAATGTCTAGTATGATAGCGGATGAATTTGGATGGTTTTAAACTCTGAATTAGTTGACTGAGTAACATTATTTTGTAGAAGTATGATAAGGGGATCAATTACTTTCAATTTGGGCCTATTAACCTTTTTCTTTCTTTACATTAGCCTCATTTGCTAGCCCATTTGAGCTGTTCTTAGCACAATTCCTTTCCTTACCTTCGTCTAACCAGTAACCATATGAAGTTTGTCCAACCTGGTGTGTTTCTAGGAATCAGTCTATCTCGGTACTTTCATATAAAAAAAAAAAAAAGAGAGAAGTTCTCTTAGTTATTCAGCATAAGTGTTTCAAAATAAATGCTGAGGAAAACATTATATCCAATTTGAGATTAGTGTCAAAAAAAAAAAAAAAAACAAATCCTGGCACACCATTTGCACACTTTACCCTTTTCTTTGACAACCCGTATTAACCTCATAGCCCCATTACAACCCAGTTTGGTCCATCTTGATGCTATAAATCATGTGATCTCAAAATTTGAGTTCGGAGCAAGGAATTCTGTTTAAATTCAAAAGTTATTTATCTATGGCATTATTCCAATCATGAAGCTATGTTAATTTCTCTATTCTTCCATGAAAATACGTTCTTTGTATTTGGGATGACACCGAGTTTGAACTTGTTTTGCATTTACTCTTATAACGGTGCACCCCCTTGTGTGTATACCTAAGGAATCATTTTTATTGGAGGGAAAATCCACGGTAAGGTTTAAAGTCAAAACTTCGAGGGAGTAAATCTGTGTATTGATCTTCCTGATTGCCATTTCTAAGATTGTATGACCTTTAACCATAAATCTAATTTTGAACGTTCGACTTATTTTGAATGTTCTACTCTACGTATTTTGGTTTCGAATTTGAAATTTTTATATTCATGCAAGTATTGCGATTAGATCATGGCTGGTGTATAATCTGATTGCTAAGGGACTAGCAATATTCAAGTTGGGGGGTGTGATGAGGGGTTAATATTTTCTAAATCTTAATGAATTATATCCCCATTTTGACTTTATAATTATGCTTAAAATAAATAATTATTCGTATTACATATTATTTCAGAATGAACCAAGGAAGTTGACTTCTACAATTAATTAGGGGCATAATCGAAGACATTGGATTACCCATTATTGTTGCTCAAATTCAAGGGGCCAACTATGGAGTCTAGAGGATGTTTCAAGTGCACTTAGCCCAACTATCAAATAGAATCCAACATAAGAAAGGCTCAAGACCAATCAAAGGCCCAACAAAGCCCAATTTGTAGAAGACTTTTCTTTGTTTTGAATTTTTATAATTGATTTATCACCTAAAGTCTTTTGTATTCTTATGAGAAGTCCACCACCTAAAGTCTTTTGTATTCTTATGAGAAGTCCACCACACAAAGTCTTTTGTAATTTTTGTTTTTTACCTAATTTTCTTCCACTAGTTAGGTGAATGTTTTGTTGAATAATTGTGTGGCTTGTATTGCATCTTGTGAGCTATAAATAGCTCACTTTGGTGCATTTGTGAGCGATGGTTATTACTTGAATCAAAGTTTAGTTTTGTTGTTAGAGTTTCTCTTAGAAAATTGCTCTTATTCTCTCTCTTGTTTTCTCTTACTTCCTTTCTTTCTTCTTTTAAATTCTTATGTCATTTATTGTTACTTAATTATCTACCGCCTAAATGGCCGGTTAATTTCTGCCTTTAAATTTTTGCAATTTTAATTCTTGTCTTTTAATTATCCACCGCCTAAATGGCCGGTTAGTTTATGCTATCTTAATTCATGTCATTTAAATTCTGTTATTTAAATTACGCCATTTAAATTCTTGTTAATTAACTTTTAAATGGAAATGAGTAGCTAAATCTAATCTTGGGTTAAGGCGAGAACAGTGTCCAATGTTCTTGAATCTCAAGATAAGCCAAACCTCGATGAATGCAAGATTTATCTGAATTAAACTCGAGTTGAGTGTGTAAATGGTTTTGTGAGTTTGGATTGGGTCATCATCCTAACTTAGAACTCTCATGCCATGTATGAGAGTTGCTAGAATTGGAGATTAGATATACCCAAGCTTAGATGATCAAATCATAGTCTGTAGTATAATACAATTTATAGTGACATCTTAACGTAGAACCCTCATATCATGTATGAGGGTTGCTTAGCTGAGAATCATTCGCATCTTGAATTATAACTACCAAACGATCCTCTGTTTATTTTAGATTAATGTTGCTGTT